>NC_079317.1:15732500-16332500 GCF_029931775.1 Euleptes europaea | reverse complement strand
TTTGGTAGAGTCCAACTCGTTCTTCTAACTGAAGCCCCAGTGACTAGAGAGCCAGCGTGGTGTAGTGGTTAAGAGCGATGGTCTGGAGTGGTGGAGTCTGATCTGGAGAACCGGGTTTGATTCCCCACTCCTCCACATGAGCGGCGAGGCTAATCTGGTGAACTGGGTTGGTTTCCCCACTCCCACACACAAAGCCAGCGTCTGTATACCTCCGTTGTTTCCATCCCTGTCTCTGGGGACAGAGTTTGGCTGCGGTTAGGCATCACAACTTGCTGCAATTAAGCTCTCCAGTTGGGCACAAACACTGTATGTTGCTGTGCTCGTGCACCACACCTCCCGCCTCCCTTCTCGTGCAGGGCTTGACGCAAAACTTTTTGAATTGATCAGGTTTTAATTCACCATGGGATCTGAATGCAGGTTCCTTTGTAAAGTGAAGCTTGTTTACCTCACAGAAGCTGAAGCTTAGATGTGCCCTTCTGGATCAGACCGGTGGTTTCATCTAGCAGAAGCTAGATGGCCATCTGTCAGCAATGCTGATTCTGTGAACTTAGGCAGATTATGAGAGGGAGAACAGGAAGGGTTGTGTCAGTGTTTGGCTCTTGTGGCCCCTTCTTACATACCCAGGGTAATGCCAATAGCCACTTTGGGGTCAGGAAGCAATTTTCTTCCAGGCCACATTGGCTGGGGATCCTGGAGGGCTTTTGATGCCATCTTCTGGGCATGGAGTAGGGGTTGCTGGAGGGGTGTGTGTGTGGGGAGGGTTGTTATGAATTTCCTGCATTGTGCAGAGGCTTGGACTAGATGACCGTGGTGGTCCCTTCCAACACTGGCCAGTCAAGCAGGGCGTAGAGGTCAGGACCTTCCCTTGATGCTGCCTTCTAACACTGGTATTCAGAGCAGTTTCCAGTCATCTTGGCTAGTAGCCATGGACCTGTCCTCCACAAATCTGTCTCATCCCCTTTTAAAGCCACCTGTGCCTAGTGGCCATCACTGCATCCATTGGCAGTGAGTTCAACAGTTTAATTACTCATTGAATGAAGTCCTTCCTGTTGTCCATCCTGACTTTGTTGCTTGTCAAGTTCATTAGGTGCCCTTGAGTTGTAGTATTACGGAAGAGGGAGAAAAAGTTCTTTCTGTCCCCTTTCTCCATTCCACAAGTAACTGTATTAATGTCTATCATGTGCCCACCTTAGTATTCATTTTTCTAAGTATGTGGAAAAGGTACTCTAACCCCTTGGCTAATCTTGGTTGCCCTCTGTGGCATTATTTTCAGCTGTGCAATTCCCCCCCAAGATATAGTACCCAGGACTACACACAATATTCCAAGTCAGTCCACACCATAGCTTCATGCAATGACATAGTATTAGTAATTGTCTTTTCAACTGGAGGAGGAGTTGGTTTTTATATGCTGACTTTCTCTACCACTTAAGGAAGAATCAAACCAGTTTATGATCACCTTCCCTTCCCCTCTCCAAAGCAAACACCCTGTGAGGTAGGTGAGGCTGAGAAAGCTCTAAGAGAGCTGTGACTAGCTCAAAATCACCTAGCTGGCTTTATGTGTAGGAGTGGGGAAACCAATATGGTTCACCAGATTAGCATTTGCCGCTCATGTGGAGAAGTGGGGAATGAAACCCGGTTCTCCAGATTAGAGTCCACCACTCCAAACCACCGCTCTTAACCACTACACCATGCTGGCCTGCTAAGAAATTGGAGTGGGGGGTATGTTTTTTTGCATTTTTCTAATGGAAGAACGTGAAATTTTGAGGAGTACGGGGTGGGGGGGGGAAACTCCCAGGAAATATTTTTTTAGAATGTGTGAAATGCTGTGTAAGATGAGAATTTACTCGCTCTGAACATTTAGTGTGAAAGATTGTATGTATGGTGACTACAGAGACATGTGCAACATGTTTTCAAGGATATATTGACACGTGAATAGTTTTGGTATCAATTAATATTCTGTAATATAAGTTTGATAATGAGATTTCAGTGTTTTCAAAATTAACATGATAAACCAGTCATCCTACTTGTTGTACAATTTGAACAGAAAGAATCTCATAATCACATGTGCTTGTTTTGCTATAAAAATTATTTTCTGCTTTCAACTTTTGATTTTTGCAATCTGAGAAGTAAGAAAAAAAATACATGTACTGAAGTAGCATAGGGTACAGCCGTTTGCAGCGCCCTTTCAAGTCCTGGGTATATTTGCAGTTTTGCTTGTAGAAAATGATCGCATTTATATTTTAAAGCTATATGAATATGCCAAATAGTACAACTGCATATGCTAATAAAGTTACAAATCATGCATTTTGTGGTAGTAACACAGCAAAATAAGTCTAGGTGTTGCATATATTACAATTTTCAAAGAACTTCCATTTTTTTCCAAACGCCCTCCTTCCAACCTCTCAATGCCCATAGCTTCAAATTTTTACATCTCTGTATTCAGTCCCTTCCTTAATCATCCCCAGTACAAAATTTGCGTTTTCACCAGGGCTGCTCATTGACTGAACATTTTCACGGGGCTATCTGCATCAAGCCCGATATCTCTCTCACTCTCCAACACTGCCAATTAGACCCCATTAGAATATACTTTAAGTTACTGTTTTTTGTTCCAGGGTGCATTGCTTTAGACTTTTGAACTTCATTTGCTACATTATTGCCCTTTCATCCAATCTGTAGAGATCCTCTTAGAGCTCATGAATTTAGGCAGTTCATGAGAGGGAAGGGCATCTTGGGCATGGAGTAGGGGTCACTGGGTGTGTGTGGAGGAGGTAGTTGTGAATTTCCTCCATTGTGCAGGGGGTTGGACTAGATGACCCTTGTGGTCCCTTCCAACTCTATGATTCTATGATTCTTCAAAATCTGTTGTCACCATCCTGAATAACTTCTTAACATCAGCAAACGTGGGTTTGAATCCTATGAACGATCTCCATGTGGGTTAGATAGCCACTGCCACGGAATCCATGTACTCTTGTGCTAACACTTTGGTTTGCGCAAGCTCAGTGGGTTTCAGAGAGCCCCTGCCAAGCGAAAGTGCTAGTACAAGAGAAAGCACGCTTCGTGGCAGAGGCTATCTAGCACACACCGAATTCATTCATAGGATCCAAGCCACTGTCATTACACTGCTTAGCCCATTTGCAGAATTCTTATGAACAAATTAAATAGCGCAGCTCTCTCATTCTCTGTGGGACCCCATTTCTTGTTTCCCTGTACTGCACGGACGGTCCATTTAACTCTACTCTCTGCTTCCTGTCACTTAAGCAATTTTTAACCCATAAGAGAATCCACAACTGCTGCTTGGGAGTCTTTAATGAGAGACTGTGTCAAAAGTGTTTTGGAACTGGGTCACCCTTGCCCATGTGCGTGTTTAACTGACAGAGCTCTAAAATGTTGATGAGGCAGGACTTTCCTTTGCAAAAACAAGGCTGATTTTTCCCTCGGCAGGCTTTGTTTCTCGACGTGCTTGACAATTCTATCTTTAATAACAGTTTCTAATTTAACTGGCGTAGACATTGAGCTAGCAGGCCTGTAATTTTCCTGAACTCCTCTGAACCCCTTTTATAAAATCATTATTGACGCCTGCTACTTTCCAGTCTTCTAATCCTTGGTTTTAATTCCAGTTGAGATTCCTAGGTTTTGCCCAGTAGACAAGCTCCATTTCACTGCGGCACCTGCGTTCAAACATTAGTTAGTTGGATCTTGAAGAAGCCACGCCTCCTTCCACACAGATACCCTTGATGCAGCAGTAAGCAAGGTAGGAGTGGACGGAGACCGTTTTTTGCATGGCCTCTCCTTTCTCCCTTTTGGTCTGATGTGTGTCTCTCGGCACCTGGTAACCCCTCCTCCTTCCCAGTTGAGCCGCCCTTGGCACAGACAGCTGAGCTGCACAAAGAAAACAAGCCTTGAAAGGGAGATGGGGGGAGATATGGAGTTTAGCTTTGCCATTTTGAAGGTGGATCTATGCACACCCCCTCCTGAGATGGGCTGTGGGCAGAGCTTCCACCCTTTGTTCCCTTTTAAATTGGATCCATGGATGAGTTCAACAGGGTATCCCCAGGAACCCCATGTGTTCATGCTCAAAAGAGGCATGAAGAAGAAGTTGGTTTTTATATGCGGACTTTCACTACCACTTAAGGGAGACTCAAACTGGCTTACAATCACCTTCCCTTCCCCACAGCAGACACCCTGTGGGGTAGGTGGGGTTGAGAGAGCGCTAAGAGAGCTGTGACTAGCCCAAGGTCACCCTGGTGGCTTCATGGGGAAACAAGTCCAGTTCACCAGATTAGCGTCCACCGCTTATGTGGAGGAGTGGGGAATCAAACCCGGTTCTTCAGATCAGAGTAACCTGCTCTTAACCCCTACACCACACTGTCTGAGGACATTGTGCAGAGGATCTGAAAAAAATTCAGGGGCATGTTGTCCATTTGGGGTAAAAACCATGTATGGAAGAAGCCCAGGAAGTATTCTGTTAAGCTCTATACCCTGTTAGAGGTGGGAGGCGGGGAGTCATGGGTGTCGCATAGTACAAAAACTGCATCTGTGCCTAGTTGGAATTTAGTTACAGCTGGTTATGATATCTGAAGCAGCACTTGTCACTTTGTCACTTGTTCTCCCTTCAAAGCGTCATAGAGTGATAATCTAACTTCAAGATGTAAGGCAGAAACAGGTTTCCCTTATCTGTATTGTAACCCATTAAGATAGCAAATTAAAGAATCCTTTTGTCGTATTCTCAACTGCTTTATAGTTTTTTGCAAGTTAAAAAGGCCATTCATTCTGCAGGGATGTGAAAAATTACACATACTGTATCTAGTGAAACTGGGATGTTGACTTTTTTGGTTGTACAGCAGGTTCTAAATAACAGCTATAAAGAAACTGCAGAATTAGTTTTGACCCTGCTGTAGATTTAAAACAAAAACTTAGGTACAAGCAGGGTGGATTTGATTTTAAATCAAATTGATTTAAATCACTAGTCAGCAAGACTAGATTTAAATCATGGTTTTCTACAGAAAGATTCATTCTTGCTGGTATAATCTTAATATTTACAGCCAGATGAAGGTTTCACTTTTAGAATAATAACTTTTTCAGATTAGTTTTACAGTATTATCATCACTACCTTTATTAGGCATTTACCACACCATAGTTATAAAACAAGATTACAAAAACCAAACAGTCTATAGAAGCATTAAAATAACATTGTTAGTAACATTATCTAGGAGCGTGTACAAGCAGTTCACGTATCCTTGATACAGCTGGCAGGTATCTGGCTACTTGTTGAGTAATAAAAGAATTTCTGTCTGATAAAAGATACACCACCAACTGCTGGTCTGAGAAACTCTGAGCACGCGATAACAAAGGTCTGATATAAACATTCCTCAGCCTCAAGTAAAACTTACAGTGCAGTAAGACGTGAATTAAGTGTTCGGGTACCCCAACTATGCATGGATAACACCTGTCGCTGTTATATCAAAAATTACTGATTTGGTTATACTATTAGAAATACATAGATAGTTTACTTTACAATAATTTCAGAGTTATTGATCTCCAGTTTCATTTGGGCCACCGTTTCTTTGCACCACCATTTCTTTGCATTTCTTTGTTGCAGTGTGTTTGCATTTTGCACACATGCCTGCCTTACCCATAGGTAGAGGAACGTCATTAAAATATTCCCAAACTGGGTCTCTTTTATGACCTGCTGCCATTATAAATTTTCTCCTCCCGGGAGAGAATAGTATGATAAACCTCAGGCTATACACACAAAGATCCCAAGACGTGTGCAGACATGTGCTCAAACAGTTTCACTTTCATTTTTACTGCTTGCCCCTCCCTCCTCACACTTAGCTCCTTGTGCAGATCTATTCCACTTCAAACAATTCATTGAACTTCTTGAAACTTAGCACTTAAGGGGTATGGGGTTGATTCTGTGTACATAGATTTGCAAGGGAACAATGGGAGTAAGGTCTTTTTCTCAACTCTGTTTATTTTGTAACATGTTTGCCATGAAGAAGAGGCATGTTATCTCTGCAGACACAAATTCACAGTTTTGAGAACTGCAAAACCAAGCATCTGTGATAATATCTTCTAGACAGAAAAACTGCCCAAAGTAAATCTTACAAAAAAACCTCTGGAAGAGCATGACATTGTTTATTATTATTATTATTAAATTTTATTTTTCAACACAGCACTTACAAACATATAAACATAACCAATAAGATTGTTACATTATATAGGAGCTTACTTTGAAATTATATTTCAGTTGTTAACTTCTTTGACTTACACTTCTCTATATTCTCATTATGTTTTCATATCTGATAATACATTTACATTTTCTATATCTTTAGGTGTAATATTCCATCTGAGCCTGGCGTCGGCTGGGGAGGGCAGGTTATAAGTTGCTAAAATAAATAAAATAAAAAGCATTTTGTACCAATTATCTCTCAATATTTGGCGTTCAAGATTTTTCTAGTGTTTTATTTCTAACCCAACTATATTGGAAAAAGTTGCAACAAAAATTTGGTATTCTGTGTGTGTGTGTGTGTTGTGTTAAGTGCCGTCAAGGTGCTTCTGACTCATGGCGACCCTATGAATCAGTCCTCCAAAACGTCCTATCATTAACAGCCCCTTCTGTATAATAGGGTATTCTTTGTGGATAATTTCTGATTCTGGATCCATCACTTCCCTCTTAAGTCCTTAAGTGGGAAAAGTCTGTTGTATCTCTTTGAGTGGGACACTTTGTTTCCTGTACGGTTATGCTTACCTGCACTTCAGGCAGTGTGCGAGGTCAGCACAGGGAGTCCTGCAAACAGGTGTTAATGCTGGAGGCGCATGCACACTTGCCCTTAGATGTGTATTGCTCCATAGTATCATATGGTATTCTCTGGAGTCAACTATTTTGGATTCTAAAGATGAGTGACTCGCTGCTCCTTATACGAAGAGGATTATCATAATGGAGCCTTCACCATACTCCAGACATAGATTTCGGCTAAAGTGTCATTCTCAGCTGAATGTATGGGTCTGTTCCTGGGTAGTGTTTCATGCTTCAGTGTGCATTTATACAAATGACTTCTATACGGAGGATAACCGGGGTGGGGGTTTAATGGATTATCCAAACTTGCATGCAGAGTTGGTTTTATAATAGAGATTTTCTGTTCCTTAAGTAGTATAACTCGTTACCTTTTAGATTTTCTATCTGCTAATACTTCTGTACAGTAATATTTAATGATGAGTGTTGGCTGGTTGGTTAATGGCATCCTCTTTACTATACTTGGAGTATGTTCCAACTGAAAGAAAACTCAGGTATTAACAAAATAAATCTCCACTGCTACTTTCCCCCTGTTTTATTTTTCCTTCTCTTTCTCTTTATCTCTCTTTCATCACGCTTATTTCACAATATGAAAGGATGCTGGAACGTCAGTAGGGGAAAGCTTTTGTGAAAAGGTGGGTTTTAAATTTTGTTCTAAAAGAAGATTTCTTTCTTTGTGTTTGCTCTGTGTGTGTGTGTGTGTGTGTGTTTTAGTTTTTCTTAGTATGCTGGCTTTATGTCTGTCATCCTAGAAGATAAGGTCTTCTTCAACTGCTGACGGGGTGGGTCATGTGGAAGTTGCCAACTACATTTGGTAGGTTTGAGCTTTTTGAAAAGACAGTGACTCCATTACAAGGACAAAACCTAAGGCCGGTCTTGTTTTCTCAGTAATGTTTTTTTTTTTTTACAAGAAGAACAAGTGCTGCTTGCTCCCAAAACACTTGCTGACTTCTCAATGCCTGCCTTACTCTATGATGGCAGATTTGGATCCATTTCCCACCGGGAATGGTATGGAATTCTTGATTTTGGCATTTCCTGTGTGCTCTGCTCGGTGCCCTACCCTCTTCTCATGTTCTGATTCTGAGTCCAAAATGTTTTGGTACCTGTGGCGAAAGAAAATCTGAATGGTATGCATCCCTCCCCCCAAGTAGTAACATACCATGTGAAACTTTAAAAAAAGACATTTTGCTCCCCTTCATGGTAACCATGAAAACCTGTTTCTTGAAAATCAACCCTTTCTAATATTTAACAGGACCAGCTGGGATAAGACAAATCACTACTGTATAGTGTTGCCTCTGCAGATGAAGATGGTAGTAACTGTATTCATTGTGTAGCGCTGATGGACTCTATTTGTACTGAGATGCTCCACCACTTCCTTGTCAGTGATTTCGTAAAATAATTCTGTATCTGGTGAAAGAATAGGGTAGTTGGAGGGGGTCATAACGTTGATTAGAGCTGGATGAAATAATGATGGGGGAGAGAGGATGAGTGCAGGTGAGTGTCGCTTGGAACCCCCTGTGGAATACGGTGGTGTGGTGGGAAGACCTAGAGAACAAATGAAAACATGTGGGATCCTTACAAGAATTGCTAAAGTGTGACACTGGGCAACAGCTAGAACAACAACTTTGCATAGTGAAGGCGTGTTCAAAAAGGTTACAAAGAGAAGAATGCCCTTGGAATGTAATCTGTCATCTTATACTATCAGGTCCTATTTTTCACCTCCTGTTGCCTCTCTGAGAGCAATGTATTAGCAGTGGAAGACATATGTGGCTAGACTTGCTAATTTAAGTCATGAAGGTTTATAAAGAATCCCATCTGTTTCGGGGGGAGTGCTATCCTCTCTTTGCGACAGACTTGGCATGTCTTGTACATATATAACACAATATAATGCATATTAATCCTTTTATTCATTCCATCTGATGAAGTGGTTGTTGATGCAAAACACACAAAAAAATATGGTGGTACGTGATAAGAGCTCTTCTGGATCAGACCAGTGGTCCATCCAGTCCAGCATCCTCTCTCACACGGTGGTCATCCAATTCCTCTGGAGGTTCAGCAGCAGAGCAAAGAGGCCAAGGTCTTCCATTGAGGTTGCCTTCTGGCACTAGAATTCAGAGGTTTACTGCCTCTGAATGTGGTAGGTTTAGATAACTGGTCTGTAGTTTTTCTGTGCTTAAAGCATAATGGGTGACTGGGCCTGAATTTGCCAAATGTTGACACCTGCAGTGAGTTATTTTCAGTTTTTTATTTGCTCTGTGTTGCTTATTTGCTAGTAGATGTAGGAAACTGTTTATGCCCTAACCAGTATTTTGGTAAATATTATCTTCCATTCTACAGCATTATTGGGCTACCCTTGGTTCTAGTTAATTGTACTCTATGCTCTTACTGGCATATAGACCATACATAGCTTATGTACTTAAACATATGCATTTCTTTGTTACAGCACACTTCTCATGGTGAAGGACGGCAGGATGTTTCCTCTCGGACGAGTCGTTCTGGGGCTCGCTGTAGGAATTCTATAGCTTCCTGTGCGGATGAGCAGCCCCATATCGGGAATTACCGACTTCTCAAAACAATCGGGAAGGGGAATTTTGCAAAAGTGAAATTGGCCAGGCACATCCTCACCGGCAGAGAGGTAAAGTGTTCTGCTAGAGTGGAGACTTTTAAAAAAAAAAATGGCCTTGTGCATAAGTACAGAAGAGCTGCAAGACCGTTTTGGTTTAAGTTGCATGAAAGAGCTATCATGTTACGATTTCTGGCAAGTGGGATAATAATGTAAAGTCAGCCAGCATTCATGCAAGCTCGGCAAAATTATTGCTGCTTTGTCTTTGTCATGGATATAAAATCCTAGGAAGAAGATTTTACAGCTGAAGATTAGAACAGGCAAATTGCCAATGAAATTTTAGGACATGATTTGCTTTTAATCTTCTGCAATGGCAATTTATCGAAATAATTTTTCTTCTTTGCTGCAATGGGGAGTCTTAGCCTGTATACTCGTTTTCAGTAAGTCATTGGTAATAGGCTGGGGTTCTGATTGCCAGTTTTGCTGATTAGTGCTGTCCAGTTAAGCTGACTTAACTAAAATTCAGTGTTGGCTCCCCATTAAATCTAAACTGTGCTGCTCCTCTAAGGTAAGTGTGTGTTGGGGGTATTGTGGTAATAAATTTCCAGGTATGCTGTAATTTAAAAAAAAAAAAAACCATTCCTGCCTCCAAGATGTTGGTGATGACTCTGGAATTAGTTTATGTCAGCCTTCTAGAGCAGGGGTGTCAAACAGCTCTTATCTGGCCCACAAGCCAGCTGAGGCAGCCACCACCATCCCCAGTCCCAATCTGGGCTGGCAAGGCATGGCCTAGCCCAGCCAAGTGACATTTAGAAGAAGAGTTGGTTTTTATATGCCAACTTTCTCTACCACTTAAGGAAGAATCAAACCGGCTTACGATCAACTTCCCCTGCTCACAACAGACACCTTGTGAGGTAAATGGGGCTGAGAGAGTTCGGAAAGAGCTGTGACTAGCCCAAGGTCACCCAGCTGGCTTCATGTGGAGGAGTGGGGAATCGAACCGGGTTCTCCAGATCAGAGTCCACCACTCTAAACCACTGCTCTCAACCACTACACCACGCTGGTGTGTCGTATTCAGCCCTCGTAACAAATGAGTTTGACACCCCTGCACTATAGTATCTTTATAGAGAATACATGTGTTTACCTAACAAGACACTTAAGGTGAGGGGTGTACTATACAAACTAAAATTGAAAAGTACCTTACTTTTTTAGCAGTCATATTCTGGTTGTAAAGTCACTTTCTGTGGAGTAAGTTTAGTTAAACTCTCTTAATTCCAAATGACTGTGCTTAAGATCAGGCTTCAAGAGTGAGGATTATTGGGCATGTGTGGAATGTAGTTTTATTTTTTAACCAAAGCGAAGAGCACACCTTAGAACCAGAGAATTGGAAGAGGTCTTACAGGCCATCTAGTCCAAGCCCCTGGTCCATTCAGGAAATCCAATGCTGCAGCATCTCTGGTAGATGGCTTTCCAGCCTCTGCTTGAAGACCTTGATATTAATTCAACCACACCCTCGTTGGTCACACATGAAGCTGTCTTATACCATCGGTCCGTCAAGATCAGTCTTGTCTATTCAGACTGGCAGCAGCTCTTAAGGTCTCAGGTAGAGGTTTCTGACATCACCTGCTGACTGGTCCTTTTAGCTGGAGATGCCGGGGCTTGAACCTGGGACCTTCTTTAAGCAAAGCAGAGGCTTTTCCACTGAACCACAGCTCCTCCCCATGACCTATAGCAAGGGAGAGTGCCCCTTCCAGTAATTGATACCGTTGTCATGAACACATGAAGCAGCCTTATACTGAATCAGACCCTTGCTCCCTCAAAGTCAGTATTATCTACTCAGACCGGCAGCGGCTCTCCAGGGTCTCAGGCAGAGGTCTTTCACATCACCTACATGCCTGGTTCCTTTAACTGGAGATGCTGGGGACTGAACCTGGAACCAAGCAGATGCTCTGCTACTGAGCCACAGCCCCTCCCCAGACTGCTCTCAAACTTATTGTCAAACTTCTGTCACTGTTAGAAAGTTCCTCTGAATATGGAACTGAAATCTGTCTTCGTGACTCTTAAGCCCATTGATTGTAGTCTGGTGCAGCAGAGAACAAGTCTTTGCTCTTCTCTACATGACCGCCGTACAGCTATCCGAGGAGCGCCATCACATTTCCCCACCACCACACTCAGGCTTCTCTTCCACGCTCAATTTACCCAGTTCCTTCACCCTTTCTTGGTAAGATTTGTTTTCCTGGCCCCCGCCATCTTTATTGCCCCCCACTGCACCATTTTCAGTTCATCTACATTCTTCTTAAAGCACGGTGCCCTATAAAGCGTGGTGCCCCATAACTGGATGCGGGAAGCCATAGGGTGATTGCCCAGAACAGAATTAAATTATTTGGCTTGGCTATTATGCTTCTTTGAATGCAGACGAAAACTGCGTTGGCCTTTTTTGCAGTCTCATTACACTGCTCACTTGTGTTTAGCTTGGGATCAACTGCAACCCAAAATCTTTTCCACATGGATTGCTGCCAAACCGGGTATTCCTTTCACCTCATCCTCTACCCCTGCATTTGATTCTTTTCCCCTATATGTAGAATTTTGCATGTGACCGTATTGAATTTCATTCTGTTAGCTTCAGCCCAGCTTTCTAACACATCAAGGTCATTTTAAATTTTATTTCTGTCCTCTGAGGTGTTAACACAAAGCTCAGATGGGTAGCAATCTACAGATTTGATAAGGATTGCTTCCATCTAAGTCCTTCATTTAAAAAGTAAAATAAAAATGGAAGGTTCTCCGGCTCAGGACAAACCTCTGGAGCCCCCCGTTGAAACTTCCCTCCAGATCAATGAAGTGCCATGGATACTCATTCTTGGGGTATATTTTTTTAGCCAGCTGTGAATCCTCCTGACTATACTGACTTCTAAAGGCAAGCACCGGGTCGTTACTGACCCATGGGGTGACGTCATATCCCGACATTTACTAGGCAGACTGTGTTTACGGGGTGGTTTGCCATTGCCTTCCCCAGTCGTCTACACTTTACCCCCAGCAAGCTGGGGACTCATTTTACCAACCTCGGAAGGATGTAAGGTTGAGTCAACCTTGAGCCGGCTACCTGAAACCAACTTCCGTCAGGATCAAACTCAGGTCGTGAGCAGAGCTTTTGACTGCAGTACTGCAGCTTACCACTCTGTGCCATGGGGCTCAGCACTTAACCAGCTTGTTCGCTAATATAATGTGGGGCTTTTGTCAAATGCTTTGCTGAGCTCAAGATACATTACGTTCACTGCATACCCATAACCCTCTTGAGGTAATAACCCTGGCAACCCCCAGTCAAATTCACTAAGTAATCTCGATATTAAAAGAGGGAGCACTAAAGCTATACAAAGCTGAGCCTTTCAATACAGTATAGAAATGGGAGGAGATACATTTTTCTTGCAGTCAGTCTCTCCCAAAGCCACAGCTGAATATTTGCATTTGCCAGAGTGCCTCCTCAGTGTGGTGTAATTACCACGAGTGTATTAGGTACAGAGGTGGGAGACCCTCAAATCCTGGCTTAGCCAGGATTTTGAACTTGCCTGTTAGGCTTTGGCCAGTCTCTCAAGCTAACCTATTTCATAGGATTTTATGAGGATAAAATGGGACAGTTAGATCACCTTAAACTTGTCAGTAAAACAGGATTTAAAATGGACAGACTTTCAAACGAATGCTGCCATAATCATTTCTCTCGCAGTACCAATCTGGATGAAGTTGATTTGGAGTTCTGACTTCTTGCGAGTGTACGCAGCCCCTCTTGCAGTCATTGCTATCTTCACTGAATGAAATATTCATATTTTTAAAAAATAACATGCAGTGTTAGGCTATTCTTAGAATTCAGCTGTGTCTTAAAAGTGTGTGCAAAGCTCAGCATTGGAACAATCGAAATAGTTCACTCATATGCTCATTTCTAATATTTTTGCAAAGGGCACGTTGTCAGTTTTTAGAGCCTTTGTGCATAAAGTTATTGCAGAAACGGAGGCTGACTTACAGTGCATTCCTCAAGGGGGGGGAATCGGCTTAGGAGCCAGAGTGATCGTTGCGCTGGCGTTTGTGCCGCTTGTGGCATCAAAATGGGCACTAACACCGGTGCAGGAAGGCTTATGCTGGTATTGGAGAACTGTGAGGCGGGTCGCTGGCAGAACCTCACTGACAGCATTTCTCTTGCCCAGGGGCTCACGCCGGCACCAAAGGGGGCATTCCCGGGGGCAGGGATGACTTTAGTCAGCTCTCTGAGCCCTTTTGCCCCAGGAACGCCCCCTTGCGTTGGCAAAAGGGATGACGTAACCTTGTGAAACTCTATGGAGCAGTTTCATGGCTTAGGGAAAATCTGATTTTTTAAATGCAGCCATGCCTCTGCAAGCTGCTCAGGAGGCAGCATGGTGGCACCATCCCCAGGCACCCTGCAACTACCCTCCCCTTTCAAGATTGGTCTGTTAGGCTTGGATGCTGAGAATGGGTGTTTGATAAGTGCTGTTTTGTCCCTGCTTCGGAGCATGCTTCCTCTTCCATTTACACAAGAGCCATTGAAAACTATGCCGACAGACGTTTTAGCGGGACAGGAGACGTGCTCTACAGCAGAGGCCAGCGTGCATGGACCTCGTTCGTAGGATCCAGGCCCACGTCTTCTGATGCTCAAGCAGTGCCTGCTCTTCCCTGGGAGAGCGAGGATGAAGTAAAAGCAATGCATACAACAGTTTCCATACAGGAAATGACGCGGCGGCAGATTTTTAGGGTCAGAGCTATCCGAGGATTCCGAGCAATAAAATTACTGCATTAAGTGGAATTCATTGCAGGTCACAGGCGAATGAGATAAAGTTTCTTACAAGAGGAAGTCAGCTCTTAGTGAACAGGCAACTGCCTTTTTACCAGTGGGCGTTTTGCCTAACCTTTCTGCTGTTCTCTTATCTCCCCCCCTCCTCCTCTATAGGGTGTTACTGTTAATCTAGTCTGGAGGTGATCAAGCTCTGGATCAGCGTGCATCTGCTGAGCAACAGAAGGCGGGTTGGGACTGGCGGTATTGAGTTGTCTTTAGAAGGATGAGCTGGCGCTATTGTGCACAGACGATCCTTGCTGAACACGTTGCAGAAAGTTGAATCGAGGGGAAGAGGCTTATTGCTCAGTGTGGGGCAGTGTGTATCTTAGGTTAAAATCGACGGCCGGAGGGGCACGGCCCAGACACAAACGGAAGAGAATGAAACTTCATCATGATGTGCAGGATGACTAGAGAGTACAAATTGTGGAACATTTTAAAATGTTTGTGCTAAACCTACCCCCCCCCCCCCCGGTAATTGTGGCACCTGCAGGCAGTTTTCCTAATATTTCAAGCTTCTGCTAGGATGACTCTTCTGAGCTGGGTAGCATTCAGAAAATATCGCTGCCGCAGCCATTTGTCACGAAGCTTGAGGGTTACTTTTGAGATTTTGGATTATTATCTGAGAGGCTGAGCTTGTGACTCTTTTTGCTGTAGAAAAGAGCAAGAGTCAAGTAGCCCCTTAAAGACTAACAAAATTTCTGGCAGGGTGTGAGCTTTCGTGAGCCACAGCTCACTTCTTCAGATACTCTGTTTGCTGTCTGAGATTTCCACTTGCTTTACCAGTGATACTATGACTTGCCCAGTTGCCACCAATATGCCTGTTGCTCCTGCTGCTGAAATTGTTTCTAGCCACCGTTGATTGCTACAGTGGCTGTGCATTTGCGGGGCAGGCTCTCTCTTTCTCTCCAGGTTATTAAGGCATACTTCTTTTAAGAGTGTGGACTGTGTGTGCACACACCTTCAGCAACTACAAAACTGTGCTGCATTTCTCTGCCTAGAAGTGCTATAGTGGCCGTAATGTGCCCACCATTTCCTTTCCACTAGGTAAAAAAAGAGCACATATTAGCGCTGGGAAAGAGGAATGAGAGAAAGATTCAAACAACCAACGTTGGTGTCAGCTGCTGCTGAAGCAGCAGTGTTTTTATCTGCACAGCCAATGAAATTTCCAGTGGACTCTCCTAAGCTGTGCTGGGCAAGAGTCCTAAGAAGAGGAGGAGTTGGTTTTTATATGCCAACTTTCTCAACCACTTAAGGAAGAATCAAACCAGCTTGCAATCACCTTCCCTTCCCCTCCCCACAACAGACACCCTGTGAGGTAGGTGGAGCTGAGAGAACTGTGATTAGCCCAAGGTCACCCAGCTGGTTTCATGTGTAGGAGTGGGGAAACAAATCCAGTTCACCAGATTAGCCTTCACCACTCATGTGGAGGAGTGGGGAATCAAACCCGGTTCTCCAGGTCAGAGTCCACCGCTCCAAACCACCGCTCTTAACCACTACACCATGCTGGCTCTCTTCACCTACCGGGCTCCTCCCACTTTCTGAAAACACTTGATTGGTGCCAGGATTGGTGTCAGCAGGCACCTTGGCACCCATGGGCACCACATTGGTGACTCCTGGTTTAGACCTTGTCCTCCATGAGTTGCTTTAATCTCCTTTTAAAGTGCCGGTTCTCAAAGCGTGTCTCAGGACCCAAAAGTGGATCACAGCACTCTCATAGGTGGGTTGGGAAGGAGGAGGGCAAAGAACAGGTTGTGATGAGAGTAGAGGCTCTGAAAGACCCCATGTTATTCATTAATGTGGTGTATTCAAAATAGAAACTTGTTTGCCATGAATTAACGTGAGATTCCCAAGTTTTATGTTGGGGAGTAGAAGAGTGGCGTGGAGTTGTTTTGCAGCTGGCTCCCGAAAAGAGCTGTAACTTTAAGAAGGCTGCCCCGCTTCAAAACATTTGAGAAGCACCATTTAAAGATATCTGAGGTACTGGCAGTCACCACATCTTGCGGCACTAAGTCCCATGAGCTAATTGTCTGTTGTGTGAAGAATTACTCCTTTTGTCTTTCCTGAATCTACTGCCCACCTGTTTTGTTGGGTGATTCTGAGTTCAGGTACTATGGGAAGGAGGGGAGTTCTCTCCTCATTCTCTAGACCAGAGGTTCCCATACTGTGCTCCACAGAGCCCTTGGTGCTCCACAAAACATCTCCTAGTGCTCCATGGAGAGATTGGAAAGAAAAATACTACTGTTGTTGGGTTTAGAACATAGGTGCTAGATGGAAATTAGTGCTCCGTGATGAATTTCTCTCCTGAAAAGTGCTCCATGGCTCAAAAAGTTTGGGAATCGCTGCTCTAGACTATGCATTGATTACTGTATTAATAATATATTTCGCTTTGCTTGTGGATGCTTCACCCCTTGATGATTTTTAATTTTTACCATTTCCTGTTCTATTATATACCCTTTTTAAAAAAATGGGTGACCAGAATTGTGTTCACTATTCCAAGTGCAGTAAGGGCATATAACAATACTGACATGGGTCATCCCCCCTTCACTCCCTTTCCTAAGAATTTGTAACATTAAGGTTGCTTTTTTGCTGAAGTGCACTGAATAGAAATTTTCACTGAGCTAACTTTCATGACCCTAAGATCCTTTTTCTGATTAGTCATAGTCAGTTACATCCCCACTGGTGTATTTGTGAAGCTAGGATTTTTTGACCCAGCCTGCATTCGTTTCGCATTGAACCACGTTTGCCGCATGGTTGCCTGTTCCCTCCATGTGGAGACATCTGCAGTCTCCCTTCACCATCCTGAATAATTTGGCATCCTCTGCGAATATGGCCTCTTTGCTGGTTACCTCTGATTCCAGATTTCCTATGAACAACTTAAATAGCAGCTGTCCTAATTCAGATTCCGGGGAGGGGGGGGAATCCCACTGCTTACTTTACTCGGTTTACATTCTGCTTCCTGATCCTTAAAAGGACCTGCCGTCTTCCCCTATGATTTCTGAGTTCACTCGGGAACCTTTGTGGAGGGCTTGTGGAGGGGAGCCAGTGTGGTGTAGGGGTTAAGAGCGGTGGTCTGGAGCGGTGGACTCTGATCTGGTGAACTGGATTTGTTTCCCCACTCCTACACACGAAGCCAGCTTGGTGACCTTGGGCAAGTTACAGCTCTGTTAGAGCTCTCTCAGCCCCACCTACCCCTCCTCCTCCTCCTTCGTCAAAGGATATTGGGTTGGATCCTGAGTTATTCTCCTCTTGCAGAATAACTCCTGCGGAATAACACCTTCCATGGAAAAATCATTCCTCACTTAATGGAAGAGGAACTTAGGATCCAACCCATGGTGTCCTGGTTCTGAGAGATTCTTATCTACATGCTTGTTAGAAGTCTCAAAGAAGTACAAAAGGTTGGTGTAGCAGAAACCACGCTGTCTCTTCATCAGTAATTCTCTCATGTTTAATAATTCTACATCTAGCATTGTTTAGCCATGAGACACATGAAAGGGGTACAACTGGGTTGTATGTTTGTTTTTTATGTATTTATTTTAAAGGGGGTACAACTGTTGTTAGGACAGAATTTACCTGTGATAATTCTCATGGGTTGATAATTACAGTTCCAAAATAGCTCTGATCATAATATGATTGTTTTTATTTTGGATCTGGTAATATACACATTTTTTGAGTCTTCCAAGGATGCCAGATATAGTTTCTGTCGTGCATTCTAATTCTGTAGGTCATACCTGACTGTTGTGTTTTGTAAAGTGCCTGCTCTGTCCTCTGATTTGTAACGTGACTGAACCCGATCCAGAAACTCACGTTAATTGAATACTTTCCCCCCTCTAGGTTGCAATAAAAATAATTGACAAAACTCAGTTGAATCCGACTAGTCTACAGAAGGTAGGTCCATTTCAAACGTTGGTTTGTCCAGGTTTGCTAGTTTATTTGCCTGATGGTCTTCTCTTCTGTCAGTTCTGCCTGGATTTATTTAAACAATGGATGCTTTATATTTAGAGTGTACATCCTATAGTGAGTTTTCATTTTAGTGCTGAGTCCCCTAATGGACATGTTGGTGTGAGAATCGTGAGGTGTCATCAGGGGAAATCCAAATTTGAGGTAGAAACTTAACACAAGTTTATGCAGAAGGGCTGAACAGTATTTTTAGCCTTATTTTATTACCATGAACTGCTATGTAAACTGAATAAAATACCCAGTGTATAAAATACCCAGTCTTCCACTGTTTTGTCTTGTGGGCAGAATCTACAAAAATAACACCTACTGAGATCCACCGGCTTAGGCCGGAGCTTAGCAGCAGGTCTGAGAACTCAAATTGCAACCAAACAGCTGAACAGCATCTGGGAGCTTAACCCTTTCCCTCCCCAGTGCTTTTTCCCTGCGAGCTTCTTCCTCCAGCTACTTTTCCCTAAGATGCAGCAGATAAGCATTTTAAATCCTGGCAGGAGGGGAAACTAGTAGGGGATAGGAATTTTCTCTGCCATCCTGCCCACCACTGGGAATCGCCCATGCTCCCCTCCAGCTTACAACCTGCTTGGTAGCATTCTGGTTCTGTGCCAAACCTGTAGCTCCAATCTATGAAACTCTTTTTCTGTGCCTCTTTTCTTAAGCCAATGTTGTTGCTTCAAATACTATAGGCAGTTTTCTCTCTGTCTCTCGAGGCACTGGCCTGCTAGTTTAGTACTGCAATGGTGAGGATAGTAGTGGCTGCGTTTCAATAAGGGTCGCGGTGTCTCCTCCTGTGTTAAGACCAGCTTTTAGAAAATAATCAACAGGATGGTCGAGGCTGCCAACCATCTGGAGTCCTGCGCAACTTGAAAGGATGCAAGAGCAAAATGCAGCTTTGCAGGGGATTACGAGGTTCTGCACTTCCTAGGAATCAGAGACTTTGTATTCTTGGAAAGCCTTTTAAGACGGGGCCTCCAGCCTTACCCCCTCCCTGCCTCAGCTTTACTCCCTGGGCTTTATGCCCCTCATTTGTCATCGTTTTAATGAAATGTTGTCTTAGCTTGTGACCAAAGAACTATAAAAAAGATTTCAAGGTGGGATTCAGCTTTGCGAATTCAGTGTGCGTTTAATGCCTCAAATATAATCTGGCAACATAGGTGGGGTTGGATCCCACCATGCAATAGCAGAAAAGAAATATTATGTAATGTGGTTTTGTGCAGCGCCTTGTCAAGGAGCTACTGTAAAATCAAGAGTGTTGCCTTGCTACTTAAGTGCCTGGCTACCACTGATCTGGTGACCAGATGAGGCAGATTGCTAAATAGGTAAATCTTCTCCCAGTAAATGCTTTGTTTTTTCCTTGAACACCACCACAAACTCACAAAGTCTGTTTAATTGATCAAACTTCCCCTTATGGCCTGCATATGTTATGAGCCCTTTATGTGCAGCTGACAGCTTGTATTGGTCTGCTGCTGTTTCTTAACACCGTTCTTTGTTTCCATTGTGATGTGGAAGATCAGCTTATTGTTTGAGATACATGGTGTCCTGTACAGATTGAGGTTTTTTTTGAGGGGAGGGTTGCCTTCTAGTCACAGCTGACTTATGGTGACCCTGTAGGATTTTCAAGGCTAGAGACCTTCAGAGGTGGTTTGTAAGAGGTGGTTTGCCATTGCCTGCCTCTGCGTCATGACCCTGGTATTCCTTGGAGGTCTCCCATCCAAATCCTTGCCAGGGTCAAGGGTGAGAGTGTGTGACTGGCCCAAGGTCACCCTACAAGTTTACATGGCAGAGTGGGCATTTGAACCTGGGTTTCCCTGATCCTAGTCCTACACTTTAACCACTACAACACGCTGGCTCTCTTAGTTTGATTACACTATGTAAATTAGCAGTTAGACTGATGTTGAAGAAGGAATCGTGCTTCCAGTGCAGAGAGTGAACGCAAATCAGTTATTGACAGGAATTGTCTTTATTAGAAAGATCAGGCCACACTAGAGGTTGGATCCAAATGGAAAACTAAACCTACTTAAGTGTAATTTAGCTTGCTAAGTTTGACTTAGTGGAAGTGGCTATGGCAGTGTGTTTTCTTGCATTTCCACTTCACAGGAGTTCTGGTGCGAGCAGAAATTAGTGCTGGATCTAGCCCTAGATGCATGCAGTTTGCACCAACGTAAGACATGTACGTTGCATGGTGTTGGCAGTTTCAGTGCAGCAGTGCAAGCTATAGTTTTTTCTGTATCTGGATTTGCACCTCGATCCTTCGGTGTTAGGACATTACAGAGCAAGAAGTCTTCTTTCCTCCTTTACCCCTCCCCGTTCCTTGAATTGGAGCTTACTGGTTGGCCAGATCCCAAAGATTGTTGTGCAACTTTTGAGATAAACATTTGGTTTTGACCTAGAACTGGACAGACTCCAGGTACCTATCAGACTGCATAATTATTGCTGGAATGCTTGTCCCCCGGCTCTTGAAGTGCTAAAAGTATTTCTAGAGTTCAGACTAAAAAGCCCTGCAAAACCTAGACTGTTTCTCAGAAGCGACTTTTTAGCGTACACTTTTAAAGACTCCAGTGTTTGTGGCTTTGGGGGGGGGGGCTTATCTTCTTTAAACCCTTTTCAGACATAGCTGTGTTGCTCCCAAACTACTGGAATGTGATTACAGCCTTATTAAAGAGACAGACAGAGGGAGACAGGAAGAAAACATAATTGCGAGTCAGTCAATTTTATCATTAACTCTTGTATTGTTTGTTCTGTTCTAGCTGTTCAGGGAAGTAAGGATAATGAAGATTTTAAATCATCCAAATATAGGTAATGCACTTGTCTTCAGATTGTCTTCATATATGTGAAGTTTAATGTATTTCTGTTTGTAATAAAATATGCATAAATGTGTGTAAATGGACGCTTTCCCATAATATTTGGGTTCTTCGGCTAGAGTTACATTTTGTTTTGAGAAGATGTAACAGGCCCTGTGTGTGTTATACTGAAACTTTGTGTGGTGTGCATAAAATGTGCAGTGTGTTGTGTTCTTTACCATGTAGTCCCATACATTTGCATATTGATCACTGCAGTGTTGCTCTAAATTTGCATTTAGATGTACTTTTTGTCTTTGTTTTTTTTTAAAAATTAGGTATGTGATTTAATCGCATTAACAAGCCCAAGGTTTCTGTGTAGACTCTTTGGGGGAGCTATGATGGTAGTCTTTTCCCCACTGTGTTCAAGCAGCTTATAAAACTGCATCCTCTCCCCAAAGTTTCATAAACAACTCACCATGCTGCAGTTAAAAAAAAAAAGAAAAACTGTTAGGCGGGCTATTCACATGATTGTATTTGGAAGGGAAAGAAATTGAAGCTGAAGTTCTTGAGTTCTCCCTTCCTGCCATCTTATGCCAATGCACAGTAATCTAGCCTTCATTCTTTAAGACACAACAAGCTAGATATTGTCGAAGGCTTTCACGGTCAGAGTTCATTGGTTCTTGTAGGTTATCCGGGCTGTGTGACCGTGGTCTTGGTATTTCCTTTCCTGACGTTTCGCCAGCAGCTGTGGCAGGCATCTTCAGAGGAGTAACATTGAAGGACAGTGTCTCTCAGTGTCAAGTGTGTAGGAAGAGTAATGTATAGTCAGAAAGGGGTTGGGTTTGAGCTGAATCATTGTCCTGCAAAAAGTATCAAAGGTAATGTGCTAATCATTGTCCTGTAAGTATCAAGATAATGTGCTAATGAGGGTGTGGTATGTTAATATGGAACCATTGTATCCTGAAGTGATCTGTTAATGTGTGAAATCCAAAGCTAATCTGCATGGCTATTGTGGACTGTAGTCTTTGTTAGTCTGTCCTGAAACCCTCCAGACTAACAAAGACTACAGTCCATAATAGCCATGTAGGTTAGCTTTGGATTTCACACATTAACAGATCACTTCAGGATACAGTGGTTCCATATTAACAAACCACACCCTCATTAGCACATTATCTTGATACTTACAGGACAATGATTAGCACATTACCTTTGATACTTTTTGCAGGACAATGATTCAGCTCAAACCCAACCCCTTTCTGACTATATATTACTCTTCCTACACACTTGACAATGAGAGACACTGTCCTTCAGTGTTACTCCTCTGAAGATGCCTGCCACAGCTGCTGGCGAAATGTCAGGAAAGAAAATACCAAGACCACGGTCACACAGCCCGGATAACCTACAAGAACCAACAACAAGCTAGCTCCAGATACACACGGTTGAGTCTGTTGCATGTTACAGAGTAGAGGTCCCTAACCTTTTTGAGCCCATGGGAACCTTTCGAATTCTGACTCAGCATGGTGGGCGCAGCCACAAAAGGGCTGCTGCAGCTTACCTTCAGTCACATAGTGAAGATCCTCGTGCTGTTGTGGCAGCTGGTGCCAACACTATTTTTTTAAAAGGCTGCACAGCCAATCAAATCCCCAGTGGCCAATAAGAAGCCTTGGAGATTAAAAGCCCCACCTGGCCCTGCCTGCATTCTAAAAACACTTGGCTGGTGCCAGGAAAGGTGTTAGTGGGCACCATAGCAGGAGCCCCTGTTATAGCGGAAGGCAGCCATCTCCAGAGTTACAAGCCAGTCTGACCTATCAGAAAACTACTTACTGCCCGCCACTTTAGGATTGGGTCCCAGGGACCACTAACACCCAGCATGGTGTAGTGGTTAAGAGTGGTAGTTTGGAGCGGTGGACTCTGATCTGGAGAACTGAGTTTGATTCCTCACTCCTCCACATGAGCGGCGGACGCTAATCTGGTGAACTGGATTTTGTTTCCTCATTCCTACACATGAAATCATCTGGGTAACCTTGGGGTAGTCACAGCTCTCTTAGAGCTCTTTCAGCCTTACCTACCTCACAGGGTATCTGTTGTGGGGAGGCGAAGGTGATTGTAAGCCAGGTTTGATTCTTCCTTGAGTGGTAGAGAAAGTCAGCATATAAAAACCAATTTCTTCTAACAGAGTTTCTCTTGCTGGATAGATCTTCCCCGTTCCTCATTCTTGCTGCCGCTTCCTACACTATCTCTCTGCCCCCCCCCAAGCTCCCGAGGGGGTTGGGAGACTGTTGGGAAGGGTAGTCACTCTGACGGGAGTCTGCCATAGGAAGGGGTTAATGGTGCCCTCCCCTTGTCACGAGCAAAGGAGACCTGCTCATGGAAGAGGGGTTTTGGACGGCGGTCAGACTCTGCACAATCAGTCCACCGGTTTTGCCTTCGGCTCTTCAAACTGTATACTGCTTGTCTGCAATTGTGGCAAATATTTAGAGGTGTAAACTAGTTCAGTTACACCTATAGCGGGGGGCCCCCATATTTGAGGTTACTTTCCCTCTGGGAGAGAAGGTGAGGTTGGGGAAAAGACATTCTCTCTTAAATATGTCATCATTCCTTTGAAATATAAATCCCTGAAGAGATCTAGTTATTCCCTGACTCAGCCCTTCTGATCTCCAAGCTCAACTCAAGTTTCTTTTGACGGCTGTTACATGATCCCCGATACCTGCCTGGTACTCACTTGCAAATATTCAACTCGACATAAAATTCAGCCCAGTATAAAAAAATAAGTTGTATTTGATACTGTTATTCTATAGTGATGGTTTCTGAGAGCATTCCTGTATAATTCAGTGTGCTTTATACAAAATTCAGGCCTAATATACTATATATAAAATGACATACTGCTAAAACTTTCTAGCACTAGGATTCAATCCAGTATCCAATAGTAGGTTATACTTTTTTTCTCATCAAGTCACAGCTGACCTATGCTGAACCTGTAGGGTTTTCTATGCAAGAAACAATCAGAGGTGGTTTGCCATTGCCTGCCTGGCCAAAGCAATCCTGGACTTCCTTGGTGGTCCGCCATCCCAAGTATTAACCAGGGCCGACCCTGCTTAGCTTCTGAGAGCCAACAAGATTGGGCTAGTCTGGGCTGTCCAGGGCAGGGCACGTTGTATATACTGAATTTAAAACCCAAGTGAATGTTTTCTTTCGTGTGTTTGTTGTTGCCACCTGTAACCAACATTCAAAATCGGTCACAGTGCAATCCTGTGGAGAGTTACTCCAGTCTAAGCCCATTCATTTCAGTGGGTTTAGACTGAAGTAACTCTGCATAGGATTGCACTGTGACTCTCCCTATTAAAATATCTTAGATTCTGCTGTGCTTGTTACTACTTGGCAGGATTTTTAAGAGGAGGAAAAAACAAATCATGGAATAACTCATTCTCCACTGCCAGGAAATTGTACTCAGTTCAGATCTGCAATCCACACTGCTTACGTTAATTTTAGTATTTTGTGAGTGGAAGCTTCCCTGGATGTTTTTAGGAATGTAACTTTTTGAAACTGTTTTGAGGATTTATAGTTGTTGTTTTTAAATCAACAAACTTTGGAATTGACTTGCCTTCATATAATACTGCTTCTCTATTTCCTCCGGATTGTAGGTTTGAGGGTATACCTTGGAACAGGCTGGTAGTGATGTCTTTAGCTGGGGAAAGCTAATAAAAAAACTCATTACAAGAAACTGGCTTCTAGTTTTCCAATCTCGTTTGCAATATGAAGAGTAGTTTATTAGCAGTTTCTAGTATACAATTACTGCTAAATTGTGTAGCTTAACAAAAACATTTGTGTAATATTTTTATAGATGAGATTTTATTCTGCCCTCTCTTAGCTCAGGGAAGCATGCTTGGTTTTCACATACACACACATCTCAACCTCACAACAACTAAGTAAACACATGAACACATGAAGCTGCCAGATACTGAATCAGACCCTTGGTCCATCAAAGTCAGTGTTGTCTACTCAGACCGGCAGCAGCTCTCCAGGGTCTCAGGCAGAGGTCTTTCACATCACCTGCTTGCCTAGTCCCTTTAACTGGAGATGCCAGAGATTGAACCTGGGACCCTCAGCATGCCAAGCAGATGCTCTGCCACTGAGCCACAGTGTACAAGGTGTACATAAGACTGAGAGGTAGTACCTGATGCAAGGTCACCCAGCAAGCCTCCAGAGCTAAACAGAGGTTTCAGTTCAGGTCTCCCTTGGTCTGTGCTGAAATGTTGAAAGTGCAATTTATTTCTGTAAACTTTCTTTAACCACCCCTGTATGTTCTGTCTATATCCAGTTGAATCTGTGAATATCGCTTCAGCATTCTTGGCAGAAATAATAATCTAGCATGATTAACTGAATGATGATGTTCCATGCATGTATTGTGAAGCCAAGCAATGGTCTCCGTTCCCATTTTCCTTCAGTACACCCTTTCATTTCGAGCGGCTTCCAGTAGTCCACAGATATCCAAGGAGAGAATGATGAAAGGTGGTTGTTAAAATGGAAGGTCGCACTGCCATTCTGAATGCTTAACAGATAAATGCAGACTCCTTTTACACACACTTCCAAGCCTCTTCTGTTGTGGAGAGGGGCCGTGGCTCAGTGGAGGAGCATCTGCTTGGAATGCAGAAGGAATCCCAACTTGGAATCCCAACTTCAATCCCTGGCAACTCCAGTTGAAAAGACCGGGTAGGAGGTGATGTGAAAGATCTCTGACTGAGACCCTGGAGAGCTGCTGCCAGTCTGAGTAGACAATACTGACTGTGATAGACCAGGGGTCTGATTCGGTATAAGGCAGCTTTATGTGTTCATGTGTGTTCACTGTGGCAGTGGTTCCCAACCTGGGGGCTTGGGGACTCCTGAGGGGGGCTGCAAATCCATATGCTCCACTAATCTTAATTGTTATTAAGTATTTTCTCAGTCAATGGATACTAGTAGTACAACTACTGTCTTGGTGAGGGGGAGAGCAAATGTTTTCGATGTTAAAAAGGGAGCCAGTGTGGTATAGTGGTTAAAAGTGGTGGTTTGGAGTGGTGGACTGATCTGGAGAACCGGGTTTGATGCTAATCTGCTGAACCGGGTTGGTTTCCCCACTCCTACACACGAAGCCAGCTGGGTGACTGGGCAAGTTACAGCTCTGATAGAACTTCTCAGCCCCACCTACCTCACAGGATGTTTGTTGTGGGGAGGGAAAGGGAAGATGATTGTAAGCCGGTTTGATTCTTCCTTAAGTGGTAGAGAAAGTCGGCATATAAAAACCAACTCTTCTTCTTCCTCAAAAAAGGTTAGGAACCACTTCTTTAAGGCTTTGATCATCAAAAGTCAAAATAGTAGGTTTAGCAGACCTGCTTTACCACCCCCTTAGAATTCCAATGGATGCTGTCTTGATCACATCAGTACCACCACAATGTATATGAAGCTACCTTGTACTGAGTGAGGCCCCTGGTTGCCTTAATCTCAGGACAGGCTACTGGACTGGGAAGTGGCTCTTCAAGATCTTGGGCAGAGATATTTCCTACCCCTTCTGTGTGTATAATCTTTTTAAATTGGAAATGCCAGGAATTGAACCTGGCTGGGCCTTTCTGCATACTACTGGACAAAACAGAGGGGAAAATGACCCAACCCTAAAAACAAAGTCTGGTACCCAAAAGGTTGGGTGAAATAAAATTCAATTAAACAATTACATATATTTAATACAAAGCACTCTTGCATATATTAAAAACAAGCCTTTATGGCAACCAGAACAGGGCCGATAATCTTTTGGCCCCAGGCCTTCTTCAGTGGTCTTATAAAACATATTATGCACACATAAATGTTCATTAACAAATAGAACAATTTTACATCAGCCTGGGTATGTATTATAAGATGTATTCCAAATGGACTTTGTGCCTATAACACCAGAATGTTACTAAAATATGTTTTGTATTGTAAAAGCACACATCCAAGGAATGCAGCTTAAATATTTCTTTCTGGAACGGGCTGGCATTACATTCAAAATGTGCATATCAGTATCAACCAGAAAAGACAGTCTGCATACAAGGCATAGCTCCTTCCTTCCTTAACCTTTTTATCATCTCTTTTGGAGAAAAAAATGTTAGCGGAGGTTATGAAATTTGATAATTTAGGGCAGGGTTCTATTTCATTAAGAAGCTTTAACTACATATGGCTAATGACATGAGCTATGTTTTATCCAGTAGTTGATAAAACTGTCAGCTCTGTACAAATCCCAGAATTCATTATTCATTCTGCATTCCCCTCCTCCCCATAAATTCGAGTGCACATCTTTTTATAAGAATTGATAGATGACTACTTACGTTTCTTATCTAGGCAGGCATTTACTGAATCTATCTTCATAGTTCTTTGATAGTTCGACAATGAATGCCAAGAAACTGCAGTTGGATCCATTTTATTTTTTTAAAAAGGCATCATTATATCCTTCTCTGCAGAGTTAAACTTCAGATGACAGAGTAGGACCCAATATGAGACTGTAGAGAAGACAGCCAAAACAATACCAAGATAATAGATGGCCAGGCCAATCTTGCCATATCTTGGAAGCTAAGTAGGGTCAGCCCTGGTTAGTACTTGGATGGGAGACCACCAAGGAAGTCTAGGGTTGCTATGCAGAGGCAAGCAATGGCAAACCACCTCAATTCGTCTTTTGCCTTGAGGACCCCTTGAGGTGTTGCCATTAGTTGGCAGTGACTCGATGGCAGTTTCCACCATCGAGAGATCAGGTGCAGGATTATCAAAATAAAGTTGGTAATGAAAACTATTATATTTCTTGGAGGAAGAATGTACGTGAGTCAGCAGATGAGGACTCGGACATCTGCTTTGGTGGGGGGGGGACAGAAACTGGCAAAGGAAGGAGAAGAGGCAGAGGGCAGAGGAAGACTTCCCACTATCACCAAGAAAGAGTCAGAGAAACCGAGCAAGAGCAAGGATCAGAGTAGGCTAGGTGATGTCAAATAAGGAGGAGACATTCAGCAGGAGCAGAATGAAAAAAGCTTGCCGCTTGCCAGGAAGGTGTACATTAGAGACTCACATCAAAACTGATGAATAGGAACAGAAGAAATGGAGGCGGCGCGCACGAGGGATTCAGACAGGAAACTGAACAAGAAAATAGGTCGGCAAACGGCAAAAGATAAAAGGATCAAAAGAAGTTTTTCGTTTTTTAGAATGGGAGAGATGGGAGCAGTCTTGAAACAGGAAATGTGTTAATTTCATCAGTGAAGAGGATAGTACTGGAAGTAGCTTCTTCCACAGTACTCTTTTTTTCCCCCTCCTTGGCTTTATTCCACCCTGGATACAGAGGAATGAATGGCAGAGGGCAGCCAATATGGCAGGTTTAAAGGACTGTGAATGGAACTTTCCCATTCTTCAATTCAGGGCTGTTTGTACACATTTAAGTGGCTTCCTCTTTTATTAATAGCCACAATGTAGAAAGCATTAAACTTGCTGCACTCAAATTAAGAATTAGGAACATAAGAAGATCCCTGTCGGGTCCGGCCAAGAATCCAGCTAGACAGCACCTGGTTTCCTAGAGTAGTCAACCAGATTTATTTTATCTGTTTTGATAAGTCCTGTCCGTTTCTACCAGAGGTACTTGAGGGAGCTTTAGATAACAACTAAAAACACTATAGACCATAGCCATATATTTAAATCACATTTAAAGTAACATAAAATAATCATTGGAAAGCCTGCATAAAACAAGTACATCTTTGGCTCTATCAAAGCAGGCAGTGAGCTTGTTAAATATCTGTAGGGAGGCTATTCCACAATAGAGATTTTTATTTATAGTCCACCTTTCTCGCTTGGACTCAAGGTGGATTACACAGAGTGAGTCAATACTGTCAACGAATGGACCATTTAATAAGGAGTACAATAGGATTAGGGTTGTAGAATAGGGTTGCCAGCTCCAGGTTGGGAAATACCTGGATATTTTGGGGTTGGCACCTGAGGAGGGGAGGGACTTCAGTGGGGTATAAGGCCATCGAGTCCACCTTCCAAAGCAGCCATTTTCTCCCGGTGAACTAATCTCTTGCCTAGAGATCAGTTGTAATAGTGGGAGGTTGGCAACCCTATTGTAGAACTAATCAGAAATCTAAAAACAGAACTGAAGCAAAACATAAGTATTAACATGACACATTAAATGATGCAAAGTCCCATAATTGGATCCTAGTTTCAGCTAGCTATACACAATAGTATAGACTACAGTCCCTAATAATTTTTCCAAGTAATTTTGTGAATCATTTAATCCATGAGCACATGAAGCTGCCTTCTACTGAATCAGACTCTCGGTCCATCAAAGTCAGCATGTCTACTCAGACCGGCAGCGGCTCTCCAGGTTCTCAGGCAGAGGTCTTCCACATCACCTACTTGCCTAGTCCCTTTAACTGGAGATGCCGGGGATTGAACCTGGGACTTTCTGCATGCCAAACGGAGGCTCTACCACTGAGCTACGGCCCCTCCTCAATTCTATTGCCTGTGTAGAAAAACCTTCTTGAATAATTCAGTTTTGCATAGTTTGCGGAAAGCCAGGAGAGCAGGAGCCTTCTCTTCAGGCAGGCTGTTCCATAAGGTGGGGGCCACAGCAGAGAAGGCACATGTATGGGCAGTTGTTAATTTTGCCTATTTGCAGGTAGGCACTTGCAGAAGATGAGTAAAGCTGCCATTACAGGAAAAGCCCTGCCTCTGGTAGCTAACCCAGCTTGTTTTGGATAATGGTGTCACATGGAAATAGGGCTTCAGATGATGACTGAATTAGATAAGTTAAATATTGGAGTAGAAGAAGGAGGGTTGGTATATATGCCGACTTTCTCTACCACTTCTCTGCGACTTTCTCTACTACTGGTTTTTATATGCCAACTTTCTCTACCTCTACCACTTAAGGAACAATCAATCTGGTTTACAATCACCTTCCCCTCCCCATAACAAACACCCTGTGAGGTAGGTGGGGCTGAGTGAGCTCTAAAGAGCTGTGACTAGCCCAGGGTCACCCAGCTGGCTTCGTGTGGAGGAGTGGGGAAACAAATCCAGTTCACCAGATTAGTGTCCGCCGCTCATGTGGAGGAGTGGGGAATCAAATCTGGTTCTCCAGATCAGACTCCACCGCTCGAAACCACCGCTCTTAACCACTACACCACGCTGGTTCTCTGATAGACTTATCTTCCATGGATATGTGTGTGTGCATTAGTTGTGTGTTGCCCTTTTTAATTGTTTTTATTTTATGTACATTAAAAGCTTGTTTTAATGTTTTTGCTTGTTTGCCACCTTAATGGCTCTAAACCGGGGAGAAAATGTTTTAAATAAATAAATAAATCTGTCTAATCCCTTTTAAAACTGTCTTAAAACAGTGGCCAGGACTGTCTTTTATATTTTTGCGGCAAATTCCATAGTTTTGCCGTGCCTATTTCTAGCTTAAATCTAGTGTTGGATAAATTTTATAGGGCGAACCCATGTTGTGGCATTATAAGTTAATTTTAAGGAAATATCAAAAGGCAAAATGAGGTCCAACATTGTATCGTCTACATGGATGAAATCCTTGTACGAGTGGTATAATCCATTCATGGCTTTTTTGTTTTGTTTTTGCTCCTTTCTAGTTAAATTATTTGAAGTAATTGAAACAGAAAAAACGCTCTACTTAATCATGGAGTATGCAAGTGGAGGTAAGTACCGAAATGTTTCAAACAAAACAATTTCCTTATTAATCTGTAAATTAGGTTGCAGTAAGTATCAGTGCACAAACTCTGCAATCTTTCCCCATATATAAAGGTATTGTCACCATTTGGTGTCACTGTTCCCACCATTCTAGAAATACCATGGCCAAGGATTTGGTCATCAAGCCCCAGACTACCTGCTGAGCATGTGTGTGTTTTCTGTGTGCACTTCATAGTTATCTATCTGTGAGATAATTCAGTTCGAATATGCCCACCCCACCCCCAATACTATCTTGATAGTTTGGTTGTTTAAGCACATCTAAGAGATTCCTTCTAACTTGTTCAGTTTAGATATCTTCTGTCCTCCTCTTCACCGCCACCCCCATTTGCATTTAAACAAAACCTTTTGAATAATCTTAATACTTCAGGATATGTTATATTACGAAGATAGCCATGTTAATCTGTCAGTAGCAATAGAAAATAGTAAGAGTCCAATAGCACCTCAAAGACTAACAAAATTTCTGGCAAGGTATGAGCTTTCGTGAGCCACAGCTCACTTCTTCGAAGGATCCCAAAATTTTCCCAGTCGCACATTCTGTCTGCTGTGCCACATGGTTGAAGTGTTAGTCTGAAGTGGAGGTACGATGAATAATAATGACAATTTCTCAGTGTTTTCCTGTATAGTCCAAGATCCTAGTATTAATGAGAGGCATTGAGCCAAATGAGAAGCATTGAGCTTGTCATTCAGGATGAGTCTACGATACATGTTAAATCACTGCCCAGTAAACTTACATGCCTCTTCTTCAGAGACCTGCTTGAGGTGGCTCACAGGACAATGAAAATTTTGTGTTCGTTACCAATAAATCTGGCCCCTGAATGTTTGGGCTGGCTCCTAGATCCAAAGAAAATTTGTCAAGACCTGTGCTTACGGCCCCAAGATTCCTTCCCTTCTCAGTCACCGCTAGTGGCCGGAGTCGAGGGCGGGATAAAAATCCAATAAATAAATAGTTCGGTTTAGACCCCCATCAGTATATTTGTTAAGTTAGAAATCTCTTTTTGTTCCGGTGTTCATCTCTGAGTTTACTTTAAATTTAGTGTGCTACATTGACCACTAACCCAGTTTGGAGAAATCCTCTTGGAACTCTTCACAAACCGCTTTGATTTTCACCATACTGAACAATCATCTGTAAATTAGGCCACGACCTGAATTTGGTTTCATTGATCAATGTGATAAGTAGCACCGGTTCCAGTATCAAGTCCTAGCGGATGCCACTAATTACTTCCCTCCGTTGCCAGAACTGTCCAGTTTTATTCTTATGCTCTGCTTTCTATTCAATCAATTCTCAATCCACAAGAGAACCTGTCATCTTATCCCCTGATTGCTAAGCTTACTGAGGAGTCTTTGGTAGGGGACTTTGTTGAAAGCTTTACGGAAGTTCCAAGTATGTAATACATGCCGGATCACCATTATCCACATGTTCACTAACACTCTCGAAGAACACTTTAAAAGTAGGTGAGGCAGGAGGACTTTTCTCGGCAGAAGCCATGCTGATTTTTCCCTCAGCAGGCCTTGTTTCTCTTTGTGCTTAATAATTATCTTTTTAGTAGCAGCTTCTACTAATGTATCTAAACCAGATGTTAGGCTAACTGGCCTGTAATTTCCTGGACCTCCTCTGGACCCTTTTTAAAAAATCGATGTTATGTCTAAAAATACACATGCAGTTATTGCGGGGATATGTACTCAGTACGCTCCTGGAATGTATGTGTGGTGGAGGCGCGCTTGTATACATCCTGCCCCATCATCACTGCTTCATCGGGAGTAAAATGCTCTTGAAGTGAAAGACGAGCCCAAAGGGGCGGGTGCTGATTGGCCAGAGGGTTGCTAATACTATTGACAGTATCTGTTGAGAATTTCCTGTCTTGGTTGTCTGCCTTGGAATGAATCACTTAATTCCCGCAGCATTGAGATTGACGTCTTCAGCATGAATTTTTTAAGCGGTTCCTGTGACCTGCTCCATTTACTCGAATCTTACAAATCTCTCTATAGTGTGTACTGTAGTTGAAACCACCCTTTTACTATCTCAGTTTAGATGATGGTGATTTTTCTAAATGTTTGTCCCTGAAGGTCAAGCAGTAAGAGGTGCCCCCTATCAGACAAGGGGTTTTTTTCCAGTAAGAAAGTACTTATGTTTGTACTTGTAATGTACTCTTTGCTGGAAGCATGACATCTGTTTCCAAAAATCTAGGGATTACTTATACCAGTAAAAGGAACAGATCTTTAAATTAGTAGTTAAGATCATGTTGATCCCTGTCTCTTGTCAAACAATTTGTATTTTTGTTGTGCTTCCCTTTGAATTTGGTAGACTTACGGGGGGATTAGGCAGGAATGCAGTTTAACCCTTTCTTATCCGATTATTTCAAAATGTCTAAAATAAATCATATTTTAATTATCCATGTCTGAATAATTTTATAAGGTATCACGTTAGGTAAAGTCATGCTAAAATAATTTTCTATACATATCCTCACCTGAAGTATGTTAATTGGTTGAAACCTTTCGGATAGGTTGGGGGTCAAAATCGTAATATGAATAAACGTTGTAGCCATGAAAACAAATCTGGTTAAATATTATTAAGGCACGCCTGTTTCTAAAACACTATTAGTAGTATATGTATAGTGCTTCACACAAGTCTTATGACACAAAATGCACAGATTGTTTTCAAGAGCTAAGAGTGTTCAAAACTTTAACCTTTTCTCAGTGGGGGGAAAATGAGCAAAATGGCTAACAGTATATTATTAAAATCATTAAAAAAAAAACAGTAACAGCAGTCAGATTTGTGTAAAATTATAACAGCAGACAAAGCATGGAGGAGGTAGGAAGGGAAGAATGCAAAAACCATATCAGCTTGCCCATACAAGCTCTGAAGGAGACTTACAATGATATCCTAAGCAGTGTAACAACCTTCTGAGTCTAGGTACAGCCTTAAGAGTCCAGCTCTGCCAAAGAGAGCCAGTGTGGTTTAGTGGTTAAGAGCAGTGGTTTGGAGAGGTGGACTCTGATCTAGAGAACCGGGTTTGATTCCCTACTCTTCCACATGAGCGGCAGACGCTAATCTGGTGAACTGGATTTGTTTCCCCACTCCTACACATAAAGCCAGCTGGGTGACCTTGGGGCAGTCACAGTAGTTTTCTCAGCCTCGCCTACCTCACAGGGTGTCTGTTGTGGGGAAGGGAAGGTGATTGTAAGCTGGTTTGATTCTTCCTTAAGTGATAGAGAAAGTTGGCATATAAAAACCAATTCCTCTTCCTCCTCTTCTTCTTCCACCTCCTGTTCTGCCTCTTCTTCTTCCTCTTCCTCAAGATTGCACTGTCAAAGGCCCTTCTTTAAGCAGCTGGATGTTTACTATTACTTGACAGACGAGCAGTTACAGTGATGAGCAGATTTCTCCAAAAGGGCAATGCACACGCATTCTTCAGTGGCCTTCAGTTTTTGCCGGTCTTTCTTTAGACCTTTTTATTTGCTTATGACATTGTCATCTCTATTTCTAGCTTAATTTTCAGTATTTTACTGCAATGAAATTAATTTAATCAGCAGCTGTGTACACCAGATTAAAATTTTAAGCTCCTCTGTCCTCTGCTTTTAATTTTAAGGTACCCCGCCTCCTAAGGCTCCTGCAGTCCTACACTCGTTCTTGTAAACTGTGCCAAATCTATTAAGATTCCATTCAGTCAGGGAAAAAAGCTAGCTAAAACAGTTGCGAAATCCTGTTTAATCTTTCATATTTCTCAATTACAGGGGAGGTTTTTGATTATCTAGTTGCACATGGAAGAATGAAGGAAAAGGAGGCAAGAGCTAAATTTAGACAGGTATGTGCAATCTGTAGTGAACTGTTGGAACATTTTAGGTGTATCGCACTTTGCCTACCCAATTGTTGCCCTCCCTCATAGGCCACAAATGAAGTGGGAAAGACCAGGGCCATCTGCCCTACACAATGGTTACGATATCGACATCCTTTCACTCCCAATCTCTCTACCTGCGTGCGATAACTATGTAGGGAAGTTATTGTAACTTAGCTCGTTGTGGTGGTGGTGGCGGCAGGAAAGAAGGGGACCTTTGTCTGTGGTCTTAAGCGGTGTTCTTGGAATGTAAGCGCCTTTGAAATCAATAGGGGTCCTTTTATTTTAAAGTAGCCTTCCCTATCTTTAGCCTTAAAAAGCCTTTGAGGTGGTTGACAGGTTAAAGATCACTGATCGTCCTACCAGAACCACAAGCAAAACTCGTAGAGCAGGACTTCCTAGTTTCCCCCTCCCATTGAGCCCTAGAAATACTGTTTCTGGTGGTTTGGAGCTGCTCATGAACAGTATACAGGGTCTGTAAAGTGGGGGTGGGGGAGTTGGCAGTAATGTCACATGCCTTCCACCATCAGAGTTCATAGAATCATAGAGTTGGACAATGCAGGAAATTCACAACTACCTCCCCTCCACCACCCCCAGTTACCCCTGCTCCATGCCCACAAGATGGCCAAGATGCCCTCCCTCTCATAATCTGCCTAAGGTAATCGTATCAGCATTGCTGACAGATGGCCATCTAGCCTCTGCTTAAAAACCTCCAGGGAAGGAGAACTTACCACTTCCCGAGGAAGCCTGTTCCACTGAGGAACCGCTCTAACTATTAGAAAATTCTTCCTAATGTCTAGATGGAAACTCTTTTGATTTAATTTCTACCTGTTGGTTCTGGTCCATCCTTCTGGGGCAACAGAAAACAACTCGGCACCCTCCTCTATATGACAGCCCTTCAGGTACTTGAAGCTGATTATCATATCAAGAGTTGTCCCACCATCAGAAACAGATCATATGATACAAGCCAACATAAACAATTAAGCCAAGGCAGCATCCATGAGACAACAAATGAAAATAGAGAATCCAAAGCAGGAAAAACAATTAAGAGGTAACATGTGGTCTAGTCAGCTAGTCTGCTTGCCATTTTACTGTGCCAGTTGAAATTTTTCCTTCAAGTAAACAACTTAGGGTTTAGATACCAAGCTTCATATTTCTTTGGTGGCAGGCATGATCTCGTCAGATCTCAAAAGCTAACCAGGGTTGACCTTGGCAGGTATTTGGACAGGAGACCCCCAATGAATACTGAATCGTGAGACAGAGGCAGGCAATGGCAAACCACCTCTGAACATTTCTTGCCATGAAACCCCCACCAGGGTCGTCATAAGTCAGATGTGACTTGACAGCAAAAAATATATATGTTGATTTTAGTTTTTCCTTATTGGCTGTTGACCATCATGTCAGCATGCTTAGATGTTTGAAGTATCTTGCTGTCTTCAACACCAGGCACGCCTTACAAATTTAGCTTGCTTCATTGGCGAAATTGGAACGGTCATAACTCCTCCCTCAATGATCCTGAACTGCAAGGTTCTCTGCAGACCCCCTCAAGTGTGCAGTTGATATAGCCTTGGTCCTTTTTAGATTCATTTACATCTGCAAAAGTGGTAGTATGGGACTGATGGCTTCCTGGGAGACAATTGCGGTTCTGCATGGTGGGGAGGGGTAATGGAATCCAGCATTCTTCCACAAGATTCTCCATTTCATTTTCTGGGGTTCACATTTTAAGAATTATTTAGATACTGTTTGTACAAAACCAGACAGATGACAATTGCCTGCTAGTTATTTGTAAAATGCTGCTGTGGTGGTAGCTTTTGTTTTTGTATTTATATTACATTTAATAAAAAAAAATTTTTTTAAAGTGGTAGTGTGGGAGATTGAGCCCTGATATCAATTATAAGGTTTTTTAACAAGAGACTTTGAAAGAGAGAGAGAGAGAGAGAGTGATGCAAAGAGGTATAATTGGAAACACCTCAAAGCAAATGGAACAGCTTGTGCTTGATTATCAGCTCCTCCTGTTTCAAATAGAAAGTCTTGCATTTCTTTCAACTGATCCAAGTTCTTCCCTGTTCAGTGTCACTGTTTCCACTGTTCAACCAATAAACCTATCTGCCACAAAGTACTGTGAAAGTGTACAAGGAAAGTAACATCCGTTTCCCAGAAACCTGGAAACAGAAGGGACGTCTACTCCCAACTTTTAAAAAAACAACAACCCAGGATTCATTTCATGTGAGAGAAGGCTTAAGAATCTTGGGAAATTGGTAGTTTAGGTCCTGTTTAGATTATTCTCTTCGATTCACATTGCCCCCCTGAGATGTTTGATCGAAAACAGGCTTTCAGGTTTAATCTCTGCTGAGAGCTTGGTAAAATTAAACCCTTAACTCTTTATTTGGTTAGAATAACGTGATGATATAACTTCAAGTTCTATAGTGGCAAAGAATTGGAAGCAAGCAATTTCCGGGATTGCTTTCTGGCTCACATGAAAATATGGGGCTTCCCCCACAGCTCTTCTCTTCTACTCCTTTGTGCAAGCCATACCATACTGTTAAAAACAATGGATCCGTACTTAAGTTCCATGTTTAAAATCCATGGATAACATTAAACACGCTGAAAATTCTTCTTTGAAATGGAAGATGTTTAGACTTTAGAATAGAAGACAACACATGGATTCTTGAGCCCTGTGCCATTGTAACACTCCTGATTGTGGAAACAAGCCGTAGGATCTCGTTCCCCCACTCTGAAGATTGAATTCCCACTGCCAGGGTTACCCATCCATAATAACCTTGGCTAGCACAAACCATGGTTCTCTCTTAATCCAGATTGAAGCCTGTTTTGAATTCTGGTTAACAATAACCATGGTGTTGGCGTAATGGTTAATCACAGCAGGGGGAGTTCACGCTGTAGACGGGGAGAAGAGAGATCACATCAGTCACATGTTAGAGCTAGAAATGCCACATTTATTCTGGGTCGCTTTCATTGCAACCCAAAATGAAGCACTTCTCCGGAAAATGTTAAAACATGCGAAATCACAGGAATAGAAACAGAATTGCTGTGATGTCTTTCTTACCATTTGTTATGTTAATCTTGTGCACTGTACAGAGAAGACATAACAATCTGCTTGAAGTAGCCTAAGTAATGGGCCTGCCTTGAATTGTCACTTTGACACTTACCCCTAAATGTACTTATTTAAATAATTCTTACTTTTGTTGCTCAGTATAATGGGCTTTATGGATTTCATAATTGCTTCCCTGTTTTAGCAACTTCTGCTGAAAACCTTGACTGCAAATTGTTCCTTTCTCTGCATCCCTCTATATAATCGGACCTGTTTTCTATCTAGATAGTGTCTGCCGTGCAGTATTGCCACCAAAAGCATATTGTTCATAGAGATCTAAAGGTAAGTAAAGAAACACAAGAATTTGAATGTGAGCGTTACTGATGGCTTAAAGCCAGAGGGAAAGACCAGGATGTAAATGCTTTAATAAATAACATTTAATAAATTAAGGTGTCTAGGATGTTCTTTTCCTGGATTTGTATCTGGTTTTGTTGACTTCAGTTCAGAAACTGAAACGCTTGTTGGTACATTACGGGGGGGAGTAGCAGATTCTGTTGCTGGAGGTTGTGATACTATTTAGGTGGAGGGTATTGCTTGGGAACCGGTTGTGCGATGGCCTTGTGGAAATGCTGTCTGGAGGTTAATGAACTTTGTTGCCATCTGCACAGCGGGGTTTTCCTTTTTGGCCATCAGAACAAAATGATCGCTTGAGGCCTAAGCAGGAGCATCGCTCATTTCTTCTTTTATGGCTTTATTTTGGCTTTGTGGATGATAGAAGATGAGAGAGAATTTTCGTCCTCTTTATACCATAACTTTCTATTCCTGAGAGCAGCTACTCTTTCCCCATGAGCAGCATCTTTCTCGGGAGCACAGGCATTGTGTAGAATTAAGCTATAACAGCAGGAGGAAATTCCTGCAGTCTCGCTCTTCCCCATCTCCCTCTCCTTTCTCAGGCCCCTGGTTCCCCTTCATTCATTTTCCCTGATCCTCAGGTTCTCAGTGGGGAGGGGCCGTGGCTCAGTGGTAGAGCATCTGTTTGGCATGCAGAAGATCCCAGGTTCAATCCCCAGCATCTCCAGTTAAAGGGACTCGGCAAGTAGGTGATGTGAAAGACCCTCTGCCTGAGACCCTGGAGAGCCGGCCGGGAAAGCCCTTGGGGAAAACCAGCACCTGCAGCTGGAGGCCGGCCAGTATTCATCCCCAGTTTTTGCACTCTATGGGGAGGGGCTGTGGCTCAGTGGTAGAGCATCTGCTTGGCACGCAGAAAGTCCCAGGTTCAATCCCCGGCATCTCCAGTTAAAGGGACTAGGCAAGTAGGTGATGTGAAAGACCTCTACGTTGAGACCCTGGAGAGCCGCTGCCGGTCTGAGTAGACAATGCTGACTTTGATGGACCAAGGGTCTAACTCGGTATAAGACAGCTTTATATGCAGTACATGTATTGAGAAGCTTTACAGCATTATGATATTTGAGATAATTGCATGTTAAATTTTGTCACTTGATGTTTCAGTTGATGATGTAAACTAGTCCTTGGAGAGCGTCAAATATGGGCAATTCAGTTTTTCTTGGGGAAAAAATACTTTTCTACTTTCCCCCTCTAGGCTGAAAATCTATTGTTAGATGCCGACATGAACATTAAAATAGCTGATTTCGGTTTTAGCAATGAGTTTACAGTTGGAAATAAACTGGACACATTTTGTGGCAGTCCTCCGTATGCTGCTCCTGAACTCTTTCAAGGCAAAAAGTATGACGGGCCCGAAGTTGACGTTTGGAGTTTAGGCGTAATTCTTTACACTCTTGTGAGTGGATCTCTGCCTTTCGATGGTCAGAATCTTAAGGTACGTGCCTCATTTATGCCAACGTGGGGTAGAACTTGGCAAGTTGGATCGTGACATGCCCAGGGTAATGCCAATCGCAATTTTCCTCCAGGCCAGATTGGCCAGGGGTCCTGAAGGGTTTTTGTTGCCATCTTCTGGACATGGAGTAGAGGTCACTGGGGGTGTGGGGAGAGGTAGTTGTGAATTTCCTGCATTGTGTAGGGGGTTGGAGTAGATGGCCCTGGTGGTCCCTTCCAATGCTATGATTCTGTGATTTTCTATGATTCTGTGACCACAGCATTTTCTAATTTTCTGCTTGATGTTGCTTGATTTGATTTAAGGAATTGAGAGAGAGAGTACTAAGAGGGAAATACAGGATTCCTTTCTACATGTCCACAGACTGTGAAAACCTGCTAAAACGTTTCCTGGTGCTAAACCCAACTAAAAGAGGCACTCTTGAGGTACCTGTTTGTGTTTCTCCCCCTCCCCCCCAAAAGAGACTGTGGTCTCTTTTCAAGTAATTTACAAGATTTGTACATTCATTATTAGTATCTACATTCTGACGGAACGTGTATGATATTGGCTAATATTATGCCTTTTACGAGTAGTTTATTAGGGTTGGGTCCAGACTAAGTTGGCAATTTCCACCAATTCCCTCTCCCCCCCTACAGACCCACCTCATGTTGTTCCTCGGGGTCCCCTAATCCCCCCCCCCAGCATCATTTTGTGGAGATCTGTGGGCTGGGCAGGAGCTCCATTCTGCTGTTGGAAAATTTTGTCTGGAATCCAATCCATATCCTTGACGTCAGCAATTGTTTTTCTGTAGCTAGAAGAAACTGCAGATTTGAGATTTTGCAAAAAAAAAAAAAAATTTACATGGTTATGAAACGGAATGTCTTAATCCAGGTAAATTAGGCCTCCCCTGCAAACGCCGTACATCCATTCCTTCTAACACACACACACACAAGCTCCTGCCTTAGTTCTAGGTCTGGTTTGAGTGTTCATGAAAACATCAGTTTGTGTGCTACTAATCCAACATGCCATGTGGCGATGAACCTGAATGGAGATCTGCGAATCCTTCTGACTTGTGATCCCTGTTGTTGCTGCGCAGCTTTGCTGTGAATGTTATGGAAGTGTGCTCCACCTAGAGGGTGTTCTTTTTGGTCAATCTGAATTTAGCCTGTACACTCTGATAGTTGCATATCATGAGGCTTCCTTTTACACTCTGGAGGAGACTCCTCTTTGGGCAATTTTTAATGCTGCATTTGCCCATTTTCTGAATACCCCTTTAAAAAGATTTCTTGAAGCCAGTGGCTGAATGGAAATCAGCACTTCAAAGCTGTAAACAGTTCCATTGTGAGGGGAAAGGAGTGAACAGTAGTAGATGATACACAACTAAAGTTAAGCGAGCAGTTGCTTTAACCATGCCCATTTACTATTTCTGCTCTTGTTGAATAGTTCTCCTTCAGGTCAGAGTTTCCGACACTACTTCAGCTGAGCACTCTTCGAACAGTCTTGGTCCCAACTGACCACGACCCCATCTCAAATTCCCAGAGGTGGTTTAGAGCTGTCCTCCTTTTCTGCTCTGTGACCACAATGGGGGCAGAAGCTACTGTTTATGTATCAAGCCTCTTGTCCAGTTCAAAATAATCCACAGATACTTGGGAAGAGGCAGCATAAATACAGAAGAATTTTGTTGTGGGCACAGTGTACTTACCATGATCCCTTTTTCTTTTCCCTGTCCCCTTACCCACTCAAAAGAGGGCATTTCCCTCTAAGAATTCCCCTCTGGCTTAACATAGTCCTACTCCCCCCCCCCCAATATATTGATAGGAATAGAAATCTGCAGGGGTGTCTCTTTGGGTATTGCAGATTCCTCTGCAGAGTATCCTGGGAATGCAGCTACACGGAGGAAGTAATGTGGAATACCGTATGGTCTTATTTACATTACTTCATAGCAAGAGTCCCTGCAGCTGCATCCCAATGCTTTAGAGCACAGGGGTAGGCTGCCTTTTTGGTCTGAGTGCTGAACGAAATGTGAAGATGCTGATGTGCGGCCAAGCCAAAGGAGAGTAGGATGAGGGGTTTATTCATTAAAATATTTAATAGCCCTTTTGCCCCCCATGTGAATCAAGGTGGCTTGCAGTCTGAAATTTAAATTTAAGACATACAAACTACAGTGAACGCATACCACACCTTCCCCAATAATTTGCCTGCAACCCACACCCCATTGAAAGCCGTTTTGTTGGCCACGGAGGCAACTCCACCGGGATGTGGAGGGCAGCAAGTAGGGGTGTGCATTTGACTAAAGCCATACTGGGGGAGGGAGGTCTCTGAAAAATACCTTATCGGTATTTGGGTGTGGGGGGTTATTGAGGGGGAAATGGCAGCAATTGGAGAGCTGCTTTGGCCCCATGATCATTCCCCCCCCCCAGGCCTCTCCCCCTCACCTACCTGCTGGCTGAGTCTTTGCTGCTGCCTCCAAAGTCTACGTGGGTTTAGGAGGCAGCAGGTGGCACAGAACTGAACGCTGGGCTCGAGCTCAGCGATCAGCTCTGCACCACATATTTTTCAGGTTTAATAAACCCAAAAATATTCGATTAGCCAGGGGAGAAAGCCAAAATAAAGGATTTGGTTTTTCAGATTTTTTTTTTAAATTTCCGAGTTTATTAAACTTGAACCCAAAAAATACCAGGGGGAGGGATGATGCACAGCCCTAGCAGCAAGCGCTTATGGTTTCTGTTCTTGGAAAAGGTGACGGCACCACACCTGTGCCTGGTAGCCTCCTGCTTTTGACTTACTCTGTGTGCATGAAACAGCAGTGCTGCAGCTGTGCAGTACAGTACCAACCACTGGCACAGGGCTACTCGCACTTAGCGGGAGTGGGGCCACGAGGAAGAAGAGGAGTTGGTTTTTATATGCCGACTTTCTCTACCACTTAAGGCAGAATCAAACCAGCTTACAATCGCCTTCCCTTCCCCTCCCCACAACAGACACCCTGTGAGGTCGGTGGGGCTGAGAGAGTGTGACTAGCCCAAGGTCACCCAGCTGGCTTCATGTGGAGGAGTGGGGAAACAAATCCAGTTCACCAGATTAGCCTTCGCCACTCATGTGGAGGAGTGGGGAATCAAACCCTGTTCTCCAGATCAGACTCCACCGCTCTAAACCACCGCTCTTAACCACTACACCACGCTGAGTCCTGGAACTGAGCTCAGCCCAGCCTGGCCCAACTACATCCCTGTTTCAGGAGTGCAGAAAGGGAGCCGCTGTGCTGAAGAAAATTGTTTGGTGCCATTTTCGGCATATTGCACCAGGAGTTGCCTTACCTCTGCTTTAGATCATCCCACAAGGAGAGAATCAGCAAATGGAGAGCCAGTATGGTATAGTGGTTAAGAGTGGTGGTTTGGAGCGGTGGACTCTGATATGGAGAACCGGGTTTGATTCCCCACTCCTCCACATGAGCGGTGGAAGCTAATCTGGTGAACTGGGTTGGTTTCCCCACCCCTCCACACGAAGCCAGCTGGGTGACCTTGGGCAAGTTACAGCTCTGTTAGAGCTCTCTCCGCCCCACCTACCTCCCAGGGTGTCTGTTGTGGGGAGGGGGAGGGGATTGTAAGCCGGTTTGAGTCTCCCTTAAGTGGTAGGAAGTCGGCATATAAAAACCAACTCTTCTTCTTCAAATGTCTTGAAGAAGTTCTTAGCATGTGCCCTCTTCCTTTACTATAACTAGCTTCCCCTGTGCTAGAATTTAGTATTCATCTCTTGTGCTGCTGGAACATTTTGTGTGGGAAATGGGAAGACCAGGAGAGTAAGTTTAGGAGGATCTGATCTTGGCACTGTTAATTATTTTTGTTTTCTGCGAGGGGGAAGCGGCATGAATATGACAGAGAAAGGGCAGATACTTGGTCCTTTATACAAAATCAGCTGACTTTTCCTCTAGTTTAACTTAAAATGATAAGGCTTGACATACAGGAGTCTTTCGTTACTGTTAACACTAATACAAAACCTGATCTTGCAGCAAATTATGAAGGACAGGTGGATCAACGCAGGCCATGAGGATGATGAACTTAAACCTTTTGTTGAGCCAGAGCTAGACATCTCAGACCAGAAGAGAATAGGTAAGTGTCGGAGACCCCTGATAACGCCCATGATCTTGTGGCTCCGTGATGATCATGGACAGACCTTGCTGTTTGATTTAACATGCAAATTTAGATAGAGGGAAGAAGGATCCTGGCTGTAGCAAGACATTGAAATATTCTTGTGACACTTGACGATACCATACCCAATATCGTGTAGCTTGAAGCCAATTTTCTTTTTATTTTCAGACATTATGGTTGGAATGGGATATTCTCAAGAAGAAATACAGGAATCCCTTAGTAAAATGAAATACGATGAAATCACTGCTACGTATTTGCTACTGGGAAGGAAGTCATCGGAGGTGAGTTGAAGGCACAATTATTGAGTTGGAGCCAATGATCCATGATGCAAAGATCGCCAATTGTTCCTTTGGTTCTCTCCCCCAACCCCCTGCCCAGCAGTCCTTTCTGATGCTGAGAAAGTTAATTTTATTAACTGTGGCACCCACGTGGACTCATGCAGGTCAGGATCAGAGTGATATTCTGGTGTGTCTACCTATCTCACTAGTACTGCTCATTCAGCTATAGCCTTGAGCAGAAAATAAGCAGGTGCTTTTTGCTGAGTTTGACCAGTGGTTGACATGGCCCACCCTGCTGATCCAGGGTCTGAAGGGGAGGTGTTTCTCATCCTTGTTCCTGAGACACTCACTCCAGGATTGTTATTGTTGTCGTTGCTGTTGCTAATAACAACAACAATCCTAGCAACACCAGCAACCAAAACAATAATAATAAATTCCATCTGTATGTCCTCTTATCTGTCGTCTGTTTAATTTTGCTGGTTCACTTCAAGATTAATGAGCAAAGAACCGGTCTTGTGTTGTGAGAGGGTCTGGAAACTGGCCACATGATCCGGCATCCCCATGACTGGTTCTGCTTTGCTCAGGACTTTCTCTTTGTTCAGTGAATAATTCTTTAGCATACTAATCATTGAGTTCTGGATGCCGTACAAAGTGCAATATACTGTCAAATGGAGTGACACATGAAGTTGCCTTATACTGAATTAGACCCTCCAGTCCATCAAGGCCAGTGTTGTCTACTCAGATTGGCAGCAGCTCTCCGGGCTTTTAGGTGGAGGCGTTTCCCTGTGGGACAGAGTGGCAAGCTGCAGTACTGCAGTCAAAGCTCTGCTCATGACCTGAGTTCGATCCTGATGGAAGCCATTTTCAGGTAGCTGGCTCAAGGTTGACTCAGCCTTCTGTCCTTCCGAGTTCGGTAAAATGAGGACCCGGCTTGCTGAGGGTAAAGGGAAGATGACTGGAGAAGGCACTGGCAGACCACCCCATAAACGTAGTCTGCCTAGTTGCGATGTGACATCACCCCATGGATCAGTAATTCCCCAGTACTTTCCCAGGAGACTACCTTTTTTTTTTTTTTTTACCCTTTCCCATTACCTCCTTATTTGCTCCTTTTAACTGGAGATTTTGGGGATTGAACTCAAGACCTTCTGCATGCTAAGCAGATTCTCCACCACTGAACCACTGCCCCTTACCGAATGTGAAATAATAGGTAGCCGTGCTTGTATGTTGCCCTGTAGGTGCACAGGAAGTATTACACTTCCAGTGCCCTTTGCAGGCTTGTGGCACTCAACCCTACTGACGAATGGCTAACTTTTATCCTGTCTGCAACTTTCTGCGTAGTTGGATGCCAGCGACTCAAGCTCCAGCAGCAACCTTTCGCTCGCTAAAGTCAGGCCAAGTAGTGATCTCAACAACAGCACAGGACAATCTCCACATCACAAGGTGCAGAGAAGTATATCTTCCAGCCAGAAGCAGCGACGGTACAGCGATCATGGTGAGTGTCCCTTGCCTCATTACTGCAGAATTTTTGTGGCAGGAAAGAGTCGGGGAAATCAGTGCAGCTGTCCTTCATAGCTCAGCCTCTAAAATAGGAGTGACTTCAGAATGCTAAAAAGCAATGGGTTTGGGATGAAGAGTTTTCATATCCTGCCCAACGGAAGGTCTCGGTTTTGATGTGGAGATCCACAGTGTACCATAACCTACTGCTGTTGTCGGCTTTGTGTGATATCTGCCATTTCAGATGTCCTTACTATGCAAATCCCAGAAAGGCAAAAGGGTAACCAGTGTAATACGTGATGTGGGAGAAAGGTGCTGGGACCAGTACGTGCTGGTGTGTTTCTCCTGCTACCTGGTACCCATGGTGTAAGGATGTCCCTTGGTGCAGAATGGTAAGCTGCAGTACTGCAGTCAAAAGCTCTGCTCACAACCTGAGTTCGATCCCGACGGAAGTCGGTTTCAGGTAGCCGGCTCAAGGTTGACTCAGCCTTCCATCCTTCCAAGGTCAGTAAAATGAATACCCAGCTTGCTGGGGGCAAAGTGTAGATGACTGGGGAAGGTAATGGCAAACCACCCTGTAAATATAGTCTGCCTAGTAAACGTCGGGATAGGACGTCACCCTATGGGTCAGGAATAACCCAGTGCTTGCACGGGGACTGCCTTTACCTAGATACTTGACTACAGCAGTTCTTCATTAGTACAGTTTCAGTTCTCTCCCAATCGCAGAAGTTATGGCAAGCTTTACTTAAAAGTGTCTTCCCTTCCAAGAATAATGGAAAATTCTGCATTGAATTTGATAGCCCTGGTTAACGGATCTGAAAAAGAAAATTTCCAAATTCGGAGTTGCTGGTCATCAAATTAGCCTGGGATTTTTCCTGTTGACCAAGCCAGAAACACACGCACAAACTCTTGCATTAATATTCTTGGGCAAGGGAGCTCTGGAGACTCTCCGGCATCTCCAGGGATTAAAATCTTCCAGTACATGTGGCGAAAACACATGAACACATGAAGCTGCCTTATACTGAATCAGACCCTTGGTCTGCATTGTCTACTCAGTCAACGCAAGTCAGCATTGTCTACTCAGACAGGCAGCGGCTCTCCAGGGTTTCAGGCAGTGGTCTTTCACATCACCTACCTGCCTAGTCCCTTTAACTGGAGATGCTGGGGATTGAACCTGTGACCTTCCGCATGCCAAGCAGATGCTGTACCACTGAGCCACAGCCCTTCCCTGTGTGTTGGGACTGGTTTCTGATGGTGATATTGAACAAAATAGTTCTTTACTAAAATGTTGTATGGTCTCTGCTCTTTATATTGTCCTGCTGCATGGACCAATTTTATCCATTCTCCACAGAGTTTTCAGCACGCTTACCCAGAAGCCTCCATAAGCTCTATAGGAGCATATTGTTAAAGTTTAATACTAGAGAAATGTAACATGACCCATCTAGAAAACAGGATGAAGATGGGCATATCTTCATAAAGTAGGTTTTTCAGCTGCTGGACAAGCTTTCCTTCCCCCACCTTTGCTACTCACTGGAGACTTGTGTAGCTTCTAGTTTGAAAGCAGTCCCATTTGCTTAGGGCAGACTGTCTTAGTCACACGCACACACCTCAAATTGCCAGCATGGTTATTTGCTCTAGCTGCCAGTGTGGTGCAGTGGTTAAGAGTGGTGGTTTGGAGCGGTGGACTCTAATCTGCAGAACCCGGTTCAATTCCCTACTCCTCCACATGAGCGGCGGACTCTAATCTAGTGAACTGGGGTGTTCCCCACTCCTCCACATGATACCAGTTGGGTGACCCTGGGCTAGTCACGGTTCTTTCTGAACTCTCAGCCCCACCTATCTCACAGGGTGTCTGTTGTTGGGAGGGGAAGGGAAGGTGATTGTAAACCGGTTGGATTCTCCCTTAAGTGGTAGAGAAAGTCAGCATATAAAAACCAACTCTTCTTCTTCTAGTGCTTGCCTGTCGCTTTACATTTACAGTTAAGGAAAAGGATGAGATAAATAAATGAAGATAATCTCTGAAGGGGGAAGATGTCTTCCTGTTTGACAGAAGGGCTAGCCACTCTGTGCTTTGCAAATCCACACTTTCTGATATAAACTAAAGCAGGTGTCTCTTGAACCTAATCCTGCATATGTCAGATATGCAGGAGATGTGTTTCCATTGTGGGCTGTCAGCTTCACCCTTCATGTGTGGCTCTTGGTAGTCAATACAAAAACCTTATAGGCAAGGTTGATTTCTAAAAGTGACCTTAAGCTGAAGACTACCAGAATTACTGCAGTTGCACTTCAGGGATTTACCACATGTTGTAAATCTGCCTAATGAAAATTTGGGGTGCAGGATGTTTATAGATCAAATCAAACCTGAACTGACCCTAGAAGCTAAAATGACTGTACTGAGGCTGTCGTACTTTGGGCACGTTATAAGAAAACAAGAGTCACTCAAAAAGACAATCATGCTAGGAAAAGTGGAAGGCAGCAGGAAAAGAGGAAGACCCAACAGAAGGATTGACTTGATAAAGGAAGCCACAGCCCTCAGTTTGCAAGACCTGAGCAAGGCTGTTAAGGATAGGACGTCTTGGAGGACATTGATTCATAGGGTCACCACGAGTCGGAAGCAACTTGACAGCACTTAACACACACACACAGGATGTTTAAAACCAAGTTAACCCAAATGTGATATGTCAGAACGTCTTCTCTTTTTTAGGATGTTTTCATTTGCTTTTCACATAGCTGTACATGTGTTGGTGAAAGTCGCTATTTGTTTTACTTAGCAATGGGCTTGGCTAACTCATGGATTGCATTGCCTTGAACACTTAAATCATGTGTGCTTTCTTTGCCTGGTTTTCATGATTGTCCTAGAGAAGACTTATTAGTCAGATTCTTGCAAGGTCTGTTACAAAAAGCACAAAAGGTCCTTCTCTCTTAGTCTTAGCAAGCGAGTTCCTTTTCTCTTAGTCTTAGCAAGTGTGTGTGTGGCTTTTGTTTTCTTCTTGACACTATTGGGTCAGCCTGTGCTTAAAAGAATTCAGGGAAACTGTTTTTCCCCCCCAGTATTTCTTTGCATTTCCTCCTTCCTAAGGGGCTGTCATCTCCTTCTAAAAGTCTGCATAGTGAATACAGAGCAGCAAAGAAAGTTTGTTTGTTGTGTGTTGTTGTTGTTTGCCTTGTGTGACCTAGTAAGAGCAATCATCTTCTGAATCTTAAATGCACTGCAAGGCTTTATCCCAGTCTGAGAAGTCAACTTTTTCCTCCTGCAGTCTCTTGGAATTGTCACAAGCAGAAACTAAAATTGTGCGTGTCTGTCACGATGCTCAGTTGGCTTTTTTGAAGTGGGAAACGCAACAGTGAAAGCCCCTGGTTTCTTTTAATTTTGCTGCAGAGATAAAGGCTGACAAAGGGAACTTGTCTTGAAAGAAAGGCATACCATTTGGATGGGTGGGCACTCGTATTCTTAAACATATTAGAAGCAGCAGATCTGCTTAAACCATTGATCACATTGTCTCAGTGAAACAGTTGGACATTACCCATTTTGTAAGATGATTTGGGTTGTTTGGCCTGTCACATTTGTGTTTTTTCCATGCTTCTTGCTCATTGGAGCACAATGTGTGTGACAGAGCCAGCATGATGTAGTGGTTAAAAGTGGTGGTTTGGAGCTGTGGGCTCAAATCTGGAGAACCGGGTTGGTTTCCCCACTCCTACACACGAAGCCAACTGGGTGACCTTGAACTAATCACAGCTCTCTTAGAGCTCTCTCAGCCCTTCCTACCTCACAGTGTGTCTGTTGTGCGGAGGAGAAGGCGATTGTAAGCCAGTTTGATTCTTCCTTAAGTGGCAGAGAAAGTTGGCATATAAAAACCAACTCCTCCTCCTTCCTCTTCCTCCTCACCACCTAGAGTGTCTGGGATCTTGGACCCCGAGAGGTTCCATTAGAATGAGCTATTCGCTTCCATTCCACATTGGACCATCCTGGCAGACTTAATCCCTTTTAGACAAAGGACTATCTGCTTTAGACCAGACCATCTGTTTGGCATGGAAGTTCAGAGCTATTACCAGGTGCTTGATGGAGGTGGTACTATATTGTATGTGGCTCTGATTGGTAAAAGTAGCCTCTGACATCAGAGATGGGGATTTGCGTGGAATTGGAGAAATCAGCTTGTCGTTCTTAGAAAGGAGGCTGGCTTAGGTCCAACTTCATTTAGCATAAATACTTGGACATTTGGGATTTTCCCTTATCTTCAGTGGCAACTGGGTCCACAGGAAGTTGGGTAGGGGTTAAGGACTCCTTCGACTTCTTGTTACCACAAGGGACGCTGCACATGCTGTAGGTAACATTAGTTTACCTTGGTTAGTTCAACTTCATTGCTTTTCATTTGAATATCTCTGCTGTTGTTGCTTTGTGCTTTCCTCTGTATTTTGTTTTGCCTTTTTAACACCCCTTTTTTAATCCAACCACCCTTTCCCTTTTTTCTCTCTCTTTTACGATAAACCTTTATTATAAAGTCATTTTTTGGCTTGATTTAATTCAGTCTGTTTCTCTGGGATATTTCTCTTAATCTCTTCCCCATGTGCCAGACTGCACGGGTGCTACCAGGTTGGTTATGAGCTATTTTGTTATTGTTCTAGTACTGCGCTGAACGACTACCTTCTCATTGGGTCAGTCTAGACATTCTCAGGAGGCCCTGAGTGGTGACAGCTGGTTTATCAGTGTATTTTCCAGTGTATTAAGGGAGTTTCCCAGCAAGGAAAGGCACCATTTCCCCTTTTCCTTCCATAACAATGTGTTCCAGTCATCCATATGAAATATACACATACTAGTTAGAACCAAAAAAAAAAAAAACCCACTGCATGGAAATGCAGCTCTGGATGCATAACTTATTGTACCATTACTTAATTGACTAGAACAGGGGTGGGGAACGTCAGGCCCGGGGGCCATTTAAGGCCCGCAAAATCATTTGGTCTGGCCCTTCGTGGGTCCTGGCAGATCTCTAGCTCAGAAGGATCTAAGACTGGTGATCCGTCCCCCCTCTCACAGACAGGAATAGCCTCTATTCAAGGCGGATGTGAGTTTGTTTTGCTGAGAAAAGGAACCTTTTTTTTTCCCCTTGCAGAAGAGTCGTTAGCTATGGAGCTGCTAGGACTGCCCAAGAAACTGTTAACCCTTTCCCACCTGGGCCATGGAGAAACATATTCCCTCTGTACTACAAGAGGGCTGGGGGCATAAGTGGCGACAATGGAGGGGTTAAAGGGGGCAGGGCCAGAATGCATGGGGGGGGGGGAGTTCTTAGCCAGTGTGTCCTCATTTCACTCCTGCAGCCAGAGGTAGCAGGAGCCGGCTGTAGAATCCGGCCCTGACCATGCAAAGAAGGAGCAACTCCGGCGTGCGACTGGATGGCTACGCCAGGCTGGTGCAACAGACCATCCTGTGCACCACTGGTTGGATGCCTGCCTGCTTGCCCACGGGGGGATCATATGGGGCAGCTGCCTGCTTGGGGCTTAGCTAATTTTTGATAATTTTGTATGACCCGCGATTGATGTTATAAATATCCAAATGGCCCTTGGCGGAAAAAAGGTTCCCCACCCCTGGACTAGAACCTAGTTGCAATAGCTCCTTTGAGAAGGGGCATTTATCAACTGTGGGGAGAAAGGATAGCGGTGGAAGCTGTAGTCTTGTTCATTGGCGCATGTCACATGTATGCTGATTGGTATGCCCCAGTTCAGTTGGGAATACATGTGAGCCCTGATATTATCACCCAGCTTGTTCATAAACCAAGTACGTTCCCTAGATTCTGTAAAGCTTAATACTTTCATTTTTGTTTTTTTTGCTTGCTTTTTGTTTGGCTGTCTTAGATGTCATGCTGCTTTGAGGCCATCTTAGAAATTAGTAGTCATGGACGAAAGCTTATTATCCTGCCCCATGGCTGCTAGAAAGTCTCTGGCCCCCTTGGCTGCCAGAAAACCAAAGATATGTCACATCATAATTTAACAACGAAGTAGCTAACTTGAGCTTGGAGCCAATGAAACATGAGTGTCAAGGAGGTTGTAGAGGTGGATCCGGCCTTCTCCTAGCAGTCGTGTGGCCCCCACAAAGCCAACGCTGGGCAAAATGACGTCACTGTGGTTTATAGAGAGGAAATTACTCCTTCCTTCTTTCGCTAGCAGAGAGAGCTATTCAGTGGTACAAAAGGAGAGAAGATTTTGTCCGATTCCCTGTCCTTACTATAGCCTGAGATGCCGTTTTGCCCACAGGGATTCCCTGACTCTCACCATTTTGTTTGTTTGTTTGTGGGGGCATCTGAGGGGAAGTTGGGGAGATCAGCCTCCTTCTATATGGTTGCAAGGGAAAAGTAAAATTCTGCGTGGGTGTCCACTTGACTACCTATCATGGTTCCTGCATAGACAAACCCGTGCATGGGTGAGGGCTGTAGTAATGAGGGGAGTTGTACGAGATTGAGCAAAAAAGCTGGCTGGATCCAGCCGATAACTAAGAACAAAAAGAAATGTTTTATGTAACACACATGTCAGTATCATGGAGTACAGTCTAGAATGTAACACCATCATTAAATCTCACACACACCGCAGTTAGTTTAAACAGCCTGAAGCAGAACATATGCATTAAATCAGTTCCCTTTAAGGGAACTAATAGAGCATTGCTGGACCTAACAAACATACAAGCAGCCGTAAGCAATAGGTTTTCTCCAACAGACATTTTTCACAGGTGGCAAGATATATTGATTCCTCCAGAAATCCAAAAAGAAAATTAAACTTTGATCGGTGTTCCAATAATTACTTTTCTAGTAATCTTGAACCTCTCCAAAGATATTAGATGTCATATGGAGCAGGGTGGTTGGTGGCAGACAGTGTGCTGCGTGTTATAGATCAAACTCTCATTTCTCGCCAGCAGAAGGGAATTTTTTTTCCGCTGCTTCTCCTCTTCTGTTGATTCCTCCGCTGTGTCAGTGCTATTCTCATGGGTCCAGAGATGCAGTATTTGTGGGATGTGACTGTGGGGGAGAGGAGGTGCAGGAAACTTCTGTTTCGTGAGAGTACTTTGTATGTAATCCAGTGGGTTACATTTAGACTTAAATTTTCCACTAATGGAAGGCAGTTCCGACACCAGAACAGAACTTTCCTGCCTCTCCCCTTCCTGCTACAGCCCACTGAAATGCTAGTCCTGGGTGGACAGGAGACCCTCAGGACTGACATGGGGAGAAATCGTTTCAATGGGTTCAGACCAGAAGGAGCCCTGTGGCGCAGAGTGGTAAGCTGCAGTACTGCAGCCAAAAGCTCTGCTTGCGACCTGAGTTCGATCCTGACGGAAGTCGGTTTCAGGTAGCCGGCTCAAGGTTGACTCAGCCTTCCATCCTTCTGAGGTTAGTAAAGTGAGTACCCAGCTTTCTGGGGTTTAAGTGTAGATGACTGGGGAAGGCGATGGCAAACCACCCTGTAAACATAGTCTGCATAGTAAACGTCAGGATGTGACATCACCCCGTGGGTCAGGAATGACCCGGTGCTTGCACAGGGGACTACCTTAACCTTTTAGACTCTGCATAGAGGTTGCTGTTAGTGGATCCAACCCATTTTCTCCAGTCAACCTCAGCTTTTCATCTTTTAAATGGTGTAGTCTTTAAAAAAAAGTTACTCTTGGATATTTATTAGTTCTTCCTAGATTTCTTGACTCTTAACTTTTGAGTAGGGGATTGTAACATGTGATATATTCTGTCTTTTTTCAGCTGGTCCATCTATTCCTCCAGTAGTGGCATATCCAAAAAGAAGTCAGACCAGCACTGCAGATGGCGACCTCAAGGAAGACAGGAAGTCTAGTAGCAGTGCTGCTGGAGGAAGAGGGATCGCTCCTGCCAGCCCCATGCTTGGGAATGCCAGCAATCCCAATAAGGCCGATATTCCTGAGCGGAAGAAAAGCTCTGCTGCCCCTAACGTAAGTTGAAGCATTGTTTTAATTTGTAAGGAGGAGTCTTAATTTTTTTTTCAAAACAATGTGAAAATGTCTTAGTCCAATCAATCATAGAGTTGGAAGGGGCCATATAGGCCATCTAGTGCAACCCCTTGCTCAATTGCAGGATCAATCTAAAGCATCCCCGACAAGTGTTTGTCCAGCAGTGGGGGCTGGCAGAGCTCCGTTGCTCCCGGATGCCGACGATTATGCCCTGGCACTGGCGTGTTTGCCACTTTATCCCATGCTAAAGTGGCACCTATGCTGGCGCGGGATCACTCCAGCTCCTGTAGAGATTCGCGCGCGCCCCCATTCAGGATTGCAGCCTTTAGAGAAGGTTTGTCAGATTTTACTGGTGATTGCTTCCTTGTGCCTCTCATTTGCTTGTGTTGTGTGTATGTTTCAGAAAGAAGGACCCTAATAGCACAATAAACTCTCAGTATATTTTTCAAAAGGTCTTTGATTCTGTACTGAATTCATTTTGTCTTCTGTTAACCTAGTCAGCTTGAATTCCAGTGCACTAACATAATTCGTTATCTCAGTTAATTATTTGGTCTCTAGTTTTATCATTTGAAAAGGAAAATATTTTCGACAAGCATTGTTGTAGCTGTATTTTTTTTATAATTAGTACCTCTGTCTAAGGGTAGCATATGCTAATCTTGTTTAGGGTATACCTAACTCTTTTTTTTCTTTCACAAAACCTCTGTGTAAGGAATCATGCAGCCTTTTGAAACAGCTTTCCATTCATTGTTAATTTTTATTTTTTTAAAGGGAAAAAAGTCCTATTAGCACTGGTACTAGAGTACATTTTAAAATGGCGTCAGAGCAAACATTAAGACTTACATTTATGTTAACACTGTAGGAAAGATAGGTTTATGTAACTACAGTATCCTGCTCTCTTGTAAAAATATCTCTCTGCAAGACTCCGGGCTTGATTGATTTTCTTTCTTGGTCTCTCTGTTGGAATTCCTGGAACCTTTCATTATTACCACTTCCAGTGAAGCGTACGACATTTCAGTAGGAGTAAGCTTGACTATAATTTCTTGACCTCGTGCACATTTTTCTGACATCTACTTGTCTGTCTTCATAGTCAAATGAAAAGTAACCTGTTTCCTTTCAGGAACTCTTTGAGTAGGAGGATGAAAGAATTCTCGAGTTCTCAGATGGCTTTGATATTTCTCTAACTCATCTGTTTAAGCATCTTAGCCTGCTTGCTTGGTTGCTTGCCATTAAGTAAGGATCCCTTTGGTAGTGCTGAATGCACTCGATCGTGTTTTGCCCAAAGGACACTTCTTTCCGTCTTTGTTCGACTTTGGAACATCTTTCAGCTTTCCATTCCATAGTATCATAGAGTTGGAAGGGACCAGCAGGGTCATCTAGTCCAACCCCCTGCACAATGCTGGAAATTCGCAACTACCTTCCCCCCCACACACACACCCCTAGTGACCCTTGTTTCATGCCCAGAAGATGGCCAAGATGCCCTCCCTCTCACAATCTGCTTAAGGTCATAGAATCAGCATTGCTGACAGATGGCCATCCAGCCTCTGCTTAAAAACTTCCTTGGAAGGAGAGCTCACCACCTCCCGAGGAAGCCTGTTCCACAGAGGAAACGTTCTGTTAGAAAGTTCGCTCAGAAGCATGCTTGAGTAGCTGAGGATGCTTACTGATCTTGAGCCATGGCGTCTTAATGTAGTCATTCCCTTCTCACTCCCACTTATCTTTGGTTTTTGGCCCTGTAGATATGCCAAAAGGACAAAAGCAAGAAGCCTAGCTAGGCTTTGACACTATTCTTGAATTGACACAATCATGCCAAGGATTTGTCCTCATGGCAGCTTTCTGAATAAGCATTCCGGGGGACAGTTTATCACCTCCTGCCCAACTTACCCGAGGGCTGCTCTCTCGTTTTTCCTCTGCCCCACCTATGCTGCCCCCCCCCCACAGGGCTGACCATGTGAATTGTTCCTGTTCCAGTTTCCAAGTCAAAAATATTGCACATCATGGTCACTGTCCATCTGGTTCCCTCTCACTGCCTTTTAAGAATACAGTTAATTGCATGCACAATTAACACGTACCCTAGGCTGGGAGAGGTTTGGGCAAAGTGTTCGAGTCAGGATCACTCCATAAATTGCCTTTTCTTGTGCTTGGCCACAATCGTGGTGGTCTTTCCTGAGCAGAAGAAATCTGGCCACCGCGGTGAGTGCCTGGTAATATTTGGATCATATTACTGCAATGCGCAATCAGCGGGGCCACCCTTGAAAAATGCTCAGAAACTTCCTGTTGGTACAGAATTCTTCAACCAGGATGCCTGTGTTCACTGGTTCCCAGTTTCAGGCCCGGTTCAAGGTGCTGACCACTACAGCTTCTTCTCAGGCCCTTCTGCATGTGCCCTTGCCTTCTGAGGTTAGACGGGTGGCCACCCGAAAGAAAGCTGTGGTGTGTGCCCGGTGCTAAGATTGTGGAGCTTTCAAGTTTACAGATTTCCTATCCACGTTTTCCCTCAGACCTCCCTTTAGTAATGAATAAGATACGGACTTGTCCAGCTGTGGACAAGTTTACATCGGGACAACAAAACGCAGCATACAAACAAGGTTAAAAGAACATGAAAGATACTGCAGACTTGGCCAACCTGAGAAATCAGCAGTGGCTGAACATGGACTGACGCAAACAGGACACAGGGTCTTATTCCATGACACTGAAAGACTGGACAATTCTACCAACTATTTTGTCAGATTGCACAGAGAAGCCATTGAAATTCATAAACATCAGCACAACTTTAACAGAAAAGAAGAGAGTTTAAGAATGAATAAGGCTTGGCTTCCTGTCCTGAAAACCTCCAGACTAACAAAGATTACAGTCAACAATAGCCATGCAGATTAGCTTTGGATTTCACACATTTAACAGATCACTTCAGGATACAATGGTTCCATTTTAACATACCACATCCTCATTAGCACATTATCTTGATACCTACAGGACAATGATTAGCACATTTGATACTTTTTGCAGGACAATGATTCAGCTCAAACCCAACCCCTTTCTGACTATATATTACTCTTCCTACACACTTGACACTGAGAGACACTGTCCTTCAGTGTTACTCCTCTGAAGATGCCTGCCACAGCTGCTGGCGAAACATCAGGAAAGAAAATACCAAGACTACGGTTACACAGCCCGGATAACCTACAAGAACCAATCCCTGCAAGATTTCCCTCACCTGTGAATTGCTTGATTCGGTGACCTCTCCTTGTATCATTCCCTGAAGCCGAGAGAGGGTGAGGGAATTGTAATGGAATTGCTTGGTTTCTGTTCTAGTCCTCATTGGTATTTTATCCGACTTCTGTTGCTGCACTATTCAGGAGGGAAAGAGTGTGGGGCTTCCCGCCTTTCCCTGTTTCCTGCGAAGCCCTGCCGAGTGCATGCTTGTCTTGGCTACACGCTTTGTCTGTGTTCGGTGCACCTAATGCGTTTTTTAAAATCATTCTGTTACCCTCGAGGTCTTCTTCCATTCTTGGAAAATCAATCAAAGGCTTGGGCATATCTCCACACTCTTTCTCTGTAAAGACAGAGGCAAAGGAATGCTTTAACTTTCTTTGTGCTCCTTCCCTGAACAAAATGTTGTTTTTGAGCGACCGTGTGGTTCTGTTTTCCTCTGTGCCTGTGTGCCTACATATTTGAAATGACTTGCCCCAGCTCTTCTGCGTTATTCTGTCTGTTTTTAATTCCTTTTGTTTTATCTTTTATCTTCCTTGCAGCCTTGATTTTTTGTTGTTGTTGTTGTTAAAACCCACTGTAGGTAGTAATAATTGCTTTCATTTTTCCCCCTGGGTCTTTGCTAGCCTCTGAATTATGTCATTTTTAATTTCCCTTCAGAAAGAATCTCATTACTCAAGGAAAGCCATAAAATATTTAAGAATAGAAAGTGACAACAGATAAAAGTCTCCGAGTTTGTGTGTTGATTTAAGAGCTCGTTCTAGTAAAAATAATAGTTTTCTAATGTCTTTATGGTTGGGCCTGCCTAAATTCAGCAAGGGCAGTAAAACAGACTCTTTGTTTTCCAGTAAGATCCTGGGCATCCCTTCTTCACAGAAATTAATAAATATGTTCCCTTTTTTCGTAGAACAACAGTGCTCCTGGAGCCATGACCCGGCGCAATACGTATGTTTGTAGTGAACGGACCGCTGCAGACAGGCATTCAGTCATTCAGAATGGGAAGGAGAGCAGGTAGGAGTCTCATGTAGATAAGGAGCAGTGACATTCTTCTCAAAGCCATTATCACATTGAATGGGTGTGTCTGTTTTCCTCTCCTCCTCAGGTAGTAAACATGAACACAAGCTGTGGCGTATTACAAATGAGCCCCAATATTGATCCTCCCCCCGTTTTCCTTTGTAAATCCTAATCTGGCACCCCCTACACACAGTATACAGAAGACAGAATCCATCCAGAGTGGGGGAGACTTTAACATTTGTTTAACATTCTCCATTAAAATTAGTGGAACTTAACAGTACTTTGGTTTGATTCTACCTACGGCTTGTTGGGTTATTGTCATAATTGGTAATTAACTATGCTGCTACCATGCAAGGCGGGATATAGGGATCTTAATTCTCGGACATTCCTGTAGCATTTATGGTCCTTGACTTTTTTATAGTGTTCAGATTCCCCTTGAGTCTTTTAAGTCGAGGTGGAATAAAAAGGTAATTAAGGAGGGGTTTTTTGCATTCAAACCCAAAGAAAATACACTTGGTGCGTTCATGTCTGTCTTTCTGTGTCTCAGCCCAGTCTGTGCTGCTTGCTACATTCCTAAAAAATGTACATGTTTTCCATAGAAGGTTGTCTGTCTCTCTCTTTTTTTTTAAATTTTGCCAAGGTAGGTGTCTTGTATCAGGCCCTAGATTTCATATACTGTGCATGTCACTGTTGAAAGCACTCCATCAAGCAAACGAGTTATCGTGTAGAAATACTAAACCCATTCTTCCCAAACAGATAATCCACGTGAAAACTAATAGCGCTCAGTCTTGGAAGTAAATTAATTTCCTGGCCGACACCTAGTCCCGGTCACACCCCACTGTTCCTTTTCTCCAGGCATTTTGGTTGGGGTGGGGGAGTTCATTTTGGAGCCACACAGATCTCCAGCTGACTTCCAGCAAAATGATATAGTGGACACTTCAAAGGAGGGAAGAATTACTTGTCCCTTTATCTGAGTGGCATTCACAGAACCTCTTCTTACCGAGAAGGAGTGCATGAACATTAAGGCCTTTCCAGGGAGCTGAAGGTCAGAACAAACTACCCATCTTGCTCCATTTTCACCAGCCCCAACGGTCAGGCACTCCTTCTTGGTGGATTTCATGTGTATCAGGAGAAAAGTGCTTTGAGTAATCCACAGTAAGCGGCTTATACTATACTAAAGGTTTTATTGCCCTTGAATCCTGCAGGGTAATAAGGAGGGGAGGAGAATAAAACGTACGGATCTAGCCTGCTCGGTGGTCTGTGAGTCAGAAAAGTCTTCTGGGTTTCAGAATTTGATTTCTTTAGTTGTGAGCCTTGCAGCTATGAGTCTTCTTTTTGTAAAGATGCTGGAAATCTGGCCCTAGAAAGTGCCTGTCCCATAGCTGTTTAAAGTGAGGAGATGGGGGAGGGGGACAAAATTTGACTCATTTTCATTTGAATTGGCTGGGTCGGGTTTCACAAAGGTTGTAGTCCTAATTCCTGAGGATATTTTGAACACCAGAGATTTTTTGAGTGGAGCAAAGCCTTAAGTATTTTTTTTAATCTTCTAGAGCCTGCATGGAAAGACCCTTTTTTCTAAATTGGGTGCGTTTATGGCAGATGGTTCATTCAGGAGAGGAAATGTGGGTTTTTTTCATAATACTGATAACAGCCCTGGTTGGTATTTGCAAAAACCCACTTCATTTGGTATTACAAGAAGAGCTTGTTGCAAATGAAGTTGCTGGTTTGTGGAAGCTCTCAGCCTGAGGTCCTGCAGATCCACTGCCGGTCAGAATACGAAGCCGGTGGGACCAATAGCGTGACTTGTTATAAGGCAGCTTTATCTCTGTGTGACCAGTAAGGGAAAGACTGTCCCCCTCACTGTTATTTCCCCCTTGGGGGTTTGACTCCCCTTGTGGGTTGGACTCCAGCTGTAAGCATTTAGCCAAACTGAACATAAGAAAGGCCATGCTAGATCAGATCAGGGCCCATCACGTCCAGCAGTCTGTTCACACAGTGGCCAAGCAGGTGCCTCTAGGAAGCCCACAAACAAGACAAGTGTGTTCCACAACTCCTAATATAATAGGTATGCTCCTCTGATCCTTGAGAGAATAGGTATGCATCATGATTAGTATCCATTTTGACTAGTAGCCAAAGCTGTCCTCCATGAACATGTCCACTCCCCTCTTAAAGCCTTCCAAGTTGGCAGCCATCACCACATCCTGGGGCAGGGAGTTCCACAATTTGGAACTGGAACAGCTTTGTGGAAGGAAAGATGCTTGCTTTTTTTATTTGAAACTATGCAGTAGCTTGCATGTTTGTTTGTTGGTCCATCATGCTGTTCTTTCTGCCTTTGCCTGAACCCAACCCTCCCCCTCCCCCCCACCTCGCAGCCTGACAGAAATGTTCGCTTATGCGGCTAGCCCTGCTACGGTATATACCACAACCTCCGTCAGTGTTCGGCTGCGACATCAGAAGTCGATGTCCATGTCGGCCTCTGTGCATGCGAAGATGATGTTGCCTGCAGTAAACAATGTCACAGATAACTTCAGGTCTATGTAAGAAATTCTGAAATTGTCGTGAAACTAACATGTCCACTGCTGGTTAACGCTGTGCTGTGGAACCTTTAGCAGTAGACTGTGCTAGAGTGTGTTTCTCCCCACCACCACCACCACATTCTCATTGTTCCCATTTGTCTTGTGGTCAAGGTTGTCTGTGCTGTGATCCCTTCTTGAGGAACATCTTGAATGTTCTCAAATCTCCCTGCCACCTGGCCTGGTATTGTAATCATATAGCTGTGGAAGTGGTGATATTTAGTGGCTTTTCCTTTTCATAGACATCCTCAAGGTGTATCAGTTTAGATAGAGAGGGAAGGAAAGGAAGGTTCTTACATTGGTCTTTTTCAAAAGAAGCCGCATTTGGTCCTCCCCACCTTTCTTGCTTTACCCTTACCAGTAAAAGTCTTTATGGTTTCCTTACAGACTAAGTCCTTCCCTATGCAGAGTTTTAGTCTGCCTGTTCGTTTCTAATGTGTATTAAAATAAGAGTTCTGTGTAACTCTCTAAATGGTAATCCATAAGAAATGTTTCGTTCCCTATTATGGCACTTAACTTCCTTCTCTTTGTGAACATGCAATGTTAAGCTTACAAAGATTTATGTTTTTGAAGAAGTGGGTGAATTTTTTTCCTCTATTCTAGTGCTGCTCCTGATCAAAGAACCCCGGTTGCTTCAACTCACAGCATCAGCAGCGCAACGACGCCGGATCGGATCCGTTTCCCAAGAGGCACTGCCAGCCGTAGCACCTTCCACGGTCAGCTCAGAGAACGGCGCACCGCCACTTACAACGGACCGCCTGCGTCGCCCAGTCTGTCCCACGAAGCAACGCCGCTTTCGCAGACACGAAGTAGGGGCTCCACTAACCTATTCAGTAAATTAACCTCAAAGCTAACGAGAAGGTACGTATTTTACGAATACGAAAGCCTTTATTGGCTTTAACAGGGAGATCGTACAGTGAAGTTTACAGTAAAAGCATGGTATAAGGGCATGCAGATATCATACGATAAAATTTACTATAAAATCATTTTTATATGAACATACAAATCCCACTAAATTGGTAACTTGGTTATTCAAGTCCTGACTTAACCGATATATGGTGCAGAGTAACAATCACGTTCTCTAATTACGAGCTGAAAAAACCTTGCCACCGAGTCAAAAACAAACAAACAGCAACTGCAAAAGAGTTTTGCTCAGCACAGGAGTTCTTATTAGCCAAGTAGATCATCTAGTCATATTGAAAATTCAGATGTGAAAACCCTGTTTGAGGTGTGGTAGAACTAAACATGTAGCATTCACCCTTCCTTTTCTCCTCCAAATGTTCCCCTCAAAGGAATCGGTGTTGGGCTCGGATACGGCAAAGAAGATAGTTTGCACAGATACTCTATGAGACTGTTCCATTATTGGGGTTGGGTTGCAAAGGCCAAGATAAATTGGCCGGTCTTAGAAATACCAGGACTAAGCAGTATAAACCAGCCGGTACCATTTTTTATTTAGAATTCTTTACAATATATTTATTAAATAGCTAACAACAAACTTACAACCAAATCAATTTCACAGATAATTATATATCATCAGTTATAGCATTCCAAAGAATATATGTGGACGGATTCCATCTTGGAATTTGGAGTTCCAGTACGTTAAACATATCAACCATCATTCATAGAATTTGTTCACCCCCAAATTAGACATTCTTTGAGCATATACATAGTATGAAATCATCTTGATCTTACTAATGTTTTTCCATTGTTCCAGCTTAATACAAATTTTTGCTGCAGCCAACAGATTATAACCATTTTCCATTCTATGTGAGGCACTTCAGTTTTTTAGATAGCGTAATAATATTACAGCAGCCTAAATAGCCCAGGCTAGCCTGAGTTTGCCATATCTTGGAAGTTAAGCAGGGTTGTCAATGGTCAGTACTTGGATGGGAGACACACACACACACACCCAAGGAAGACAGGGTTGCTATGCAGAGGGAGATAATGGCAAACCACTTCCGCTCATCTCTTGCCTTGGAGACCCAATGTGGAATTTCGTGAGGTTGCTACAAGTCGGCTGTGACTTCACTGCACTTAATGATTATTAATAATATTACTTATGGGATTCATTTACAATCTGTAGCTTGTAACTCCAGATTCTTGTTCCAAAATAACAGTCCCAAAAGCTTGAATTTGAGGACATGTCCAAAAGATATGATTAAAATCTGCTCTATTAGCATGGCATCTCCAACATTTATCAGTGTGTTTTATATATCAAGTGTCAAATTACCACTGATACTGAACCTTGACAATGTTCTTTTAAATGTGCTGAGATTAATCTAACAGGAAGCTGGCCCTTTTCTTGCACCTGCTTTCCCATATAAGATCCACTCAAGGAAAGGAGTGTTTACAGTATCTAAAAATGTTAGAAATCTAAGGATCGTCTCATAAGTAGCTTTCTCGTGCTCCTGGTTCAGCTTCCTAATGTAAGCCAAGAGAACAGGAAGCGTTCCACCAGAAAAGTAGGTGCTTTATCATCAGGGCAGCCCAGTAGTGAGACTCAAACTATGCTGGCTTTATCAGGATTCAGGGCTTCATAAAGAGATGGGTGCAGGAGGACAGCATAGGTGCCAGCGTGCAGGACTGAGAGTCATGCCCTCAAAAAGAGGAATTGAGAAATGCCCTGTATAGTTTTAAATGGCTCATATTACAGGTTGAGTATCCCCTATCCGGACATCCAAAATCTGGACCGACCCAAAATCCAGACCTTTGGCTTTCTAGAGCGGCTGTTCTAGCTGGCACATTTCACTGAGCCCTTCTGGTTCTGTGAATCCTTTTTCGGTTCTTCCAATCTTGTATTTAATGCAACAGCTCCAAGCTCATCTTTGTTCATACTCCACTCCTTTTGCAAGTTTAGCGTCTTGTGTCTCTGCCTTGAGGTGACTGGGAGGGGGAGCTTGTGCTGAAGCATCCCATGATTCCAAGCGGCAGGCAGGCTGCAGACTCTGCCTCATCAAGACCAGAGCCTGGTGGACAGGTCTGTAGGCTTCGAGAGATTTCCCTGAACACTGGGAACGCGATTTGAGGAGGGAATTCTGCTGTTCCAAGGGGTCAACAATTAAATTTATGGTGCTTTGTTCCTGTGACGCCTGCAATTCATAAATGTGCAAGCCCCAAACTTTTTTGGTGTCCCGCCACTAAGGACTTGAGACATTTTGCTTCACATTAGCACACCCGTGTAATATTTTGGCACTGTAACTGTTGGAGTATTCTTCACATTTTGAGTCAGCTGTATGCAACTATCCTTTTGAGTAGTTTGTCAGAATGGGCAGGAATGTTCTGACTTCCACTCCTAAAATGACACTATATCATCTGGAAGAAGCAATCACTTTTGGGACTTCCAAGTTCTCTTAATTGGCACCATGATTTTTGTAAACAGTAAGCCAAAATGCTAGGGTTTGAGGTTTTTTTTTTCCCTGCTCCAGAATGCAACAGGCACATTCTCAGAACAAATCATGCAATTGTCTCACACTTATGGTGTGTGGTTGACTTGGTGTATTTAGAATTTCCCAGTTTCCTGGGAGATGAGGAAGTGGAAGGAGCAGGGGGGGGTTAGGAAAAGATCACAGAGGAGCACAGAGAGCTCTGTGTTCCTTATGAACTCTTGTTCCTGGAAGAAGTGCACGGTTTCTTTCTAACCTTGGATTAGATCCAGCGGTTCCCTTCTGCTAAATAAGGAGTCTTCCATATGAGGAAGGGCTGTTTCCACTGGAGGATGGGAACAATGGACTCCATCCAGCTGTTCTTAAGCTTTCTTGCTTAAATATTAAAGCTATAGATTTGCAAGATGTCATCGTTCATCCATATCATGTACCCTTCATACACACACACACAAAATGTGACCTAGGCTTTGCTTCGTTGTCAAGCTTCGAATGCAGAAGTAGTATGAAGAGGCCCCTATACTGGATACCTTCCTCTCATTCACACAGGGGAGTGGGCTTTATTGCCCCTTGAATTAGGAGCATGGGGATGAGAATATTGAATTTCTCTAAGCATGAGCGTCCATCCATTCCAATAACCATTCTTTATTTCACAGAATGAATTTTGAAAACTATTGTTTCCTTTTGTTTTGTCAGTCTGTTATAATTGTGTGTCTTACTTTTTAAATGGATTTTCAGTTTACTTCATACCGACACATTTTGTTAATTATTATTTTGGCTTAATTTCTTTTAGAAACATGTCATTCAGGTTTATCAAAAGGTAGGCGTTTACTTATATATTTTTAAGAACCAGCTCTCGCAATTAACCTTGAATTTGGCTTTTCTAGCCTTTTTGGTTTTTCTTTCAAGAAAAAAACAAAACAAACAAAAACTAAACTTTCTGCTGAGAACTAAATACTCTTAATGTACCCAAGATATGAAAATAAATTCATTAACTACTGATAATCCCTAAGGATCTCTGGCACCTGAATAATGAGATGCAAAGCATGCCTTGAGCGCTCTACTTACTTTGATAGTGCCCAAAATAATTTTGTTCTTTATACTAATACACTTAGCATGCTTATGGTTGAAGAATGATGTAGTAATATTGGTGAAAAGTATAATTCGGAGGTAAGTACAACTGCGCTTCATTCAATTAATCTTAATTTTAGTTTCAGAGCTTTATTTTCCATTGGTCATAATATATTTGGAACCTTGCTCCACATTTTAGGGCGGTTGTTTTATTTGCTTAAATTCAAATAGTGATACCCCAGAAATATGATGACACCTTCAAATCTTTTAGTATCTTTTTACAGCAGAATCTGTGAAGAGTCTTTTCATTCAGTGGATATAAACGGTCTCTGCTGTTTGAGAGGGTGGAAATAATATTACGAGACTACCGAGTAGCTCTAAAATCAGTAAAAAGTCATTAGCTCTTTTTGCCTTTTTGAGAATTACCTGCTGAAACTCAAGCTCAGTGAGATGTTCAAACAGTAAAAAAAACAGCAAGAGTCCAGTAGCACCTTACAGATGAAACTAAGTTTCTGGCAAGGTATGCCCTTTTGTGAGTCACTTGTGTTTCCGCACGTCCAAGATATCGGGCAATCAATCAGAAAGTGATGCTAGCAGTTTCTTCATTCTCAAAATGGCTCCCCGAGATACATTATAGGAGAAGGGAGAGACTGTGTGTTTGTGTGTCATTGTGTACATGAGCAAACTAGGACAGGAGCCAGAGCCATCGCACAAGATTGTTCTCAATCCCTTCTGCAAGCAGAACTACACTAAGTAGATTTTTTCCACATTTGTACATTGCTGGGTCCAGCTACTGTATTCCCTTCCCCCATTTCAATAACTTTCTTTGATGTTCTGAAGTACATTTGAAGCTCCTGTGACATTAAGAGTTTCCCCAATCACCATTATGAAGCGCTCAGTGAGAACCGAAGAGTAGGCCTTCTGGATCAGGCCAGTGGTCCACCTCGTCCAGCATTCTGCTTCACGCGAAGTCAGATGCCCCTGGAAGGCCTACAAGCAGGGTACAGAGGCTGGGGCCTACCACTGTTTTAGCACTGTGGTACTGGTATGCAGAAGATTCCTTCCATTGAACCATGGAGGGTATTGGCTCTGATCCCATTGCAGCTCTCTGCTGATGGAAGGGATTTCCATCAGCAGAGTGGGATTTCCTTTCTGCTCCTTCCTGCTGCCGCCTGAAGTGCCCCTGGAAATGCTCCTCCTGGGGGTCCAAGGACACACACACACACACCCGCGGGAAGGGGCTGGTAAGGGGTACTGGCAAATGAATGCCCCTCTCCTGCTAGTAGACATTTTTTGCAAGACACAGCCCTCCATTTAATCACTGTGGCTAGTAGCCATTGATTGACCTAGCAATGAATTTGTCTAATCCCCTTCCACACTTTAATTGTTGTCTCTATGCAAGTTTATTAGCTGTATTTGAACATCACTGTATGCATCTGGAGATGCCTCCATTAATAGGGTAGCTTCCACGCGCCACGTTTGTGGCCTGCTGGAACCTTGTGGGGTTCTTGGTTGAGATGATTGAGTTGAGTGGTGTTTTCAACAGGCCAGGGGTGTTCTTAACAGGCCAGCCTTGGAGGTGTCCTGGTTATGGGAAGGGGCAGCACAGGAAGCGCATGGCCTGCCCCCCCCCCAAAACACCATGTCCAGAGCTGTTCTTATAGAGAAATTAGTTTAGATCACTTCTTTTTAAATGTTGCAAATTCTTTCATTCTAGTGCATTTTAGGGTGCTTGGGGGTCATCCGAAGGAAGATTGAGTGACAAACAAGCTTAAGCGTTATTTAACAGTAGGTTATAAAAGAATATGACCTTTGGTATGTGTCATACCTTAGAAATGATGCAGATTGAAAGGATTACATCTTGCAGTGCGGTAACAGTAGCAAGTCAGAGAAAATTCCATACTTAGGAATGGAAAACTCTGATAGTGGCTTCTTATAGAACTGTTAAACTCTGATAGTGGCTTCTTGTAGAACTGTTAATCTATTGATTGGCTATGTTTTGAATTTAACAATTGGCCTCGTTAAATTACTTGCATGCATCTCCAGTTTACAGACAGCAAGAGTTTACTAAGATGTGTGATTACCATTCAGACAGAAATAAAAAAAAATAATGTGTTGAGTTCTAACACATAAAGTCCTGTTTATCCTGAGTCCCAGATAAGATACCTCCAAAATAGCAGTCCTAGATGCTGTGATTGCTTATATGTTACTTACTCGTTAAGCTGACACATCTCATCCATTGTGACGTGCATGCATTTCCCTCTCCCCATGCTATTGGTCTGTTGTAATGGAAACACTAAATTTACAGTAGTATTTACTGTGATGTACCATTGTCCCAGCAGTTCTGTGGTCAGCTATATACATTTCATTTCACATTGTTCAATAATTCGAATCACCCGGCCTGCCGATAGTGTGAAAACTATCTTAGAACTCATTTACAGAGCAACTCTTATACCCCGAAGCACGGTTGGTCGGAGTTAAAATGCTCTCAATCTAGCATGTGTGTTTACAGATATTGAGACCAGTGGTTAGTTTCAATATCCAAAGTCACTATTCAGCAGTGATGAAAAATGCTTTATACCAGATCATCTCCTGAGAGCTTTGAGATTTGCTGTTATGTTGCTGAGATATCATTGATGTATATTTCACGCTGTAGTTATCATCTACAAATGTTTAGACAGTGGTACTCAGCCATTACTGAATTATTGCACCAGTGAATTAGGTTAAATGAAAATGCAAATCCATGCTGTGGGCAACACAACCATAGCCAATTCCATCCTGCTCATGCGGTTGGCAGCAGTAGCCCAAGAGTAATTAACATTGTGAGCCCTTCAGGGACCTTTCTGCAAATATCCATATGCCATCAGCTTGGCAGTTTTAAGATCTTCTCAGACTTTGCTGAGCCGTTCATGTATTTAGCGGGCTGACCACTTACTTTCTATCACCTTTACTGTGAAAAGGTTTTAAAACTAGCAGCAGACTTGGGGGTAAGATTACATCCAGGATCAATCATTGGGTCTTCCCAACCATTTTCCAAACTGCCTCAAATTTTCTGAAAAGACAACACAAATTGGCAGGGGGCGGATGGGGCTCAGCGGCAGAGTAACTGCTTTGCATGCAGAAGGTCCCACATTCAGAGAGCCGCTGCTGATCGGAGTAGATCATGCTGACCTTGATAGACCAATGGCCAGTCTCTGTATAAGGCAGCTTCATGGGTGTTCAGGTTGACTGTGTGCTGTCATACGCAGTTGAGCAATTGAGTACCACTAGTGGGCTTCTGTTCCAATGTTAAATGTCTGGTGAAATCACCCTACTGAGTAATGGTGTCAGATTCAACCTTATTTATTTATTTGTACTTTTATCCTGCTCATTCCCGGCCAAAGCCGGGCTCAGAGTGGCTAACAACAGTAAAAACCATAAAATAGCAATAAGAATATGAGGGTTTTTTTAAAATCCACACAAGAGGGAGGGCCGAGGCTCTTTGGAAGAGCATCTGCTTGGCATGTAGGTGTCCCCAGGTTCAATCCCCAGCATCTCCAGTTGAAAGGGACTAGGCAAGTAGGTGAGACCCTCCACCTGAGACCCTGCAGAGCTGCTGCCGGTCTGAGTAGACAATACTGACATGATGGACCAAGGGTCTGGTTCAGTATAAGGCAGCTTCATGTGTTCAAGACAAATTATACGATCTAAAACCGACCGTTTCTGAGCTAAAAGCGAGTAGGCACTTATTTTGTCGGCACACAGGTCTGTCGCCAGCCCAGGAAAAGCAGACAGAGGGTCCCCTATTAAAGGTCAGTTGAAGTGTAAAAGGGGAGGGGAGGGAGGCCAGCTAAGATGGAAGACTGTTGCCGCCCTCAACCAGAGGCCTAGCAAAATGTCTCAGTGTTGCAGGCCCTGCAGAACTGCCTGAGATCCCACAGGGCCCTGGTCTCATTAGAGAGAGTTCCACCAGGCCAGGAAATGCCCTGGCCGAGGACAGCTGGACACTTCTCAGGCCAGGGACCAGGCTTATATTCATTGACGATTATAACCAAAGCCAATAGTGCTGGAATGGAGGCCACTGGCACCCTTTCTGTGCTGAATAGAAGGGAAGCACATAGGGAGCGAACTGGTGTGCAGCTTGGTATATATAAGGCTGTGGTGTAACTACATCGGTAGTTGTTAACCTTTAATCCACCGTCACCCACAGCACACTGTATTATCATTTCCATACCTCCCACCACCAGTTGACAATTAGGACATAAAACAGCCCATCAGATAAGGGCGCTTTATTTATATTGGTATGTTTATAGTATATGCATGCAGTACACTCAATGGCAAACCACCTCTGTTAATCTTTTGCCCTGAAAACCCTGCCGGGTTGCCGTAAGTCGGCTGCAACTTAGCGGCACTTTACACAAACACACACTACAGGCACATCTCCAGTGAGGTCCTTGTTCCTGACGGCCTGCACGCAACTCCTTTTATGTAAGGTTGGATTCCTGTTTGCTGTGTGCTACTTGGAGGGGGGGGGCTGGGGTTTTCGCCTTGGGGCCGAGCATGCAGTGTAAAATAACCTCCTTGCCCCGACTCCCATTTCCCTCGATCTCCCCCCCCCCGTTAAGAATCACTGAACTAGACCTTTGCAAGTGCATTGCCATTTGATTTGTAGACACTCTGTGTGTGTGCGCGTGTGTGTCCCTGTGCATAGAATTGTGTGTAATGTCAGCTCTGCATGACTAGCTCAGACAAAATTCCACATCAGCACAAGTTATACCGAAGGCCGTTGTGGGGTCACGTTGAAACTGAGCATTGGGATTAAAAGTGGAAATGTCTTTCCCTCCCCAGAGTGTTTTTGGTTTTGTAATATTTTGCTGAATTGGCAAGTTAGAGGAAGGGTTTCTGCTGGCTACTTAAAACATTTATCTTTAGGTGGAAATTAATTTTCAAGCAGGCACTTGTGAAGAAGGAAAAAAACATCGTAGTTTCATAATAATCGAGGTGCACTTTTACTGTTCACTGTGGGAGCCAGCAAAGAGGGGGACAATCTCAGTTTGTCCTAAAGTTTTGCATACCTTCTCTCCCTCAGTAGTTTAAAAGCGTCCGTCTTTACAGCTGTAAGTTTATTTCAAAAGATGTATGTACGAAGGAAAGGCAGAGGGTGCTAAGCGGATAGAAGCATGCCGTGATAAAACCTAACCAGAAGATAAGTGGGTAGCAATTACCAACTCATGAAGGTGGACTTGTGTTACAACTGAAACTGAATTCCTAGCACCTTCATTTTCTTATCCTCCTTGCCTAACAGGCCCTGGTCTTTCTGGTGAATGGGGGTTCTTGCTAGAATCCCCGCACTGACAGCTTCCATGTGCATAGTGAATAGGTAGCCCGAAGGCCAAGGGTTTGTGGCTTCCAAATATATTTCATTTGGGCAAAGGCATGTTGGGTGCTCTAAGCCGACCGATCAGCTCGTACGCTTAAACCCAGGCTCTCGTTTTACAATTGTGAGATGTCGCTTGCAAGTGTTCTGCCGCCTTTATTCCTGCTAGTGTAAGATTTGTCTTCTTTTTTCCTGCTTCCTTTGTGCTTTCGGCATTCTTTTCATTGAGGCTCCCGACTGAATATGAGAGGAACGGGAGATATGAGGGCTCAAGGTGAGGGCAACTTGTTGTTGTTGTTGTTGTTGTGTGTTTTTTGTTTAAAATGTTCCTTTAGGTGAGTTTGGACTCTCTTCTCCAATCCTTTTGATACGCCGCTTGGGTAGTAGAGCACTGGTGGTGGATACCCCTCTCGAGAGTTAACAAACGTGCAAAACCAAGAAGGCCTCTTCTGTCTGCAGAGCTGTGATTAAATCACAGCGCACAACTCGAGGTTTCTCGCGTATGCCCATTCCAGCCCGCGTGAGAGCCAGCGTGGTGTAGTGGTTAGGAGCGGTGGTTTGGAGCGGTGGACTCTGACCTGGAGAACCGGGTTTGATTCCCCGCTCCTCCACATGAGCGGCGTTAGCTAATCTGGAGAACTGGGTTGGTTTCCCCACTCCTCCACATGAAGCCAGCTGGGTGACCTTGGGCTAGTCACAGCTCTCTCAGCCCCACCTACCTCACAAGGTGTCTGTCGTGGAGAGGGGAAGGAAAGATGATTGTAAGCCGGTTTGATTCTCCCTTAAGCAGTAGAGAAAGTCGGCATATACAAACCAACTCTTCTTCATTCCCTGGTGGAAGTCTTATGACTCGTAATGCTGCTGCGGTTCTTAAACTGTGGCGGAGAAAGCCAGCAGGTGATGGCGCTGCTCGAAAAGTAGGCTTCGTCGTCTTAGCCAGAGGTTGTTGCTGAAAAAGACCTTACCAAACACCTCGGCGTACACAGTCGGACTCCCCAGTTTGCATTCTAGGGAGATAATGCTCATGTACAATTGGCTGCCACTGCTGCAGTGCGGAACCCAGTTTTGTGCAACTGTAAGTTAATCACAGAAATGTCTATAAGAGGGCCTTGGTTTTAAACGGGAAGCTCCTCTTTTCTACAGAAGTTCTAGGATTTCATTGACGCATTGCCTTAAACTGGGATCAGCTAAGTTGGGGGCCGTGTTCTCGACAGTTGTGTTAAGTGCCACTCTCCTCCTATTATGCGACAACTGTCTGTGAAGTGGCTCTAAGTTTTGTGGCGACTGGCTTTATGCACAGAGTTCAATTCCTGGGTGCCCGTTTGCCTAAAGACCACTTGCCTGTCATAAAGGCCACTGATTTCACAGAAGAGCAACATGAAATTCTAGACATTTCTGTACTCTTTTTCGTTTTCTCTCAGCCATTCCCAAAGGGGCACGGGAAGTGGGAAGGCAGCTATAGGAGAGTCCCTGTTTCTCATATCTGAATCTCTGATTCTCATGCTCTGTGTGAGCGTGTTTCAATAGAGAGCCGGTGATCCAGAGAACTGGAAGCCATGTGCAGCTGTGAAAATGGTTGTGTTTTCCTGACGCTCTGGACCGCAGCTGCTGCGTTTATATGTTTTAGCTCTAACAATTGTAGTGGAAAAGATTTTTTTTTTTTTTGGTCACTAATACCTTCCAGTTTTAATCTAAACTTTAACAACTTGTGCCTAGAAAACAGTGATCTTAACCTTTCATATCCCCTTTGCAGCTAAACATACGTGGCCACTATTCCCCAAAGCATTAACACCTGACACAAAAAGTGCCGTCTTTTTCCATGTATAAGACTGCGTTTTTTTTTCTTTTAAATTTTGCCCCAAAATTGGGGGTCGTCTTAAACACGGAGGACGACCCCTATTTTTTTCTTAATTTTGGGTTTAAAAAAGGGGCTTGTCTTATACATGGGGGCGTCTTATAGATGGGAAAATACGGTAATTCTTTTTAGCTGCTTTCAATTTGTGGGGAAGTAGGAAGGTCTGTCCAAGTCATAGGCTTTCTCCATGTGGTTTCACAGTATTAAAGGAAGATGTCCTAGGGGACCTTTCTGCAAGGACTTCCCGGGGTGTGGTTAGAGCAGGGGTCTGTGATGCCCATAGACACCTTTTCTAGTACCTGCCAAGGGTTTTTACAAGGTGGGTGTGCCTCTTGCCCCACAAAGCTTCTGATTGGCCATTGGCGATCTGACTGGCTGTGCAGATTTTTAAAATTATTTAGCATCAGCTGCCACCACAGCAAAAAGGATCTTCACTGTGTGACTGAAGGTAAGCTGTGGTGACCATTTTGTGGTTGGCTCTGGCTCCTTCAGCCGCCTTTTTATGGTTGCGCCCAGCACACTGTGTCAGAATTCTAAAGTACCCACAGGCTCAAAAAGGTTTGGGACCCCCTGGGTTAGAGGTGACACAGTACAGCAACCTTGCTGAAGACTGCCTGTATGTGGTCACTGCTTGAGCGGGAGACCTCTCAGGAGCCTTACATTAGTCCCTTTGAGCTCCCTGAATGAAGAAAGACAGGATATCAATGCAGTAAATGCATATAGAAGACAGGTACTATGTTGGAAAAACCGTGTTCATGGTATAGGACCTATGGGATTCTGCACTAAAAATTCTCCAACACTGCAATTGGTTTTTGCATTTGAAGGATGAAGCAGGTGCCCAGAGGGACCTTTCTCTTAGTGCAAGACCCACGGTGTATTTAGAATGTACATTCTAAATCCTAAATCCCAGATGTCTTTGCAAGGGCAAACACACACATTTGGTCCCCTGTGTACGAAGTGGAAGTTGGAGAAATGCCTTGGAAAGGATGGTTTTGAGTAGAGAAGTGGTAGGTGGGGGGAATTTGTGACCTCCCCTCCCCCAACACTGCTACTTCTCTGCTTGACTTCAACACCCCCCCCCCGGGGGGGCTTCTTTCCATGGGAGATCACACAGTTTGGGTCTGTTATACGTATTTGCATGTCATTTCTGTTTAGCGTTTGCTTTTCCCATAACGCCTAGCGAGAACAGCTTTTTACTCACAACGGGGTTTGGTAGCGGCCGCTAAGATAACACACTTAACCGTCATGCATGCTGCAAAAAAGGAAGGGCGGCTTCGACTAACGTTAACAACTGCCGAGGCGACAGAGTTGTCCGGCGAACACTAAACCCGAGCGATTTCCTTTCAGCCGCAACGTGGCCGGGGATCAGAAGGACGACAACAAGGAAGGGAAGCCCCGCTCTCTGCGCTTCACCTGGAGCATGAAGACCACCAGCTCCATGGACCCGAATGACATGATGAGGGAGATCCGCAAAGTCCTGGACGCCAACAACTGTGACTATGAACAGAGAGAGCGCTTCTTGCTTTTCTGCGTCCATGGGGACGGCCACGCAGAAAACCTCGTGCAGTGGGAGATGGAGGTGTGCAAGCTGCCAAGACTGTCCCTGAACGGAGTTCGCTTCAAACGGATATCGGGAACATCCATAGCTTTTAAAAACATTGCTTCCAAAATCGCCAATGAGTTAAAGCTGTAATGTGAGAAGAGCAATCGAGTTTGTAAATTTAAAAAACAAAGTAGCAATTTCAATTTTTTTTTTTTTTTTGAGAACAACAATGGAAATGTATAGAATAATATTTAGGGCAATAACTTCTGCATCTTCTGAATCATGATATTAAAGAGAGAGAAAACAAGCTGCTGAGCTGGGAGGGAGAGTTGGACTTTTTTATATATATAAGTGCACTACAGCATTAAAGTTGCCTCCTATGTAAAATATTACTCCCTTCTGCTTTATTTCCATTGCTCTTGAGTTCTTTGGTAAACATCCTGAAACACCACAACATAGACATTTGAATATGCCTCCTGTTTGTGTGGATGTGTGAATGTACAGTATGTGTGTATTATTATGATATAAAAGTATTATATGTTAAACGACTCACTGGAAAACATCAAAGATGTACCAGTAGCTCTTTTTTTGGGGTGGGGGGGCTAATTTTGGTGCTAAAATTGAAGCTGCCAAGGTGGAAAACACTTCAAAATAATTGACTAGTTAACTAGTAAATGCAGGTTTTACAATTCACTGCTGTGTTTAAGATTAGTATGAAGGGTTTCGGTTATTGGTTGTTGACAATTATTCCTGTGGGTTGTTTTTTTTTTTTTTTAATTTGCTCTCATGAGGTAATTTAAAACTCATGGTGGTGTTTCCCCCCCCCTTCAAAGTCTTGCATTATTTCTCCCTCCTATTTATTATTATTTAAGTCTGAATCCGATTAAAACTACACGTTTGTGATAATTAAAATTGTGGGGAAATGCTTCCAAGTTTTTCTTTTCTTTCTTTTTTTTCTTTCTTTCTTACTAAGTAGAAGTTGAGCCTTTTTCTCTTCGAAGTTTTTTACTGCCAGAAATTACAGGTTTTGTTAGGGGTTATTTGTTCATTCTGAGGACCACGGGACTTGTGCGGGGCAACCTCTTGAGGGACCTCTGCCCTTTGCCAGTAGCCTACAGAGTTTGCACTAATATTACCTTTTAATACCTTACACTGAAGTAGGAATATATATTTAAATTCCAGAGTTCAACAGTAGAATCTGCTTCCTAGGTGTTGGTGAGCTCCCCCTCACTGGCAGTCTTTAAGCAGAGGCTGGACAAGCACTTGTCAGGGATGCTCTAGGCTGATCCTGCATTGAGCACGGGGTTGGACTAGATGGCCTGTATGGCCCCTTCCAACTCTATGGCTCTATGGCCCTTGCCCGTTACTGACATTTTCAATGGCACAGACGTTACTGCGATACAATAGGTGGGTGAGATTAGCCGAGAAAGGGGGAATAAGAGCACACGCACAACAACGAAGTGTATGAACTGCCCTGTGACTGATCCAGATGTTGACTATATTTACATATATGATAGGCATATTAAAAAAAAAAACCAACCTAGTGATCAGTTTCAGATGGTTAGCCATTGTTTGTCGGTTAAAGCAAAAATAGGGTAATAGCACCTTACAAATGTTATTCCTTCATAAGCTTCTGTGGACTAGAGCAGCTCTTCCTTGTGAGCAGTTTGTGAAAATGAAAGAATAGAGAACAACCACCTCGCCAAATCAGTGTTTATTTTCTAAATCTTATCTTACAGTGGCCCAAGATAGTCAAGTAGTAGTTATAGGGTTGCCAACCTCCAGGTACTTGTTTCGCATATCAGCTTCATCAGAAGTCTGTTGCTCTATATCTTGCCATTACAGGAGAATGTTGACTGCTCCATTGAGTTTCTCTGATTCAAATCCTGTTACTTTAAAACACAAACACACTTCTAAAACAACATTTCCAACATAAACATACTTAACATATACTTTCACACCTATATGTTTAAATACAGAGAACATAACAAAAGTTTACCCCAGCAGATTATTCTGTTTGAATTGGCAGACCACGCTGTCTGGGCTTCGCCTCTCTTTCACCTAGGTCTGCAACCAAACACCATTTTAGATTTGCATAAATCTGGGACAAATCGATTATCCACAGCTCTTCTCCATTCTGTCAGTATTCCAAAGGTATCTACCAGTTACCTTACCATCGATCTAAGGATTCACACAGAAATGCCATAATATCTGAGCAGGAAAACCAGAGGTTGCAGTTGGAAGAGATTGTGCAATAGATTGGGGAGGGACCATGGCTTAGTGGTAGAGCATCTGCTTGGCATGCAGAAGGTCCCAGGTTCAGTCCCTGGCATCACATAGTAGGTGATGTGAAAGACCTCTACCTGAGACCCTGGAGAGCCGCTGCCGGTCTGAGTAGATAATACTGACTTCGATGGACCAAGGGTCTGATTCAGCATACGGCAGCTTCATGTGCTCAAATCTGTGTAGATTTATATGGTTTTTTGCATAATTTTGGGGTTTGCGTGAGACTGGGGAGAAAAGACTGGGAGTTGGACTATTGGAAAAGGGACTGTAAAGCCTTTTAGCAGGAACCATAATATTGAGTATAAAAGGCCAGTCCTTGAGATATTGAAAGCTGTATCCATTTTGCAGTATTTTACCAAATACTTTACAGACTTCCTCTGAAACTAATGATGGTTACAAATCTGTTTGTTTTAGGTTTTTAAACTGCTGGAATTAACCAGATCTTGCACTGCAGGGTATGTTCTGTAATTTGCCCTGTGTCTGCAATGTAGCGATTGTATATACACCCCCTCTAAAGATTTTTAGGTGACCAGCTTCTTTCCTACAAGCTCCTAGACAGCCCTGAATGGATAGTTACAGTGGGTACCCCTGATTTCCAAGACTCATCTTCCTTGAATCAAGCTGCAAAAGAACAAAATCAACTTTATTCCAACCCACTGTACCTGTGTCTTCTGTGAATTAGATTTAATGTTTAATTATGGGCTTAATTACCTTGAAATGTTTTCTGTGTAAACCCATTTTTATTTAGTCCTTCTGATGACAGACTTAAACCAGGATAAAGGGTTTCATTTTTAAAGAACTGTTCTTAAATAGATTTGCTTTCTATCACAATTCAGTCTCTTTTTTGATGCTCCCATTATCAGGGTTCACCCAGGATGCTGATGCTCAATGTTTCAGACCAACTTTACCTCTTCATAATTCTTCCTTGCTATACTAGTCGCTGTAATTACCTTGATGATACACCAGGTAAGAAGCTGTAGAGGAAAACGTAATGTATATGACTTTAAAATAAATCTGTACAGGGTTGTTAACAGTAGGAATTGTTGGGATGGTGACCATCCTTAATAGTAGTTTTTCTTTTTGTTAAAACAATTAAAAAAACTTTTCAGGGCTGTTAAAAGAGAGCCAGTGTGGTACAGTGGTTAAGAATGGTGGTTTGGAGCGGTGGAGTCTGATCTGGAGAACCGGGTTTGATTCCCCACTCCTCCACATGAGCGGCGGAGGCTAATCTGGTGAACTGTATTTGTTGCCCCACTCCTACACACAAAGGCAGCTGGGTGACCTTGGGCAAGTCACAGCTCTGTTAGAGCTCTCTCAGCCTCACCCACCTCACAGGGTGTCTGTTGTGGGGAGGGGAAGGGAAGGCGATTGTAAGCCGGTTTGGTTCTCCCTTAAGTGGCAGAGAAGGTCGGCATATAAAAACTAACTCTTCTTCTTCTCTTCTAAAATCTCTGGTGAGTATCTGAGCATCTTTTTCTCTCTTGTTTTCATAAAAATAGCAAGCAACTGCTCAATCAGGGTTTCTTGCATAGAGTATTTAAATGCTTTGTAGAGGGGCATAAAATTTGCCCAATAGGATGGTGTCCTGAAGAGAAAGAGACAAATCTCCATAGAAAACATTGAAAAATAGCATAAAACATCTCGAGACAGTAGGAGAGGAGATTTCGCTATGGTCACGAGCGCTGTAACAATATAGCAAGACATCCACGCTGCTAAGACTGACGTTACAGAAAAGCTATAGAAAAGGTTTCCTAGTAAATGTAACTCCTGTCATGCTCTTCTCCTGTTTGCCGATTGCCTTCAAAGCATGTCAGAATTTGAAATATTTGCTCTTAGGTTTGGTGTGCCTTCTGAATAATTGAAGGCCTTTGACCAATGAGTCAAGACCGTCAGGTGGGTCATGTAGCCGTACTTGTTGAGTTGCAAACTGCTATATTAGATGCCTTCTTTCCTGCCTTTCGGAAGACCCTGCTGCTACTAGTGCGCATGTGTAAAGAGCACCATGCCTCCTGCCTCTTTGTGCGTGCACATTGAGATGGGCAGCATGCTGAGGGTGGTCATACCGGTGGTTGGGACCTTGGGCTTGCTTCTTGCTGTGTTGCATCTTCTGCTTCTCTGCTTGGCATTTCCTTTCTCTGGGTCTCCTGTTCTGATGCTTCCAGTCCTAGCCTTGATGCTGGTGAGGTCAAAACAGTGACTCCCCCTCTTCCTGAACTCTGACGTCCAGTGTCTTCTGGTTACATGTTTGGGGCCCTCTGAACTACGGTTGATATAAAAGCAATATTTTTCTTTCATAGAATTGGAAGGGACCACCTGGGTCATCTAGTCCGACCCCTTACACAATACAGGAAGTTCACAACTACCTCCCCCACACACCCCCAGTGACCCATACTCCATGCCCAGAAGATGGCCAAGATGCCCTCCCTCTCATAGAATCCTAGAGTTGGTACCACCAGGGTCATCTAATCCAACCCCCTGCACAATGCAGAAAATTCACAGCTACCTCCCCCACACACACACCCCTAGTGACCAGAAGATGGCCAAGATGCCTTCTCTCTCATCATCCGTCTAAGGTCACAGAATCAGTATTGCTGACAGATGGCCATCTAACCTCTTCTTAAAAGCCTCCAGGGAAGGAGAGCTTACCACCTCCACTGAGGAACTGCTCTAACAGTTAGAAAACTCTTCCTAATGTCTAGATGGAAACTCTCTTGATTTAATTTCAACCTGTTGGTTCTGGTCCGACCTTCTGGGGCAACAGAAAACAACTTGGCACCTTCCTCTATATGACAGCCCTTCAAGTACTTGAAGATGGTTATCATATCCCCTCTCAGTATTCTCCTCTTCAGGCTAAACATACCCAGCTCTGAAAATGGCAAGGAGCACAAGACAGAGGAGCTAATGTCCAGGGACGAGGAGCATCTTAAACATACCCAGCTCCTTCAACCTTTCTTCATAGGACTTGGGTCTCCAGACCCCTCACCATCCTTGTTGCCCTCCTCTGGACACCTTCCTTCTGAACCTTCATACCTTTCTGGACGTGCTTGACCTCCCATATTTTCAAATTCCTCCCCCCCACACACACACACCCAGTGACCCTTACTCCATGCCCAGAAGATGACCAAGATGCCCTCCCTCTCATGAACTGCCTAAGGTGATAGAATCAGCATTGCTGACAGATGGCCATCTAGCCTCTGCTTAAAATCCTCCAGGGGAGCTTACCACCTCCCAAGGAAGCCTGTTCCACTGAGGAACCGCTCTAACTGTTAGAAAATTCTTCCTAATGTCTAGATGGAAGCTCCTTTGATTTAATTTCAACCCACTGGTTCTGGTCCAACCTTCTGGGGCAACAGAAAACAACTCGGCACCCTCCTCTATATGGGAGCCCCTCAAGTACTTGAAGATGGTTGTTTTCTTCCCCCTTTTGTTTTTTGCCCCTTTGTAGGGGACAGTGCCTAAAATGGTAAGCCACTGCTAAAAGGGGGAGGAGGGATACCTCTACTTGGTGTGGTAGAGTGTTGGACTAGGATCTGGGAGACCCAGATTCAATTCCTGGCTGCCATGGATGCTTACTCGGTGACTTTGGGCCAGTCATGCACTCTCAGCCTAACCCACCTCACAGGGTTGTTGTGGAAATAAGATGGAGGAGAGGAGAATGATGGGAAGCCTCTTTGGGTACCTGTTGTGGAGAAAAGTGGAGTATAAATGAGGTAAAGGAGAGCCAGCATGGTGTAGTGGTTAAGAGCAGTAGTTTGGAGCAGTGGACTCTGATCTGGAGAACCAGGTTTGATTCCCCACTCCTCCACATGAGCAGCGGAGGCTAATCTGGTGAACTGGATTTGTTTCGCCGCTCCTACACATGAAGCCAGCTGGGTTACTTTGGGCCAGTCACACACTCTCAGCCCCACCTACCTCACAGGGTGTCTGTTGTGGGGAGGGGAAGGGGAGGGAATTGTAAGCTGGTTTGATTCTTCCTTAAGTAGTAGAGAAAGTTGGCATATAGAAACCAACTCTTCTTCCTTCTGCTGTGGCTTCCCTGGATTTGTCACAATCAGTTTGTCACATGTCACCCACTCTGAAGCCACACTGTTTCCGATGGGCTTTACAGTTCATTAAGCAACATCTCGGCCTGTCTAAACACATTTGAATTCTCTCCAGAGAACTGGGTCTCCCTTTGCCATTGGAGCAGGAAGTAAGCATTCAGAAAGATTGGACTCTACATCATTCAGGAGTCAAAACGTATTCAGGCACTGCCATGTGAGCCTATTTTTTTTGTGGGGGGGGAGAACTGGATATAATGCAATGACCCTTTTGTCCTCAGCATTCACAGTAAATGAATTATTATAGCGTTATGGAAATGCATGAACAAATCCTGGAGCAGCCATCCGCGTAGTGTTTTCAGCCGTCTTCCTTATAGGTTTTTCTTATTCCATTCATCACTGCCCAAATCTAGTTACTGCGGCCTTTGCTTATCAGCTCTTGTTTACTGTAGGATCCTCAGAGGTTTAGCAGGCTGATTCCCCCCCACACACACACATCTTTTTTCCCCCCTTTAACTTGATATTCTGTTTCTCTCACCACTCCATTCTCCTGGAGCATACTTAGTCCTCAGGCCATTTTTTATTTTACTTGGGAGGATAATTAGCTTAATTTATGAAGTTAGGTTTTTTTTCTTTGCCTATCTGGAGTGTCCCCCAGAGATGCCAACTCGGGCTTGGGAAATTCCTTGAGATTTGGGGAAAGTGCATGGGGAGAGTAGAGTTTGGGGAGGGGAAAGAGGTCAGTGGGGATGTGATGTCACTCTAGGACTTCTGTTTCTCCTAAATTCTATGGTATACCATAAAGTCCGTCCTCCAACACTGTCATTTCCTCTGGGGGAACTCATATCTGTGCCCTGTTGTAACTCCAAGAGAACTCAACGCCCCATATGGAGATTGGTCACCGTACCCACATAGATAGAGAAGCCTGCCTTTGTACTGCTTTTGTTATCCTCACAGGGTCGGGGCTAGTTTATTATTAGATATAGTGGTAGAGGGTTTTTTTTGCTTAGGGTACAATGAAAGCCAGTGGTGTTGTGGGGAGCATGTTAGACCAGAATCTGGGAAACACATAGTCAAATCCCTGCTCTGCTATTGACCCTGCCTACCTACTTAACTACCTCACAGGGTGGTTGTAAGGATAAAATGGAGGAGGGGACGACAATGAAGTCAAAGAAGAACTGGTTTTTATACCCCTCTTTTCTCTACTGTAAAGAGTCAAAGCGGCTTATAATCACCTTCCCTTCCTCTCCTCACAACAACTTGTGAGGTAGGTGGGTCTGAGAGAGTTCTGAGAGAACTGTGACTGGCCCAAGGTCACCCAGCAGTCTGCATGTGGAGGAGTGGGGAAACAAACCCGGTTCACCACACCATGCCCATTGGGGAGAAAAGTGGGATATAAATAAATCAGAAGGTGGTAACCTTTGATAAGACTGAAAGGGGGTAAGTTTTAAATATTTCCAAGGTGGTTTAGACTGGCGAAGGGGGTGGCAGCAATCTTTGGAACACATGATGAGTACTGTGTGTCTTGTGCATTTTAATTTTTTTTAATACTATCCTTGAGTTTCCTTACAGGAGAAGCTGTCACACAGCAAAGCCCTAAACCTTTGAAATTGTAATGATGGTCGCAGGCCACACGGTGTCTCTCCCATTCAGAAACGTGAAGAGGGAGGCTACGGTTTTGAATGTGCTTTCATTGCTTCAGAAAGCTGATGGCCAGTGCTAATTAAACATAACGCACCATGAAAGGAGATAAGAGTGGTTTGTGCACTTAACTTTTACAAACAGCTACATTAATAAGTTTGGGCTGCAAATGGTGCTTGTGTTAGGCCTCTTGACTCGGACTCCAGGACCTTTGTGGAGGGTGTTTGTGGGGCGAGAACATTACCGGGTTGCTGTGAAGAGCCAAAAGGACCTTGGAGCTGTCCCTGAGAAAGGTAACTTCCCCTGCACACAACCCGCAGCGTACCTTAACTGTGTGCAGAAGGTCCCCAGTTCAATCTCTGGGGTCTTCACTCAATGGATCTTGACGAACTTGAGTTAGGAAAGCCCCGCTCTCTTCCTGAGACCCTAGAAAAGTTCCCCTGGCCAGAGTAGGCACTACTGAGCTGGATGAACCAATGGCCTTAATATAAGGGAGCTTTATGAGTTCATTAACACGCATCTCCATGGCCACCTCAAGTGATAACGAATGTCGCATAGATTCACTAGAGAGCCAGCATGGTGTAGTGGTTAAGAGCGGTGGTTTGGAGTGGTGGACTCTGGAGAACCAGGTTTGATTCCCCACTCCTCCACATGAGCGGCAGACGCTAATCTGGTGAACTGGATTTGTTTCCCCACTCCTACACACGAAGCCAGCTGGGTCACCTTGGGCAAGTCACAGCTCTCTCAGCCTCACCTACCTCACAGGGTGTTTGTTGTGGGGAGGGGAAGGGAAGGTGATTGTAAGCCGGTTTGATTCTTCCTTAAGGTCGGCATATAAAAACCAACTCCTCTTCTTGTTTTAAAATCTGGCTCTCCCACTATGTACCCAGTATGTAAATTTGCCACATGCAGAGTCTGACCGTTGACCTTGCTTGCTTAGTATTGTCGACTCTGACCGGCAGTGACTCTCAAGCTGAGGAATGTTCTTCCCAGCTTTTGCTTCTTGATATCCTTGGGAAATGCCTGGGATTTCCCAACATGCTCAGTACATGTGCTGTACCACTGAGCCATGACACGCACACACACACACCCCGCAAACCTATCTTTGGCCCTTTTGTCATATGGAGCCACTGAAGCTACATCAGGACCTAAGCTATCACTAAGAAACACAACAAGCATTGTCTGTCCACACACAGAACATTGTCTGAAAAGGCTCTTATTTTGTGGGTTCCCATGGAAACGGAAGCTTCATGCCCTCCGGCTTCGCAGTTTCTTGCTGATTTTTTCTTTTAAAGTCTAGCTACTGTTTACATGTGTCTGCCAGTACTGAACCAGTCAAATGGGGAATCGGTCTGGTGTTACAAATGTGTTCGATAGCGCTCGTGCTGTTTTGGTGGTGGGGATGGCATGAATGCACAACAAGGCGACCACAGTTGGAAAGCCTTTGTGTGCGCGCAAATACACACACACACTCATTCTCTCTCTCTCTCCCTCTCCCTCTCTCGTATAGCACTGCCAGCCATACATGGAAGTGAAATCAAGCCTGGGCCAGCCCATTAGGGCTGTTTAGCTTGGAAAGAAGGCAGTTAAGGGGAGACATGATAGAGGCCTATACAATTATGCATGGTTTGGCGAGAGTGGACAGGGAGAAGCTTTTCTCCCTCCCTCCCTCATAATACCAGAACGCGGGATCATCTGCTGAAGCTGTAGGGTGAGAGATTCAAAACAGATAAAAGGAAGCATTTCTTCACACAATGCATAGTTAAATTGTGGAACTCCCTGCCCCAGGATGTGGTGATGGCTGCCAACTTGGAAGGCTTTAAGAGGGGAGTGGACATGTTCATGGAGGATAGGGCTATCCATGGCTACTAGTCAAAATCAATACTAGTCATGATGTATACCTATTTTCTCCAAGACCAGAGGAGCATGCCTATTATATTGGGTTCTGTGGATCACAGGCAGGACAATGCTGCTGCAGTCGTCTTGTTTGTGGGCTTCCTAGAGGCGCCTGGTTGGCCACTGTGTGAACAGACTGCTGGACTTGATGAGCCTTGGTCTGATCCAAGGCTTCTCTTATGTTCTTACGACTCTTGGAAAGCTTATACCCTGAAATTCTTGTTCGTCTCTAAAGTGTTACTGGACCTGAATCTGTATAAAGGGCAGGGAATCCAAGGATTAAGGCTGTGTGTATTTGTTGTGTGTGTGTATGGACACTTATTATTTTGTGATTCTGTAGAAAAGACATCTTTGCTTGTGCAGGAAGTCTGTCACATTGCCCTCAAACAGGGACATGTGTGTAAAATGCTGTCAAGTCGCAGCCGACTTGGCAACCCTTGGCAACCCCAGCAAGGGGCTTTCAAGTCAAGTGAGGAAGGAGAAGCGGTTTTCTATTGCCTTCCTCCGCAGAGTAGAACAGGGATACCCCCTGCTAATTTTATTTAGTTACATAATTATCCTACTGCTTTATAACATGTTTTCACAGTAGTGCTTAATGGATGGGCTTTTTATCTTGTCATTAGAAAGAAGATCCTGAGAACATCAATCTCTTGCAAAACCAGATTGGAGCTGATTCTTTTAAATATATATATATATATATATATATATATATATAATCTTATTATTGCATATGTTACGTTATTGCTTGATGCAAAGAAGAAGAAGAAAAAGAAGAGAAGGGTGTTAACTCAATTCATAAATAGCACGGATGTGTTTTATCACCCACTTTTTCATTCCAGTAAACAATAAAAATTGCACAGCATTCACAAAACTCAATCGGTACAATTTAAATTGTTTCTTTGCATCCTTTGGTAATACATTAATTTAGTTACTATGGCTACATTCCAAATATGATTAAACCAATCTTTTATAGTAGAAAGGGCCTCTGTTTTCTTTCTCTGTTCCCATGTGCTGCAATAACCACATTCGCAGCTGTAAGCAGAATTGAGACTGAAGGCACTTTCAGTCCACTTTCAATGCACTTTTACTGTGTGAAACTGCAAAATCCACTTGCAAACTATCATTAAAGTGCATTGAAAGTGGATTGAAAGTGTATTATTCCAACATGTGTGAAAGCGCTCTAACTCAGTGTCTGAAGAAGCTACCAGTCTCTTTAAATATCCTAATATAATTATCTTTGGATCTGGTGGTGTGTTATTGCATAACAGATTTTTGGATATGAACCATTATGCTTTCACTATAAAGCAGTGACTACTTGATTTATTTGACAAAATTGAAAGGTAAGGATTAGTGTGTCCCACTAGGATCTGGGAAACCCAAGTTCATATCCTCATTCTGCCATAAAAGCTTTCTAGATGACCTTGAGCTAGTCACTCACTCTCAGCCTATAACCTACCTCACAGGATTGTTGTGAGGATAAAATGGAAGAGAGAAGAATGATGTAAGGCACTTTGGGTCCCCTTTGAGAAGACAGGAGGGGGTATAAATGAAGTTAAATCAATAATTCAATATACGTTGATTATCCAGTAACTTCCTACTGGGTTGCCATAAGTTGGCTGCAATTTGATGGCACTTTCAGGGCCATTTGAAAGATATGGGCCAGGCTGAAGTCTGTGGGTTTAAAATGAACAATCTAAAATGTTTGGAAACCTCAGGGAACAGAACAGCTTTTCAAGTCCAAAGCAGTCTGGCTGTTTCTGGCATTCTCTCCACTCTGACACTTTTTATAATATTCTGTGAAGAAACTACATCTCCATATCTCAGACTCTCACTAAGTTGGCCCTGAACATTTACAGTTTATGTTCCCCTCGTTGTAAAATAAACTTCTTGTTGCGTTAAATCTCTATCCTCCTTGGTATTAAGGAAAGACAAGACGATAACTGAGTTTTACCAAGGCAGGGGAAAGAATACCTTAGGAACGCCATCTTGTTTCCCTCGGGTGGCTAGTTATAAATAGCGTCAAGGACGGGCAGACCAATAACTAAATGTTTCTTTTGCCTCTTTCTCAGCTGGGCATGCTGGTGTGGACAAAGAAGTGCGGTGTGGGCAGTAGTCCTCAGTAAATCCCAAAATCCATGCGCGCTGCCCTCATGATAATAGCGGTACTGGACTGGGTGGGGTTTTAGTGCCTGCTGCTGCCACCCTACCTCATCATACCTGTCAGATGCTATTATAGGAGAAAAGGATATGGGTATAGCTCTGCTGCATAACTATTACAAACACAAGGTCCTTTCCTAGGTAACCCCCCCTTTTTTTTTAAAACTATACAACAACAAACAAGAAATGGTGGAAGTGCCACTAATGTGTGGTCCATGTAACTTCAACTGAACAGCAGTGCTGTGTATTAATGCTCTACATAGCTGAGCCCTGGTTCCTGGCAACAGGTAGCATTGAGGCTTGGCTGCATCAACGCCTTGCTGATACAAACAGGAACTCCTGCATCTGTCCTTTGGGTTGATAAAACAAAGCAACACTCGCACACGTACAGCCTATTTGCTGTGAACATTCGGTTGTTTTTCAGGTGTTCCCAGGGGGAGAAGTATTAAACAGATACTTCTGAAATTATATCACACCAGTGAGAATGCTTCGCTCTACCTTAGCCGAAGCTGCCCATCTTGCTTTCTGGCAGCTCTGTTCATTTTCCGGGTGCCGCAAGATGCCGCTTTGATTTTTCTGCGGCACGCTTGACAGATTTGGGTGGCAGAAGCTTTTTTGGGCGAGACACTGGCGACTTAACCTGAAACTTTCTGTGGCTACTGCAGATGCTCTACCACCAAGTCATGGCCCCGGCCCCAAAGGAAGCCAGGCATCCTGAATCATATGAACAACTGCTGCTGCCATAAATGTGTTAGTTGTTTCAAGCGCTGCCAGGCTCCTTTCTGTATTTCCCCCAATATTTAAAGTACTGGTCAAGCTGTATCCTCCACCCAAGATGAACGAAGTAAAAGCCATTTTGAGTGACTAATTTATTTATTTAGTTGTTCAGTAGAAATTGGGGTGCCATCAGCAGCCAGTGTGGTGTAGTGGTTAAGAGCGGTGATTTGGAGTGGTGGAGTCTGATCTGGAGAACCGGGTTTGATTCCCCACTTCTCCACGTGAGCGGCGGAGGCTAATCTGGTGAACTGGATTTCTTTCCCCACTCCTATGTATGAAGCCAGCTGGGTGATCTTGGGCTGTTCACAGCTCTCTCAGCCCCACCTACTTCACAGGGTGTCTGTTGTGGGGAGGGGCAGGGGAGGCGGTTGTAAGCCGGTTTGATTCTCCTTTAAGTGGTAGAGAAAGTCGGCATATAAAAACCAACTCTTCTTCTTCTTCACCATACAGGAACCATACAGTGGGTTGAGTGATCTTTTGCGGCAAAGCTCTCGGGCCTTTGTGGAGCAAGCTGTCTCCTGAGAAGAATCAAATAATTGGTCTCCTTGTGTCTTTCCCAAGCTGCCCTGTTTCCGATATCTTGTTTGTATCTCAGAAGGCCCCCGCAGCACTGCAGTGCAAAATACAAGGGCATCAATTCACAGACACGGCGTTTTCTCCAGGAGCCTAAAGTCTGTGGTGCTATCTCAGGGCTTGTACTGAAGATTCAGGCACAGATCTGCTTCCGTGGCTGCACGAGTGACAAAGACGTGGTCTTGTGCAAAGGCAGCCAGCAAGCCAGGTTCCGAACTGGATTTTGAATCATGCTCTGCCTGAAGCCGATCGCCAGGGCTGGCTTCAGCATTCCTTGAGGTGGGGCAGCTGCCTGGGCCTGGGGCTCTAGGTAGGGCCCACTGCCACTGCCCCACCACCTGCCCTTCCCCATCCCACCCACTTGTGTTTTGCCACAAACATTCCTGGCTGTGTATGCTGCCCAGCATTGGCTACTGCAGGCACACTTGGCTGCACGGACAACCCAGCACAGTCAAAGAAAGAGCAGGTGGGGTATGTGCGCAAGGGAAGTGGGAAAGTTTGCAAGGGGACATGGGTTGGGTTGCCATCCTCCAGGGGGTAGCTGGTGATCTGGGATGACAACTGATCTCCAGACTACTTTGGAAGGTGGACTCTATGGCATTATACCCCACTGAAGTCCCTCCCCTCCTCAAACCCCACCCTCCTCAGGCTCCAACCCCCAAATCTCCAGGTATTTCACAACCCAGAGATAGCAACCCTAGATATGGGAAGGATGCCCAGGTAGGGTGCACGTGAGGGAGTGGGTAGGTGGGAAAGGGAGGCACGAGCAGCAGAGCTGGTGGACAGAGGAGGGGAGGGGGCTCCTGGACACAGTCTATGCAGCCCCTCCCCCCCAAAAAAAACTTGGAACCAGCTCTGCCTATTACTCTACTCACCCAAATCTGCCGGCTCTTGATTTTAAAAAGCAATTGAACACCTCAATATATGCAACGCTCCACTGCTATTTTATTGTGGACCTTTAGATTAAGCTTTTTTGTTTTGTTTTTGCTATTTAAAGAAGCAAATTCAGCCCTGCCACAACATAATGCTCCCTGTAAAGATCTATGGTATGGCCTCATTTGGAATACTGTGTATGGTTCTATTTGCCACATCTCAAACAGACAATGCAGAGTTGGGGAAAGCGCCGAAGAGGGCAGCCCAGGATAATTAAGGTCTTGGAGCACCTTTCCTATGAGAAAATGCTGAAGAATTTGACATTTTCCAGTCTAGGAAAAAGACAGCTTAGGGAGAGAGATGTGATATAGTTCATAAAATTATGCATAGAAGTGGAGAAAGGAGAACGAGAGCGATTTCCCCCCTCTCCCATAATACTAAAATGAGGGTGGCTGTCCAATGAAGTTGACAGGCAATAAGTTCAGAAGAGGCAAAAGGAACTACTACTTTACACAACATATAATTGTGGGATTCACTTCCAGTGGGAACAGGAGGCCCCAAGCATAGACAGCTTTAAAAGGGGTTGGACAGATTTATGGCGGAGAGGTCCATTAATGGCCATTAGGCATGGTGACCAAGGGGAACCTCCATATTCAGAAGCAGCAAACCTCTGAATACAAGCACTAGGAGGCAGAATCAGGGGCCAACTTGAATGTGGCTACAGTGTCTTAGAGTGTCGGACTGGAGAGACCAAGGTTTAAAACCCCACACTTCCATGAACCTTATTGGGACACCTCAGGCCAACCGCTCTCTCTCAGTCTCTGGTCATGTGTGTGTTAAGTGCCATCAAGTCGCTTCAGACTCATGGCGACCCTATGAATCAATGTCTTCCAAAATGCCCTATTTTTAACAGCCTTGCTCAGGTCTTGCAGACTGAAGGCCATGTCTTCCTTATAGAGTTAATTCATCTCATATTGGGTCTTCCTCTCTTCCTGCTGCCTTCCACTTTTCCTAGCATTATTGTCTTTTCCAGTGACTCTTGTCTTCTCATAATACGATCAAAGTACGATAGCCTCAGTTTAGTCATTTTAATTTCTAGGGAAAGTTCAGGGTTGATTTGCTGAAGAACCCACTGATTTGTCTTTTTGGTGGTCCGCGGTATCCATAAAACTCTCCTCCAACACTATTTCAAAGGAATCTACTTTCTTCCTGTCAGCTTTCTTCATTGTCCAGCTCTGGTCATATCAAGGTTTAATTGTTGTAACCCGCTCCATCTGGGGCACTCTTTTGAGGCTTGCCACCAGGGGTTGCCATAAGTCTTGATGGCAAAAAAAAAAAAGCCTGCTCTGGTTGGCTGTAGTTCACTAGGGGTCACATTTAATGGGAGAAACCAAGGATTGAACCTGGGATCTCCTGCATACAAAAACATTTGCTCTACCTCTAAGCCCTAACACCTCCCCACGTGTTTAATTATGTTTCTCAGCATGCATAGCAAAGGAGGACCATTATACCTTAGCAGGATATAAAACAACACTCAGTGGGTTTAAGTAGTAGTCAATTCATGCTGACGAACTTCAATGAACCTAAAAGGGACTGCTGTGTCAAGATGGAAGCTGTGTTAGGCTTAGATTATTGGTTCATCTAGTTCAGTGTTAATGAGCCCCGTGGCGCAAAGTGGTAAGCTGCAGCACTGCAGTCCAAGCTCTGCTCACGACCTGAGTTCGATCCTGACGGGAGTCAATTGCAGGTAGCCGGCTCAAGGTTGACTCATCCTTCCATCCTTCCGAGGTTGTTAAAATGAGTACCCAGCTTGCTGGGGGTAAAGGGAAGATGACTGGGGAAGGCACTGGCAAACCACCCCGTAAACAAAATCTGCCTAGTAAACATCGGGATGTGATGTCACCCCATGGGTCAGGAATGGCCCGGTGCTTGCACAGGGGACCTTTACCTTTAGTTCAGGGTTGCCTGCTAGGAGGGGGAAGCTGCTGTCCCTCTGGCCTGCATGTAAGCTTCTTAAGGATGTCTCCCTGAATGCTCTCAGAAACAGGATTCTGGATTAGATGGATCCTGCAAAATTCCTCTTAAAAGCAACATTCAGCTCTGCCTGTTCTATTTTGTTATCTCTTTCAAAAGTGTTACAGTCCATTGTTTTAGAGGCTGAATGCTTATCTGCTCTACTCACTCCATTAGGCAAGTGCTTAAGAGTAACCTTTCCAAAAGAATATAAAAGTGAGTGGCCGAATGCCAGCAAGACTACACTCTCGTTGATCTTTGACAGCTATTGCAGTATTCCCTCAGCACTCTAGCACTGAAGCTTACAACTTGCCCTGGTTTGTTGGTTCTTGTAGGTTATCCGGGTTGTGTAACCATGGTCTTGGTATTTTCTTGACGTCTTGCCAGCAGCTGTGGCAGGCATCTTCAGAGGAGTAACGCTGAAGGACAGTGTCTCTCAAAGGGAGAATCAAACAGGCTTACAATCACCTTGCTCGCATGGACAGTTGCTCTCACAATCTGGTACAGAATTAACAATGCTTCTGGATATGTGTACATCAACCCGTGATACATCTATTTGGAGGAGGAACCTCAGCAAGTACAATACCATAGAGTCCATCCTCCAAAACTGCCATTTTCTCTAGGGGAACTGACCTCTCTTCTCTGGAGATCAGTTCTAATTCTGGGAGAGCTCTAGGCCCCACCTGGAGGTTGGCAACCCTAGTAACAGGTGAGCACCACCATTCCTATGAGAAATCTACCCTCTATTTCTGGGTAGGTTAGCCCTTGGTGCCAAAGGGGCCTTAGGTAGGGAACATAAAGCCCTATGCTTAGCTGAAAGGGACATTTTGCATTGTAAATTCATGCTCTTCATCCTTTCCATCCTACCATACACAGTCACAGCCATTTTGCTTCTGCTTGTATATGAGCAACGCACTGAGAATAGCTGCTTGTTGCTCATTTCTGAGGTCTGGTTTTATTCTTAGGAATCATCCTGTTCTATGCTTAATTCTTCCATCATTCTTCATTTCTGTCCCTGAATTTCACCTAAATCCTACCATAGAATGTATGCCTCTCTCACTCTGTCTGTCTGTCTCTCTATATATACATAGTTAGTTCACGGTACATTGCTATTAGAACTCTCATCAATCTTAATGCATACTGTTACACTGTTTTCCCTTTGTAGGAGCACTGAACTGATGAATCAGGTTTGTTGCACCATCTGCCAAAGCACTAGGGTTTGCACAGCCCCACCCCAATTTACATCTCTTTATTCCTTTAGCCGACTTTGGTTTCTTCTTCCTCTCACCTTCTTCACCATTCCTTCCTGTTGGCTATTCCGATCACGGCATTGTATTTATTGATATGGTGCCTACTGAATTTTAGAATGTATACGGTCTATGAGGTTTTAAATTTTATAGTATGTATTTTAAATTGACTGTTTATCCTGGTTGGTAGCTGCCCTGAGCCTGACTGTGCTCTGGAAAGGGTTGGATATAACTCCAATAAAATAAAAAATCAGCAGGAGCCATGTTGCTCAACAAGTTGGAGATCTCCAGACCTAGGGTGAAAGCTAGAGGCTTAGGTTGAAAGCAGCCACAGGCATCATATCACTGATCTCTAATAGTTCTTTTGGGAGGCAAACAGCTACACATAGCCTTGTTTGGACGTCTTCCCTCCCACACATAGCCCCAATCCAGATCAGGACTGTGTGGGGGCTTACAAAGGCACTGGGGTGACCTTCTGATGAGCCATCCTGCATCTTTTCTGTTTTCATAGAATCAGAGTTGGAAGGGACAATCAGGGTCATCTAGCCCAACCCCCTGCGCAATGCAGGAAATTCACAACTACCTCCCCCCCATGCCCCCAGTGACCCCTACTCCATGCCCAGAAGATGGCCAAGATGCCCTCCCTCTCATGAACTGTCTAAGGTCATAGAATCAGCATTGCTGACAGATTGCCATCTAACCTCAGCTTAAAAACCTCCAGGGAAGGAGGCCTCACCACCACCCCAGGTCCACAGTGTAGCCCTGTCTTGTCATCACGCAGAATCCAGTTCTTGAATATGCATGCGCACATACACACAACATCATTTAAGAATCCGCGGCAACTTTGTCAGGCCAAACAATGGTTTTTATTTCAGTTTTGTCAGTGACATCTCAGCCATCAAAAAAATAAACTCTAACACATATGGATGGAAGACTTTTCTACAAGTGTTACTAAGTGGAAATTTTTTCTTCTTTATGACTCCAACGGGATTTTTTGTTTTTATTGGAGCATTTCTTCTTTTTGATTATTCATCCAATAAGTTAGGAAGAAGCCATGGACGAGGGGGGGCGGCGGTGGGGCGGGGGGTTTAAAGTGCTTTTCATTTCTGAGCTGGGATGAGGTCGTCGATGGACTTGCCCTTCTCAAGACATTTCTCCATTTCGATCAGCAGCTTCACCCCGTCCACCACCATCTGTACTAACTCCACCTCGGAAAACCCCAGGCGGTCCGCATTCGAGACGTCAAAAACACCTCCTACAGCAGCTGTATCTACACCACCTAAAACACAACAACAAGCCAGAATACAGATCAAGTTGAAGGACAGTCATTACCATATACAGCTGTCCCTAGAGTACTATTTAAAGGACGGCTGCGATAACTTACGAGAAGGGGAAGAAATATGCAGTAAAGTTTTTAGAACTGGCATTCCAAGTCAGAAGAGTTTTGGCAAGATTAGCAGTGTCACTTGGGGGAGATTTTTGTGTATGTCTATTGTGTTGCTTGGAAATAGATTTTTTCTAACAAGGCAAGAAGATGGGAGGGGTAATGGTAGATTGAAGACACTTTCACAGTCCCAAGGCTCAGCCACTAGAACCTATTTGTTGCCAGAAATTAGCTTTGGGTTAAGATGAAATTAATAAGACAGTTGTGAAAACATGCTCCTCTTTCTGCAGAGGCAAACTGAATTTCATAGTTATACTATGTTGAATTTACGATTACCCTACAGCAACCGTCAAAGCTACGCTCAGTATCCCCTTGAGGAACTGGGAAAGAGTAATTCTGCCAGCCATCATGAAAAGAAACAGAAAACAGATTTTCAGGAGTTCAAGTGAAAGCTCATAAGAACCTAAGAGCACCAAGGAATACCAGGTCACTATGCAGAGGCAGGCAATGGCAAACCACCTCCAAGTGCATGTGGTCTTGAAAACCCCACCAAGAATAATCATAAGTCGGCTGCAACGTGATGACAAAAAACAAAAACATACTGAGTCCACTATACACCAATGCAGCATCTTGGCTATGCTTCCATTTTTGCGCTTCACGTCTCAGGTATGTATCTTGCGGAGTGCCAGAAGGTGTGAGTTCTTGATTATTAGCCACAGGGCTTTTGGCCCTTGGGTCTCAGCCTGTGATCTTGAACAACCAGCCCACTGGATTCTGGACCAGGCCAAGCGTAATTTGTTCTTGTTGTCTTTTTTTATATTTAAGTCATATATTTGTCTCTAGATGCTTTGGGACCTGTTGGAGAGAACAGCTGCCAATGAATGTGCTCCCTGGGCTTCAGGAAATGAGAGCAAGTTGGCGGATGGATGTTTTGGGGACTGTTTAGAGGCAGCTGCCTTCAGCCTTCCTTGCCGCTCTGGTCCAGCTCTGCCTTCTTTCTTATCAGTCTCTGCCGGCAGCAGGCAGTTTTGCCCTGTTTCTGTGTTCAGAATCCATCACACAGCCTGAAAGATTTTCTTCTATGGTATGAGAGAAAGGACTCATGCCTCCCATTTTATAGCTACAAAAAGGCACACTAGAAGCTTGGGCTGCCACCCAGAAAACAAATCCATCCACATCTTCAAGCATCTCCAGCACTGAATCAACTGGGGCCCAAAATAAACCATCTCCATGGTAATTTACTACACTGGTCTGTAGGAATTCACCCCTGTGTTTACGTGATGTTCTTGCAAGCGGCTCTTATGTTCTATATTTATCTCAAGTTATTAAAACTAGTGTTGTCTTGATGAATTTCATGTGTCCTTCTCTGTGCTTAACAGATTGGCCCAGCTGGGCTCCATTTCAAGAAGTGAAGCAACTCCACAGCATTTCCCTCAAATGCCTGAAGGAGGACTTCTCTTCCTCAAATGCACTCTGTGGCAAGTAACTCTAAATGCAGATGGGGCCTTCCAACTTGAAAGTGAGAAGGTTTCTTTGGCCAATTTGCAGACAGAAAAACCACATGCAAGAGATGCTTTTGTCACTAGATCTACAGCACAGGTGGTATCTTTAACTCTGGTCTCCAGACACAAAGACCATAGCCACCAAGCTTACTCAAGTAAATGAACCACCACTAAAGAAACAATAGACCAACTTAGGCTAAAATGGATTATACCATGTTTTAACAAATGGTCTACATCTTCTCGAGCAACTTTGGCGCAAACGGTTCAGTTCCTCTTCAAGGACTCTGACCCGCAGCGTACTTATTTTGTTGCTTGTTTTTTTTGGAGGCTGCAAAGAACAGACGAAGGGAGGTGTTTTTAGAGATGGGTCTTATTTAAGTGTTATGGTTTTATTGTTCAAGACCTAGGTAGGTAGGTAGGTAGGTAGGTAGGTAGGTAGGTAGAAAGAAAGAAAGAAAGAAAGAAAGAAAAGCCTACACAGAAGCCTGTCTGAACATGCTACCTTCCTTCAAAGCACCTCTGCTCTTTTCTTCCCAACACAAAATGGGTGGTGCCCACCAGAATTCTGTGGCTCACCTGTGCCCCGTTTCTGCAGCCTCAGCCGCTTGAGGATTTCACCGAACTTCTCATGCTTGCCAAGGTTGGGGAGCTTGATATGAACTCCGGCACGGAGACCCGTACCGAGGTTGGAAGGGCAGGTTAAGACGTAGCCAAGGTGGGAGTTCCACATGAATTCATAGTTTTTGGACTTGAAGAGCGTTTCAATCTAGGCACAAAGAGAGGGGAGCATGAAGAACGGGTTCCTTTCCCCCAAAGACTGACCTAGAGAGCCTCCTTTTTCAGTTTACTGCACAGACAGTTTAAACTCTGCCTCGTTCCCAGAAATTTTAGGGGGGAGGGCAAAGTTGGTCCCTCTAAGCAAAAGGCATTCTACATTGTGGAATCAAGACAAGTGTCACAGTCCTCCTTGAAGCAGTTTTATAATCAATATTTCCCCTACTGTGCATCTGCAGTTTGAAGCTTCAAGTTAGGAAGGGGGCTGTGGCTCAGTAGTAGAGCCTCTGCTTGGCATGCAGAAGGTCCCAGGTTCAATCCCCGGCATCTCCAGTTAAAGGGACTAGGCAAGTGGGTGATGTGAAAGACCCCTGCCTGAGACCCTGGAGAGCCGCTGCCCATCTGAGTAGACAATACTAAATTTGATGGACCAAGGGTCTGATTCAGTGTAAGGCAGCTTCATGCGAATACCACTTGAACATTTATTCACTTTATGCTTAAGCATAAAATTCTAATAGGAAATTCTCAAGACAAGATTGTTTTTCAGGAGGAAAGACACAAGGGACAATGTTCTTGGACCTCTGCTCCTCCAAAGATGGACAGGACAGAGATTCTAGTCTTAACAGAGAAGAAGAAGAGTTGGTTTTTATACCTTGCTTTTTCTCCACCTTTAAGGAGTCTCAAAGCGGCTTACAATCTCCTTCACTTCCCCACAACAGACCCCTTGTGAGGTAGGTGGGGCTTAGAGAGAACCGTGACTAGCCCAAGATCACCCAGCAGGTTTTGTGTAGAGGAGTGGGGAACGCAACCTGGTTCACCAGATTAGAGTCTGCCACTCCCGTGGAGGAGCGGGGAATCAAACCCGGTTCTCCAGATTAGAGTCCGCCACTCTTAACCACTACACCAGCCGGGCTGTGTTGCCTGGAAAGAGCCCCTTTGCTCGCACAAGCACAGTGCACCAAAAGCTCCATCTGAAACACAGCAGCTTACGATTGCCAGCTATTTGAGAGCCAACACCAAGCCGGCATTTTAAGGCTGCTGCAGGCTGCTCTGCAATGCACAATTGGAACGATTCCTCGGCCCCCGCCTCCCTTTACCTGCGTTAGCCCAGTGCAGAAGCGGTTGAAGACCTCCTTCATGTTCCCCCCCTTCTGCATGGAAATAACTCTAAGGTGGTCCTCCTCGTTGATCCACACAAGGAAGGTCTTGTTGTCATTGTGCCTGGAGGAGAGATGAACCGAGACAGCTGTAGATCTTCCAGGGGCTTTTATCCAAGCATTTTAAGAGCCGCAACAAAGCAGTGTTCCTCTTTTGAAGTGTCTTCTGTGCTGGAATCCTCATTTGCTTTGCAGTAAGCCCATGGCAGCCCAGTAGAGCCATCCAAAGCAATTTCAAGCTGCCTTCCTTAACCCAAATGTTGCACTGGGTGCACATTTAACCACTCAGCTGTTACTTCCCAGCACAGAACAGTTTTCCTAGTGCTTGGCCCAAGAGACGGGGAGACCAGGATTGTTTTACCCCATGTTGGATAATGCACTTTCAATGCACTCTAGCAGTCATTTGCAAGTGGGTTTGCCTTTCTCACACAGAAAAATCAAGTCACAAACAATTGCTAAAATGCATTATTGCCCACCCCCTGAGTCCGGCTTGTCCGGGAAATGAGGACGGGCTAGAAATCTAAATAAATAAATAATCCAGCACATGATAAAGCAGACTAGGATCTGGGTGACCCTTGTTCAAATCCCCCCCCTGTCATGGAAGCTCACAGGGTGAACATAAGAAAGGCCATGCTGGATCAGACCAGGTCCATCAAGTCCAGCATTCTGTTCACACAGTGGCCAACCAGGTGCCTCCAGGAAGCCCCCAAACAAGACGACTGCAGCAGCACCATCCTGCCTGTGTTCCATGACACCCAATATAATAGGCATGCTCCTCTGATCCTGGAGAGAATACGTATCATGACTGGTATCCATTTTGACTAGTAGCCATGGATACCCCTCTCCTCCATGAACATGTCCACTCCCGTCTTAAAGCCTAAAGTTGGCAGCCATCACCACATCCTGGGGCAGGGAGTTCCACAATTTAACGCAGGCTGGTCACTCTCGTAGCCTAGCCTACCTCACAGGGTTGTTGTCGCAAGGATAAGAACAAAGGGGAGAATGACGTAGGTCACCTTGGGTCCCCCATGGGTTGGGGAAGCGAGGCATCAATATTCACTAACTAAATGCCAACCTTATGACTTAAAAGGCAATCCCACCCTGCCTCACTTTGGTGGTACTGAAGCTGTTGACGTTGGACAAAAGATTGGCACCAGCCCCTTGTCTTTGTAGAGTGTCTTCCAAGGCCCACCGCCAACAATCAGAAGTGCATGGCCCATACTCCCACCAGGAAATGAGCAGTTGCCCCAAATGATGCAACTTCCCCTTCCCTGGAGGGAAGTATGGAGTAATTAGACCTGCGGGGACCCAGTAACAAGTGTTTGTGCGCCATCAGCACTACGCTGGAGGGGAGAGGGAAGATCAGCTCCCTAGTCTCTCCAAAAAAAAAACCTGACATGGTCCTAGCATTTGTACAACATTCAACGTTGTGCTTCTAGGGCAACTCAGCACAAGCAGAGTATGGGTAAGCAAGGAAGGCTCACATATTCTAGAATCACTGAGAAAAGCCCAATTCAGAAAGTTCTCAGGCTACTTCCAGCTCCTGAGACTACACCTGGTGCCTTAAGTCAGCCTGCGGGTGCTTCAAGCAGATCTGTAACCACTTGCAATAACCAGAGGTGGATCTTAAAACTCTTCAGTCGTTTATTTAGATGCTACCAACGCTGACCTCCAGCTCTGCATTTCCAGCTACCATGGACAGCACTATCGGTACATTTCGCTTCATGCTAGCGATTTAAGGTTACTAAAGAGTGCACTGGAAAATGACACCAAGGAAAAAAGAGTGATTGCCAACTAGGGATCTCTTTCAGGATTGTTGCATAGTTAGAGAATGAACTTGAGCCTGGATTCTTGTTTACAAAATTACTTTTAAAAAAAGCTCTTTAAGGATCTCTTTCAGGATCGTTCCCTAGTTACAGAACGAACTTGAGCCTACATTCTTGTTTATAAAATCACTTTTAAAAAACCCTCTATATGGGTGGTAAATCAAATTCTCCAAATAGGAGGCGGTCTGAAAAACACTTTCATTTTGTTAGGACCAGAGCCGGCGTAGCGTAGAGCAGGGGTGTCAAACTCAATTGTTACGAGGGCCGGATATGACCCACATGTCACTTGGTCAGGTCGGGCCAGGCCTCGCCAGCCCAGACTGAGTGGGGGTGGTGGCTGCCTCACGAGCCAGGTAATTGCTCTCAAGGGGCTGGATCCGGCACGTGGGCCTTATGTTTGACACCCCTGGCGCAGAGGCATACCTGGACCTGAGTGTTCAAAGCCTAAGAGCGCTATTTCTCAGCCTACCCTACTTCTAAAGGATTGTGGAAAGGAGGTGAAGTTGAGTAATCCTTTGTATGCCAAGTCCTAGCATCCCCCTTTTGTTTTGTGATCTTTCCTTCCGATATTCACATGCTGTTGCCAAGTGGCAAAATACCAGGGCAACAGATAGCACTGCCCCCATGATTAGTTATTTAGGGGAGGAGCCGTGGCTCAGGGGTAGAGCATCTGCTTGGCATGCAAAGGTCCCAGGTTCAATCCCCGGCATCTCCAGTTAAAGGGACTAGGCAGGTAGGTGATGTGAATAGACCTCTGCCTGAGACCCTGGAGAGCCGCTGCCGGTGTGAGTAGACAATAGTGACTTTGATGGACCAAGGGTCTGATTCAGTATAAGGCAGCTTCATGCGTTCGTGTGTTACTGGTACAAATTCCCTTGTGCCTGAAACTGGTATTACTGGTTGTACACACTATACAGCACAGGTTGGTACCAAGGAGGTATGACCTCCCTAGACAGCCTGCCAAGCAAAAACACAGTATATCTTATACTTGCACTGGAGGGTAATTCCAAAGCTGTCATCCCAACTATTCACTTCATTTATAACCCACTTTGATCCCCAACAGGAACCCGAAGTGGCTTGCACCATTCTCCTCCATTTTATATTCACGATAACCCTGTGAGGTAGGCTGAGAGTGCACAACCGGCCCGAGATCACCCGGCAAAGCTTCCATGGCAGAGTGGGGGAATTCGAAACTGGGTCTCCTAGACCCTAGCCCAACACTCTAACCACAATTATTTGGAATGGTAAATTCATATTTAGTTTGCACGATGGACAGACTGCATCACTGGCAGGCTTTAAGCAGCAGCTGGACGAACACTTGTCAGGGATGCTCTAGGCTGCTCCTGCATTGAGCAGGGGGTTGGACCAGATGGCATGCATGGTCCCTTCCAATTCTATGAATCTAAGAGACCCCAGGTTCAAATCTCCAGCCACCCACAGAAATCAGTGGATGGTCTTAAAGCCAGTGGACGATCTTAAAGCCCTTACTTCCCTCACATGGTTGTTGTGAGGATAAGGCAAGGAAGAATCTGGGATGCTGCCCCAAACTCTCCTTGGGGGAAGGAATAGGATGACATGACAGAGTCATACCACAGAACCAAACTTCCTTGGCACAAGAGCCAATTCTGTGAATCCAGTATCTTCACCCTCCTGGCTGCAATTTACACCTACTCTGCGTTGGAATGGTTTAATACCCATCCTTCCTAGAAAGGACCTAGAAAGTCCTACCAGCATGGGGCTGTAAGCTCCAGATCTTACCAGCTCCACATCTTGAATCTCAGGGATGATTTAGCCATAGCTGCTCACCATGGATCTGAAATACCAAATCAGGTCTTGAACCTATGGCTAAACTAAATTATTTCTTCTGACCGCATTTCAGCCTGAAGAGTCCCAAATGCTAGGGCAGTCTCTGAGTGTGAGCAGCAAGACAAGAGTCAATGACAGTTTTTTGGAATGCATTCTTCTTCAGAAGAACAGGCACTTTATAAACAACAGCCAGGCATCTCACCAGAATCGTTTCCCCCAACCCAATGACAGTCAGTATCACAATATAATAAGACCCTGGAAGGTCTGTTCTGAAATAAATGCTTGCACAGTAACCATGTGTTTTATTTATTTAGTTTTATACCTCCCCCTCACTCCCCACAGCCGGGCTCAGGGCAGCTCACAACAATTTGGCTAAGCATTGCATCCAGAGACATGAGTTCATTTTTTTTTAGCAGGGATGTTCTCCCAGGGTTGCCAACTCTGAGTTCAGAAATACCCGATTTGAGGGTGGAGACTGGGGAGGGTGTGGAGGGACCTCAGTAGGGTTTAATGCCATGAAGTCCACCTTCCAAAGCAGCCACTTTCTCCAGGAGAAGTGGAATAAATGTTTTAAATAAATAAGTAATACATAAACAAGTGATTTATGTAGTCTGGAGATCAGTTGTAATTCCAGGAGATCTCCAGCCTCCACCTGGAGGTTGGCAATAATATGTTCTCCCCACATGAGGATCAACACACCAGACTGGTTGCATTGAAATAGATCCCGAAGATGTACACACATGCAGGACTTCAAACTGGGTAGGACCGTTTTACAGTAGACTCCATTTCAACTGCCCAAAGACCCGCACCTACTAAGGCTAAGTTCTGAATCCAATGGCCCCTGTTGCAGGCATATCCACTTTCTGCAGGGAGGAGCCATCCCTGAGGAATGTTACTCACCAGATGCCCCGGGCATCAGGCCAGTCCCGAGCCATCCCCGAGGCCAAGAGCAGAGGGGAAACGGGCTTGTCAAACAGGAAGTGGTCATCAATGAGCTGCTGCTGCTCCGCGTCCGTCATGTTCTTCAGAGCATAGTACTTCCCGTTGAGATCCCCTTCCAGGTTAGCCAGAGCTGAAAGAAGGACAGAGATGTATTTTTCAGTAATGTGCAACAGAAGGGTGTAAACAAAGCCCTAATTCTAGTCCACTATCTTGTATGCAAAGAGTCTGGCAAAATGAAGCTCAAGAAGGCCACCCAAGAAGTTCTAGATGTTAGAACACCTCGGCAGGGCATTCACCAGTCAGCTCCAAAATGACAAGCCTGGTTTCTGAAGCAGCCTTGCTCTCCAGGGACTCCATAAATTAAACCAGAATGAAGTTCTTGAGGCTCTCTCAAAGCTCAGTATTAAAGATGCAGATTAAAGTGCCTTGGATTAAGTACATACCAGATTTTTCATCTTTATATAAGATGCTTGGTCCAGCTGGGAGTATTAACAGCCAGACCAAATGTCTTACACAGAACGAAATATTTATAACCCACCTTTCCCCATAGCTCAAGGTATATTATTATTATTTTGCCTTCGAGTCACAAGTCTTTTAGGGCAAGAGATGTTCAGAGGTAGTTTGCCATTGCCTGCCTCTGCGTCATGACCCTGGTATTCCTTGGTGGTCCCCCTTCCAAGTACTAACCAGGGTCGATCCTGCTTACCTTCTGAGATCAGGCTAATCTGGCCTATCCAGGTCAGGGCCAAGACTGTTGACAATCCCAGATTTAAAATATACAACAAAACCCCTAGGTAATCCCCTCTTCCTAAGAGCTGCCTGCTTCTTGACACCCCATTAAAAGCCCTGGGGAAAAAACAACAGCCTTGCAGTGCCTTTGGGATATCTCTAGAGGAGACCCCCACACACAGCCTATTTCACATTCCTCTTTTTTCGTCATTAAGTTGCAGCCGAATTTTGGTGACCTCGTAGGGTTTTCAAGGCGAGAGATGTTCAGAGGTGGTTTGCCATTGCCTTCCTCTGCATAGAAACCCCAGTATTCCTTGGAGGTCTCCCATCCAAATACTAAGCAGGGCTGACCCTGCTTAGCTTCCAAGACCTAGATAAGATCAGGCTAGCCGGGGCTAGCCAGGTCAGGGCGTTCCTTATTCCCTAACCACGCAACTCTTCAGCATCCAGTGGTCCCCAAAGCCGCAGCCTTACTGTGCATTAACTACGTACAACAAGCAACAACGTCCCTTACCTTCCACACAAAGCTTCTCAATTGCACGCCGCTCTCCCCGGCTGCAGTGAGGGGGCAGGCAGTAGCCTCGGATGCTCCTCCCAGTTCGGACTCGCGCACTGAGGACATAGTTGGGGTCCAGGTCATCACCCCCCTACAAGAGACAAGGGGGGGAACTATTGAAGCAGCCCCACCCCCCAAGATTCACAGCAACGCCCTGCCTTGAGCCGCTGACTCATGGGAGGCTTTGCCTTTGAGGAATGGAACCAAGGAGGATTTGGCGACGTCCGGTTCAGCTTTGCGGCTGCAGCGTCCCTCAAAGTCATTAATTCATAGATCAGGTGGCCCAACCCCCAGCTAGCAGCTCACAAGTCCTCCACTGCCTCCTCCGTCTAGAGCTCCGGACAAGGGAAGAAAATCCAGTCTGTGTACTTTCCAGCAGCAGAGCTGGGTTGCGGGGAGGGGGCGCTTCCCCTTCAGAGTCTTTAAGCCAGGGAATCCCAACAAGGTGCCTGCAGGTGCCATGGCGCCCACCAACACCTTTCCTGGTGCCCACCAAGTATTTTTGGAAAGTGGATGGGGCCAAGTGGGGTACTGCCCAGCGAAAAGAAGAAGAGTTGGTTTTTATATGCCCACTTTCTCTACCACTTAAGGGAGACTCAACCCGGCTTACAGTCACCTTCCTTCCCCCTCCCTACAACAGACACCTTGTGAGGTAGGTGGGGCTGAGAGAGTGTGTGACTAGCCCAAGGTCACCCAGCTGGCTTCGTGTGTAGGAGTACGGAAACAAATCCAGTTCACCAGATTAGCCTCCGCCGCTCATGTGGAGGAGTGGGGAATCCAACCCGGTTCTCCAGATCAGAGTCCACCGCTCTTAACCACTACACCACACTGGCTCTAATTGGCTGTGCAGATTAAAATACTGTTGTTTCAGCAGAAGACGCCACCAGTGTATTTCCTCTCACACTCCTCTTTTCCCAGTGTTTTTTTTTTTTAAATTACTGTGTCTTCCCATGTGTGGTTGGCTCTGCCTCCTGTGGTGGCTTTTTTGTGGTTGTGCCCACCGTACTATGTCAGAATTCCAAAGGTGCCCACAGGCTCACAAAGGTCGGGGACCCCTGCTTTAAGCAATACCAGCTTCCAGCCAGTGCTGGTTCTGAAGCCCTGCAGAAGGCCACACTCCTGAACAGCTTTGGCCAGGCCCTTGTTTATATTCCCATGGAGGGGGGAGTGTGGGGTACACTGGTGCAGCATCTGCTTGGCATGCAGAAGGTCCCAGGTTCAATCCCGGGCACCTCCAGTTGAAAGGACCAGGCAGTAGGTGATGGGAAAGGCCTTTGCACAAGACTCTGGAGAGCTGCTGCCGGTCAGAGTAGACAAGACTGACCTTGTTAGATCGACGGTCTGATTCGCTAAAAGGCAGCTTCATTTATGGAAGCCTGGAGAGCTGCTGCCAGTCAGAGTAGACAAAACTGACCTTGATAGATTATCAGTCTGATTCGCTATAAGGCAACTTCATGTGCAGAAACCTGTTCTGCTAAGATTTTGGAACGGGCTAAGGACATCGTACTGAGTGGCCCTTTGGAAGGATTCATGATATGACCCACTGATCTTGGAAGACACTTTTTGCCCTACCTACTCAGACCAGCCAGCAACCCCGGAGATCGGTAACTGCTTAATGCCCATGTAGTTCTTCCACACAAACACCTCCCCGCAAAAAGAGAATCATATAGTCATCACAATAAAACAAAAATAGTCAGGGGGAGGTAGCATCTTCCAATATGCTGTGAATACCACCCCCACCCCCAAGCCACCCCCAAATAGGCAACACGGAAAGCATGAGGCTCCTTCCTTCTTGGCACCCCCAACGACAGTCCCTATGCATGTAAAGGTTGAGTATCCCTTATCTGGACTGGTTGGGACCAGAAGTGGTCCGTATTTCAGATCTTTCCATATTTTGGAGGAGGAGGAGGATTCATATGCCAACTTTCTCTACCACGTAAGGCAAAATCAAACCAGCTTACAATCACCTTCCCTTCCCCACAACAGACACCATGTGAGGTAGGTGGGGCTGAGAGAGCTCTAACAGAGCTGTGACTTGCTCAAGGTCACCCAGCTGGCTTCATGTGGAGGAGTGGGGAAACAAATCCAGTTAACCAGATTAGCCTCCGCCGCTCATGTAGAAGAGTGGAGAATCAAACTCTGTTCTCCAGATCAGAGTCCGCTGCTCCAAACCACTGCTCTTAACCACCACACCATGCTGGCTCTCAATATATACATAATGCATATACTCAATGAGATATCTTGGGGATGGGACCCAAATTCATTTATGTTTTACATATACTTTATATGCATAGCCTGAATGTAATTGTAAACAATATTTTTAATAACTGTGTGTACACTGAGCCATCAGTGGCACTGCTGAGGGCCTGTGAGTAATGCCTGCATGCCGGCTCAAAAGGTCCGGTTATCAGATCAGTCTGGATATCAGATGTCCAGATAAGGAAAACTCAACCTGTATCTAGCTTTCCTGCTGCAAGGTAGGAGAGAGGACAGAGCGCTCCCTGCGTTTCTTCTAGGCCTGCCTTTTCTTTGAAAGCAATGATATCAATGACCACCGCAGCCTTCCAAAATGTTCTGCCTTATGAGCCTACTACACTTGGGAACCAGCATGGAAGACCATTCATGTTGCACTTGACGTGTGAGAGACGCTGCTTGCAAGGAGGCTTAATTTGGGCTAGTTTCTTTCCAAAAGCAAACAGCGACTATGGCCATAACACTAAGCAATTGCTTACCAATTCGCAACATCACTGAACCGATCAGTGGATCATATTATGGCAAGCCGTTTAGCATCTAGTTAAAAAAGTGTGGACTGTCTCTTTAAGAACTGTGAATGATGCTGCCCCAGAACGCTAGGAATTACTTTGAGTTCATTGTGGATACAATTTGTGGTTTGTGGTTAGACAGGATTCTTTGTATATTTAGATATTGTATATTTTGCAACATTTGTGTAACGTTGTAGCATGTACTTTTGGTATATTAAAATGTTGGGCTTGGTTAGGACCTTCAGTATTTAAGCAATTGCTTAGTATGCTGTTTGCTTTTGATAAGAACATAAGAAAGGCCCTGCTGGATCAGACCAAGGCCCATCAAATCCAGCAGTCTGCTCACACAGTAGCCAACCAGGTGCCTCTAGGAAGCCCACAAACAAGACAACTGCAGCAGCACCATCCTGCCTGTGATCCACCGCACCCCAAATAATAGGCATGCTCCTTTGATACTAGAGAACAGGTATGCAGCATGACCAGCATCCATTCCCACTAATAGCCATGAATACCCCTTCCCTACATGAACATGTCCACTCCCCTTTTAAAGCCCTCCAAGCTGGCAGCCATCATTACATCCTGGGGCAGGGAGTTCCACAATTTAACTATGTGTTGTGTGAAAAAATACTTCTTTATCTGTTTTGAATCTCTCACCCTCCAGCTTTAACAGATAATCCCGTGTTCTAGTATTATGGGAGAGGGAGAAAAACTTCTCCCTGTCCACTCTCCAAACCATGCATAATTTTATAGACCTCTATCATGCCTCCCCTCAGCCGCCTTCTTTTCAAGCTAAACAGCCCTAAGCATCTTAACCGCTCCCCATAGGACAGTTGCTCTAGTCATTTTGGTTGCTCTTTTCTGCACCTTCTCAAGCTCTGTAATATCTTTTTAGGTGGGGTGACCAGAACTGTACACAGTATTCCAAGTGTGGTCTCACCATAGATTTGTACAAGGGCAGTATGATATCAGCAGTTTTATTCTCTATTCCTCGTCTATTATGGCCAGCATGGATTTGCCTTTTTCACAGAAGCACACTGGGTTGACATCTTCATTGAGCTATCCACTACCACACCAAGATCCCTTTCTTGGTCTGTCGCTGCCAGACAGATAGTTCATACGTTACTCAGCACGTTACTCAGCACAATTGCAATTTTTATACTTTTATTAACTTGATCGTTTCTTTCCACTGGCATCACATGGCCATTTAAGAGGAACTATTCTGGGAAGACTCCTGCCAATGGCCCCTGCCCAAGGATCCATACAACAGCCAAGACCCGGTATTTGCACCCACCCACGTCTATTGAACCAATTCAAGGACATCTGTAAGCATTCAGCCGCTCAAGTTGTAGACCGATGATCCTGGGGGCAGACTCGAAGGTGAAAGGTCAGTTTTGCTGGCTGGCTGGCTATGGCCTTACCCCCACCCGCACCTTTTGACAGGGTATTTTCCAGCCAAGCTGGTTGCTGAGGAGATCAGCTACACATTGGCATGGATGCCCTGGAGTGTTGCTGCACATGGAGGGATTTCTGCCCAAGGAGCATGGCTTTCTTGACTCCTCCCTCCTATTGCAGTCCTGGACACCCCCCAATGCTGTTTTGGGGAAACAGTTGCAGTAAAGGTCCCCAGTGCAAGCACCGGGTCATTCCTGACTCATGGGGTGACGTCACATCCCGGTGTTTACTAGGCAGACTATGTTTTACGGGGTGGTTTGCCAGTGCTTTCCCCAGCCATCTACACTTTACCCCCAGCAAGCTGGGTACTAATTTAACCAACCTCAGAAGGATGGAAGGCTGAGTCAACCTTGAGCCGGCTACCTGAAATTGACTTCCGTTAAAAATCCTTCCAACTGCAAAATAAAAAAGCCCCTGGGAATCCAAGCCAAACTATATAAAACTAAGGCCAGTCTCAAAAGCTATTGCCAAAGAGAAAAGCGCCAATGGTTTTTGTTGAACAAGACTTTGCCAAAAGTTAGCCATGTTACTAGAGATTGCAAGCACATGCAGGATTAGCCAAGATCCAAGGTTAGTTAGGCACATGCTATTTTTTTTGGGAGAAAACAATGACAGCTTTTAAAAGAGGCTTCTCTACCTGCAGGTTGTCAGGATTCAAGTCCGTCTTATGCTGGTCCGTCGGCTTGTATCCCCCATGGCGGTCCTTGATGATGGGATCAAGGAGTTCCCGGAACACTTCATATGACTCTTCATCGCCAGCCACGCACCCAACAGTCATAATGAAAGGATGGCCTTTAGGAGGGACAAGCCAGGAGAGAAGGAGTCGGGCGGATGCAGGAATCTGGAGGAGGCGCCATTCCGAAAAGGGTAACAGCACCAGGTAATAGACAAGCTCTATAGCAGGGGTGTCAAACTCAATTGTTACGAGGGCGGAGCATGACATAAATGTCACTTGGCCGGGCCATGCCTTGCCAGCCCATCTTGAGAGCGGGGGGTGGGTGGCTGCTTCGGATGGCTCACGGGCCGGATAAGAGCTCTCAAGGGGCCGGATCCAGCCCACGGGCCTTGTGTTTGACACCCCTGCTCTATGGTTTTTACATCTGAAGCTTTATGAAGTGTAAATACACCACAGCTGGGTTAGGTTAAAGCACAGTCTAGTAAGACTTCGCCATTAGAAAGCCCATTTAGTACTGAGATCTGTGGAAAGCCGTCTTTTTTTTAAATTGAAGACTTTAAAACAGCTTAAGTTGCCACCTCTAGCAAAAGGGTATGGATAGCTATACGAGGTGATATTCAGAACGCACAATTTTGAAGATGCCTACTGCTCCCACAGTATTTGTTTGCTCATGTTAACAAGAATCTTTTGCTTTTGAGCAATGTCTAATCAAAAGGAAGGACTTCGTAGATCATTTGGACAATTTGTCCAAACAAGAGGTTATGAACTGGCAAAGAGACATTACTCTGCTTCCAAAAGCCCATAAAGGCTTTTTTTTCACATTTTCCCCAAAGCCTTTTCCTGCTTGCTCATATCCAGGGCTGCATAAGCCGTGCCAAGAATACAGTTCTGCCCTGGACAATCCAAGTTCCGCAACTAGTACACATTATGCAAGTGAGGCAGGACCTTTTTTTGGCACCATTCTGTTTCCACAAAATAGTAAATATTGCAAAAAGAATGGGGATGGGCAGAGAACTACGTTGGGCAGCAAAGCCTTCTGAGGTTTCAGCAGATGGGGTCATATGGACTAGAAACTTTACTACTTAAAAACAAGGTTTGTTAGACTTCCATTCTCAGTTTGACTCTATGGACATTTGCTGCACTCGCACAGAATGGCAGTATTCCTTAAAGTCTGCTCTAGTAATGCAAGGCTTTTAAGGGACTCACTTCTGTTGGTAAGCAAGGTTTGAGTTGCACAGAACTGTTTTACAGCCTGGGTGGTAACATACAAGGTGGCTTATTCTGAAAGCCGAGACCCTACAAGGGAGTTCAGAATTTTGGCTCGGCAGTGATTTGACTACAGGGCACAATCTCTCCCACCACCACTACAGAGCAATGTGGGACGGGGTTCCACCCCCACTCACATATTTTCCTATGCAAGACCTTGCCAACCCCTGTTTCAGCCACGGGAGGGAGGGTCCATTTAGTTCACCACCCTGTTTCCAGCACTCAAGGCATCAACACAAGAACCCTCCCCTATTGCTCCCCTTAAATATCTGGTATAAAGTGGTATACTGCCTCTGAGAATGGAAGTTCTATTTAGTCTCGTGGCAAGTAACAGCCAACCTGACAAAGCATCTTCATGGCTCTTGGTCATCTCTTATAATAATAATACTAAGAAGAATAAGAGTTGGTTTTTATATGCCGACTTTCTCTACCACTTAAGGGAGACTCAAACCGGCTTACAATTACCTTCCCCTTCCCACAACAGAAACCCTGTGAGGTAGGTGAGGCTGAGAGAGCTCTAACAGAGCTGTAACTTGCCCAAGGTCACCCAGCTGGCTTCGTGTGTAGGAGCGGGGCAACAAATCCAGTTCACCAGATTAACCTCCCCCGCTCATGTGGAGGAGCGGGGAATCAAACCCAGTTCTCCAGATTCCACCGCTCCAAACCACTGCTGTTAACTACTGGTTTACAAGTGTGCATGGGAGGGGAAGGACAAGGACACACCCCTATCAGACCTCTATTCATGGCCATGCTATCCAGGCTGAGTTCCTCCCTCTTCCTATTCTGAATTCCCCCAGCCACCAGCAAGATCTCCACCCAGCCAAGGTCAACCTAAATGAGAAGTTGCTAGCATGTCCACGAGATCAGAGGCTGGCTTTTTGGGTTTTTTTACCAGGATTATCAATCCCGGTCTGAATGACATCATCCAGGGTGAAGCCACTGGGGGTCTTCCTGTCTCTCAGTTTCTTGTACAATTCCGGGGTCAAGACCTTGGCCATATGATTGTTGTGGGCGCTCAGGTCCGGGTACTCCTCGTCGGGAGGCAGTTTCTGGTTATTAAATTTGGCCATTTTGATACCGCTAGAGTAACAAAAACAACAAAAGACACAAAACACTGCAGGGTTAAAGACAGACAGCAAAGCATCGCACCAGCATCTGCTCCCCCTCCCCGTTTTGTTTACCAAAGAAGTGCCACTTAAAAAAAAAAATCAGCCAGATTGCAGTTGGGAGGTAATTTAAGAGCAGCTTCCTTGCCTCCAAAGCCCGACTTTCTTTCTTTCTTTTTTTGTTCGGCCTTACAAAGATTTAGCAGAGTCCTTAAAGAATTTGGGTGGCATGTGGCAACGCCCAGACGGTCCATTTTTTACTCTTTTTTTTGCAAACGGCAGCAACGGCATTCCGGCAGGGCGAGATCTTTGCGCCAAGGATTTAAAACAACTAGGAATTTTTAAAAAAAATATTATTTTTTGGAGGACTTCAGGAGCTCTTTCCCGATGCCATTTTCAAAGCAGCACTTCCTCATTAAACACGGAGGGAGAACCGATCCGGGCTCCGCGAAGGAGGGGCCCCCGTCACGTCCTTTTACCTGGGTTGTCCACCCCAGTCTGAATCACATCATCCACGGTAAATCCACTAGGGGTCTGCTTGCCCCGCAACTTGGAGTACAGTTCCAAGGTCAGGACTTTAGCCATGTGATTGTTGTGGGCGCTCAGGTCCGGATACTCATCCTCCGCGGAGTATTTCATCTTCAAGAGGTTGTGGCTGTTTGAGAATGGCATGGCGGACACCTGGCTGCAAGGAGCTAGGGGAGAAGAAGGAGAAAGGGGAAACCCATCACCTCGCTTCCTCCAGGGCATCGGCTTGGCAGGCGGCCTCCGGAAAGAAGCCGGGCCACGGAGCAAGGTCACCTTGCCGGAGGCTTGCCCTGCCCATGTCCACACCGGGTGCCGTTGGCGGCTCCCACAGGTGGAGAGGACGGCCAGGCACTGCGCAAACATTGCTCTCCCGGCCTCCTGCTGAGCCAGGCTGCATTGCACACACACACCCCAGCTAGGAAATGCAGCAGAAAGCCAAAAGACCAAGTTAAGAGGTTTGCCCAAGGTCAACGCCATTGGGCAGTGGCAGGAACGGAAAAGCTGTCCTGGACACTTCCTCTTGGAAGCGTCCCTCCGGCGCGCCTCCCTTCCCTTCCCCCTGGTCTCAAGGGGTCACCTTGAAGGCAGGGGGAGCAGACGCTTTTTAAAAAATATATAAGAACCCAAGAAAGGCCATGCTGGATCAGACCAAGGCCATCGATGCAGGGGAGGCTTTGCCTTGGGATTTGCCGCTCTCCAGATGCACCTTTCCCCCATCCCAATTCTCAGCCCTCAACAATAAGCCGCCATGCAGAGTTTTGAGAATCGGGATGGGGGAAATTGGCCTTGGATGCACGGGAGGTTTTGCCTTGGCTCTCTAGATGCACCTTCCCCCCATCCCAATTCTCAAAACTCTGCAGGGGGGGGGGCTTATTGTTGAGATCTGAGAATTCAGATGGGGGAAAAGGTGCATCTGGAGAGCGGCCAACCCCAAGGCAAAACCTCCCGTGCAGCCAAGGCCCATCAAGCCCAGCCGCCTGTCCACACAGTGGCCAACCAGGGGCCTCTAAGAAGTCCACGAGCAGGAGATATACATATACACACACACACATATATATCTATATATATACATAGATGTGTGTGTGTGTGTGTGTGTGTGTGTGTATATATATATATATATATGTATATATAAAATATATTTATTTATATATATATATATATATATATAAATATAAATTATTTATATATATATATAAATATAAATTATATATATATAAATAAAAAGGCCGGGCCAGCCCGGAGCAGGTGATCGGCTGCATCTCTCGGATCCGGACGCCAGAGGGAAGGGAAGGGGCGAGGAGGCGGAGGAGCGGGCAGGGCGCTGCCTGCAGGCGCGGACCTCTGCGCCCGGCTCGGCCAGCCGCAGCGCCCCGACGACGCCTCCCTTGCACGCGAGGAAACCAGGGCCCGAGTGCGGATCCGGGGAGGGGGGGGCGCTTGGGTTCACCGCCTCTGCGAGCGCCGCGCCGCCGACCGGAGAGGGGGGGGGCCGACGCCCGCAGCCCCTTTCGCCCTCCTCCGAGGAGACCCCGCCGGCCCCCAGGACGGCGGCTCTCGCCCGCCCCCCAGGCTCTGAAAAACGACCCCCCCCCAACCGCTGGAAAAGAGCTCCGTCCGCCCAGCCCCGTCGCGCCGGACGGCGAGGAGTTGCAAATAAAAAAAGAATAAAAATGCAATCCTTATATAACCGATTCCCCGCCGCTGGTTTAAAGCCCCGGCGCGGGAGGCGGCTCTGCCGATGCCCTGCTCATCGGGATTGAGACGGGGCGGCTCGCGCGGTCCGAATAACCCCAGCGGGGGGGGGGACCAATTTGGGGGGAAAAATAAGGAGAAGAGGAAAACCGGTTCCTCCCGGCGCTCCAGGGCGTCCCTACGATCAGCTCTCCCACTCCGTCCTCCCCCTCCCCGCAATTCATAACCCAGCTTCGACCCCGGCATCTCCCCCCTCCCCACCGCCAGAAAGGGCACTTGGCAAACGCCTAAGGAAGTTCTCCTTCCACCCCTCCGAGAGTTTTCCTTTTTTTAAGCGGGGGGAACCAAACCGGGGTTTTTCTCCCAAATGCCCCTGTTCGATCCTCGCCCCCTTGGCTCCAGGGGGCGTCCGCAGCACTTACCGGGAGGGTCAGAGAAACCGCAAGACCAGCCCTGGATCTGACGCAACCCCCCCTGAGCCTTTTTCTCCCTTTCTTTTTTTGCAAGCCCCGCGCGCTCCCCGACAGACCTGCCCGGAGTGGAACCGCTCCCCCCGCCTCCTCGCCGCTTTTATGGGCGGCCGGAGCCGCCTTCCCATTGGCTGCTATTTATATTCCATTCATTCCATTGGAGCGCCGCTCGCAGGGAAGGGGGGGGCGAGAGTTCTTGCCCCCCCCTCCAGTTTGGCTGTCAGGTCTGCCGGTCAGATGCTCTGAGAAGGGGGGGGCAGATCGCAACTCTGTGGCCGGCAAAAGGGGGCGGGGGGGGGGAGACCGAGCGATCTGCCGAAGGGATCTGGGATGGATGCTACAATCCAAAGCGTTCTTGCTTTGGGAGTAGGAGAAAAGGGCAAGAGTCCAGTAGCACCTTAAAGACTAACCCCAATATTTTCTGGCAGGGTAGGAGCTTTCGTGAGCCACAGCTCACTTCTTCAGAAGTGAGCTGTGGCTCACGAAAGCTCCTACCCTGCCAGAAAATATTTTTTCAGGTATCTGAAGAAGTGAGCTGTGGCTCACGAAAGCTCACACCCTGCCAGAAAATATTGTTGTTAATCTTTAAGGTGCTACTGGACTCTTGCTCTTTTCTACTACTGCAGACAGACTAACACGGCTACCCACTGTGAATTGCTTCTGGGTAAACAGGCACGGAATGTGATTATCAGATTCCCCAAGTGGGTATTTCAAAAAGCTCTTGTTGCATCTTCAGAATGAACCTATCTCTTGCTACGTGGGCTTTGGCCCAGAACCCACTTCATCAGATGCATGAAGCGACCCCTTCCGTTGGCGTATATGCATATAGCACACATGAAGCTGCCTTATACTGAATCAGAGCCTTGGTCCATCGAAGTCAGTATTGTCTACTCAGACCGGCAGCGGCTCTCCAGGGTCTCAGGCAGGGGTCCTTCACATCACCTACCTGCCTAGTCCCTTTAACTGGAGATGCCGGGGATTGAACCTGGGACCTCCTGCCTGCCAAGCAGATGCTCTACCACTGAGCCGCAGCCCCTCCCCATAGAGTGCAAAAACTGAGATGGATACTGGCCGGCCTCCAGCTGCAGGTGCTGGTTTTTCCCAAGGGCTTTCCCTTTCCCCGATCTTTCTGTGTTTATTACACATTTAACAATGATTTTAAATTTAAATAGCCTAGATGATTTAAATGGCTGAAATATAAAGGAGCTTGAAGGGACTGGAGCCAGTCTGACTTAAGAGTCATGTGAGCGATGAACTTCCTCTCTGTATAAACCTCATCTAAACAATAAGCAGGGCATTTTTGCCTAAAATCCAGCTTCTGACAAGTTATCTGACCTGTCAGTACCGATTATTCCAATAGGACTTATTTTCAAGTCACGGTAGATTGCAATCTTAAATCAACAAAGATGAAAGATTTGTTTAATTTTATTTATTTATTTCTTTTTCGCGTTGTTCAAAGACTTGCTGGTTTTGTGTTCTTAACACCCGCCCCCCCCCCATAAAAACTATGCAATTTATGAGTGGCGATGTTTTTTTGGAGTGGTTGCTGCGGGGTTTTCTGTAGCTTCTCCTCTTGCTGCGGTTGCTTGAAATGGTTCCTGTCTCTTTAAGGGCTGCAGAGAGAGGGAAAAACGCCACGGGCTCCTGAATTTTAATGGGAAGGAGACATTTCAGCAGGTGCAGCCGAGAGCGGATCAGCAACTAATTTTTAACAGAGGACAGACTTTCTTTTAACCCCTTTCGTTCCAAGCAAAAAGCTATTGAGGTCTTCCCGGAATTCTTCTTGCCTATGTCCGATTTCTTTTGCTTTTTGTAAGGGAAGGGTATAAAAAAAAAAAATCCTTGTGCTCTGGAAGCAACATCATAAATAATTCTTCCAAAAACATTTGTTGATGTTCACATTGAAGGAAAGGGAGTTAAGAAGTGCTTTGTGCATCCTTGAAGAAAGTGGATAAAAAGAAAAGTTCAGGATCAGGGTCTTTTCTGGAGGTCAAAGGAAAAGTGAAGGTTCCGCTACAGGAATTACCAGGAGGTAGCATTTACGAGTGGGGAAAAAGACTCTATCCACTCATTGTCGCTGCCCGTTGTTAACCTCACAGGCTGGTTGAAAAGTTGGCAAGAACGCTTGGCAACTGGTGGACGCAGTTCCATCCAGCCCCCTTCTCATAAAGTAGAATGATCAGATACAAAGGGGGGGAATATAGTTCCTATGCCTTTAAGAACCAAAAATAGAGAATGTTGCCAGATATACCTACAGCTGTTAAAGTTACAGGAGCCCTGACCCCTTTTGGTTGCACAGAAGTCAGTAAGAAGACCCCTGCTGGACCAAAACAGTGATTTGTCTAGTCCAGCGCCTTGTTTCACTCAGCAGCCAACCACTTGCCCTGGAGAGCCAGCAAACAGGGCAGAGAGCCCAATGTTGTCTGATAGCATTGTTATTCAGAGGTCTATTTCCCTTTAGTCACCATACTGAGTAGCCACTGGTGGACCTCTATGAATCGAATATCCTTTCAGAGCCATTTCTGCTCATGGCCATCACTGCATCCACTGGCACTAAAGGGCACAACCCCATGCCCAGAAATTTTTTCCCTTCTCTGCAACTCTTAAAGGTACAGGTGCACTTTCTGGGTCTCACATTGGGAACTGTGCTTTTTATTGGCAAGAGAAACAGAAAGCATTAAATAGAAAGGGCTATGGACAGCAGCAATCTTAAACCTGCTTTCAGTATGGATTTATAGGATTGCAATGTGTAGGATTGCCACCAACATGGAGGAAAAAATATCCTATCCTTTGTGTGTGTTAAGTGCCATTAAGTCGCTTCCAACCTATGGCAACCCTATGAATCAACTAAAATGTCCTATCGTTTACAGCCTTGCTCAGGTCTTGCAAACTGAGGGCCGTGGCTTCCTTTATAGAGTCAATCCCTCTCATGTTGGGTCTTCCTCTTTTCCTGCTGCCTTCAACGTTTCCTAGCATGGTTGACTTTTCCAGTGACTCTGCATGAAAATGGCAGGTGAAGCTTTTTGTGCCGTGATAAATAGCATCCCTAGTTTGGATCTCTAATAAGGAACAGGACATTTTCTTCCCTATCCATTCCATTTTTTTGTCAAGGTTTTTGGCAACCCTATACATGTGGTTGTCTTGACCAGTCTGAATCATAGGCCAGGAATTTAGCAGAAGAACACAAATGTTTCCTGGTAGTTCAGCTTTGGAATGCAACACCCACCAGAGTTTGGGAAGGTGACTCCCACTAGCCAAAATGAAAGGACACAGCCAATGCAAAGTCAGCTGCTGGAGTTACTGTTTGCTTCCAATATGCTCTGCGTGCACATTAGTAAATAAAGAAGGTATCGGGAAGGCTCCGGTGCTTTTTCATATAAAGGAAACTAACCCTGCAGTGCTGACCCTGGTATTTCTTGCTGTGGGAAGTTCATAGCAATATATATGGAAGTAGGATAGATATCTCCCTCCCCCATCTGTAGAAATTCATCAGGTGCAGCATTCATTATTCCTACTCCTGCGCCTTGAGATACAGAGCGGCATCTCATTATTTGTAACCTAAAGGCCTCTTAAGTGTGTCTAGTGCAAACCATTATCTGTGTTGGAGGGAAGTCAGCATGGTATAGCCCAATCTCATCAGATCTTGGAAGCTAAGCAGGGTCAGTACTTGGAAAGGAGACCGCTAAGGATGGCTCTGCAGAGGAAGGCAATGGCCAGCCACCTCGGCTTCCTCACCTTGAAAGCCCCTTGCCGGGGTCGCCATAAGACACATAACACACCGCTACACACACACACACACGTTATCTGTGTTTACTGGGAAGCAAGCCCTACTGAGCTTGGGGGCTCTCCCATAGAGTTGTCAACTGAACTGGAGGAAAAAAGTCCTGTCCCTTTAAGAGATGCTTACTGAGGTGTTCAATACCAGGCTATGTTATTCACCTCCCCTGCCATGAAAAGCTTCACCTGCCCATTTCCACGCATGAAGCCTCTATTAAAGGGACAGGACATTTTCTCTCTCTCTCTCTCCAGGCCCGTTAGCAACCCTACTCTCGCCCACAGGAGTGGGCTTTCCTGAACCCCTGCACAGCAAAATGGTTTGTGCCCCACAGTCTGAAGAACTTCGCTAAGCACCGAACAGCAGCCGTATGGCAATATATTGGTAGGTCTTTGCAGAACTGAGCCGTCGCCTGACATTTAGACAGGAACACAACAACAACAATGCTTTGTCAACTGCTCCATTGAATCAGATCTAGTTGCATCTAAAGTTACAAAGAAAGGTGACACTGATGGGATGGTAGATAAAAAGTATCTTCAGAATCAGGCCAACAGCTTCCTAGTTCTCTTCCGATACAATGTAGCCTGGCCTCTGTTTGGTTCCTGTATTTCAAAGAATACCAGGCTTGACCTCCACAGGGCCTTCTGCACCTTTAAGAATTGCAAAAATGAGAGATGTTTGCCTAGCAGATATGATGATTCATGGGCAATTAAAAAGGGAGTCCAGCGCTCCCTTGAAGACTAACAAAATTAATTCCAGCATCCAGCTCCGGCGTTGGGTGAAGAATGTACACCCAGCCCCCTTTGCTACAGGTCACCTTGGAGGGGTGGAGCCTAAGGAGGGTGGGGTTTAGAGAGGGGAGGTACTTCAAAGCCATAGAGTCCAATTGCCAAAGCAGCCATTTTCTCCAAGGGAACTGAGCAGTGGCTGAACATGGACTGACACAAACAGGTCACAGGGTCTTATTCCAAGACACTGAAAGACTGGACAATTCTACCAACTATTTTGTCAGATTGGGCCATTGGGGAGGGGCTGTGGCTCAGTGGTAAAGCACCTGCTTGGCATGCGGAAGGTCCCAGGTTCAATCCCCGGCATCTCCTGTTAAAAGGACTAGAAGGTAGGCGATGTGAAAGACCTCTGCCTGAGACCAAAGATTACTCAGTTTCATAACGTGAATGATTGGAGACAGAATACTAAAGAGGGGATTCTGTTTGGATTCATGTGTAAACCATCACCACATATGGCTTTAAAACTTAATCTCCAAGCATATATCCATCAAAGATGGCAGTTCCGTGGTTCTAATACTTAGCTGCCCCAGCGTATCAAAACTCCATCCTGCAAACTTGCAAACTCCCTGAGAGCGTCTGCAGAGCTGATCTGCCCGCCTTCTCTTGCGTCAGCCCACCTGAGTCTCCCCTGTGGTTTAATTATAATTGTTGTGCATGACAGTTCCTTCTTTCAAGGACTGAGATAGTTTGGCCTTTTTGTCTGGGGCCTCTGCTGATACGGGACACAGCCTTTTCAGCTTGCTACTAGTAACAAGCTGCTACTAGAAGGTGGCATTATATTGCCTTGGCTGGCTTGTCTTGTTGAATTATAGAGCAGATGGAGCTGAATTATAGAGCAGAATGCAAGTTTGCAACCAAATACAGAGTCTTCGGATAATTGTTCCAAGGATTTCTAGCGCTGAGCTGTAAGAGGAGAGAAACAGTAGAAGTTACTCATGGGCCAGGCAATTAACTTCCCAGGTGGCTTAATTATAAATGTTATGCAATGCTGCAGGTAAAGAGGTGTTGCTGGCATCTTTGAAATGGTGTAGGAGAATCTAACTGCCCTCTCCTCTGCAGAATTAGATGTCTCTAAGCTACGGTTGCCAGCTTTTAAACTGGTCCCTCAAACTGCCCCTTTAATATCAGTTTTATCTGCAGGAATTATCATAGCCTTTATTTTATATTTCAGCCATAAATGAAATGGTCAAAATACCATAGTCGTAAAGAGGTCTCAGCCTGGAGCAGTTATAAAGTGTACTTTATAAAGTGTACGAAATATAACATCTAATTTAAGAGGGAAACACACACAGGGATAAGTTGCCTATTTGTGTGGAAGCCTAAAACAGATGAGGAAGTTTTGCAAAACACAATGTACCTACAGTCATAAAGATTTTTAGAAAGTCATGTACATTTTTAGTCTGGAACTATGATTGTTTTGACCACTGAAGAAGGCCATTTGGCCGAAATGCATTTGGTCAGGGTCTAATTCTGTGATTTTATGTCTACTTGTGTTGTATATTTACATGAACATATGTATATGTTATTGATTTTAGTTTGTAATAAATATATACGTATTTTGTATAACCTGTACATTGTATAACCTTTGGCCTTAGAAGTAGATTTTTTTCTTGACATTCGGGTACTTAATTTTGTTGTAAGTAAAAGAGCCACTGAGACTGCATAGGTTGGAAGACTGGATAGTTTAGGGGAGGGGGCATGGCACATTGGTAGAGCACCTGCTTTTCATGCAGAAGTCACAGGTTCAGTCCCCAGCATCTTCAGTTAAAAGGATCAGGTAGTAGGTTATGTGAAAGATCTTTACCTGAAACACTGGAGAGATGCTGCTGGTCAGAGTAGATGATACTGACGTTGATAGAACAATGATAGATAGAACAATGATAGAACAGTAGGCAATACTGACTGTGATGGACCAAGGGTCTGATTCAGTATAAGGCAGCTTCATGTGTTCAATGGATGACTCAGTATAAGGCAGTTTCAACAGGCAAATCAATTTGGCCAGAAATATCTGTGAACAGAAGCGGATGGTTCCCTACTGCTTCCATAGCTATGCCCCTCCCCAAGGGCATTTGTCCATGACAGAACAAAAAACTCGTCCAGAAATTAGGATTTATTCAGACATAGGACAGACAGGGTACAGTCCTCTTGGGTGATTGTACCACCCCACATGTGATATAGAGGGGTGATTATTGGAGAACGTCCCTGAATCAGAATGGAATCCCGTGTGAAAATCATATATGTGACTCTTTCACATGCTAGCCAGTTTTAGCTAGTTTGCTTTTAAGCACTGATGAAAGGCAGATGCCTGTGATCAAATATGGTTTAAAAAATTGAACAATAAGCATTCCCTGGTTCCCCCTGAAAAGACAGTTAGTAGAAAACTCTTCCAAATGCAGGATTTCACTGCATTTCTGAGTTTAAAAAAAACCTGTTTTTGAGAATCCCTGCAAGTGCATACGAAACTGCCTTAAACTCTGTCGAATTATTATTCTATCCAGGCCAGTATTCTCTACTCTGACTGACATCTGTTCTCCAAGGTCTCAGGCAGAGGTCTTTCACATCACCTCCTGCCTGATCCAGTTTTAACGGGAGATGCCAGCAATTTGAACATGGGAGTTTCTGCATCAAAGCAGATGCTCTGCCACTGAGCCACAACCCCTTCCCTGGAACATAGAAGCAAAATTATACCCAACAGCACATTGAAGTACATATCTGAGGAAGGGAGCTTTGATTCTCAAAAGCTCATACCCTGAAAATCTTGTGGTCTCTAAGGTGCTACTTCCCTTGGCCTGGATGGCCCAGGCTAGCCTGATCTTGTAAATCTTGGAAGCTAAGCAGGGTTGGCCCTGGTTAGTATTTGGGTGGGAAACCATCAAGGAAGTCCACGTTCGCAATACAGAGGCAGGCAATGGCAAATCACCTCCGATTGTCTCTTGCCTTGAAAACCCCTTGCAGTCACCATAATTCATCCATTACTGGACAGCAAAAAAAAAAAAAGTGTTATTGGACTCAAATCTAGTTGAAGTAACTATGGCACCAAGGGGACATGCATTATATTGAGAGTAATGTTAAAGCAAAATGCTGTAAACAATAGAGACTTACGTTTAAACAGAGTAGTCGATTGCATTGCCAGTGTGGTGTAGTGGTTAAGAGCGATGGTTTGGAGCGGTGGCCTCTGATCTGGAGAACCGGGTTTGATTCCCTGCTCCTCCACAGGAGTGGCAGAGGCTAATCTGGTGAACTGGATTTGTTTCCCCACTCCCACACATGAAGCCAGCTGGGTGACCTTGGGCTAGTCACAGCTCTCAGCCCCACCTACCTCACAGGGTGTCATGAGGAGGGGAAGGGAAAATGATTGTAAGCCAGTTTGATTCTTCCTGAAGTGGTAGAGAAAGTCGCCATATAAAAATCAACTCTTCTTCTTAAAAAATAATAATCAAAAGACAGTAAATACATGGATTGAATTTATGACTGAAAACAAGGCAGCCTTATAGCAAACCAGACCTTTGGTACATCAAAGTCAGTATTGTCTACTCAGACTGGTAGCAGCTCTCCAAGTTCTGAGGTTGAGGCCTCTCACATAACCTATTACCTAGTCTTTTTAATTTAGTGTTGCCAGGTCCCTCCTCATCACTGGCAGGAGGTTTTGGGGTGGAGCCTGAGGAGGGTGGGGTTTGGGCAGGGGAGGGACTTCCATGACATAGAGTCCAATTGCCAAAGCAAACATTTTCTCCAGGTGAACTGACCTCTATCAGCTGGAGATCAGTTTTAATAGCAGGAGATCGCCAGCTAGTACCTGGAGGTTGGCAACCCTATTTTCACTTGAGATGCCAGGGATCGTGTTGTGTATGTATATAGTTGGGAGTAAGCAAGGGAGACTTAGGAGCTTGAGTTCTGCACGAAGGATCCTAGACCCTGCTCACCCTATTGGTCAAGCAAACGGACCCCGTTGGCTCTAAGCCAAGATGTACCATTGGTCACCAGGAGGTTATGTCCCCCTATCACGGATCAAGGGGGGAGTGGCCGCAGGTGGCCAAGGGGCCATATAAACAGGGGTTGTTCATTGTGTTGACCAGTTCTGTGCTGAAATCAAATAAAGCTGTGTTGTCGAACTCCATCTCTGATCTCGTGAATCCTTCCCACGCAGACTTAACAGATCGAAACTGGGATCTTCTGCATGCCAAGCAGGGGCTCTTCTGCTGAGCCACGGCCCCTCCCCCAAGGAGGAGAGATACGTGTGCAGCAACCGCTCCAAGCTTCCTTGCTTACATATTACACAAAAGGAAGTCATGGATTATTGCAGCATTTATAATCCCACAATATTTAGAACAGTTGAGCAAGCTGGTAGATTTCTGCCCTAATCCTTCTTCCCCCATACTGTGTCCTCTCAATGACCCTTACAGTACAGTCCTTTCAGACAAGCGATTGCCTGCCATTTGCATGCCGAAAAACCCTGCAACGGATGGTTTTCCTGAAGGTGATGATTTCTAGAACACGCCAAGCTTTGAAAGAAAGAAAAATAATTACAGGCTACTAGGTTGCTTGCATTTCCTAAGGGAAAGGATCCTGCTTAAGTCTGAGGAAGAAGGATGCTTGTCTTAGCATGTGAATGATGAGCAGCAGGCAGGATGAAACTGCCACTTCTTAGGAGATTAATTTACACAGTGCAAGCGGGGAGGTCGGAAAATTCTGCATCGGAGCACACACCAGGACGGAAATCAGTGGCTTGCATTTCAGCGTCTCCCTCTTCCAAACTGGCAAACGGTTCCCAAGCCACCCTTGCGTACTTCCAATAGGATTAGCGTTCCTTCCGACGTGTGACCCGTAATGGGGTGCCAAGGCGGCACTATTCCTCAGCAGCCTCCCACAGAGAAATGGAGCCGCTGGAGCGTCGCCAGCCCTGGAACTAAAAGCTTCCCTCGATTAAATTGTATATAGCAAGCGCTGCTAAATATGGCACTTAGGGTGGCCAGCTTTTCCACTCGCCTCCGAAGGTGTGCTTTGCACCGTGTTTTGCCGTGCAGAAATTAGCGGGGATCAACGTGACTGCTTGTCAGCGTGGTGTAGTGGTTAAGGGCGGTGGTTTGGAGCGGTGGAGTCTGATCTGGAGAGCCGGGTTTGATCCCCCACTTCTCCACATGAGCGGTGGAGGCTAACCTGGTGAACTGGATTTGTTTCCCCACTCCTGCACACGAAACCAGCTGGGTCACCTTGGGCTAGTCACAGCTCTCAGCCCCACCTACCTCACAGGGTGTCTGTTGTGGGGAGAGGAAGGTGATTTTAAGCCGGTTTGGTTCTTCCTTAAGTGGTAGAGAAAGTCGGCATATAAAAAACAACGCCTCTTCTTCTTGGTCAGTATCTGAAGGGGCCAGTGGAAAAGTTGGCAACCCATGGTGGTGGAAAGTGCCATCAAGTCACAGTCGACGTATGGCAACCCCTCATGGGATTTTCAAGACAAGAGACAACCAGAGGTGGTTTTGCCATTGCCTGCCTCCGTATAGCAACCCTGGACTACCTTGGTGGTCTCCCATCCAAGTACTAACCAGGGAAGATCCTGCTTATCTTCCAAGAACTCATGAGATCAGCATAGCCTGGGCCATTCAAGTTGGGGTTCACAACCCCTAACCAGCACTAAATTGACCCCTGGAATACGTTGCCAGCTTCTTACCTGTTACGGCTTCTGTGCCGTCAGTTGGCCAAACTGCTAATTCTGTTGACTAATGACAGGACTCACACCTACCCTTCATGCATTAACTCCTACCTTTTGCCCTGACATTGAGATTAACACATGAAAGACTCATAGTGTAATCCGCACCAAGATTTGAGTCCTTCTGCCCCCAATTTGCCCTGTAAGATTTCCCAGTACAATTTTCCATCCTGATGGAAGCGGGCTGTGACATCCTTGAAGGCACATATTGAAATAATGGCTGTCAGTCTTTTTAAGATCATGATGGGTAGCCGTGTTAATCTGACTGTAGCAGTAGAAAAGAGCAAGAGTCCAGTAACACCTTAAAGACTACACAATTTCTGTCAGGGTACAAGCTTTCATGAGCCGCAGCTTACTTCTTCAGATACAGCGAGAATCTCCTAGATGTATCTGAAGAAGTGAGCTGTGGCTCATGAAAGCTCATACCCTGCCAAAAATTTTGTTAGTCTTCAAGGTGTGACTGGACTCTTGCTCTTTTCTAGTCTTTATAAGGTGCCACTGGGTTTTTGTTTCAAAAACATTTCAACAGCAAATTCTTTTATTGGCCCAGCAGCTCTGGCAGAAAAAAAAAAAAAAGCTGCCAACCCTTCTCCTGCCCAAAACACACCAGAGGAAGAGTTGGTTTTTATATGCTGACTTCCTCTGCCATTTAAGGAAGACACCCTGTGAGGTAGGTGGGGCTGAGAGCGCTCTAAGAGAACTGTGACTAGCCCAAGGTCACCCAGTTGGCTTCATGTGTAGGAGTGATAAGCCAACCCGGTTCTCCAGATTAGAGTCCACCGCTCCAAACCACCGCTCTTAACCACTACACCACGCTGGCTCTCTCAGGAAGATTGCCTGATGCCTCTAAAGTCAGAATCGTCTGCCGGATTGCTCTACTGGAGGATTTCAAGTTACACTAAAGAGTTATTTATCACGCTGCACTCTGAGAAACTTAATCCCTTCTGCAGGTGAATCTAGGCCATAGCCTTGAGGACAGAGCCTTTTATTTTTGTTTCGTCACCTGACTATACTAGAATGATCAGGTGAGTGTGCTGCTTGGTGAGATACAGAGTTATATTGCAAGAAAAGACGTAGCCTAGTGGGGACCAAAGGCTTTTTGTTTAATCTTGGTGTGTGTGTGTGTGTGTGGGGGACTTTTTATTTAACCTTGGAAGGGGTTTTGAGCCCTTTGCTACCAGTAGGGTTAGAATCATAGAATCACAGTTGCCAACCTTCAGGTACTAGCTGGAGATCTCCAGCAGATAGAGATCACTTCACCTGGAGAAAATGGCCGCTTTGGCAATTGGACTCTATGGCACTGAAGTCCCTCCCCTCCCCAAACCCAACCCTCCTCAGGCTCCACTCCAAAAACCTCCTGCCGATGGCAAAGAGGGACCTGGCAACCCTAATTATTGGACAGAACTGTAATTTGTATACCAATGTAGGACTAGGGTTGCCAACCTCCAGGTACTAGCTGAAGATCTCCTGCTCTTACAACTGATCTCCAGCCGATAGAGATCACTTCACCTGGAGAAAATGGCCGCTTTGGCAATTGGACTCTATGGCATTGAAGTCCCTCCCCTCCCCAAACTCCGCCCTCCTCAGGCTCTGCCACAAAAACCTCCCACTGGTGGCGAAGAGGGACCTGGCAACCGTAGCTACCAGTTATCCAAGTGCTACAGCATTAGTTGGGGGAAAATGTTGCGTTTAGAACATGCGAGAGTCCAGTTCAGATTCATGCTCTGCTCCAAAGCTTGTTGCAAAGCTTTAAATTAAGTGAAAGTCAGTGTAGTGTGGTGGTTAAAAGCGGCAGACTCCAATCTGGAGAAGCAGCTTCGATTCCCCGCTCCTGCACATGAAGCCTATTGGGTGACCTTGGGATAGTCACAGTTCTGTCTGAGCTCTCTCAGCCCCACCGACCTCAAAAGGCAACTGTTGTGGGGAGAGGAAGGGAAGGCAATTGTAAGCTGCTTTGAGACTCCTTAACGGTAGAGAAAAGCAGGGTATAAAGAACAACTCTTCTTCTTCTTACATGATCTTTCTCAGCCTAAGCGTTGTTAAAGATATAGAATGTGAAAACATTTGCTGTTGCTCACTCTAAATCCTTGGGACATGAAACAAAAACATCAGTAAAATGCGGCCTCAGTTTTGCCATCAATAAAATGGGATGGTTGAGAAGATGGAGATTAGAACTTCTTGCCCTACTTAGTATTGAAATAACTGCATACCCAAAAGGGGGGGGGAACAACCCACTTCTTGTGTTTTATATCCCATTGAGTTGCTTCCAACTTATGGCAACCCTATGAATTAATGACTTCCAAAATATCCTGTCATTAATAGCCTTGTTCTAGTCTCACAAACTGAGGCTGTGGCTTCCTTTATTGAGTCAATCCATTTCATGTTGGGTCTTCCTCTTTTCCTGCTGCCTTCAACTTTTCCTAGCATTATTGTCTTTTCCAGTGTCTTGTCTTCTCATGATGTGACCAAAGTATAGTATAATAGCCTCAGTATATTTATTTTAGCTTCTAGGGAGAATTCAGGCTTGATTTGATCTAGAACCCACCTATTTGTCTTTTTTACTGTCCACAGGATCCATAAGTCTCTTCTCCAACCCGCATAGTTAAATTGTGGAACTCCCTGCCACAGGATGTGGTGATGGCTGCCAACTGGGAAGGCGTTAAGAGGGGAGTAGACATGTTCATAGAGGAGAGGGCTATTCATGGCTACTAGTAAAAATGGATACTAGTCATGATGCATACCTATTTTCTCCAGGATCAGAGGAGCATGCTGAATATATTAGGTGCTATGGAACACAGGCAGGATGGTGCTTCTGCAGTCCTCTTGTTTGTGGGCTTCCTAGAGGCCCCTGGTTGGCCACTGTGTGAACAGACTGCTGGACTTGATGGACTTTGGTCTGATCCAGCATGGCCTTTCTTATGTTCTTACTTCTTACATCCTTAAGTCCTAGGAGAGACACTTCATGACCTCTCAGTCAAGTTTCTTAGTAAAGGGAGCAACTTTCCCATTTCTCCCTCTCCCAAGTGCAAGCAATAAGTGGATTTCCTAAAACTGCTTGACAAAAATGCAGATGTAACATTATGACAATAATTACATTGCAAGATAGTTACTCATATCTTCAGTGTTGCTCTCAGGAGGATTTTTGTTCTGCTTGTCATTCATTTTTGTAAGTCGATATTTATGAACATTGTTTTAAGTTGCTTTCAACAAGCATTCTTGCGGACTTTAAAACTGTCCAATAAAATGTATCAGTGGATAACTTATACATGTCTTTACTCAGGAATTCCCTCCTCTTTCTTTCCTTATTCTGGGAGAATGTTTGGAGAACTTCTGTCTTAACTCTAAATTTAGGTTACAAGAGAAATTGTCATAATTGTTAAATTGATGACAAATGTAATACAAATATAATCCATTTTTGAGTTCTTTGCACATTAAATTATTTGTAGAGAGCTTGTAACCTAATATTTACTTGGAAAGGATAGTGTAATTTTATCATTGTAAGCTGCCTTGGTAGCCCTTGTGAGGGCAGAAAGGAGGGATATAAATCTGGTAAATAAAAATAAGTGTCACCAAATTCAGCAGGACATAGTGTTGCCAACCTCCAGGTGGTAGCTGGAGATTTCCTGCTATTACAACTGATTTCCAGCTGATAGAGATCATAGAATCATAGAGTTGGAAGGGACCACCAGGTCATCTAGTCCAACCCCCTGCACAATGCAGGAAATTAACAACTACTTCCCCCCAAATCAGTTCCCCTGGAGGAAATGGCCGCATTGGCAATTGGACTCCATGGCACTGAAGTCCCTCCCCTCCCCAAACCCTGCCCTCGTCAGGCTCCGCCCCCAAAATCTCTAGGTATTTCCCAACCTGGAGCTGGTAATCCTAGTGGGACATACTGTGCAATCCTACAGATATTTCCTAAATGGCATGGGCTTACTCTCAAGTTATAGCCAACTTCCAATGACAGCGCGCACGGGATTGCGGCAACCCACTATTTAGATGTCACCAAAAAAAACACGCAGTTGAGTGTAGAACGAGAATGAATGCATATTTGTTTGACAGAGAACGGAGCGGAAAGCGGCCTCTTACAAGGAAGGTTGAAGGAGCTGGATATGTTTAGAATGAAGAGGAGAAGACTGAGACGGGATATGATAACTATGCTCAAGTACTCGAAGGGCTGTCATATAGAGGAGGGTGGCGAGTTGTTTTCTGTTGCCCCAGAAGGTCGGACCAGAACCAACAGGTTGAAATTAAACCAAAAGAGTTTCCATCTAGACATTAGAAAGAATTTTCTAACAGTTACAGCAGTTCCTCATTGGAACAGGCTTCCTCGGTAGGTGGTGAGCGCTCCTTCCCTTGTGGTTTTTAAGCAGAGGCTAGATGGCCATCTGTCAGCAATGCTGATTCTATGACCTTAGGCAGTTCATGAGAGGGAGGGCATCTTGGCCATCTTCTGGGTTAAGGGGGGGGGGAGTTACCGCACTTTGTATTCCCAGCGATGAAGCAAGAGTTTGAAAATGTTACCAAAAACCGCTTTAAAAGGGTTTTTGGATACTATTGGAAGACGTCTTCACAGCTAAAGGGGCCAAACAAAGTGCAAACAGTATTTTTTATAACGTTTTCAAACTCTTAATACAACGGTGGGAATACACAGAAAGTGCGAACAGTATTTTTTATAACATTTTCAAACTCTTAATACATCGCTGGGAATACAAGTGCGGTAACCCCCTGGGTGTGTGTGCGTGTGTGGGGGGGGAGAGATAGTTTGGAATTTCCTGCATTGTGCAGGGGGTTGGACTAGATGACCCTGGTGGTCCCTTCCAACTCGATGATCCTAAGAAGGTGATCCTTTTGCAAATCTGAAAAGAGAGAGAGGGAATCTAATGGCTCGAGACGCGTGTCCGTCCGAGTCTTCCGAAGCGGCCCTCCCCTGATAAAGGCACGCATCTCCAGGCTGCAGAAACCCCTGCGATGCATTTAAGAAGGGGGGAGGGCGCGCGCCCAGGAGGAGAACGCGCCTGCGCAATCGCGGGGCCGCCACGGGAAGAGGAGCCAGGAGGAGCACGAGGGAGAAGCCCCGCCCCTCCAGCTCAGAGCCGGGTGTTGGGCGGGGAGAGGCTGGCGAGCGTCATCAGGCTGCGACGGGCAAGGAGGAAGGCGCGACAGCACGTGGGGGGAGAGAGAGAGAGAAAAACAGGGCTTCTGCGGGCGGCTTCACTTCCTGGATGCCAATGCCGGCACGCTGAGAGGTAAGGAAGCGGCCCGGGGAGCTTCCCCTGCCCGGGAGAGCAAGCAAAGCGGCCTTGCATTGGATTCTGAAGAAGTGAGCTGTGGCTCACGAAAGCTCATCCCCTACCAGAAAATATTTTTGTGAGTCTTTAAGGTGCTACTGGACTCTTGCCCTTTTCTACTATTGCATTAGGTGATCCTAAGCCGGTTTGAGTCTCTCTCAAGTAGTAGATAATTCACAGTGGGTAGCCGTGTTAGTCTGTCTGCAGTAGTAGAAAAAGGCAAGAGTCCAGTAGCACCTTAAAGACTAACAAGAATATTTTCTGGTAGGGGATGAGCTTTCGTGAGCCACAGCTCACTTCTTCGTGAGCTGTGGCTCATGAAAGCTCATACCCTACCAGAAAATATTCTTGTTAGTCTTTAAGGTGCTACTGGACTTTTGCCCTTTTCTACTTAAGTAGTAGAGAAAGTCGGCATATAAAAACCAACTCTTCTTCTTCTTCTGGTCCGTCGGCAGTGGCTGCTCTAGCTGGCAGCGGCTCTCCAGGGTCCAGGGTTGGAGGCCTTTCACATCCCTTGCGTGCCTTGCAGTGCAGTCCTGTGGCACTGTGAGTCTTCTATCTGGAGATGCCCGGGATTGAACCTGGGAGTTTCTGCACGCCAAGCCAGGCGCTCTACCATTCTGCCACCGCCCCTCGCGTCTCTTCTAGGGTTGCCAACCTCCAGGTATTTGCTGGAGATCTGCTATTACAACTGATCTCCAGCCGATAGAGATGAGTTCACCTGGAGAAAATTGCCGCTTGGGCAATTGGACTCCATGGCACTGAAGTCCCTCCCCTCCCCAAAGTCTGTCCTCAGACTCCACCCCAAAAATCTCCCACTGGTGGCAAAGAGGGACCTGGCAACCCTAGTCTCTTCAGTGGAGGTAGTTTCACACCTTGTTGGTCTGCAGGAGAAGAGCTAAATTCGAGTCCAGTAGCACCTTAGAGACCAACAAGATTTGGGTGTGTGTGTGTGTGTGTGTATGGGCTTTCGTGGGTCAAAGCTCCCATGGTTAGATACCAGTGACGAAGGGAGCTTTGGCTCTGAAAATCTTATATCCCCCAAATCTTATTGGTCTCTAACTTTCCATTGGACTTTAACCTAGCCCCTCATGTGTGGTTAAGGGTCTCTTTTTAAAAGGAAAACTGAGCAAGATCCTGCGTAGAGTGGACAGGGGGTTGCTGGGACACCTCTGTCTTTGCTTCAGATGGTAGCCATGTTGGTCTGCAATACACCACCATATGGAGTGTATTTTTTACCTGCATTCCTTACACCACCCCTCCCACTTTCTGACTGGGATAAAAGGACTTGGGGATCTCCATTCCTATTGGTGTCTGAGGAAGGGAGCTTTGATTCTCAAAAGCTTATACCCCAAAACTCTTGCTGGTTTCTAAGGTGTTTCTGTCTTCGCTGTCCCCTCAGTCCATAGGTGGCTCTCTGAATTGCCTTTAGGGGCGAGTGGGGTTGTCTTAATTTTATTTTTAGAATGATTGCTGTGTTTTTCTACTGCAGCAAAAAGCAAGCACCCATCTTAAGGCCCGTTAAACGTGAACACTTCTTTATATACCCATTTCTGGAAGGAAGCTGTTCTCCAGGGCAGCTTACCCACTTTTCCTGATGGTACCTCTGCCCGGGATCTTAGCAGGTGAAGCTTTTTCAGCCACATATCTATATGCCTAGTAAACTTTCAGCTGCTGAACTTAAAGCTTACATCCCCTGCTCTCCACCTGCCACCTTGGGATTCTACTGTGGGCACATGTGGCCAGCGAAGGTTGAATATTCCATATAGAGAAATCAAACAGGACTTTGGTGTGACCTTAAAGACTTGACAATGCGTATCCCAGCACAAGTTTTTGTGAGATGGAGCTCACTTCATCAACTGAGTGAAAGTACGCATCTCTAAAATAAAAAGGTACAGGTAGTCCCCTGTGCAAGCAACGGGTCATTACTGACCCATGGGGTGACTTCACATCCCTATGTTTACTAGGCAGACTATCTTTATGGGGTAGTTTGCCATTGCCTTCCCCAATCGTCTACACTTTACCCCAGGGGTGGGGAACCTTTTTTTCTGCCAAGGGCCATTTGGATATTTATAACATCATTCGCGGGCCATACAAAATTATCAACTTAAAAATTAGCCCACTAAGCCCCAAGCAGGCAGCTGCTCCAAATTACCCCCCCCCCCAGGCACGGACAAGCAGGCAGGCATCCAACTGGTGGCACACTCGCCTACCTGGTGGCACAGGATGGTCTGTTGCACCAACCAGGCGTACCTGTCCAGCCGCACGCCGGAGTTGCTCCTTCTCCGCATGGTCAGGGCCGGATTCTACAGCCAGCTCCTGCTGCCGCCGCCTGCAGGGATGAAATGAGGACACACTGGCAAAGAACTTTCCCCTGCACATTCTGGCCCTGCCCCCTTTAACCCCTCCATTATCGCCACTTCCGCCCCCAGCCCTCTTGTAGTACAGAGGGAATACTTTTCTCCATGGTCTGGGTGGGAAAGGGTTAACACAGTTTCTTGGGTGGTCCTAGCAGCTCCATAGCTAACGACTCTTCTGCAAGGGGGAAAAAAGTTCCTTTTCTCGGCAAAACAAACTCACATCCGCCTTGAATAGAGGATATTCCTGTCCGCGGGAGGGGGCGGATCGTCAGTTTTAGATCCTTCTGAGCTAGAGATCTGCCAGGACCCACAAAAGGCCAGACCAAATGAGTTTGCAGGCCTTAAACGGCCCTCAGGCCTGACGTTCCCCACCCCTGCTTTACCCCCATGCAAGCTGGGTACTAATTTCACTGACCTCGGAAGGATGGAAGGCTGAGTCAACCTTGAGCTGGCTACCTGAAACCGACTTCCTTCGGGATCAAACTCAGGTCGTGAACAGAGCTTTTGACTGCAGTACTGCAGCCTACCACTCTGCGCCACAGGGCTCTATACGCATCTATAGTAGATAGTAAGCAAGCGACAGAAAAGCAGGAGAGGCCCACTCCTAGCTTTCTGTTGCTTGTAACTTTAAGTGTAAATATAGACATACACTTCATACAGCTGGTGAAGTGAGCTCTGACTCTGAAAGGCTTAGGCCGGAATAAACTTTAAGGTGCCCCCGACGGCTCTTTGATTTTGCTGCTGCAGACAGACATGGCTACCCATACACAGGTAGTTCTGGACCACCAATATTGTCTGCTACACCTATAGGCACAGAAGCAGTATTTCGAGAGGGGAGGGGGGGAGAGGGACACACACACACACACACAAAAAAACCACCTCTTTGGATCCAAAGCACGGTTGGCCACAGTTGGTACTTGGATGGGAGACCACCATGGAGGACTATGCAATGTTCACCTCCTGCCTGGAATGCCCTGTGGATGGAATCTCTATGAGACCGTTGCGACTAGACATTAGGGAGAATTTTCTAACAGACCAGTTCCTCAGTGGAACAGGCATCCTCGAGAGGTGGTGAGATCTCCTTCCCTGAAGGTTTTTAAGAAGAGGTTAGATGGCCATCTGTCAGCAATGCTGGTTCTATGACCTTAAGCAGATGATGAGAGGGAGGGCATCTTGGCCATCTTGTGGGCATGGAGTAGGGGTCACCGGGGGTGGGGGGGAGGTAGTTGTGAATTTCCTGCATTGTGCAGGGGTTGGACTAGATGACCCTGGTGGTCCCTTCCAACTCTATGATTCTATGACTAGAGGGCTCCTTCTTCCTCCTCTTGTCCACCGTTTCCTGGAGGCCTGTCTTCATAGCCCACTCCAGGGGCAGGAGCCCCTAGCATAGAAGAGTAACAGTCTTGTAGCAAGAGAGACCGTCTTACCACCTGCTTGCTCTTTTAGTTCATCTGTGTTTTCCTGCCTCCCCTGGGTTTTTTTTTGTATTGTTCCTATCGTCCTGTAAACAGATAATGGAAGTTAATTAACTTGAAGTGAATGCTCACAATGGTTATTAGCTTCTTGGAATTAACCGCACTTGGCTCTTAATTGCTCTCTAATAGAGCATGTGTTGGACATTGGAGGGAGCTTTCCTCTCCAATGATTTCCTTAGCAAAGATTAGCTTTGCAGTGTGTAGTAAATGCTCAGATCCTTAGGAGCGTTTGGTTTTCAGAACCATTCTGGTCATTTCAGAATCTTTTCTGGTCTTCAGCCTTGAAATACTGTGTGGATGCAAGCAGCCTCTATAAGGACATGCAAAGTGCTTTCTCTTGTGCTGAATGACTTAATCTTTTAACTTCACATCAGCCCTATAAGGGTGTGTCGGGCTGAGAGAGGATGACTGGCCCACAGATCAAAGTCCACCGCTCTTTACCACTACCACTACACCACGCTGGCTCAATAAACAGCAAATATAAGAGAGCTCATTTGCCTAACTGAAAATATTCAGCTTGACATTATTGATAATCAGCCTGTAGATTAAAGTTTCTGCAGCCCAAACACTGGTTGTGGCAAGTCCTTTATTAGGGAGTGGCATGCACAAGATCACTCAATATGTAATGCGCTGGCATAAATCTGTGCGTGGTTTGCACTTGGAATTACAGGCAGCTCTTCACCTCTTGTCGTTTCCCTTTCTGTAAAGCATCTCTAAGGCCCTTAAGTCCGATAAAAATCTTTGTCTGCCATTCCCTTAATGTACTAGTTATTCTAGTAATCCACTTGTGTGTGTGCTGTGCGCTGTCAAGTCACTTCTGACTTATGGTGACCCTATGAATTAGTGGGGAGGGAAAGAGGCATGGTATAGCCCCATCTCTTCAGATCTCAGAAGCTAATCAGGGTCGGTAGTTGGAAGGAAGACTCTGCTGAGGAAGGCAATGGGCAAACCACCTCTGCTTCTCATGTGCCTTGAAAGCCCCTTGCTGGGGTCACCATAAGTTGACTGTGACTTGACGGCACTACACACACACACACACAAATTGGTGACCTCCAAAACATCCTTTCATTAACAGCTTTGCTTAGGTCTTGCAAACTGAAGGACATGACTTCCTTTATTGAGCCAATACGTCTCATGTTGAGTTTTCCTCTTTTCCTACTATGCTCCTTATCCCTACAATATAGCTAAGCTTAAAGATTTCATTTTCATAGAATCGTAGAGTTGTAAGGGACCGCCAGGGTCATCTAGTCCAACCGCCTGCACAATGCAGGAAATTCATAACTATCTCCCTTCCACACACCCAATGACCCCTAATCCATGCACAGAAGATGGGAGTGGGGAGAACCCTCCAAGATCCCTGACCAATCTGGCCTGGAGGAAAATTGCTTCCTGACCCCAGTGTGGTGATTGGCACTACTGGGAGCATGTAAGAAAGGGCCACAAGAGCCAAACACTGACGCAACCCTGCCCTCCCTCTCATGATCCGCCTTTCTTTTTCAAAGAGCTGCATTTGGTTCTAGAGCTGTAAGCTGCAAACTTCCTCCACTTGAGAGATTCAAAACAGATAAAAGGAAGTATTTCTTCACACAACGCATAGTTAAATTGCAGAACTCTCTGCCCCATGATGTGGTGATGGCTGCCAACTTGGAAGGCTTTAAGACATGTTCATGGAGGAGAGCGCTATTCACGGCTACTAGTAAAAATGGATACTAGTCTTGATGCATACCTCTTCTCTCCAGGATCAGAGTAGCATGCCTATTATTTTTGGTGCTGTGGAACACAGGCAGGACAATGCTGATGCAGCTGTCTTGTTTGTGGGCTTCCTAGAGGCACCTGGTTGTCCACTGTGTGAACAGACTGCTGGACTTGATGGACCTTGGTCTGATCCAGCATGAACACATGAAGCTGCCTTATACTGACTCAGACCCTTGGTCCATCAAAGTCAGTATTGTCTACTCAGACCGGCAGCGGCTCTCCAGGGTCTCAGGCAGAGGTCTTTCACATCACCTACTTGCCTAGTCCCTTTAACTGAAGATGCCGGGGATTGAACCTGGGACCTTCTGCCTGCCAAGCAGATGCTCTACCACTGAGCCACAGCCCCTCCCCTTCCATGGCCTTTCTATATTTGTCTGTTCACTACATCACTCGAGCTGTTGATGGGAGGAAGAGAACAATAGGGCGTACGGGCTCTTAAGTTCCATTTTTAGTGAGGGATGTGGGGTTGGACTTCAAAAGAGCAAATTTTAACAAACTTAAACTTATGCTAGGTAGAATCCCAGGGTCGGAAATACTTAAGGAGAAGGGAGTTCAAGAAGGGTGGGCGTTTCTTAAAAATAAAACACTGAAGGCGCAATCTCAAACCATTCCTATGAGAAAGAAAAATGGGAGGAGCCTAAAGAGGCCAGGGTGGCTCCATAAACAGCTTTTTCAAGAGTTGAGAAATAAAAAAGACTCATTTAGGAAGTGGAAGGAGGGCCTTATAACCAAAGAGGAATATAAGCAAATAACTAGTGCTTGTAGGGAGAGTGTTAGGAAAGCTCAGTATGAACTTAGGCTAGTGAGAGATGCTAAACTCAACAAAAAAGGGTTCTTTTCCTATGTACAGAGTAAGAGTAAGAACAAGGACAAGATAAGCCCATTGCGTGGACCGGAAAGTGAAATTGTAACAGGAGATGAAGAGAGGGCAGAACTCCTTAATTCCTACTTTTCCTCAGTTTTTTCTAGTGAAGGAAGTGGTGCTCAACATGGCATAAACAGAACATGTGATGAGGGAATGGATTTGCAGCCTAAAATTGGCGTTGGGGTAGTGCACAAACACCTGGTTTCTTTAAATGAAACAAAACCTCTGGGCCAGACGAATTGCACCCAAGGGTACTCAAAGAACTTGCAGATGTAATTTCAGAACCTCTGTCCATTATTTTGGAAAAGTCTTGGCAAACAGGTGAGGTGTCAGACGATTGGAGGCGGGCAAATGTTGTCCCCATCTTCAAGAAGGGGAAAAAGGAGGATCCAGGTAACTACCGACCCATCAGCTTGACTTCTATACCAGGAACAGTGTTCGAACAAATCATCAAACAGTCCGTCCTTGAGCATTTAGAAAGGATGGATCTGATCACTAAGAGCCAGCATGGGTTTCTCAAGAATAAGTCTTGTCAGACTAATCTTATCTCCTTTTTTGAGAAAGTTATTACCTTGCTGGATCAGGAGAATGCTGTAGACATAGTTTATCTAGATTTCAGTAAGGCTTTTGATAAGGTTCCAAGTAGTATTCTAGTTGACAAATTGGGAAAATGTGGGTTAGATCCTGTTATTGTTAGATGGATCTGCAACTGGTTGACAGATCGTACCCAAAGAGTGCTAGTTAATCGTTCCTCGTCCACTTGGAGAGAAGTGACTAGTGGAGTTCCTCAGGGATCTGTGCTAAGCCCTGTGTTGTTCAACATCTTTATAAATGATTTGAATGAAGGAATAGAGGAGATGCTTATTAAATTTGCAGATGATACTAAATTGGGAGGGGTAGCAAATATGGTAGAAGACAGAGCCAAGATGCAGGATGATCTTGACATGCTGGAGAAATGGGCTAGAGCTAATAAAATGCACTTCAACAGACAAATGTAAAGTTCTGCATTTAGATAGGAAAAATCAAATGCATCATTATAGGATGGGGGAGACTTGTTTGAGCAGTAGTGTGTGTGAAAATGATCTTGGGGTCTTAGTAGACCAAACACTGAACATGAGTCAGCAGTGTGATGCTGTAACTAAAAAGGCAAACGCAGTCTCGGGCTGCATCAACCGAAGTATAGTGTCCAGATCACGCGAAGTGATGGTATCGCTTTACTCTGCTCTGGTTAGACCTCAATGAGAGTACTGTGTTCAGTTTTGGGCACCACAATTTAAGAAAGATGTAGACAAGCTGGAACGTGTCCAGAGAAGGGCAACAAAGATGGTGAGGGGTCTATGAGGAAAGGTTGAAGGAGCTGGGTATGTTTAGCCTGAAGAGGAGAAGACTGAGAGGGGATATGATAACCATGTTCAAGTACTTGAAGGGCTGTCATATAGAGGAGGGTGCTGAGTTGTTTTCTGTTGCTCAAGAAGGTCGGACCAGAACCAATTCCTAGACATTAGGAAGAATTTTCGAACAGTTAGAGCGGTTCCTCAGTGGAACAGGCTTTCTCGGGAGGTGGTAAGCTCTCCTTCCCTGGAGGTTTTTAAGAAGAGGTTAGATGGCCATCTGCCAGCAATGCTGATTCTGTGACCTTAGGCAGATGATGAGAGGGAGGGCATCTTCTGGTCACTAGGGGTGTGGAGGGGGGAGGTAGTTGTGAATTTCCTGCATTGTGCAGGGGGTTGGACTTGATGGCCCTGGTGGTCCCTTCCAACTCTATGGTTCTATTCTATGATTCTGTGTGGACCGATGGGTCACAGCCATGAGCTGTGCTGGGGAAAGGAACCTTCTGTGGGCGGTATTTGATGGAAAAGAGAGAAATGTTGTGCCTTGTAGGTATCCTGGGAAGGAGTCAGGGGTGTAAGGGGAAGGTTCTCACATGCATTTTCTTCTTTCTTAGCTGTATTTAATCTGCCAGTTGGAAGGTTATCGCTATGAGTTTTATTGAGTATGGCAAAACGATAAAAGAAGGCGACACTGCGATCGTCTTCCTGGGCCACGAGTCGATGTTCCCGGTGAAAGTGCAGCAAGGCGGTAAAACTCAGACCAAGTATGGTGTGATCAGGCACTCCACCGACCTGATCGGGAAGCGGTACGGCTCCAAGGTGACCTGTAGCAAAGGGGGCTGGGTGTACATTCTTCACCCAACGCCGGAGCTGTGGACCCTGAATCTGCCCCACCGAACTCAAATTCTGTATTCGACCGACATCTCTTTAATCATCATGATGCTGGAGCTGAAGCCGGGATCCGTGGTGTGTGAATCAGGTAACGTTTTCTTCTTGAGCTCAGAATAAGGCCAAGGCAGATGGTGCAAAGTAGGTAAAAATATATTTTCACTCAGTTGTTGTTGCTGTTATTTCTAGCCCGCCTTCCCCAGCCAAAACCAGGCTCGGGGCAGGGAACAACAATAAAACCACAAATATACATATACATACCAATTAAAACATCATAATAAAAACAGACTTCCACATTATTATCCAATTATTAAAATAGATGGTGCACAATTTATCCTGTTGCAAAAGATGTCATAGCCAAGCAGGCAGGTCACCCCCTATACATCACCCAAAAAGCCAAAGGAAAAAAGGGGGTGGGGATTCTGTGGGGGTGACAGAATCATTTTCCCTTCCTCCGTTTTATGTTCACAACAACAACCCCTGTGAAGTAGTTTCGGGTTAGGCCGAGAGAAAGATTGACCTGAGGTCTCCCGGTGAGTTTCTCCAGCAGAATGGGGATTTGAACCCAGGCCTCCAAGACCTATGAGCATCAGATGTGCCGGACTGGGAAAGGGGAGAGAGTTTATGCATCTGTTAAGTAAGGCTGTGGGGCACAAGGTTGACCTGTGTGGAGGGAATCAATCACTGTCTTTGGCCTGCGGTCGGTGTAGTTTTATCACCTGCCTCGCCTTGAAGGCTTGTGGTGGTTTCACACACAAATGCAGTAAAATTTAAACCATATTTGCTTAAACCTTCGCTGCCCTTTCCCACGGTAATGCCTAGCCCCAAAAGCAAGCCCAGATCTGCGAGGCTTGTAACCCTTCCAAAAGGTGTTCGAACTGTCTACAAAAAAATAGTTTGGAGGGAGGGGGAGTGGGCAGCCATTTCTCTCCATGCCTTTGGTATTGGGTGTCTTGGTGACCTGTCCTATATATACCTTGGCCTGTGGTATGGGTAGAATCCTAGCTAGCTAGGGTTGCCAACCTCCAGGTAGTAGCTGGAGATCTCCTGCTTTTACAGCATTTGTGCATTCAAGGATCCACACGGTATTCTTGGCCCTTCCACTGAACAGATCTCAAGCGTTGGGGCTAAGAAAGAGCCACTGCTTGAGAACCTGGAGGGCACTGCCTAGGCCATATGGTCGGATTCCACGTGAGCACAGCTTCCTGTGTTCCTAAGTTCATGTTCTCTTGGTCTCAAGCAAAAGCACCATTGTTTGGATGCCTTTCCTCCCGATCTGTTTTGTGTACGTCTTGGCAAGCTTCGGGAGCGTGACCGTGTCTTTCTTGGACTGCTCAAGTGCCATCTGTCATCCTGTTTCCTTATTCGCAGATCAGAAGTGTCTTCCTGTGTGTGGGGGGAAATTTGCGCTGCTGGTAAATAGCGGAGGGACTGAATTACTTTGGGAGTGCCGATCTCCTGATTTGTTTGTGATTATTTAGAGCTAACCTTCCCGTGGAAAACTGCATACCTCAAGGCACGTTGCAGTAATTGAGAGTGTTATTAAAAATCACTTTGTATACAAAGAAAGCACAAGAAAAGCAGCTGTGGCTCAGGGGTAGAGCATCTGCTTAGCTTGCAGAAGGTTGCGAGTTCAGTCCCTGGCATGGCCAGTTAAAAGGATCAGGTAATGGATGTTGTGAAAGACCGCTTCCTGAGATCCTGGAGAGCTGCTGCCGGTCAGACCAGGGTCCCCAGTGTGGTGCCAGAGGGCAACACGGTGCCCGCCAACACCTTTCCTGGCACCCGCCAAGTATTTTTAGAAAGTAGGTGGGACCAAATGGGACTTTTGCCCAGCAAGACGTCCGATCGGCCATTGGAGATTTGGTTGGCTGTGCAGATTCTTTAAAATGTGGCTTTGGAAGCAGCTGCAGCCACAGCACAAGGATCTTCACTGTGACTGAAGATAAGCTGTGGCAGCCATTTTGTGGCTGTCTTCACCTCCTGCAGCAGCCATTCTGTGGCAGCTGCTTTGTGGCTTCGCCCTAGGGCTGCCAACCTCCAGGTACCAGCTGGAGATCTCCTGCTGTTACAACTGATCTCCAGCTGACAGAGATCAGATCACCTGGAGAAAACGGCCACTTTGGTGATTGGACTCTATGGCACTGAAATCCCTCCCCTCCCCAAACCCCGCCCTCCTCTGGCTTCACCCCAAAAACCTCCTGCCAGTGGCAAAGAGGGGCCTGGCAACCCTACTTTGCCCACCACTCTGTGTCAGAATTCCAGATGTGCCCGCAGGCTCAAAAAAGGTTGGGGACCTCTGGAATGGACAGATGATGAGAGGGACCTTGATAGGCCAAGGGTCTGATTTACCATGAGGCAGCATCATTTATGTTTAATGTTATCACAAGCCAACATGGTAAAGTTTCCTTAGCACAGTTTTTCCAAAGCAGCAGTTTCATAGTTAATAACGCAAGTGAGAAAATGCCAGCAAGGAGGGAGCAGAATGAACCTCCTAAGGGAGAGCTAGAAACATTGTGCTCTCCCTTCCAGAGGGGAAGGTGATTGGTGAAAAGAGGTAGGGCTTTTTCAGTGGTGGCACCTTGCCTTTGGAATTCCCTCCCTACTGAGGCTCACCTGTTGCCTACCTTACTTTTTTCCAGGCACTTGGCCTAAACACTGCTTTTTACCCGGGCTTTTAACTGCTTTTGGATGACATCAGGCCAGTTTCTCTCTTAGCCTGACATACCTCACAGGGTTGTTGTGATGACAAAATGCATGTGTGTGGGGACTGTGTTTACAGCCCTAAGCTCCTTGGTGGAATGGCAGGATAAAAATGGATAGAGGGAACTGACTGCTGCAGGACCACTGAGATTTTTTGGGGTGTTTGACTGCTTTTAGAAGTGGCGTTTGGAGCCTCGACTAACTCCTCCCTGCAGCCTTTTAGCAAAATTAGTTACTGGATCAAGGGTGTGTGGCCAACGGCAGGGGAATGACATTGTGTCAGGTAAAATGAATCAATATTGTAAATGAATTATTGTGTTCTTGTGGAAGGGAATCAGAACATTGAATTTGGCCTAATGCTGATTCCTGGAAAATGCCCTATCGAATTGCCAATATAATGGGCAGGACTTCTAATCTGGCGCTACCGAGCCTTAATGGCGTTTGCTTTTTATTTGGGAGTGGTTTGCTGGCAGACAAGCTGACCGTGTTGCTGCAACTCGGTTTACGTGGCTGCTTTTATGTTTTAAATCACTCAGAGGTACATATTGTCAAGCGGAGGCTGTTGGTTTGCTCAGCGAAAAGGACCACATTGGGAATACACACAAGCTTTGTGGGAAGGAGCTCATTTGCACATTTTCAGTAGGCTGTAATAGAATATGCATAACATTTTTTTTTTTTTGCATGTTTAGCGCATGCCAAGTTACAACTGGTGGTCATGTTGCTTTTCGGCTGTGGCAGCAGGAATCATTAACCCCTGAAGTATAAGGCTTTAAGTTGGCCCCTCAAATCTTGAGAAGGTGACAGAAGTTGTGCGCTTCAATTCTGTGCCTTGTGCCTCAACTAAAAGTATTATCCGGCATTGTTAACACAAGGGTGACTACATCTTTTCTCTGATCTCAGTCTTCTAAGGGACCTGTTCCTCCTGTCTGGTGTTGAGACACTTGACCAACTTGAACACACACAAACACACGAAGCTGCCTTATACTGAATCAGACCCTTGGTCCATCAAAGTCAGTATTGTCTATTCAGACTGGCAGCGGCTCTCCAGGGTCTCGGGTAGAGGTCTTTCACATCACCTACCTGCCTCGTCCCTTTAACTGGAGATGCCGGGGATTGAACCTGGGATTTTCTGTATGCCAAGCAGATGCTCTACCACTGAGCCACAGCCCCTCCCAGTATTAGTTCTGGATGGTACACATGAACACACGAAGCTGCCTTATACTGAATCAGACCCTTGATCCATCAAAGTCAGTATTGTCTTCTCAGACCAGCAGCGGCTCTCCGGGGTCTCAGGTAGAGGTCTTTCACATCCCCTACTTGCCTAGTTCCTTTAACTGGAGATGCCGGGGATTGAACCTGGGACCTTCTGCATGCCAAGCAGAGACTCTACCACTGAGCCACAGCCCCTCCCCAAATAAAACTTCAATTTTATTTACAACATTTATATGCTGCCTTTTTTGCTAAGGCAGCTAACATTAAAAAAACACCATAAATACATCATAAAACTAACATGCATATTAAAACACTCCTCCCTATGCTTCCCCACTCTTCCACATGCAGCCTGCTGGGTGACCTCGGGCCAGTCACCATTCTCTCAGAACTCTCTCAGCCCCACCTACGTCACAAGGTGCCTATTGTGGGGAGAGGAAGGGATTGTGTAAGCCTCTTTGAGACTCCTTATAGTAGAGAAAAGTGGGGTATAAAAACAAAATGTTCTTCACAAAGCTTTTCTGTTTGTATTTTCATTTGCGTCAATGCGGCAACCTCTCTCCCTTTTTTCCAAAAAATTCTGTTAGTTTTGATCCTTGGGCCTGCCTTGTGTGTGGGGGGCACATCGCAGTGTTTGAGCTGACCGCAGCTCCCATTCCATTCTGGTGTGCGTTTTGAGAATCCGAAGGAAGTGGTCATGCTGCTGACCCAAGAGTACATCTGTCAAATTTGATTATAATGGTGGATTATAGATTAAGGGACAGGCACTTTATGTGAATTGTGCAGAGAGCTTGAGGAACTGGAAAGGACACCGTAAAGCGGCTAAAAGAGAGCAGTTGTTTAATATACGGGAGGGAATTTCAGTTAGTCGCACACACCTGCTGAACTTGAAAAGGCACTATTTAGAAGGCAAACGTAGAGTCCGGTCATGAAAGACATGGTAATAGAATATTTGGTTGAAGCGAAAGGATGTCCTCTTGGATAGGCAGGTGGAAAATGGGGGAGTCTGTGTGTTCTTTCCGTCTAAACATTAGGAAGAACTTTATAACAGTTTGGGCAGTTCCTCAGTGGAACAGGCTTCCTCGGGAGGTGGTGAGCTCTCCTTCCCTGGAGGTTTTTAAGCAGAAGCTAGATAGCCATCTGTCAGCAATGCTGTTTCTGTGACCTTAGGCAGGTCATGAGCGGGAGGGGACCTTGGCCGTCTTCTGGGCATGGAGTAGGGGTCACTGGGGGTGTGGGGGGATGCACTTGTAAATTTCTTGCATTGTTCAGGGGATTGGACTAGATGACCCTGGTGGTCCCTTCCAACTCTGTGATTCTTCCACTGCCCTTTTTCTAGCATTTCATTTTTTACTCATTTATAAGTATGTATGGGTAAAATGCTTGCAGTATTTTGTAGAAAGATAAGGTGGATTAAGTCATGGTTGGCATTGGTGGGATGTGGCATTAGCTGTTTATTCCACATTTACATTTTGCTACAACCCACTCCTTCCTTCTCCCCCTGCCCCAAGTCCTAGTTACAGGGTACTTTTCAGTTATTTCTGACTGAAGCTGACTCCAGTGAACTGAGAACACAGGCAGATTTCCCCCACCTTCCCCTTACCCCAGCAGCCCCCTGTGATATTTTTTTTTGGGGGGGGGGCTTATGGCCAAAATAGCCTCATGACACAGGGGCTACAATGAAGAGAGGGAATCGGGGGACCAGTCAAACAGGGATGGGTGCAAAAAGGGTAACTGTTGGAGGAAATGACCCCATAAAGACACAGGAAGCTGTGTGGGTCAAGCACTTGGTCTATCCATTTATTTATTTACTTATTTCATCTGTATCCCTTCTTTCTCCCCAATGAGGACCTGAAATGGCTTGCATCCTTCTCTTCCATTTTTTTCCTCGCAATAACCCTGAGGGGAGTTTGTGACTGGCCCAAGGTCACCCAGCAAGCTTCCATGGCAAAGTGGGGGTTCGAACCTGGGTCTCCCAGATCCTAGTCTGACACTCTAACCACTACACTGGCTATCAAGGTCAGTCTTTTCTATTCTGACTGGCACTGGCTTTCCAGGGTCTAGTGTTTCCCATCACCTACTACCCGATCCTTTTAACTGGAGATGCCAGGGATTAAACCTGGGACCGTCTGCATGCAGAGCAGATGCTCGACCATGGAGCCCCATGGTAAGAGCTAATCAAGCGAATCCAGCTGTGCAAAGGGCTGGAAAAAAAATTGAGGTGTTTTGCCAGAATCTAGCGGGGAGAACATAAGAAAAGCCATGCTGGGCCAGACCAAGGTCCATCAAGTCAAGCAGTCTGTTCACACAGTGGCCAACCAGGTGCCTCCAGAAAGCCCACAAACAAGACGACTGCAGCAGCACCATCCTGCCTATCTTCCAAAGCACCAAATATAATGGGCATGCTCATCTGATCCTGGAGGGAAATAAATATTCCAGCTATCAGTAATAGAAGTAGAAATAGAATTAGAAATGAGAGAAAGGGGGTGGGGAGGAAGGAGGTTTTTAAAAAATATATATATATTTTTGGAAAAATATGTGGCAAGGGAAATGCATTGGCTCAATACAAACTGTCGGAATAGAAATGTTGTGCTAATGAGCGATGGCACTAGAAGGAAAGAAGAAAATGGAAGAAACCCCCCTCTCCCCCCCCCCCCCCCGGGTTTGAACAGACATTTCTGAGCTGTGAAGGTAGTACATCTCTGAAGCTGGGCAGCCATGTGGGTGAACCAAGCTGATGCTGCAGCTCCAGAACAGCCCTGGCCTTTAGACTTGGGAATGCAGTTTTCATGTACCAAACTTCTTTGCAAAGAGAAAAAAATCATCCGCTTCACTGCGAGGCAGTGGGCTGTTAACGGCGGAGGCTGCTTTAGGTGGCTCTGAGCTTTGAGGCTGTGCGGTTCACAGATGGCATTTGTATGCGAGGCTGAGTCTTGAAGCCGCAGTGGAGGCAGCTGAGAAACATGTCTTAATAATAGTGTAAAGTAACCTAGATTTTCGCTCTTGTTCAGCCCGCCGCACACATCCATGATTAATGTGTTCCAGTTAAGCTGCTGAGCGGGTTTACTTTTTAAGAGATTTTAAAACAAGGCATCCTAGCGAGCCACTGGATTTTCTTCTCTCTCTCTCTATTTTTAAGAAGGGCACCTGGCGTTTTGTTGCTCAGATGAAGGAACTTGGTTTTGGGTTCCCCCCCCCCCCTTTCCTTTCTAATTCTATTTCTACTTCTATTACTGATATCTGGAATATTTATTTCTCTTCAGGATGGGCAGCATTTTGCTTTCCAAATGGGCAGCATTTTGCCTTCTGCGTACCTGGGTGTATCCAGGGTTATAAACGCAGGCGCTCCCGTGAACAGGGACAGAGTTGAGGCAACACATGGTTTCGCTTGATTTCTGCAATGCATGTTGCTCCTCGATTCTGCATTGCGCTTGCATGCGTTTTACTGGGATGGATGCTGGCTCTCGCGGGGCGTTGCTGAATGGGTCTTCTCAGGAAAAGGGAGCCCAAGGAGCTGGTGGTAGTGGTGGACATTTTTATGGGGGAGGCCTAGGCCGTTAGGTAGAAACTCTTCTTGGCTTGCCCTGAATCCCCAAAAACCGTGGCAGTGAGAGGGTAGCATTCATCTCTCCAGCCAGGGGGATTCAGGTAGGCATGGTGCAGGGGGTGGACAGATTTTTGACCCAAAGTCCTCATCCTGGATCTCTGCCTGCTTTTGAGAGCTTTAAGAGGGATGTCAGCTTTCAGGGTCAAAAATCAGAGCCCCCAAAAGCAGGCAGAGACCCAGATAGGTCCCTCTCTCCCACTTCGCTACTGGCTGACAGGAAGCAAGGAAGATCTCACTTGCTTCTTGCCAGCAGCTGCTGCTAAATTCCATCTGAGCCAAGCTTTCTTTCCTCTTTGTGCAGCTTGCGCGTAACCGCAGGCACAAGCCCTTGGGTGCGAGTTGAAGGGCAAGAGGCAACCCCCCCACCCCCGTGGCTCACAGACAGGACCGACAGGTGAACCGGCAACTGATTCCTGATCTGCGCCGAAGGACCCAGCGCGCCAAAAAAGGCGCGCTCTAGTCAACCGCCCCCAAATGGTGCGAAAAGCGTCACAAGCCACGATAAGGCAGCAGAAGCACTTCGGCGTCCTGGGAACCTGCATTTAGAGGACGCTGTGATTTCTGAACCAGCCTGCTCTCCGGAGGGTAATGTAGTGAGGACCGGGTCAGAGGAACCCCTCTCCCGGCGGGAAGTGATTAATTTATTCAGTGGTGTGTTAGATAGGCAGGTTCAGATGATGCAGGCCTTCAGGGATTCCATCTCACCCCTATTGCAAAGCGCTGAGTATATTTCCCCCTCAGTTCATCCAAGCAGTGGGGAAGGTCAAGAAAGCGGGGAACGCTCTGGCTTACATGGGCGTATGAAAGCGGCCATGAAAGCCCCTATACGGGATCAGGCGCAGCAGAATTTACCCTGTTTACCCTGTTGTATCTGGTTGCTGTGGTTGTTTTTCTGTACTTACCTGTCTCCTTTAGCTCGGTGAGTCTGAAAAGTGGAACTAGCGGGTTTCCCGCCCAGGGAGACAGGAAGTTGAATTTTTGTTCCTGCCTCCCTGGGCACGTGATGGTAATACCCGCCCTCTGCAAGATGCCCTTCGACCCCAGAACAGAAGGAGCCCTCACGGTGAGTAACAAGGCTCCGTTCCGAGGTGTGTCACAAGGGACACGAAAGCGAGGGTGTAGATGAAGAAGAGCTGGTTTTTATATGCCAACTTTCTCTACCACTTAAGGAAGAATCAAACCGGCTTACAATCGCCTTCATTTCCCCTCCCCGCAACAGACACCCTGTGAGGTAGGTGGGGCTAAGAGAGTGTGACTAGCCCAAGGTCACCCAGCTGGCTTCATGTGGAGGAGTGGGGAAACAAATCCAGTTCACCAGATTAGCCTCTGCCGCTCATGTGGAGGAGTGGGGAATCAAACCCGGTTCTCCAGATCAGAGTTCACCACTCCAAACCACCGCTCTTAACCACTACACCACACTGGCACATAGACCAGCCTAAATCACCCAACGAGATTCTGTGGCGGAGTGGGGATTCAGATGTAGTCTAACACTCTGTTCACTACACCGTGCTTGCTTCTACGCCTGATACACTCATAGCTGCCCAGAAGATGCCAAATCGGGGACCTTTTCTTACAGGTTACCCTGCAAATGGAACAGAAATATACTCTGTGTTGATTGAGTGTAATGGCAGACTTGGGGTTTTCTGCTGTTTCATAATGTACCGTATGCTTCAGCCCTGACCATGCCAATCACATGACTAAAGGCTTGTTTATGCAACCCATAATTCAGAGGTTGCCCTTCTCCCCTGCATGCTCAGAGAAACCACTGCGGGGTCTTGGATTACTGGCTGTGATCCCGGTCTCGGTCTCTGGGCGCATGAGATAACATCCCTGCCATTGTTAAGATGATGGCATATCTTTCCGGGAGGAGGCTAAAATCAGATCCTAGTCAGAGTTTACTCTGAGGCGCAGACCTGTTCAAATCCCACTTCCTGTACCTGAACACTGAATTAGGAACTTGGAATATTTACTTGTTTGTTTGATTGGTACCCCTCCCCGACCATGGCCGGGCTCAGGGGCAGCTCTCATCTTTCACAATAACAATAATAAAGGACATTCTATTTAAAACAGTAACAGTTAGCCTCGCCCATACATAGCCTGGGTTGAAGCTGAGCTGAGTGAAGAACTCCAAATGCATGTGTGTGTGTGTTAAGTCCGTCAAGTCGCTTCCGACTCATGGCGACCCTGTTAATCAACATCCTCCAAATTGTCCTATCTTTGACAGCCTTGCTCAGGTCTTGCAAATTGAGGGCTGTGGCTTCCTTTATTGAGTCAATCCATCTCTCGTTGGGTCTTCCTCTTTTCCTGCTGCCCTCAACTTTTCCTAGCATGGCTGTCTTTTCCAGTGACTCTTGTCTTCTCATAATGTGACCAAAATACAGTAGCTTCAGTTTAGTCATTTTAGTTTCTAGGGTCAGTTCCGGCTTGATTTGATTTAAAACCCACTGATTTGTTTTTTTGGCGGTCCAGGGTATCCATAACACTCTCCTCCAACACCACATTTCAAAGGAATCTACTTTCTTCCTATCAGCTTTCTTCAACGTCCAGCTTTCACACCCATACATAGTAATAGGGAATATGATGGCATGCATTAACTTAATCTTGTTGGCCAGTGACACATCCTTACACTTCAGAATCTTTTCTAGCTCCTTCATGGCTGCCCTTCCCAGTCTCAATCTCCTTCTGATTTCCAAATGCATACACAGGAGAAATATTGTCAGCTGATATCCTCTGGGTGTGTGTTTGGGTGCGCGTCAGTTAGAGGCCAACTGTATAGCACTCAGGCGCTCTCCTGTTATCTCCAGAGTCTTGGAGGAGTACTAATTTATACTAGGTTGTGCGGTTCAGATGTTTTGTTCTCATATCAATGGGTACATTGGCAAGAACAGTGACAGCGTTTGAAGGATGGGGCCGCCTGCAGAGCCATGCTATGCCAAAAGGAAAGCGCATTACTGATCTGGACAGAACGTCTGCAGGGTATTCTCTGCAACCGTTCTGCACATAGTATGCAACATCTGCACATGGTGTGCAAAACAGAGTTGCATACATCCTCAGGTTCTTTCAACTGCATGAATCTTGAGAATGTCAACCTGGCTGGAAAGTGCTGTCAAGTCACAGCAGACTTATGGCGACCCCATAGGGTTTTCAAGGCTAGAGATGAACAGAGGTGGTTTCCATATCCGGATTTTTTTTTCTTGTGGATTGGGGCAGGGTCATTGAATGATAATGTTGTATACCTGGTAGGTAAAGGTAGTTCCCTGCGCAAGCACCCGGTCATTACTGACCCATGGGTTGATGTCACGTCCCAACGTTTACTAGGCAGACTATGTTTACAGGGTGGTTGGCCATTGCCTTCCCCAGTCGTCTACACTTTACCCACAGCAAGCTGGGGACACATTTTACCGACTGCAAAAGGATGGAAGGCTGAGTCAACCTTGAGCAGGCTACCTGAAACCGACTCTGTCAGGATCGGACTCAGGTTGTGAGCAGAGTTTTTGACTGCAGTCCTGCAGCTTTCCATTCTGACACACGGAGCTCCTGGTGGATGGTATACCTGGTGGATGGTAGCAAATTAAAAATTAAGCATCACAGTTTTAGGCAAATTCATGGAGGATAGGTCTGAATTAATATGGGCACAGTAGTTCGATGGAATCTTCAGCTTCAGAGTCAGTATACTTTTGAATACCAGGAGCCAGAGATGTTGCCCTCATGCCTTAGATGTGACTAGTTGACCGTTTGTTGGAAATAGGATGCTGGACTCGGTAGACTAAGGGTCTCCATGGTGGCCCCCATCACATTTCCTGGTGTCTGCCAAGTGCTCTTAGAAAGTGGGCAGGGCCAGCTGGGGCTTTTGTCAAGCAGGCTTTCTGATGGGCCGTTGGAAATCTGATTGGGTGTACAGTTTCAAAGAATTGCTTCAGCAGCAGCTGCCCCCACAGCACAAGGACCTTCCCTGTGTTGCTGTGTGTGTTTATTTTAAGAGGCGTCTTGTTAAGCAGAGTTTCTGCCTGAAACGTTGAAGGGTTACCATTAGAGCTATGCATCGCCTCACTCCCTGAAATGTTGTGGTTGGCTCCTCTTCCTACGGTGGCCACCGCCCCGTGTCAGAATGCCAGAGGCTCAGGCTTGAAGAGTTGGGGGACCCCTGCGGTAGACCATGAAAGTCAGAGAGCTGGCGTGGTGTCGTGGTTAAGAGCGGTGGTTTGGAGTGAGGGACTCTGATCTGGAGAACCGGGTTTGATTCCCCACTCCTCCATGTGAGTGGCGGATGCTAATCTGGTGAACTGGATTTGTTTCCCCACTCCTCCACACGAAGCCAGCTGGGTGACCTTGGGCAAGTCACAGCTCTCTCAGCCTTGCCCACCTCACAGGGTGTCTGTTGTGGGGAGGGAAAGGGAAGGTGATTGTAAGCTGGTTTGATTCTGCATTAAGTGGTAGAGAAAGTCGGCATATAAAAACCAACTCCTCTTCTTCTTCGCCAATATCCTCCCTTTTCTGACCTGTTTTCAGGGCAGCTTTTTTTTTTTTTTAGTGCTGATTCAGCCAATTGCCTTCTGCTGCCAAATGGGATTGTCCTGTTCCTAAGAACCACAAGTGCCTGCCATCGAAACAAACAATAACCAAATCCTAACATTCGATTCTGGGCTATTGCATGCACAGAATTTTGGATGAATCCCCAGATCCAGGCAGCGAGCCAAAGTCAATCTTAACGGGGGGTTCCTCGAAAGGGAAGAAGAACAGTATCTTCCCTGGCGGTTTAGGAGCAGATTTTCAAAAGGAAGGCTATTAAATATGTACAAGAATATCGAGTGGGAAACTAGATCCGTGAGCCAAGCTGCTGCCTATGGTTTTCCCCTCCGCTCCTGCTGTTTTGACATCCCTTCTGTTTGCTTCTGGGGAAAGATGGGAAGGGGCCCAAAGCAGGTGTAACGCTAAGCCCTCCGGGAAGCAAAACCATGACGCTCTCCGGGATGGTGGAAGTCCCCAGCCATGTGTTTGTGCTCTCTGACGAGAGACTTCATCGCTCAGTGTGCTGGTCCCGCGAGCTGCTGGCACCGTGCTGCCGTTGGCACGGACTGCGATCGATAGGTAAGATGGTGCAGCGTGACAGCAAAATTACAGAGGCCTCATTGTTTCCTCAGTAGAGCAGGGAAGTGCTTGGAGGGAGAGGTGAGAATTCACATGTGTGAATTCAGCATTCCTAACAGCATTGCCCTACTGGGGAACAACAGGGGAGACGCTTTGGGGATGTGGACATTTTTTTTAGTTATATGGAGTGGACGGCGAAAAGAAAACAGTTGGGGGAAGTATCCTTTTTGTTCCCCCGTGTCTCAGGCTTCCAAGTATACAGAGATGATTTTTTAAATTTCATTGATGCCCTGCCTTTCTCCCCAATTAGGACCCAAAGAGGCTTACATCATTCTGTTTTCCTCCATTTTATCCTTGCAGCAGTCTTATGTTAAGTTGTGGAACTCCCTGCCCCCTAGTTAAATTGTGGAACTCCCTTCCCCAGGATGTGGTGATGGCTGCCAACTTGGAAGGCTTTAAAAGGGGAGTGGACATGTTCATGGAGGAGATGGGTATTCATGGCTACTAGTAAAAATGGATACTAGTCATGATGCATATCTATTCTGCCCAGGATTAGAGGAGCATGCCTATTATATTAGGTGATTTGGATCACAGGCAGGATGGTGCTGCTGCACTCGTCTTGTTTGTGGGCTTCCTAGAGGCGCCTGGTTGGCCACTGTGTGAACAGGCCGCTGGACTTGATGGGCCTTGGTCTGATCCAGCAGGGCCTTTCTTATGTTCTTATGAGGTCGGTTAGGCCAAGAGCGTGTGACTGGCCCATGGTCACCCAGAGAGCTTCCATGGCCCAATTAGGACATGAACCTGGGTCTCCCAGATCTTAGCCTGACACTCTAACCGCTACACCACACTGCCCCTCTGTGGAAAAAAAACTGATTTGATTGGAAGGCCCTATTGGGGAGGGGAGGAACCTGAGGAGATTTTTTTTTCTTGTTTAAACGCAGTGAAGAATTGGAAATTCTGTGGAGCACTGGGGGGGGGGGGGAAAGCTTCCTGGAGACATTTTCTTTTTTGGAATGAATGACAGTACTTCTTAAGACAAGGTTTTATTCACTCAAAATGTTTTTTTTATATAAGAATTGGACAGGGCAGCCATGAAGGGGGTAGAAAAGATCCTTAAGTGTAAGGATGTGTCTCTGGTAACCGAGATCATGATAACTCATACCATAATATTCCCCATTACTATGTATGGGTGTGAAAGTTGGACAATGAAGAAAGCTAACTGGAAGAAAGTTGATTCTTTTGAATGCGGTGTTGGAGGAGCATTTTATGAATACTGTAAACCACAGATGTTGCCCTGTAAATGTACCACTTTTTGCTTTAAAAAGCGGGTCTTATCAAGAGCTGCACTCTTTGTTTTCAGGTACCGGAAGTGGTTCCCTCTCCCACGCTATAATCCGGACCATCTCTCCTACGGGGCATCTGTACACCGTGGAGTTTCATCAGCAGAGAGCAGAGAAAGCCACCAAGGAGTTTCAAGAGCACCAGGTGGACCATTTGGTGACTGTGAAGAACCAGGATGTCTGCAAGACGGGGTTTGGAGTCGCTGACGTTGCTGATGCAGTGTTTCTGGATATTCCGTCGCCGTGGGAAGCGATCAGGCATGCCAAATCGGCGTTGAAACGAGAAGGTAAGTTATCTGTTTCGTCACTTTAGGTAAAGTGGGAGATGACTGTCTTGCCAAAGAAACCCTCCATGTTCTTCCACTGGAAAGCCCAGATGAGGCCATTGAAATATAAGATGCTAGTATGTTAAATGTGCATTTGTTTGTCTTGTAGTATACTTTGCATGCCCTGATATGGATAGCCCAGGCTAGCCCAACCACGTCAGATATCAGAAGCTAAACAGGGTTGGCCCTGGTTGGATGGGACACTAGCAAGGAAGTTCAGGGTTGCTACGCAGAGCAAGGCAATGACAAAACCATCTCTGAACCATCTCTTGCCTTGAAAACCCTATGGGGTTTCCATAAATCGACTGTAACTTGACGGCAAAACATTTTTTGCTTTGCATAGGCATCATTTTGTGTCAAATCTCTTATGGAGGCTTTGAGATTCTGGCAAGGATGGGGAGCGATAAGGGATGAGAAGAAGAAGAGTTGGTTTTTATATGCCAGCTTTCTCTACCACTTAAGGAAGAATCTAACCTGCTTAAAATCACCTTCCCCTCCACACACCAGATACCCTATGAGGTAGGTGGGGCTGAGAGATCTCTAAGAGAGCTGTAACTAGCCCAAGGTCACCCAGCTGGCTTTGTGTGGAGGAGTGGGGAATCAAACCCGGTTCTCCAGATCAGACTCCACCGTTCCAAACCACCGCTCTTAACCACTACACCACGCTGGCTTAGGGAAATGATGGTGGAGGAGAGAATATCTTGTGTCTGGGGAGGGGAAATATGCTAGAACGTACTGTGTGGTATGGAATACAGATGTAGGGGTTAAGAGTGCCAAATTAGGATCTGAGAGGCCCAGCTTCGAATCCCCGCTCTGCCACGGCAGCTCATTGGGTGATCCTGGTCCAGTCACTCCCTCTCAGTTACCCTGGAGGAACGGAGAACTATGTTATAAGCTACTTGGAGACAAAAGCAGGGTATAAATATCTAAATAAATAAATAGAGGTCTGGAAAGCCTGTCTTGTTCTAGGGCTTGTTCCAGCCCCCCTTTTTTGCCTTACAGCTGACTTATGGCCACCCCTTATGGGGTTTTCGAGGCAAGAGACCTTTGGAGGTGGTTTGGCATCACCTGCCTCCGCGTCACGACCCAGGTATTCCTTGGTGGTGTCCCATCCAAATACTTACCAGGGTTTGACCCTGCTTCGCTTCTGAGATCCGATGAGATTAGGCTAGCCTGGGCGATCCAGATCAGGGCTCCAGCCCCATCTTCTTTGATATATGCACAGCATCATCAGACACATTCTGGATGAAAAGGAAACAAAAAAATAGCGCGCCTCTCCTTATCCAGCTATTTAGAAGCCAGTTGTCAAAACAATTTTGAAAAGTAGATGAGAAAGAGGCTGCTGCTTGTAAAAGGGATGTTTGGACTCTTGCACTGAAATGATATAGATCACGATGGGTAGCCATGTTAGTCTGTCCGTAGCAGTAGAAAAAAGCAGGAGTCCAGTAGCACCTTAAAGACTAACAAAGTTTCTGGCAGGGTATGAGCTGTCGTGAGCCACAGCTCACTTCTTCAGATAGCTATGACTCACGAAAGCTCATACCCTGCCAGAAATGTTGTTTGTCTTTAAGGTGCTGCTGGCTTTTTTCCTACCGAAATGACAATTTTGCCACTTGGCACCCCCTCCCCCCAGAACTGCAATGGGAAAAGCATAATGCTTTGTCTTGCATAAATTATGCAAATTAGGGATATTTGCATAATCCCACTTGAGAGGGGGGGACTGTGCAGGACCATGAAATTCCATATCCTGAGTGCTATACAATCTCTCCCCCCCCCCCCCCGCCGGCATCCTTCAGCATCTGAGATTTCACATGTTCTTGCAGTCTTGAGAACTAGTAGCTTTACTTTGCTTTTTAAAAAGCTGAATTCTGTATCAAATAGTAAATTCCTCATTTGGGGGATTCATTCAATATCTGTGGAATGCATAGCAGCCTACAATAACTAGCGAAAGCTTTCCCTAGCAAATGATTGGAACTTTTTAGTGGAGAAAACAGAAGGCAAATTCCATCTCATTTTGCATGCTATTTTTGTCTGCCTTGGGAGGGGGGGAGGCCAGAGCCTCTCTTCTCTGCTCCATTCTATTGTCCATGCCTACATGAGAGCAAACGCCTGCCTTTGTGCGTGGGCCTACTTGATTCTCTGTGCATACGCCCAAGTTTGCATTCTGGTGCATTATATGTACTTGCATTGTTTATAGTGTTGTGCCCTGTATGGATTGGAAAGTGGAACTGAACAAAAGGCTCTGTGGCTCCGCAGCAGAGCATCTGCTTGGTATGCAGAAGGTCTTGGGTTCAATCCCCTGCATCTCTTGTTAAAAAGGATCAGGTAATAGGCGATGCAAAGGGGCCTGCCCAGTTCATCAGATAATGCCCACGCATTTTTCAACCTTACATTGTAACAATCAAGAGTACTCCAGATGCAGTTTTTTAGATAAACGAAAGCTGCAATTAAAAACAAAATATTGCCAGGTTATGCATAGGGCAGAAAATATGTAACTGCCAAGACAGACAGAGAGACAGAAATTAAAAACCTGCTAGTTTCCTCTGTAGGGAATGCTGCTGATACTTGTACTGGGCTCCTATTTTTTTAAGTCACGTCATTCTTGTACTAAAACGCTAGGCCTGTTGTTGCTAAGGTCCGTTAAGATTTTTTTTAAAAGGTGGGGGAAATGAGAGCTTCAGGTATGAAGTAAAAGAAAGGCAAGAGAGATCTGGAAGCAGGGAAAACATCTTTCTCCCACAGGTTTTTCCTTTGTTGGCATGTGCAGAATATAAAAAAAAGCGTTTTGAACTTCTATCAAGCACATTCTAGCTGAGCGACAAGTGTGTGGGAAGGCATAGTAACATAACCGGGGCGGGGTGGAGAATAAGTGCTCTCTGACATTTTGTCGAGAGCGGATGTGTGTGTGCGTAGAGATTTACAATTTTCAGAACTCTTTCATGCTAATGACTGTGGAGCTGGAATGGAATGCTGGATAAACTGTTACTCAGCTGTAGGGAGCTTGGTTTTGTGGCATAAATGTTTGGGGCCTTAATTACTCCATCAGGGGCGAATTGGCCGTTTAACTTACAGGGAAATTTCCTGGCTTCCAGAAGCGAGCAGAGCCAAGCCCCAGGTACTTGCCAGGGGGATGAACTTCCTATGAGATAACAGGTCATGACAATGAATTTTTTTGTCTTGTATGAACTTGGCGTGGATCGTGAAGTTGCCTTATACCAATCCAACCATTGGTCTATCATGCTCAGTTTTTCATCTTCCATGAACTAGGGTGGATCATGAACTCAGGAAGTTGCCTTATACCAATCCGATCATTGGTCTATCATGCTCAGTATCTCATTTTCTATGAACTGGGGTGGATCATGAACTCAGGAAGTTGCCTTATACCAACCGGGCCATTGGTCTATCATGCTCAATTTTTCATCTTGTATGAACCTGGGGTGGATCATGAAGTTGCCTTACACCAATCAGGCCATTGATCTATCATGCTCTATTTTTCATCTTCTAAATACTGGGGTGGATCATGAACACTGGAAGTTGCCATATACCAACCGGGCCATTGGTCTATCATGCTCAATTTTTCATCTTGTATGAACCTGGGGTGGATCATGAAGTTGCCTTATACCAATCAGGCCATTGATCTATCATGCTCAATTTTTCATCTTCTAAGTACTGGGGTGGATCATGAACACTGGAAGTTGCCTTATACCAACTGGACCTTTGGTCTATCATTCTCAGTTTTGTCTACTCTTGAGTGGTAGTGGCTCTCCAGGTGCTCTGGTGGAGGTTTTTGTAATCACCTCCTACATGATCCTTGCAACCAGAGATGCCAGGGATTGAACCTGAGACCTTCTGCTTGCAAAGCAGTTGCTTTGCCACTGAGCCACAGTCCCTTCCCCTACATGGGATCATGCAACGTGGAGTAACTTTAATGCTGCAGGGAGCAGATACCAAGAATGTCCTACTGGTACCTTTGTGTGCTGCCTCTTTCCTCATGGAGGCTGTACAAACTGCTAATTCACATGGGGTAGCACTCCTAACTTATTCATATGCTCCAGCGTGATAGGCACAATGCTCTTGTGACTTCTCTGCTCTGTATTTAATTATTATCGTCTGAATAATTTAGTAGATCTAGCTGAGCATTTCCATGACAAGATGCGTCTGGCGGTTCTCTTGAAAACCACTGCTGTTAGGGTACTTGAGACACACAGCCTGGGAATCAGCAATGTGTTCAGCCGGGGGGAGGGGGGCTGACTTGAAAATACACCCTGGACTAGAAGGCAGGGGTTTTTACATATTTGATTTGTGTAATCTGCATATTGTCTCTCTTTTTTTAATCGCACAAGATGCCAGAGGTGCCATTGGTGAGCATTCTGGGCATATTCTGCTGTGTCCTTACTCTGAAATGTGAAAATTCTCAGTCGGTCCCTGAATGGTCATGATATGTTTACACCTGAATCCCCACATTCAGAGTTGAGCTGGAGGCCTCACTTCAAAAAGGATGTGGACAGAATGGAGCAGGTGCAGAGGAGAGCGATGAGGATGACCAGGGGCCTGGAGACCAAGCCCTGCGAGGAAAGGCTGAGGGAATTGGGAATGTTTAGTCTGGAGAAGAGGAGGTTGGGGGGACGGGACATGATTGCTCTCTTTAAGTATTTGAAAGGCTGACACTAGAGGAGAGCAGGGAGCTGTTCCTTTTGGCAGCAGAGGATAGGACTCGCAATAATGGGTTTAAATTGCAGGCGGAAAGGTACCGGCTGAATATTAGGAAAAAATATTTTTACAGTTAAGAGTTTTGACAGTGGAATCAGCTACCTAGGGAGGTGGTGAGCTCCCCCTCACTGGCAGCCTTTAAGTGGAGGCTGGACAAGCACTTGTCAGGGATGCTCTAGGCTGATCCTGCATTAAGCAGGGGGTTGGACTAGATGGCCTGTATGGCCCCTTCCAGCTCTATGATTCTATGATTCACCCTTGTTCTATCCACTCCTGAGCTAGTGTGAACGTTGAAGTCTTCTGTGGCTTGGACAGCCCACTTTGATCTGTGGTGGAAAGTGCCGTCAAGTGGCAGCCAACTTACGGCGACCCTGTAGGGCAAGAAGCTGTTAGAGGTGGTTTGCCATTGCCCACCTCTGTGTAGCCCCCCTGGACTTCCTTGGTGGTCTCCCATCCAAATACTAACCAGGACCAGCCCTGCTTAGCTTCCAAGATCGGATGAGATCAGGCTAGCTTTGGCCATCCTAGTCAGGGCCCACTTAAATTACCCCTTGCAGAATACCAAGTTTGTTCACAGTAACTCGAAGTCTGCCGTGCATTGCATCCCAGAAGGAAAGGATAAATTGCAAATTTCCGCTTTATGGTTTTGACTTGCAGAGCGTAATTCCCCCCCCCCTTTCCCATCTCAAGTGGTCTAGCTTTGCATGGCTTAGATGTGCCTGTATAAAATCTCTAGATGTTCTTTCTCGGATCTGTGTTTTGATCTAGGATTGTTGTGCGTAGTTAGTGGTTGCTAAAATAGGAGCATAAATTAGAACTTTGGCACGTCTTCCCGTTCCCTTCCTCCGTTTTCTCTCATGCACACAAAACGCACAGCTATTTCACTTCACTTCTTCTGTCAGAGGCAAGGGTCCCTCCTCCTCCATTTGAACGGTGTTAAAAACTGTCACCCAGATTAAGATGCAGGCAGCTCCCATGGTCTAAAGAAGAATTTTTGTATGTGGACCCACCAGAATAGACACTGGCCATCAGGCAATCTTGTGAGATTTCCAGAACTCTTCATCAGGGTAGATTTTAAATAGGATTGCTGATTCTTGAGATTGGGGGGGGGTGGAGCCTGGTGAGGGCAGGGCTTGTGGAGAGAACTCAGGAGGGTATAATGCCATAGAGTCCATCCTTCAACCCTCTGGGGAAACGGATCTCTATGGCCTGGAGATCAATTGTCATTCCTGGAGGTTGGCAACAAGAAGAGGAAGAGTTTTTCTCTGCTTTTCTCTGTTTTTAAGGAGTCTCAAAGGAGCTTACAATCACCTTCCCTTTCTCTCCCCGCAACAGGCACCTTGTGAGGTAGGTGGGGCTGAGAGAGTTTGGAGAGAACTGTAACTAGCCCAAGGTCACCCAGCAGGCTTCATGTGGAGGAGTAGGGAAACCAACCTGGTTCTCCTGATTAGAGTCCGCCCCTCTTAACCGCTACACCACGCCGGCAACCCTACAAGGGAGGGAGAAGGGCAAAAAGGATGTAACAGGTAATGATAGGGTTGCCAACCTCCAGGTACTACCTGGAGATCTCCTGCTCTTACATTGATCTCCAGCCGACAGAGGTCACTTTCCCTGGAGAAAAGGGCCGCTTTGGCAATTGGACTCCATGGCATTGAAGTCCCTTCCCTCCTCAGGCTCCGCCGCAGAAACCTCCCACCAATGGCAAAGAGGGACCTGGCAACCCTAGGTAATGATCTGAAGGCCTCTCTTTGGAATCCTGGCCTAGGTGTGTCGTCGGCAAGGGATAAGACTAGTAGCAGTGCTCATCCCAGAAGAGGAAGGTGCAATTAGATCAGACCTCTACATCATCTCCTTCTTAGTCTGTTGCTGCCCCCCCCCCGAGATCACATAACAATTATTTGAAAGTGGGTGTTAATTTCTAATTTACACATTCCATAAATCTTTAACAAGACCGGAGAGGGCTTTCTTCCCCCTCGCAAGTGACTCAGCCCCATGCTCGGAATAGCTGCACTTCATTATTTTAACAGGCCGGAGGTTAATGGTCTGTTACATGGACATCTATCGCCGCTTTCCTGCCCGGATTGCTTTGACCTCTCTTCCTCCACCCACCCCCCTTCATTTTAACAACCTGTCATGTTGCACAGAGAGCTGCAAGAATTTAGAAAGGAAACCGCAGGGCCTTGGGGTTTGTGGCTTGAGCGGAAAGGCCTGATTTATCGCCGTCGACATGCAGGAGGGGTACAGCCGGCCGTATGCCTTTGGATGGCGGCTGCCAGTGTCGCTTCTTGCTCCGACAGCGACAACCCTCACTTGCCCGTTGAAGATCTGCTGCACTGCAGATCCTGCGTCGTCGTCGTCTCCTAAACCTGCACTGACTCCCCCCCCCCCATTCTCTTTGCAGCATCTGCTGATAAATACATTTCGCTGCAGAGGTTGCTGTACCCGGCACCTGACCTTGGGTTTTGACGGAATATCTTATTTAAGCCCTTTAGGCTGGTTTTTAAAAGAAAAGGGGAAGGAGAAGCTCCCTGTGGCTTGGCTGTATATGTTTAAACAAAAAAAAAGATGGAAGCACGAATTGTGTAATGTTGTTTTTTGGGGATGTAGGGTCTGTTCCTATGCTCCATCAGCCTGGAGTGACAGCCCTCTGAATTTAATTTGTCTTTCCAAAAGAAAGAAGTGAACGGAACTGAAAGCTAACGCTCCTTGCAGAGGTCACAGCGCAAGAATACGGCCATGTGTGCTCGCAGGCACCACTTGTCTCTCTCCTTTTGCGAATGGGGTGCAAGTGAACTCTTCCCCTCAAATCGAGATCCAGCTTGAAGAAGAATTGGTTTTTATACCCCGCTTTTCTCGACTATAAGGAGTCTCAAAGCGGCCTTCCCTTCCCCTCCCCACAACAGACACCTTGTGAGGTTGGTGGGGCTGAGGGAGTCCTGAGAGAACTGTGACTGGGCCAGGGTTGTCACCCAGCTGGCTTCATGTGGAGGAGTGGGGAATCGAACCCAGCTCTCCAGATTAGAGTCTGCCGCTCATGTGGAGGAGTAGGGGATCAAACCCGGTTCTCCAGATTAGAGTCCACCGCTCTTAACCAATTGCCGTCCCCCAGGTAGGACCTGGAGACCTGGAATTATAACTGATCTCCACACTACAGAGATTAGTCCCCCTGGAGAAAATAGCTGCTTTGGAGGGCGGACACTATGGCATTGTACCTTGCTGAAGTATTTCCCCAGGCTCCACCCCTAAATCTCAAGGAATTTAAATCTCAAGGAATTCTTGACCATCTTCTGGGCATGGAGTAGGGGTCACTGGGGGTGTAGGGTGGGAGGTAGTTGTGAATTTCCTGCATTGTGCAGGGGGTTGGACTAGATGACCCTGGTGGTCCCTTCCAACTCTATGATTCTCTGAATTTCCCAACCCGGAGCTGGCAACCCTAGGCAGTCCCTGGTAAGCTCTTTTATGGATTTGGTACGTATTTATCCCGCCTGTCCTCCAAGGAGCACAGGGCTGCACGAGAGCTTCTCCCCTCTTCTATTCTATCCTCATAACAAGGTTAGGCTGGTTAGGCTGAGAAAACCCAGCTGCCCCAAGGGCATATGCTGCAAGCTCCGAGGCAGAGCAGGGATTTGAACCGGAGCCTCCCAGATCATAGTCTGACACTGTAACCCAGGGGTCCCCAACCTTTTTGAGCCTTTGGGCACATTTGGGATTCTGACACGGCATGGTGGGCTCAGCCACAAAACGGCCACCATGGGAGGTGGAACCAGGCACAGAATGATTGCCTCAGTAACACAGTGTAGATCCTTGTGATGTGGTGGCAGCTGCTGCCAAAGCAACGTTTTAAAAAATCAGCATGGACAATCGAATCTCCAGTAGTCAATCGGAAGCCTTGCTGAGCAAAAGCCCTACCACTTCCTAAAAACGCTTGGCAGGTGCCAGAAAAAGAGTCAGCGGGCACAGTGACGCCCACAGGCACCATGTTGAGGACCCCTGCTGTAACTACTGCATCAAGCTGGCTCATGGCCTCTTTTGCGTCATGACACAACAGAGGAAGAAAAATAGGGGAATTATTGAATCTCACCGGGTCACTGTGTGATTTTGCATTGAGGGTACCGTAGTCACTGGCTCCATGTATATGTTCTAAAAAATGGATTCAGTCCTTCTGGGGGCTCTGTCGCTTCAGCTGTTATGCTTAACACCTACGCTGCTTTTTTGTTCAGAGTCCCTCGTGTGCATTTCCCTTGATAATCCTTCCAACAGTCAGGTAAAGCAGATCAGCATTATCAATCCCTTTTGGAATTCAGTTGGCCAGAATGCGGAGGACTCGTTGAAAGGCGAGGGGACTTCAGGGAAGGGGGGATGTGGGGATGGATGCCAACTTGGACGGCTTTAAGAGGGGAGTGGGCATGTTCATGGAGTTCATGGGCTGTCCATGGCTACTAGTCATGATGCATACCTATTATCTCCAGGATCAGAGGAGCATGCCTATTATATTGGGTACTGTGGAACACACCCTGACCTGGATGGCCCAGGCTAGCCTGATCTCATCAGATCTCAGATGCTAAGCAGGGTCAGCCCTGGTTTGGATGGGAGACCACCAAGGAATACTAAGGTTGCTGTGCAGAGGACGGCACTGGCAAACCACCTCTGTTAGTCTCTTGCCATGAAAACCCCAAAAGGGGTCGCCATAAATCGGCTGCGACTTGACGGCACTTCACACACACACACACACACACACTGTGGAACACAGGCAGGACAATGCTGCTGCAGTCGTCTTGTTTGTGGGCTTCCTAGAGGCACCTGGTTGGCCACTGTGGGAACAGACTGCTGGACTAGATGGACCTTGGATCCAGCAGGGCTTTTCTTATGTTCTTATGGGATTGCATGATTGAACATGTCCCCATTTTTTTAAAAAAAGCCTCACTTATCTGTGAAAGCTAGTATATCAGGGTTTCTAGTTTAGTGTAGCCCTGAGGGTTGCCAGCTGTGGGTGGGAAATACCTGGAGATTTTGGGGGTGGAGTCTGAGGAAGGCGTGGTTTGGGGAGGGACTTCAATGCCTTAGAGTCCAATTGCCAAAGCGGCCATTTTCTCCAGGGGAACTGAACTCTGTCACCTGGAGATCAGTTGTAATAGCGGATCTCCCAAGTGACCCAAGATAGTTATTAAACACGGTAGGGAGGGCTGCATTGGTTCAAGCAGACTTGGGGTGATTGTCTGATACCAGCCCTGAGTGGATAATCCATGGATTGTTTTAACAAACCTCCTGAGTGCCCCTTTTTGTGCAGATTTCTGATTTTCAGCTCGTCCATACGTTCCCTTTGTGGTTAATGTCCTCTAAAGCCCTTGATGCTAGGCAGAAGCATGCTGCGTTATAATTGAGTTTGTGAAAGGTTTTAAATTTTCATGTTGTGAGGTGGGAATTTGAATGGTAGAGATGATGGTGGGTTTTTTGCTATTGCTTTAATTTAGGCTGCTTGCATTATGAATCAAGCCTTAGTACTGCTCAGAGCAGGAAGCCGCGGGGGTCCTAGCGGGCTGCAGCAACCTATTCCCCTCCTCGGCCTTCTTGTAGGGCTACTACAACTAGAAAGTGAAAGCTTTTGTCATTGAGCGGTGGTTTGAATTCTTCCTTCCGGCAGACCCCTTCCCGCATGAATTTCCCTACTGAGGAACCTCTGCGCATGTTTTCTGCAAGAATGCAGAATACTTCATAGGCTTCTGGGGAATAAACGTAGACGGTTCCTGTTGGATCAGACCAATAGTCTGACATCCTGTTTCACATTAGGGTTGCCAGGTCCCTCTTTGCGGGACGTTTTGGGGGCAGAGCCTGAGGAGGGTAGGATTTGGAGAGGGGAGGGACTAGGTGGGGCTAGGTTGGGTTCCTGATTAACCATTGCAGATCGGATTGGCTGTGAATTAAAATAACGTTGTTTTGGTTTCAGGATAAACCAGCATTGTGTAGTGGTTCAGAGCGGTGGTTTGGAGCGGTGGACTCTGATCTGGAGAAACCGGGTTTGATTCCCCACTCCTCCACATGAGCGGCGGATGCTAATCTGGTGAACTGGATTTCTTTCCCGACTCCTACACACGAAGCCAGCTGGGTGACCTTGGGGTAGTCACAGTCTCTCAGCCCCGCCTACCTCACAAGGTGTCCGTTGTGGGGAGGGGAAGGGAAAGTGATTGTAAGCCAGTTTGATTCTTCTTTAAGTGGTAGAGAAAGTCCACATATAAAAACCAACTCCTCCTTCTCTCCCCCCCCCCCAATGGGGACTCAAATTGGCTTACATTGTTTTTGCTTCATTTATTTTATTTACTATATTTATAGTCTCCCTGAGCCTCGAGGAAGATTATACAGTATACATCAAAACAATCAATAGGATTGTTTCCGCTGGAAAGCTGGGTGGGTGGAAGCCCTCTTCCGGGAAGCTGCTCAGTAGCTTGACAAGAATATTGACTCCAGAGGTGTAGCCCATTGTCAGTCTGTTGCAGCAAAAAAAAATGAACAGGTGGCTCCTTAAAGACTAACAGAATTTCATTCCAGCAAAAGCTTTTGTGGACTGGAGCCCACCAGGCCATTTTGCACGCCGGTACTTACAGAATCCCACAAGTTTACGTGTGCTAGATGCCTTCTGTCTTTCTCCCCTTCCTAATGAGTCTGCTTCACCTAGGAAGGCTACAGAGTTTTGCAGAGAGCTTCTTTAAAAAGAAAAGCAGTGAACGTCGGGCATCTAATACAATCCCTCCTCAATTCTGGGCAGGAAGCGCCCAGCTGCCATGCGGAGAATGAATTATGCAACATTTAATTTGCATAATAGGATGGCTGCAGCATTTAGACTCATGAATAATTAGGAGTAGCTTTACACGGTGGAAAGGTAGGGAGCAAAAGGGGGGAAGGAAATGGACGGCCGTCCGAAGCCTGGGGAGGAGGAAGGAGAAGCTGTGCAATACCTCAGTGGGCAGTTAGAGCCCCCCACATAATAATTAAAAAATCCAGATGTCAGTGATGGGGGGGGGAGGTAGGGAGGCCAGTATTGATGGAAAAGACCATAGCTGACCTCAGCCGTAGGCCTGGTGGAACAGCTCTGTCTTGCAGGCCCTGCGGAATTCCTTAAGGTCCCTGGTCTCATTAGAGAGGCTAATCTACCAGACGGGGGCCAGGGGAGAAAAGGCCCTGGCCCTGGTCGAGGACCACCAGCAAGTTATTATTTGATGATCGTAATGTTCTCTGGGGGACTTACTGGTGATTTCCTCTTCTGGGCAACTGCAGTTCTGCATTCAGGGCAGGGCTAGAAATGGAACTCAGCAGAATCGCCGAGATCCTTTAGAGATAGCCATGATAGTTAAAACAGAATAAAACTTATATGCATTTATAATGTAAATATAAGAGCCCCATGGCACAGAGCGGTAAGCTGTAGTACTGCAGTCAAAAGCTCTCCTCATGACCTGAGTTGGATCCCAACGGAAGTGGGTTTCAGGTAGCCGGCTCGAGTTGACTCAGCCTTCCATCCTTCCGAGGTTCCCTAAAATGAGTACCCAGCTTTCTGGGGGTAAGGTGTAGATGACTGGGGAAGGCAATGGCAAACCAGCCTGTGAACAAAGTCTGCCTAGTAAACGTCAGGCTGTGACGTCACCCCATGGGTCAGGAATGACCCGGTGCTTGCACAGGGGACCTTTACCTTTTGCCATAAGCCATTTGGACTGTTTGATGTACTTTGGTTTTCATGTCTAAATGAACTTTAGATAGATTTCTTTTACCCTGATCAGGTAGAGTAGGGATTCGAACCTGGATCTCCCAGATACCAGCCTGGAACTCTTAACCACTCCACCACACTCATGACCACACAAACACATGAAGCTGCCTTAAACTGAATCAGACCCTCAGTCCATCAATGTCAGTATTGTCTACTCAGACCAGCAGCGGCTCTCCAGGGTCTCAGGCAGAGGTCTTTCATATCTCCTACTCCCTTTAACTGGAGATGCCAGGGATTGAACCTGGAACCTTCTGCATGCCAAGCAGATGCTCTACCACTGAGCCACAGCCCCTCGCTCTCCAAAGTAGCCATTATTGGAAAAGCAGATTCTGTGCCCGTTAGGTTTTCCCGCCGACTTGTACAGAATGCCGTGTTCTTTTCTTTCAGCCAAACCACCCTTCCCAAGAAAGGAACGGCATCTCCGTGCTGGTGGCGTAGTACAAGAAATTGTCTGTCACCACAACCTGATGGCTGCTGCTGTGACTTTCACAATCTGGGTGGTGGTGGTAATGAATCAAGAGCCGTCCCCCCCCCCGCTTCCTCTGAGAGCCAAACCCTCCCATTTTCCTTGTCAGCGAAACGACAGCTCGCCCACGTGCTCCCTGGCTTGAAGGACGTGCTGTCCCCCCTCTTTCCACAGGCAATATTTTTAGCATTCTAGTAAGCAAAGAGTAAATGCCGGGGAGGACACTGTTCTCGGATGTTGTTGCCTCACCCCCACAAATCATGGGTGCTTCCCCCCCTTCCCAAATCAAGATCCTGGTAATTTACTGCTGCTGTTGAGATTCTATCCTGGCATTGAAACACACAGGGAGGGGCGGTGGCTCAGTGGTAGTGCATCTGCTTGGCATGCAGAAGGTCCCAGGTTCAATCCCCGGCATCTCCAGTTAAAGAATCTGGCGGGAGATGATGTGAAAGACCTCTGCCTGAGACCCTGGAGAGCTGCTGCCAGTCTTAGTAGGGGTTTGCCTTCAAGAGAGGGCAAATATACCTACCGGAGAGAAACTGAGAGTGCTCCTAGCAGGCTTTGAACACTTTGGCTGTAGCAGAGATTTCCCCCCACAAGTTATAGCAAGGTGTATTAATATGAATAAATGAGTCCAAGCCTGGAGTCGGGCTATTAGGATTGTTTTTAGCTTTGTCAGTGTGATGCTGCCCAAGGCCTTTGGGTCGGATGAGTAGGTTCCTTTAAGTATGAGAAGACCTCTTCAGAGCAAGCCAAGTCCCCCAGTCTCGGTGGGGTCGCCTTGTGCAGGCCTGGGAGAGAATGACAACTAACAGTGGCCTTCTACTGTTGCCTTCTACTGCACCTCTGTTCCTAGTTGTGTAGCTGGTGCCTCGGTTGGACAAAGATCTGGCTATGGTTGCCAACCCATCAAAATGTTCTGGTGCGCATGCTGGGCGCTGCCTATCCTGGGAACAGAGTACGGACCAATGGATGGCAGGAGTATGTGACTGAACAGGGGGTCCTTCGGGCTCCTGCAAACCAAAAAAAAAAGATGACAGGTGTTAGCTTTATTGTCCTGTAAAGGAGAAGAAGAGTTGGGGGTTTTTATGGCGACTTTCTCTACCTTTTAAGGAGAATCAGACCGGCTTACAGTCTCCTTCCCTTCCTCTCCCCACAACAGACAACCTATGAGGTAGGTGTGGCTGAGAGAGTTCGGAGAGAACTGTGACTAGCCCAGGGATACCCAGCAGGCTTCATGTGGAGGAGTGGGGAATGAAACCCGGTACTCCAGATTATCCTCCGCCGCTCATGAGGAGTGGGGAAACAAACCCGGTTCTCCAGATCAGAGTCTGCCGCTCATGTAAAGAGGGAGTCAAACCAGGTTCTCCAGATTAGAGTCCGCTGCTCTTAACCCCTACACCACACTGGTTTATACAGCAAATTGCATGGGGGCTTTACATGATAATAAAACTGTCACCTGGCATCTTTTCCCCTTTTTTGGTTTTCTGGCACGTTGCTTGGGGTAGCCCTGTTTTTCCTTTCTCTTTTGACTCCTGAAAGGTTTCACTGTGCCGCAATTCCCCTGCTCAAAAAAAGTTCTTTGTTTTTATTCTCTCTCGCTCCCCTTTACCTTCCCCCCCCACCCAATGTTTCGCTGGTTAAAAAATCCCTCCAACCTGAGTCGCGCTGTGACCCAAATAAACTCTTGATCCGCTGGCCGCTTACAGCGGATCTTGGCTTTCCAGCCAAACTACCTCATGACCGCTTACTATGGAGCAGGGACAGCTGACATCTTCGGTTATGACAAACCCTTTTGCCCCCGCCTTGAGTGGATGAGGGGCTAGGAGAGTTTCTACAAACCCGTCTTTTGTTCTCAGCCCTTCCTCCTCCTCCTCAGCCATTTCCGATGGAATTATACATGCGTGCGTTAATTTTTTGAGACAGCTTCCCTGATAAAAAACGTTCACTCGGCTTCCCCAGTGTGAGCAAGATTAATCTGGGATAATTACTGTATCAACTCTGAGCAACTCACAGCTCTCATTAAACAAATTGCGCTGCTGTGTGCTGTGGTTTTTTTTTTTTTTAAAGGAAAGCACTTGGAAATAGCCACCTGGGGTGCCGGGGGGGGGGTTGCTGCTTCTTTCTCAATGGGGGGTTGTTCCTGTGCTAGGATTCTCTTGGGGAAAACATTTTGTGGAAATTGTACATTCCAGGAACCCAAGAAGAATATTCAGCATTTACAGAGAACTTTCTGAGCTATCCTTACAACACTCCTGTAAGGTAGGCCAGTATTAAGTAACCACCTACCGTTCCACTCGGCTGACAGTGGCTTGAGCCCATGCACTGGAGGAAGGGTAGAGCATCTGCTCGGCATGCAGAAGGTCCCTGATTCAATCCCTGGCATCTCCAGTTAAAGGGACTAGACAGGTTGTTGATGTCAACAACCCCTGCCTGAGACCTGCTGCCGGTCTGAGTAGACAATACTGACGTTGCTGGACCAAGGGTCTGATTCATTATAAGTCAGCTTCATGTGTTCGTGTGCTTTATATTGAATAAGACCCTTTGCCCATCGGCATTACCTACTCAGACTGCCAATGGCTCTCCTGAGTCTCAGGCGGAGGTCTTTCCCACCACCTGTAGCCCGGTCCTTTTAACTGGAGATGCCAGGTATTGAACCTGGGACTTTGTGCATGCAAAGCAGAGGCTCTGCCACTGAGCCACGGCCCTTCCCCTTGAGCCAGAAAAACACATCACTGTTTGCAGAGCAGAGGAAGAGGTTGCAACCTACTCTTCACATGCTCCCATGCGCCAGCTGCACTCGTCAGAAAGCCTCACTCTTCTGATGCCCCCCTTAGGATTATTCCTCTGGCATAATTCAGGTCATGGGCATTTTCTGTGGCAGCCCAGTCCCCTGGAATGGGTTACCAGAGCTGGTCCAGAGGGCTCCTTCCCTTGTTGCATTTGGGAAGGCCCATAAAATGGTTTTCAGAGGGCGTTCAGCGGAGAGTAAACTTTCGACTGATCTGGCTTTATTTATCTTGTGTATGATGTTTATCTTGTTAATGGACGGTTGTATCTTTTTAAATGTGCTTGTGGCTTCTTGTTGCTTTCTTCGCTGCCTTGAATCTAAGGTGGGATATAAATCTTTGAAATGGATAAAACGCCGCAAGGTGGTGACGTTGTTTTAGTTAGTTCTAAAGATGTTTGTGTTTTTGAAATGTATTTGTAAATACATAAATGTGCGCTTTGAAAACATGCACGACCTTGTTTGCAATTGTGACTGACTGTATCCTTTATGGATTCGGCCGAATAAAGAAGTGATTGGACGGAGCTGATATCTGTTATGCTTAATACAGCCGCTGGGTTCCTGTAAAGTGATAATGGGTGGGTTTTAGGATAACATTTTTTTAAATTGCCCAAGATTCAGATTCCTACTGCTGGAGACCCAGTGTGGTGTAGTGGTTAAGAGCGGTGGTTTGGAGCGGTGGAATCTGGAGAACTGGGTTTAATTCCCCACTCCTCCACATGAGCAGCGGAGGCTAATCTGGTGAACTGGGTTGGTTTTCACACTCTTACTCATGAAGGCAGCTGGGTGACCTTGGGGAAGTCACAGCTCTGATAGAGCTCTCTCAGCCTCACCTACCTCACAGGGTGTCTGTTGTGGGGAGGGGAAGGGAAGGCGATCGTAAGCCGGTTTGAGTCTCCCTTAAGTGGTAGAGAAAGTCGACATATAAAAACCAACTCTTCTTCTACCCTGCAAAATTTGAAGATTCATCCCTCTGCTTGCCACACAGGCCCGGTTCACACATTCAGAGGAACAAGGTGATAGAACAGACTGTACCACTTCAGAGTGTAGGTCATGGGGATTCCAGTTTTGAATATTCCTTTGCATATTTAAGAAAAAAATTGTTATGCAAGTACTAAACTAGCACAAATACTTAACTGTGTGTGTGTGTGTTAAGTGCCGTCAAGTCGCTTCCGACTCATGGCGACCCTATGAATGAAAGTCCTCCAAAATGTCCTATCTTTGACAGCCTTGCTCAGATCTTGCAAACTGAATACTAAACTACCACCCCCTAAACACACACACATACCCGTGTTTGCTGAGGTGCTTTCTGTTTGCATGGAGCTTTAACCATTGGGGAGCGTTCTGCAGTGTGATCCATCTCTGATTCTCTACCAGGAGTCTGAAGTGAACACATGAAGCTGCCTTATACTGAATCAGACCCTTGGACCATCAAACTATTGTCTACTATGACCAGCAGCGGCTCTCCAGGGTCTCAGGCGGAGGCCTTTCACATCACCTACCTGCCTAGTCCCTTTCACTGGAGATGCTGGGGATTGAAACTGGGACCTTCTGCCTGCCAAGCGGATGCTCTATCACTGAGCCACAGCCCTGCCCCAAGTGACACTGTCTTCTCTGCCACTTAATGCACTGCTCTGGGCAAGCCAGGCTTCATGCATCTCTTTTTAAAACCAGGAGGAGGAGGTAGTTAGAGATTTGATTCCTCTTGAAGGAGCTCACCTTCCCCTGTTACTAAACCAGGGGTTCCCCCTACACAGATCCGGAGAAAATGGCTGCTTTGGTGGGTGGAGTCTATGGCATTATAACCCCCAATGAGGTTTCTCCAGTTTACTGTCAGCGCAACACTTCCATCCTTTTATAACATTCCGGTATAAAAGACTGCCAAACAAAGACTCTCCAAAGGCCGACCGCAAACAATAGCATGCCGCTCTCCGCGTCTCCCTCTCTGAACACAAAGCAATTATTGTATGGGGACGTTTCACAGCGTCTCCCCCTGAACATAGAATTAAAACGTCTCCATTTTGTTTAACAGCCTCGGGCTTAAAAAAAAAGGCCTTCCATCGGTGGCAAAGTTCTGGAATATATTTTGTGTTAGCCGTGATTTACTAATTAGGTTGTCCTCCAGATTCTCCTTCTGTGCTGTTTTTAAAAAACGTACTTGGCACGGCAGAAACGCAAGCAGATTGAGGTTGGGAAGAAATCTCTGTCCCAGATGTTCTGTGATTCTGGTGACTGCTGTGCAATACATAGCCCCCCCTCTCTCTCTCCTCCCCTCTCTCCCCTCCCCCCCTCCCCGGATGTTCAGATTTTAAACAGCGGCTTCACGCAGAGTATCTGAGCAATGGTTGCAGGTGACAGATTGCTGGCCTCTTTTTTAAAAAACATGCTTGCAGAAAAAGACATCTTTGGTTCCAAAGGTGCTTGATAAAAATTGATCGGGTGAGGCCGCTGTGATTTTTATTTTCTTACTGGGCGAAGGATCTTGCCTGGAAAACCATGTGCAACAGGATGAGCAGACATGGGATTAATTATTTGGGGACTGTAGTTTTGAGTGTGTCTGCGCAGGTATGCTCTAGGGGCCCCTATTTAACTTGTTTTCTGGCATCTGTGTATGTATACGTGTAACCATGGGCCATCAAGTCGCAACCAACTTATGGGGACCCCAGTAAGGGGTCTTCAAGTCAAGAGATGAGCAGGGGTGGTTGGCCGCTGCGTTTCTCTGCAGAGTCTTCCTTGGTGGTCCCCCATTCAAGTACCAGCATGGTACAGTGGTTAAGAGCAGTGGTTTGGAGCAGTGGAGTTTGATCTGGAGAACCGGGTTTAATTCCCCACTCCTCCACATGAGCGGTGGACGCTGATCTGGGGAACTGGGTTGGTTTCCCCACTCCTACACATGAAGCCAGCTGGGTGACCTTGGGCAAGTCACAGCTCTGATAGAGCTCTCTCAGCCCCACCTACCTCACAGGGTGTCTGTTGTGGGGAGGGGAAGGGAAGGCGATCGTTAGCCGGTTTGAGTCTCCCTTAAGTGGTAGAGAAAGTCGACATATAAAAACCAACTCTTCTTCTTCTTCTACCAACCCTGCTTAGCTTCCATATAAGAGAGAGAGATAGATTTGAAGGATATTTGGAAGACACCTTTTTCAAATTATACTAGCGCAAGTGCCTAGAAATTTAATTTCTGGTAGTTGGAGGTATGGATGTACCTTGCATGTACATGCGTGTACGAGCACGCACATGGACAGTAAAATACAATGTGTTGAACAGCTTATTCTTTTGCAGCCCATCCAGTTGAGGGCTTTTTTTAACATACACTCCAGAAGTCTACCACTGCATTCTGTCCAACTTGTGGAATGGTTCCCAGTGTGACACTTCTCTTTTCTTGGTTACGGAGACTTTTCTTTTAAAAAAAGAAAAGAGAAAATCACTTGTCTTAATAGAATTTGGCATGAAACCTGCCTCTCTTTTGTCCCCGTTGCTTTCCGTTTTCAGCAGGCAGGTTACCTCCTTATCAGCTGCTTACATAAGAGACTTTGGTAGCCTCAGCAACAACCGGAGAGAGAGGCAAAAAAAAAATGTGTAGCAGATCAGCAAAAATGTTTTGGTCCCCTCCGGATAACTAACATCACAGCAACTGTCCTCTTCATGCCCCTCCTCCATTCCCTCAAAGCCAGTTTTAGGCCTGGCAGCCATCCTTGTAGGGGAGCTTGAGCACATGATCCCTGGATTTCTAGCAGTCATCCTGCGTCCTTTTTGTTAATTCTTGTTGTGGCTGGGTGGTTTTTTTTGGAGCGCATCGGACCCCTTCGTTCCGTTACCAGCAGGAGAGGTGACACTGGAGAGACGGGACACCCCCTGAGATGCTGGGTGGCCCTTTTCAAAGACCGTGAACCGTTTTTTTCAGCAGTGTAGACGGGAAGAGTTTAAACTTTCTCAGCTCAGAGATTTTTAGTGTCTGTGCACCATGGAATGGTTTAGTTAGACTAATCAGTTCCCCTGGAGGGATTTTCCTTTCTTGTCTCTCCTGTCAAGTTGATATGTTCAGGAGACGTGAGCCTACTTGGCTCAAAGGAGAAAGTCTTCAGAGCTCTCCATCTACGGGCTGAAGATTATTCTGTGTACACATACCATCCCTTTTAAATAAATACTGCCAGTTCTTCCTTTCGTCTGTATGTTTAATGCAGGCAAGCTGAAACGTCGAAACTTGAGTCCAAACTGCAACCCAGCAAGGTTTTTTGGGACATGGTAAAGATCCAGCGCATGGTTACCTTCCACATTTTGATTTAAATTGCACCTCTCTGAGAATCCTGGGAGCTGTAGTTTTGCCAAGGTGCTTAGAATTATCTGCTAGAGAGCTCTAGACCCTTCATCCAAACTACAGTTCCCAGGATTCCTTGGAAAAAATTGAATGATCATTAAACCCATTTAAATCTGTGATGAGGATGTGGAGGAAAGGTGCGATAAAATTACACTAAAGAAAAGCCTGGGTTAAATGTTGGTGTGGAATCCCACTTTGTGGGGAGGATAAATGACCTCTGATTAACCTGGAGGCCTGCATTTGTGCATTGCTGGTAATGGGGGGGGTAGTTTCTGAATGGGATTTTATACATGAGGAAGGAGATGCAAGCACAGCCCTGTGCCCGGATCATGCGCTAATCTGACTTAATGCTGGCGAGAAGGGACGTGTGAATACACTGAGTCAGTTTGTGTTTGTGGACCCAGTGTGAGAATGATGGATCCACGGCCTCTTAAATGGTTTTTTTGTGTGTGTTTTTGCCGTCAAGTCACAGCTGACTGACGACGACCCTGTATGGTTTTCAAGGCAAGAGACGTTCAGAGGTGGTTTGCCATTGCCTGCCTCTGCGTCATGCCCCTGGTATTCCTCTAGGCTGCAACTAGAGTATTGTGTGCAGATCTGGAGGCCTGACTTCAAAAAGGATGTGGACAGAATTGAGCGGGTGCAGAGGAGAGCGACGAGGATGATCACAGGGGCCTGGAGACCAAGCCCTATGAGGAAAGGCTGAGGGATTTAGAAATGTTCAACCTGGAGAAGAAGAGGTTGAGGGGGGACATGATTGCTCTCTTTGAGTATTTGAAGGGCTGTCACTTAGAGGAAGGCAGAGAGCTGTTCCTCTTGGCAGCAGAGGATAGGACTTGCAATAATGGGTTTAAATTACAGGCGGAAAGGTACCGACTGGATATTAGGGGGGAAATTTTTACAGTAAGAGTTGTTCAACAATGTAATCAGCTTCTTAAGGAGGTGTTGAGCTCTCCCTCACTGACAGTCTTCAAGCAGAGGCTGGACAAACACTTGTCAGGGATGCTCTAGGCTGATCCTGCATGAAACGGGTTGGACTAGATGGCCTATATGGCCCCTTCCAACTCTTTGATTCTATCCTTGGAGGTCTCCCATCCAAATACTAGCTAGGGTCAGGGCTGAGAGTGTGTGGCTAGCCCAAGGTCACCCAGCAAGCTTCCATGGCGTGAGCGGGGACCTTAACCACCACACCACGCTGGCTCTCTTTACATGGTGTACTGTATAAAAATTAACCAGCAGCGGAAGCTCTCTGTAATATCTCTACAGTCCATGAGGCATGTCAACCCTGTGCCACGTATCCATTATGTCCTTGTTGCCCAAGAAACAATATTTTTAGATTTCTTCTAAATATGTGCTTCCTTCTCTTGGGATTGTGGGCTTTTGTTGGGGTTTGATAATAAAGACAAAAAAGTCTCAGACATGAAGAAAAGTCATCTGTGAGGCTTCCATCTGATAAAATAGCTAGAGCTGTGCAAACATGCACACAAAAAATTGTTTCAAATTTTGTTTTAAAAATGGAGAGAGCTACTAGAGGGGACCGGCTGTGGGCAGCTGGCTGGAAGAAAGAAGATTCCTGGGTCCTGCACAAAGACAACTCTCGTGTTTTCCTTTGGCCCAAGATGATTTCCACAGCCAGAAAGGTGGACATGAAAATATATCGCTAAAATTATTAGTCACGGTTTGCACAAATCTAGTATTAAGAGCTGGGTTTGCCCAGAAATACGGTGAACGGGATTGTGGGAAAGTTAGTACCTATTCATGAGGCATTGACTTCTATGTGTGTGTTAAGTGCCGTCAAGTCGCTTCCGACTCATGGCGACCCTATGAATGAAAGTCCTCCAAAATGTCCTATCTTTGACAGCCTTGCTCAGATCTTGCAAATTGAGGGATGTGTCTTCCTTTATTGAGTCAATCCTTCCTTTGACTTCTACACGAAGGAATTAAGTGGGGTATTTACTGGGAGCAGACAGTGATGGCGCACAGGCACAAACCATCCCATCCAAGAAGAAGAAGAAGAAAGAAGAAGAGTTGGTTTTTATATGCCGACTTTCTCTGCCACTTAAGGGAGAATCATACCGGCTTACGATCATCTTACCTTCCTCTCCCCACAACCGACACCCTGTGAGGTACGTGGGGCTGAGAGAGTGTGACTAGCCCAAAGTCTCCCAGCTGGCATCATGTGTAGGAGAGGGGAAACAAATCCAATTCACCAGATTAGCCTCCACCGCTCATGTGGAGGAGTGGGGAATCAAACCCGGTTCTCCAGATCAGACTCCACCACTCCAAACCACCTTTCTTAACCACTACAACACGCTGGCTCTCTATTTCTTGTTCCAGCTACACTGGATCACAGTTTGCTTCAAGGCTCAATTCAAGGTGCTGGTATTGACACTTCTGTACACTTCTTTGTGACCAGCATATTTTAAGGACCGCATACCTGTTCACTCCTGTCATCTTTGGAGGCCCTGCTTCAGGTGCCGCTGCCATCTGAAGCTAGCTAGGGGGGAGGATAGCCCGAAGAAGGGCCTTCTTGGTCATGGCACCAAAACTTTGTAACTTACTCCCCACTGAGATTCCTCTGTCTCTCTTTATTGTGGTTTTCTTCCAGTGGGTGAAGACTTTTGCTTTGTATAGCATACCCCCAGAAACTCTTATTGGACCTCCTCCCTGGTTTTGGTGTTATATGTGTTTGTGTATTTATATGTTTTTATTGAATTATTTTATATACTATTTTAAATGCTCTTTTGGTGTTTTAATGTTCTGATGTCCACTGCCTTGGGGAACTTGTTTGAGTAGAAAGGCAGTATAGAAATGTTCTAAGAAAATAATAAAATAAATATTCAATGTGTGTAGTGGCAAGTGCATGAATAAAAAAGAGCTGGTAAAGAAATGCTAAATTTCCTATTTTCATTTTTGAAATAATGGAGAACCGCTGCCCCTTCTGTAATCTCTCTCTTAGTGGTATGTTTGAATCAGATAAAGACAGTTCTGTTTTGTCAAGCTTTGGGAAATTACCCCTTTAGTATGTTTATAGTCTTGTTTTTATTTGGAGTATTTTTAGTGTGTGTGATTTTTTTATGATGCTTTATATAATTTCATGGTATAGTGCTTTGGAAACAGTAGATGAAAGGTGGTTTTAAAAAATCTTGTAAATAGATCATGTGCCAGATTGGTCTCCCCCAACCCCCTTTGTATAAACCAGACATTAAAACTTCATTGCTCATTATAATTTACTTTTCAAGTAGTCTCCCCATTGACTGCAGCAAAGCTGACTCGTGGAAGTGAGCTGCAGCCTAGGCTTTTATTAAAATAAACCTCCCATCCCGCACTCTTAGTATACACATTCCTGAGACGTCGGTCAATGAAACCAGCCATGAATCCATCAATAAAATTTGTGTGTCTTATCATAAAGGCAACAGCTATAAAACAGAAGAAGCCGACAAATAAGAATCGAACTCAGACAAGGCAACTGATGAAGGGGGGGCGTGGAGGGGGTCGACAGCTTGGGAGAATAAAAATCTTTTCATTGATAGGGAACTGAGTTTGGATGGGATTATTGAGGTTGCCAGATTTTCATTCATTCTCTCTCTCTCTCTCTCTTTTAAGGGGGACGCATCTGTTCCTTTTCTCCTTGCATCGAACAAGTTCAGCGGACCTGCCTGGCTTTGGAAGAGCATGACTTTACGGAAATTAACACTGTGGAGATTCTGCTCAGAGTGTACAACGTCAGGACAATTAGCTTGCAAATCCCTGACCTTGGTAAAGCAGCCGGGGATAATGCAAGTGCAGACTCGGACGGAGGCGGCCGATCGAACCCAGATGGCTCCCGCGCTAATCTGCAGCAGGGGACCGTGCAGTTTAAAAGCGGCGTCCCGCCCCGCGAGATGGTGGCTCACACTGGATATTTGAGCTTTGCTACCAAAAGCCTATTTTAGTTACAGACGTAAAGAAGGGCCTCCGCATCACTCCCTTCTCCACCCCACCGCCCACCCATCCGTCCAGCATCCCAAGCTTTTCAGTCAGGCAGGCAATTCCATATATAGTCAGATTGAGTAAAGATTATGCTTTGTTTAAATAGCACACGGGAGCACTAACTAGATCAGCCTTGGAAACAGACTGTCGTTTTGGAGCAGGGCTTGGCTAGCTATGAGCGAGCGAGGAAGACGGATTACCAGCTAATAGCAGTGGGTTGGGATTTAAAGAAGTAAAAGCCACTGGGCTGGGTGATCTGTCTGTCTTCTTTTTTTTAATGTAATGCCAATGGGTTTCCTTAGTTTCTGGAATCCTGCATTGATTCTTTCCCTCTGTGACATGAGTCAAGAGGGCTGTGTGTGCGTGCGTTTTAATCAGGCATTTATTTAATATGTGCCTTTTAAGTGTTGGAAGGAGGCCCAAGGAGTGACCCTTGTTATAATAAGTAAGATTTGAGTCCAGTGGCACCTTAAAGACCAACATGGCTTCCAGGGTATAAACCTTTGAGAGTCAACGCTCCCTTTGTAAGATATTGCGACTCTCGAAAGCCATACCCTGGAAATGTTGAACTCTCGAAAGCCCACACCCTGGAAATCTTGTTGGTCTTTAAGGAGTGACCCTTGTTATAATAAGTAAGATTTGAGTCCAGAGGCACCTTAAAGCCCAAAGGTTTCCAGGGTATAAACCTTTGAGAGTCAAAGCTCCCTTTGTCAGATATTGCGACTCTCGAAAACCACACCCTGGAAATCTTGTGGGACTCTCGAAAGCCCACACCCTGGAAATCTCGTTGGTCTTTAAGGAGTGACCCTTGTTATAATACATAAGAGTTGAGTCCAGTGGCACCTTAAAGCCCAACAAGGTTTCCAAGGTATAAACTTTTGAGAGTCAAAGCTCCCTTTGTCAGATATCGCGACTCTCGAAAGCCCACACCCTGGAAATCTTGTGGGACTCTCGAAAGCCCACACCCTGGAAATCTCGTTGGTCTTTAAGGAGTGACCCTTGTTATAATACATAAGAGTTGAGTCCAGTGGCACCTTAAAGCCCAACAAGGTTTGCAGGGTATAAATCTTTGAGAGTCAAAGCTCCCTTTGTCAGATATTGCGACTCTCGAAAGCCCACACCCTGGAAATTTTGTTGGACTCTCAAAAGCCCACACCCTGGAATTCTCGTTGGTCTTTAAGGCGCCACCGAACTTGAATCCTGCTCTTCGACTGCAGGCCAACACAGCTACCCGCCTGAAACGGTCATTGTAATGACTGGACTCAAACCTGTTTCTCGGGAAGGAATTGTTCTGACTCCAAGGAGGCTCGCTTGGCTGAGTAATGACTCAGCAGGAAGGCTCCTGAGCATTCAAGCAGGCCCTGTTATTATTTCACTTGGTCGCATCGGATTCCCGGGTAGGTTTGGGTTTTTTTGCTTTCCTGTAATGTTATAAGTGGCAGGCCGAAATCATTTTTCTTCACGCTGTCAATCATGTGCCTCTGCTCCCCATTAGGAAAGAGCAGAAGCTTAACCAACTGTTGCTAATCAATAAAACATTTATCTCAAAGAGGTGCATTGCTTAATAGCGGTATGCGCCAGATAGCGAACCATTCCACGTGTCATTCAAATAATGGGAAATTTCTAACCCCCTCTCCCTCAGATGCTATTTAGAGTTTTTTTTTTTTTTGCATTCCAGTGTGCATAGGAATTCTTGTACATGCAGACATGTTTAATTGGAGAGTCATGATCCTCATTTATTATGCCCTTTTTGTGTTTTCATTTTGGGTCCCTTTATTGGATTGAATGAAGAAATGCTTACAGGGCAAGGAACATCATGCACGGATTGGGTCCGTGCATCTATAAGCATGCGCAGTTTATTAGGTAATTGGTCTGCCACTCTCAGAGGGATCCTGTTCACTTCCATTTATCCTCGAAAGTAAGTGGTTTTGAGTGCTGTGACCTTCAGCTGCTATTCTCCGGCTATGGAGTCCTCAGTAATCTCCTTGAGTTCCTTGCAATGATTCCCCCCCAAAAATGATGTGAAGATTAGAATTTATCGCCATCTGTCTCCACATACTTTGAATAGCCAAACTAAAGTCAGGTTTTGACTAAGGCATTTGAGGACCGCAGCATCAGACAAGGTGCAACTCAAGGACGGAAGAACAGCAGGTGGGATTTTCTCTTTTTTTCCAGTGGAATTCAGCTAACCTACTCAAACAGTTTGATGGACATTTTTCATTTGAGGCTTCAAGTGCCGGACTGAATGGACTTTTAATAATTATTTTCCTGTATCTGTAAAACTAGCAAGGTGGGGTAAAGCTAAGTGAAAACTCTTCTTCCAGACATTTTGATATCGCAAATAAACCATGTTTTCATTAAACTGTGGTTTTGCGAGACAAATTTTGGTTAGTCTGCAGCTGAAAAGAACAAATTCCAGATTGTCTGTTTCCTGACTCTTGCCTTCCACTAGTCTCTTCATATATGGCCAGCGCTGTTCAGTAACCACAGCTAATTCAACAGCACTTAACAAACCATGGTTTGAAATCTTGGTCTGGTGTCACTCAACAAGCCCTATGGTGCAATCATAAACAGTTACACCCTTCTTGAAGTCAACAGACTTCAAAGAGTGTAACGGTTTGCCCTGCCCTGGATTGCCCAGGCCAGCCTGATCTCATTAGATCTTGGAAGTTAAGCAGGGTCAGTTCTGGTTAGGACTTGGATGGGAGACCACCAAGGAAGTCCAGGGTTGCTACGCAGAGGCGGGCAATGGCAACAGCAACCCACCTCTGTTTGTTTCTTGCCATGAAAACCCTCTGGGGTCACCATACATCGGCGCTTGCTGTATACATGCACAACTCTGCACGCACAACTGCTAATACGGATGGTCTAACAGGTTAGCAGTGCAATCTATTTAGGATTGCACTGCTAATCTGTTAGATCATCCGTATTCAGACTTCATATTCAGACTTCACAACTAACCTAGCCAGCATGGTGTGGTTAAGAGCGGTGGTTTGGAGTGGTGGACTCTAATCTGGAGAACCGAGTTTGATTTCCCGACTCCTCCACATAAGTGGTGGATGCTAATCTGGTGAACTGGGTTGGTTTCCCCACTCCTACACATGAAGCCAGCTGGGTGACCTTGAGCTAGTCACAGCTCTTAGAACTCTCCAGCCTCACCTACCTCACAGGGTGTCTGTTGTGAGGAGGAGAAGGGAAGGTGATTGTAAGCTGATTTGATTCTTCCTTAAGTGGTAGAGAAAGTCGGCATATAAAAACTAGTCTTCCATACATACATATGCACCGCCAAATTGCAGACAAATTTTGGTGACTCCAGTGGCGGGTTTTCAAGGCAAGAGGCGGTTCAGAGGTGGTTTGCCATTGCCTTCCTCTGCAGTTTTCCCTGGCATCTCCCCTCCAATTACTGAGCCTGCTTCGCTTCTGAAATTGAGCTATGCCATGCAGCCTTCCCTCCCCACAGCTTAAACTGCAATAAATAAGCAGCCGATAACATTCAACTCTGTGCCCAGAAATGCCTTACCTGCATAATAAGCTTCTGTTAAAGTAACAAAAGCAGCCAGGCTGGTTTCCCCCCCCCCCACCCCCCACACACACATCTTTCTGTTGGAAAGGACAATGAAAGACCTTTCCAGTAACACACACACCACACCTTCCTGGTTTGTTATTTCCTGTACGTAAGACTATACTAGCACTTACAGATGACAAATGCTGTAAATATTTCTAAGAAATAAATTCTCTCTGGTGTTTCTCAACAGGGCACTTAGCTATTATATCTAGGCTTGGATAAAATGCATCCCACGAGATATCCCTTTTATCCACTCTAGTGCACAGGCTGTTTCATACATCTGGATGGGAATGTGCACCCGATAGCGCCCTTTCCTTGACAGAAATAAACACTGCTAAGCTTTTAACGGGTTACGGGCCCAGCACTAATGTATCAAAGTTTAACCAAAAAAAAAAAAAGATGGTAAAGATAGACTGGCTGAGAAGATTAATAAGCAAGGGAACAAATTGGTTGAGCTGACGCTGTTGCATAAGGTGTTTTGGCAGGTGGCAGCTTTCCTCCTGGGAAGGATGTGAAAGTCCTTCTTTACCCTTTAAGGGAAAGTCAGGTGGAAGCCACTACATTATGAATAGGGAGATATAAGTACACGCCAGGGAGGGAGGAGAGAGCATGTACATATGCAAATATAAGGTCTGCCAAATTAAATGCTGGCAGGAGAAGCTGGTTGCAGCCCGCAATGGGTGAGGAAACGCTGAGCTAATGTCACCGGCCTGACCTTAAGGCACCTTGCGCTGAATTTGACACTTCGGGCTGTGTGCTAGAAGAGCTTGGCTCATGGTGCCTTGGTGCAAACTGGAACGTGGAATCCAGTTCTTAGATCACATCTGCAGCCCAGAAGGGAGGTGCAAAGGATGTTATCAGGTGAACGGATACCTGCTTCTGTATGCAGCAGCCAAGGTGGTGGCTCAGCTCTGTAGGTTTGCTTGTTCCCAGGCCTGTGAAAATTGGCCACCTTCAGTTCCTTGATCTAAGGTGCCTGGTTGCCAGGCATGCAAATCTAAGGTGAGGACAGGGATGATGAAGAAGAAGAGTTGGTTTTTATATGCTGTCGTTCTCTACCACTTAAGGAAGAATCAAAACAGCTTACAATCACTTCCCCTTCCCCTCTTCACAACAGACACCCTGTGAGGTAGGTGGGGCTGAGAGAGCTCTAAGAGAGCTGTGACTAGCCCAAGATCACCCAGCTGGCTTCATGTGTAGGAGTGGGAAAACCAACCCGGTTCACCACATTAACATCTGCCACTCATGTGGAGGAGTGGGGACTCAAACCTGGTTCTCCAGATGAGAGTCCACCACTCCAAACCACTGCTCTTAACCACTATACCACGCTGGCTCTCCAGCAGCAACAAAGAGCCATGGCCTTAGTCTACACTCAGACAGTCATCAGCTAAAGTTGGCAGAGCGGTCTCTGCCCCAGAGCCCAGCCTGAAGCCAGATTGAAGTCTCTAGCATGGGTGAGTTATCCAAGAAGACCCAGAGTTGGAGTGATACAGGCCATTCTGAGTCCCCTTTGGGAAGAAAGATTGGTATAAATGAAGCAAATAAAAAATTATGGTACAAGAGGGCGGCTGGCAGGGACTGCTACTGTTGTGCCATATTGAGTTATCAACCTCCAGATGGGGCCAGCGGATCTCCCAGAATGACAACTGATCTCCAGACTACAGAGATCAGTTCCCCTGGAGGAAATGGCAGCTTTGGAGGGTGGAGTGTATAGCATTATATCTCAGAGGTCCTTCCCCTTCCCATACTAGAGCTCCCTCAGCCTCACCTACCTGACAAGGTGTCTTTTGTAGGGAGAAGAAGGGAAGGCGATTGTAAGCCAGTTTGATTCTCCTTAAAAGGTAGAGAAAGTCGGCATATAAAAACCAACTCTTCTTCTTCTGATGCCAGCCTCCAGGTGGGACCTGGGGATCCCCCCCCCCCGAATTACAGCTCATCTCCAGATCGCAGAGACCAGTTCCTCTGGAGAAAATGGATGCTTTGGAGGGTGGGCTGTATGTATGGTTGCCAACTCCTGGTAGGGAAATATCTGGAGGTTTTGGGGGTGGAGCCTGAGGAGGGCAGGGTTTGGGAAGGGGAGGGACTTTAATGCCATAGAGTCCACCTTCCCAAGCGGCCATTTTATCCAGGCGAACTGATCTTTGTCCCCTGGAGATGTTGTAATAGCAGGAGATCTTCAGTCACCGCCTGGAGGTTGGCAACCCTAGCTCTATGGCATTGTACCTCACTGGAGCACCAGCATCAAACAATGCTTTAGTTACCTGGGGGAGAGGAGAGACACCCACCTGCTTTTCTGCCACCCAAATGGATAGTCGTCTAAGTAAGCGGCTGGATCGGGCCTCTGCACTTGGCACACTCAAACCACCACCAGATTGATGAGGAAAAATCAACATTGCTTTTCTCTGACGATGTCTGCGTGCAGTTCCAACATCAGATTCATCCTCTCCCTCTCTAATTATCTTGGATTCTTTTTAAAAATGATCTTCTGTATGTCAATTCCAATTAAAACTGCCAGATTGCCTTTGCATAAGTTCCTGTGGGGGAAACCCAGCTACAGTTTCCTATCTGAGATCATGCTTTTCCACCTGTGTTTCTTCAAGGGAGATGCTCCCCTGGGAGTATGGTTTAGATTGGAATCGATCCCGCAAAGCGCATATGCCAGGCAGGTTCTAGCAATACCCGAAGACACAATTTGACAACTGCTTTCCGACATAGCCAACAGAAATTGGCTGCAGAAGAATTATATCACCTATGTGCAACTTGAGACTCACCAAGGTGAATGCAGCTTGCCAAACGTGGATTAGTGCCCCTTAAGTGGATGACACTCCTCTGCTCCCCCAGGCAGGCAGCAGTGCCCCAATAGGGGGGGTCTTGTGCTGACCCACTTCCCTAGGGTTGCCAACCTCCAGGTGGTGAGACAAGTCAAACCTAACACCTGGATTGGGACCGGTAATTTCCATCGGTCTCATCTGTCTGTGAAGATACACAGGAATTAGTCTTCTCCATTGGGACTGTTTGAAAAAAATGTGTTTACAATTGTATACTTACCTTAACAATGCATGATTTTCACTGTTAAGTGATGTAACCGTATAGGATTTTGTAAGCTGAATATAGCTATCTTTTTTATTTGAGCTCCGTGCTGTATGTCTTCTCGACTACAACGTCCAAGTGGTAGCTGGAGATCTCCTGCTCTTACAACTAATCTCTAGGCGACAAAGATCAGTTCCCCTGGAGAAAATGGCCGCTTTGGCAATTGGACTCTATGACATTGAAGCCCCCCCTTCAAACCTCCTCAGGCTCCGCCCCCAAAATCTCCACCCCCAAAATTTCCCAACCCAGAGCTGGCTACCGAACACTGAACATGAGTCAGCAGTGTGATGCAGTAGCTAAAAAGGCAAATGTGGTCTTGGGCTACATCAACAGAAGTATAGTGTCCAGATCATGCGAAGTGTTGGTATCGCTTTACTCTGCTCTGGTTAGACTTCACGTAGAGAGTACTGTGTTCAGTTTTGGGCACCACAATTTAAGAAAGATGTAGACAAGCTGGAACGTGTCCAGAGGAGGGCAACAAAGATGGTGAGGGGTCTGGAGACCACGTCCTATGAGGAAAGGTTGAAGGAGCTAGGTATGTTTAGCCTAAAGAGGAGAAGTCTGAGAGGGGATATGATAACCATGTTCAAGTACTTTAAGGGCTGTCATATAGAGGATGGTGCTGAGTTGTTTTCTGTTGCCTAAGAAGGCCGGACCAGAAACAACGGGTTGAAATTAAATCAAAAGAGTTTCCGTCTAGACATTGGGAAGAATTTTCTAACCTTTAGAGTGGTTCCTCAGTGGAACAGGCTTCCTCAGGAAGTGGTAAGCTCTCCTTCCATGGAGGTTTTTAAGAAGAGGTTAGATGGCCATCTGTCACCTGATTCTGTGACCTTAGGCAGATGATGAGAGGGAGGGCATCTTGGCCATCTTCTGGTCACTAGGGGTGTGTGTGGGGGAGGTAGTTGTGCGTTTCCTGCATTGTGCAGGAGGTTGGACTAGATAACCCTGGTGGTCCCTTCCAACTCTATGATTCTATGACCCTACACTTCCCCCATGGTGTTATCAGTAAGACCATCTCTATTAGTGTGAGTATAAAGCAGCATCAAGAAGAAGGAGGAGGAGGAGGAGGTTTTTATATGCCAACTTTCTCTACCACTTCAGGAAGAATCAAACCGGTTTACAAACACCTCCCCACAACAGACAGCTTGTGAGGTAGGTGGGGCTGAGAGAGCTCTAAGACAGCTGTGACTAACCCAAGGACACTCAGCAGGTTTCATGTGTAGGAGTGGGGAAACCAATCCAGTTCACCAGATTAGCCTCCGCCGCTCATGTGGAGGAGTGGGGAATCAAACCCGGTTCTCCAGATTAGAGTCCACCACTCCAAATCACTGCTCTTAACCACTTCCCCCCGCTGACTTATGGTGACCCTGGAGGGTTTTCAAGGCAAGAGACCCTCAGAGGTGGTTTGCCATTGCCTGCCTCTGCCCAGCAACCCTGGACTTCCTTGGAGGTCTCCCATCCAAGTTCTAACCAGGGCTGACCCTGCTTAGCTTCTGAGATCTGATGAGAATGGGCTAGTCAGGGCCATCCTGTTGCACACAGGGCTCATCAAGAACGTGTGGGTGGATGCCAAAATAAAAAATGACCTTGAAGTTCATTTTCAAGCATCCTGTCCACAAGTTACACCAAACGTGTGCACATGCGTACATCTGTTTGTAAGAAAGATCCAACACACGTTCACTTTACAAATGAAACTGGGAACCAGAACCTGGATAAATCTAGTCACATGTTCATCTGTACATGATTTGAATGTAACATGAGAATTACTCAACGTGCATATAAAGAATAAAGCCAAGTGTACACTGTACATGGATTGTATGTAAGTTCCGCATAACTTGTGAATAGGGCTAAGGTGGTGGGACGTGAGTCAGGCTACTTTTTAAATTAAAAAGTAGCCAGCAGGTTGTAGTGGTTAAGAGCAGTGGTTTGGAGCGGTGGAGTCTGATCTGAAGAACCGGGTTTGATTCCCCACTCCCTCCACATGAGCAGCGGAGGCTAATCTGGTGAACTGGGTTTGTTTCCCCACTCCTACACACGAAGCCAGCTAGGTGACCTTGGGCAAGTCACAGCTCTCTTAGAGCTCTCTCCGCCCCACCTACCTCACAGGGTGTCTGTTGTGGGGAGGGGAAGGGAAGGTGATTGTAAGCCGGTTGAATTCTTCCTTAAGTGGTAGAGAAAGTTGGCATATAAAAACCAACTCTTCTTCTTCTTCTTCTTCTTCTTCTTCTTCTTCTTCTTCTTCTTCTTCCACCATTTGGATGTGTAATATACCACAAAATGAAGATAAGGACATGAGCTACCAAAACAGAGAGGAGCTGTGGAACTCTGCTGGGTGAATTGTTAAAGGGCTCGAATGACAAAACACACACAAAAAATGGTGGCAATAACAGGGTTTTTGGCCACGGTACCATTTTAACCATCCCACCCAGTTATGACAAGTCTGTTACAGATTTGATACACAAGTTATGATTATGAGAAAGGTTGCTTTCCCCTGCATTTGTCTCCTTATACCCCACACAGCCTGCTGTGTTTATTTCTTCTGTTCATTCCTTTCAGATATTTTATACCCCCTCCCCAAGGAGGCTTCAAGTTTCAGTTAAGAAAAAGTAACAAGCGTACAACAAAAGCCAAGAAATGACGATTTTAAAAGCATGAAATAAAATAAAAAGCAAACAATCCAGCAAAGCAGCGGGTTGAACTACACTAGCACACCGCTAGTTAGAATAAAAGCAACAATAATTAGGCATTGAATAATTTAGCACAATAATTTAACGCAAGGAGTGCAGGGTAACATCCAAGGTTCTCCCCACTCCTCCATTATATCTTCAACATAACCCTGCGAGGTAGGTTAGTCTGGGAGGGTTTGACAGGCTAACAGTCACCCAATGAACTTTACGGTGAGGTGGAGATTTGAACCTGGGCCTCCTAGGCCCTAGTCTAACACATTAACCAGATCACCATACCAGTTTCCTTTAAAACCATTAAAACATTAACCCATGACACCAGCATAAAAACATCATTTCATGGTGCTTTTGGTGTTCAGAGCTCTTTGTATCTATTAACTTTGTTGTCATCTTAACAACAGCCTTTCAAAGTGGGCCTCCGCCCCCCAACTCCCCAGGAATTTCCCAACCCAAAGCTGACATCCCTTTCTTGGGTTCCAGCTGATTTTCACAACTTCGGCACTAAGTAGGGTTGCCAGTTCCAGGTTGGGAAATTCCTGGAGATTTGGGGGGAGTGGCACCTGGGGAGAAGCTGCTCTGAGCTGGCTTTTCCGGGAAAGTTGCGGGATAGAAATAAAATAAAATTAAAAATGAGGGGAGGGAGATCAGCAGAGATATGACTCCATGGAGCCCCACTCCCAAAGCTGCCATTTTGTCCAGGAGATGTGAACTCTGTTGTCTGCAGAGTTGTTGTAATTCCTGGAGATCTCCCAGCCCCACCGGGAAATTGGCAACCCTAAGTCGCTACGCCAGCAGGAAAAGCAACAATTAGACCACATTATTAGGGTTGCCAGCCTCCAGGTACTAGCTGGAGATCTTCTGCTATTACAACTGATCTCCAGCCGATAGAGATAAGTTCCCCTGGAGGAACTGGACTCTATGGCATTGAAGTCCCTCCAGCTAGTACCTGGAGGTTGGCAACCCTAGAGTGGGGGGGGGATGGCCAAGTCAGTGGAAAACTCTCCAGGTAGCAGCCAGGACTGAACTCCGTAGCCCAACGGTTTGTTATGTTGAGATGATTCCTCATTCTAAGCGGTTCGTTCCCATAAATTCAATCTGTGTGAGCAAGGGTTGGGGTGAAGCAGGTCTCGATCAGGACCCAATGGAACGTGGGTGATCTGGCTGATATTTCCCCATTTCCAAGTTAATAGAAAACTAGACGGATTTGGGGCGAGAAAGGAGCAGCTATGAACCTTTGTTTACCAGCATTCCAGTTACCCGAGTCTGAAAGGCATTTGGCATTCCTGTGTGTTCCTCCGAAGAAGTCTGAGTAACTGCAGCTTTTACAGGACAATTCCAGTGTACGCAGTTTACAAGTTCAGACCTGCTCGGCCGCTGAGCTAGGCGGGCCATCACATAGGCTCAGCATCTGCTGACTGACCGACGCTACAGAGAACTGGTCATCAGTCACGCGTAAGTGGCCGCTTTTGGGCACCACCTCTTCTGGAAACGCTGAGGGAGACTTTGCCACTTAGGCATGTTGAAGCTTGTATGACAAACGACAGCCCTGCTTGGATGGACAGCGAATGAAAGGGGGGAAAGAGAGCAATAAAAGCCAGCAAATAGACTGGACTGAGCCCTTGATTCTGAATCCCAAGAGTTGACCCTGCTATAATGTGTAGGGTTGCCAGGTCCCTCTCCGCCACCGGCGGGAGGTTTTTGGGGCGGAGCCTGAGGAGGGTGGGGTTTGGGGAGGGGAGGAACTTCAGTGCCATAGAGTCCAATTGCCAAAGCAGCCATTTTCTCCAGGTGAACTGATCTCTATCGGCTGGAGATCAGTCGGAAAAGCAGGATCTCCAGCTACTACCTGGAGGTTGGCAACCCTAGCTTATACCCCAAAAATCATCTTGGTCTCTATGGTGCTACTAGATTAGAATCTAGGTGTTGCAGTTGGTTCTCTAGTCACAAATCCTATGAGGCAAGTCTTATAAATCATATGCTCTCACGAGGTAGAAACGGGGAAAGGAAATACATGGGAAAATACTATAGGGGAAAAATGAAAGTGTTAGTGCTTCCCACACATTTACAGCTTTGATATCAGTCTGTTGGAGCAGCTGCGGAAGTGGGCGTGTTGCTCTGTCTCCCCAAATTACGTCAGCAGAGTTGGGGAAGAGTTGCCAGCTCTCGGTAGCTAAATGGCACCCCATAATGCTCTGCAACAGGGTCTGTGCTGGGCGATGAAGAGTGTGTAGCATTTCCTCAGCATCAGTGAAGCTTTTCTATCCATACGGTTGCCAGCTCCAGGTTGGGAAGTACCTGGAGATGTTGGGGGTGGAGCCTAAAGAGGGCGGGGTTTGGGGAGGGGAGGGACGTCAATGCCCTATCCAATTGCCAAAGCGGCCCTTTTCTCCAGGGGAACTGATCTCTGTTGCCTGGAGATCAGTTGTAATAGTGGGAGATCTCCAGCCACCACCTGGAGGTTGGCAACCCTAGTTATCTACCGAGTTATTTCCCTCCATGTCATAAAAAGCTTCACCTGCCCACTTCCACACATTAAGCCTCTATTAAAGGAACAGGGCTTTTTGCTCCAGGTTGCTGGCAACTCTCAGTGGGGACCCAACACAGTTTACAACATTCTCCCCTCTTTGATTTTATCCTCACAACTACTCGGTGAGGTAGATTAGGGTGAGAGTGTGTGACTGGATCAAGGTTGCCCAGGAAACTGCCATGGCAGAGTGGGAATTCGAACCTGGCTCTCCCAGACTGAAGTTCGACACTCTAATCTCTATACTACGCTGACAAAAAAAGCTTATGTTTAAGAAAGGTGATTATAATTTCATGGGACTGGTCTATCAAGGGCAACGTTAAATGCCACTTTCATATTCACTGGCAGCATATTTCAGCTTTCAAGATTAGGGGGACAAACAATCAGGGATATCTGTGTGCTTCCTAGCTGGCTATGATTGAGAGCAACTTATATGGACATCTAGGTTGATCCATAATAGGCATTATCTTAGATAACTTTAAACAATGTGCATCTGAAGAACTGGACCTACATCCCCAAAAACGTAGACTTTAACAATTGGTTCTTGTAGGTTATCCTGGCTGTGTGACCGTGGTCTTGGTATTTTCTTTCCTGATGTTTCGCCAGCAGCTATGGCAGGCATCTTCAGAGGAGTAGCACTGAAGGACAGTGTCTCTGAAGATGCCTGCCACAGCTGCTGGCGAAACGTCAGGAAAGAAAATACCAAGACCACGGTCACACAGCCTGGATAACCTACAAGAACCAATGAACCCTGACCGTGAAAGCCTTCGACAAGACTTTTTGTCTCAGTAAATTGGTTAATCCTTAAGGTGCCACTGGATTCTTAATTTTTTTCAGCAACAGAGTCCTGTAACCTACCTCAGATATACTGGTTTGCCCAAGGCTATCCTTTTCACCAGGTCAGTTCTCTCATTACTTTTTGGCTTCTGCTGCAGGAAAAAAAATGTGTATGCAGCACAATGTGGAAAGGAGTGTTCATGTCAGGGTTGCCAACTCCAGGTTCGGAAATACCTGGAGGTTTGAAGGTGGAGCCTGGGACAGTGGGGTTTGGGAAGGGACCTCAGTAGGATTTAATGCCATACAGTCCACCTTCCAAAGCAGCCATTTTCTCCAGGAGAAATGGAATAAATGTTTTAAATAAATAAGTAATATATAAAGAAGTAATGTACGTAGTCTGGCGATCAGTTGTAATTCCAGGAGATCTCCAGTCCCCATCTGGAGGTTGGCAATCCTTGTGCATGTTCCAATGGGCAAGTTTACTTGCCGCAAATATGGAATGGGAAACTCATTTGCAAGAACCAGCATTATGCATTATTATTATGGCCGCTGAAACTCAGGTACTATTTGAACCTCAGAATCCAAAACACAATAAAAGTTTGAACTGGCTTCTACACGTTGTAGGGATGAAGCCAGAAACAGGTGCTTAGTGATAATCACCACAAAGACCCAATCAAAGAACAATTCAAAAGAGTGGGTAACCAGCCCAATCAAATGCTAATTGGGTATATGACACGAATGAGCCCCTTTTATAGAAGAGCCCCGTGGAGCAGAGTGGTAAGCTGCAGTACTGCAGCCCAAGCTCTGCTCACGACCTGAGTTCGATCCCAACGGAAGTTGGTTTCAGGTAGCCGGCTCAAGGTTGTCTCAGCCTTCCATCCTTCCGAGGTCGGTAAAATGAGTCCCCAGCTTGCTGGGGGTAAAGGGAAGATGACTGGGGAAGGCACTGGCAAACCACCCTGTAAACGCAGTCTGCCTAGTAAACGTTGGGATGTGACATTACCCCATAGGCCAGGAATGGTCTGATTCAGTATAAGGCAGCTTCATGTGCTCATGTGTCCTGCAGAGGAGAGGGGACTGTGGCTCAGTGGTAGAGCCTCTGCTTGGCATGCAGAAGGTCCCAGGTTCAATCCCTGCCATCCCCAAGGGAGTAGGCAAGTAGGTGATCTGAAAGACCCCTGCCTGAAACCCTGGAGAACCACTGCCAGTCTGAGTAGACAATACTGACTTTGATGGACCAAGGGTCTCTGATTCAGTAGAAGGCAGCTTCATGTGTTCATGTGTTCAATGACCCAGTCCTTGCACAGGGGACCTTTACCTTTTACACCCTTTTATACACTCTGCACATGCTGCTTACAGTTGTTCATTAAGCATATTAAGTAATCAGCTTTTTCTCCTTGCTGGTTCCTCAGTTGCTTGAGTGAGACCGTTTCTTCCTGTTCTGTTGTCATGGCAGGTTGGGAAGCCGCAGAAGAGGACTCAAAAGGACAAAGTGCCATCCTAAACAGAGCTGTACCCTTCCAAGTCTACTGAAGTCAACAGGCTTATGCACAAGAAGAAGAAGAGTTGGTTTTAATATGCCGACTTTCTCTGCCACTTAAGGGAGACTCAAACCGGTTTACAATCACCTTCCCTCCCCGTCCCCACAACAGCTTTCTCCTTGTATTCTCATGTTCTTATGTGTTACTTTACTGGGGGGCATTGCTCTTAGACCAGGCATTCACTCTCTCTCACACACACTCACACTCACACTCTCTCTCTCTCTCTCACACACACACACACTCACACACACACACACACAAACACACACACAAGGCAGGTGGGTGGAGAAACCTGCCCTCCTGCCACTGATTGTCTTTTTAAACAGGCACTGCTGTTTGCCAGTTGATTCCTGCATCAGAAAATACACTGGTTGCTATTCTGGCCTGCCCGTCTACTCAGGAAAGGGGGGCAGGCTTTTTAATTTAGCCAGCTGATGAATTGATCGAGGGCACCAGAAGCTGACAGTCTGTGATTAAGCTCTTCCAGGACCTGGAGGATGTGAAGCAATTTGTGGTATGCTATGAATGATTTATCACATATGGGCAAGGAGACTTTGCATTCCTCCACGTTGGAGGGGCTGGGGAGGGGTAGGGTTGCCAGATCCAGATTGGGAAACTCCTGGAGATTTTGGGGTGAATCCTGGGGAGGGTGGGGTTTGGGGAGAATAGGGACCTAGGTGAAGTACAATGGCATAGAGTCCACCCTCCAAAGCATCCACTTTCTCTGTTGTCTGGAGATGAGCTGTAATTCTGGGGGGATCCCACCTGGAGACTTCATCCCTATTTCCAGAGATCACTTGCTCTGGAGGGTGGACTCTGTGGTATTATAACCTGCTGAGGTCCCTCCTCTCCCCAAACCCCACCCGCCCCAGGCTCCACCCCTTAATCTCCAGGAATTACCCAACTTGGAGTTGGCAACCCTACGTGTAAAATATATGTGTATATTTTTTTTGTCCACTGCCTTGAATCCCTGTTGGGAGAAAGGTGGGATAAAGGTTTTTAAATAAATAAAAGAATCATAGAATCATAGAGTTGGAAGGGACCACCAGGGCCATCAAGTCCAACCCCCTGCATAACGTAGGAAATTCACAACTACCTCCCCCCTCCACACCCCTAGTGACCAGAAGATGGCCAAGATGCCCTCCCTCTCATCATCTGCCTAAAGTCACAGAATCAGCATTGCTGACAGATGGCCATCTAACCTCTTCTTAAAAACCTCCAGGGAAGGAGAGCTTACCACCTCCCAAGGAAATAAAGAAAGAAATAATCTTGGATAGAGCTTCTGGTTCTGAGTTAGGGAAATTTCTGGAGATTTGGGGGCGGAGCCTGGGGAGGGTGGAGCCTGGGGAAGGGAATTCAACAGAGATGGGATGGCATAGATTTTGCCCTCTGAAGCTGCCATTTTTCCAGGGGAAGTGATCTCTCTATTTGGGAGATCAGTTGTACTTCTGGGAGAACTCCAGGCCTCCCCTGGAAGTTGGCTACCCTATGTAGGGTTGCCAGCTCCGAGTTGGGAAATACCTGGAGATTTTTGGGGTGGGGCCTGAGGAGGGCGGGGTTTGGGAGGGGAGGGACTTCAATGCCATAGACTCCAATTGCCAAAGTGGCCATTTTCTCCAGGTGAACAGATCACTATGGCTGGAGATCAGTTATAATAGCGGGAGATCTCCCGCTAGTACCTGGAGGTTGGCAACCTTACTTGGATGGTATGAAGTCCCCTCTGGTGGAAGAACGATTTTCTGAAGGGTATCTGTCAGAGGCAAAATGGCCCAAGTCCTCTAGCACAAGATAGCAGCAGCAATACAATGTAATATAAACAAAAAGCCAAGTCACACTGAACAGAGAGGAGATTTGTGGGCTGTGGCCATTCACTCCATGTTGAACATGAGTTGATTCCACAATACATTCAGGAGTGCCAAAGTGATGCAGAGGTTGGAGCATTGGACTAGGATCCAGGAGATCCAGATTCAAATCACCACTCTACCATGGGGTGACCGTGGGTCAGTTGCTCTCTCTCCACCTAGCCTACCTCCCAGGGTTGTTTTGCGGATAAAATGAAGGAGAGGAGAACAACGTTGTAAGTTAGGTTTGGGAGAAAAGCAGGGTCTCAATATCTGAATAAATATTAATTATATGCAGGGTTCGGCAGTATAGCTTGAGCAAGCTTCACTACACGTCTAAAATGAAATGTTTGCCATATAGCAAAATATGTATTTCTTTTTTCACCGCGAGAGCCAGCATGGTGTCGTGGTTAGAGCAGTGGTTTGGAGCGGTGGGGTCTGATCTGGAGAACCGGGTTTGTTTCCCCACTCCTCCACATGAGTGGCGGAGGCTAATCTGGTGAACTGGATTTGTTTCCCCACTCCAACACATGAAGCCAGATGGGTGACCTTGGGTAAGTTACAGCTCTGTTAGAGCTCTCTCAGCCCCACCTCCCTCACAGGGTGTCTGTTGTGGGGAGGGGAAGGGAAGGTGATTGTAAGCCGGTTTGAGTCTCCCTTAAGCAGTAGAGAAAGTTGGCATGTAAAAACCAACTCTTCTTCTTCTTCAGGAAAGGAGAAGGAGAGTTGGTTTTTATATGCCGATTTTCTCTACCTTTTAAGGAGAATCAAACCAGTTTACAATCTCCTTCCCTTCCTCTCCCCACAACAGACACACGGTCACAGGTGGCTTCTGTTTAATCCTGTTTAAAGGGATAGAGCAGATCTCGGGGGGGGGGGGGGTTGCAAGCTGGCAACTCTAAATGCTCACAATGAACTCTTCATATATCCTTCCAAGCTCAGGTAGACAACGAGGAAGCATCTGAGCCACCAATTAAGTTTGGGTTGGGTTTTACCAGCCTCTGGATGCAGCCCATAATAGGCTGACAGTTAGTGATCCCTGCTCTATCATATAAGAAATTACACCAGTACTTTGAACAGTTTACAGCTTACACTTGTCACAATTTAAATCACCCCCTGTGTGATGTCGTTTTTATTTTATTTTCAGGCTATACCGTGCCACCTTCCCTCCCGTCTGCTGCTCTAAGTGGTTTTCAAATTATTTGACAATATTATAGGAGCACCGGCTTGCTAGTCAATGTTGCAGTCCACTGGGCTGATACTCTTGAGACGGCCGAGGAGCTTGCAGGCCACAGGGAAAGCTCCTAGTGGGTACACGTGGACCCCATGAAGCACTCTGCCCCCCTTCTGCTCTATCTCAGAAGTAGTGCTACTTGATAAATAGAACCAGTGTAAAATAAGCCAGGTCAAAAAACCCTGACCTGAATGGTCCAGGCTAGTCTGATCTTGTCAGATCTCGAAAGCTAAGCAGGGTTGGCCCTGGTTAGTACTTGGATGGGAGACCATCAAGGGTTGCTTTGCCAGCATGGTGTAGTGGTTTAGAGCGGTGGACTCTATTCTGGAGAACTAGGTTTGATTCCCCACTCCTCCACATGAAGCCTGCTGGGTGACCTCAGGCCAGTCACACTTCTCTCCGAACTCTCTCAGCCCCACCTACCTCACAAGGTGTCTGTTGTGGGGAGGGGAAGGGAAGGAGATTGTAAGCAGGTTTGATTCTCCTAAAAAAAGGTAGAGAAAGTCGGCATATATGCAGGCAGTGGTGAAATCACATCTGTTCATCTCTTGACTTGAAAACCCTATGGGGTTGCCATAAGTCAGTTGTAACTTGATGGCACTTTCCAGCAGGAAAACTCTCGGACAGGGGTGTCAAACTCAATTGTTACGAGGGCCAGATATGACATAAATGCCACTTGGTTGGGCCAGGCCATTTCTCCCCAGCCCAGGTCGAGAGTTGGGGAGGGGGTGGCTGCCCCACTTGGCTCATGGGCCGGATAAGAGCTCTGAAGGGGCCAGATCCAGCCCACGGGCCTTATGTCTGGCACCCTTGCTCTAAGAAGTAGGTAGCCAAAAAAGATAGGGAACGCCATAGGAACAAGTAATTGAAGGTTACAGCTTCAAGAGTATTATATTCCAAGGAAAGTACAATAAGGGCATTTAAGAGTGAAGCGTTTACCTTGCCTTGGCTGGGACACACCCTCATTCCCAAGAAGACTGAAGGTCAATTTATTTGCTTTAGATGCAAACACTGTACAAAGGGCTGCATGCAAATAAAACAGCTCACCTGGAGAACGTTACCATAGAAGCAAAGTCCGCTCCTGTGCAGGCAACAGATTATAGCAAAGATCTTATCAGAAAGGCAATACAGTGACATCATGCCACCTGTTGCGCGCCTTTTGAAGACGGGAAGAGCAGAGCACCAGGCTCGCTGGCCCCACCGTTTATTTGCCCAGGATATCAGCCCCACAGGTTGTGTTCTGTAGGTTACAGCTGGGTGCTGACGCTAGCTCCACTTCTCGATGTCTCTCCCTGTCACTGTAGGGCTCTACAGCTTGACTTCCCCTTTCTAACAGAATACCAGAAGAGCTGTATTCAGGGGAAGCCCAGTGGCAGAATGTCTGCTTTGCATACAGGTAGCCCCTGGTTCAATCCTCAGCATATCTACTTAAAAGGATTAGGTCAGGGGTGTCAAACATACAGCCCGTGGGCCAGATCCGGACCCTTGAGAGCTCATGAGGCCTGTGAGCCAGCTGAGGCAGCCACCACCCCCTCTCTATCTGGGCTGGAGAGCCATGGCCTGGCCCGACCAAGTGACCTTTATGTCCTATCCGGCCCTCATCACAATTAAGTTTGACACCCCTGGATTAGGTAGTAGGTGATGTGAAAGACTCTGAGACTCTGAAGAACTGCTGCCGGTCAGAGGAGACAGTACTGACCATGATAGACCAAGGGGCTGATTCAGTATCAGGCAGCTTCCTATGTCTGTCTGTCTGTGAGTATTAGTGATGTGACTACAGATGCCAACATCCAGGTGGTGCCTGGAGATCTCCCGGAATTACCACTGATCTCCAGACTACAGAGATCAGTTCCCTGGAGAAAATGGCAGCTTTGGAGGGTGGACTCTATGGCATTGTAAACCACTGAGGCCCCTCCCTTCCACAAACCCCGCCCTCCCCAGGTTCCACCCCAAAATCTCCAAGAATTTCCCACCCCAGAGTTGGTAACCCTAGTTGTGACCCCCACACACACCCACATCACTGGTTCCCATTCACAAGGACAGAGAAATCACAAGACACTATGACGTTATGACGCACAATGAGTGATTTCTGAAAGAAGCAAGGAAAGGAATAAGCGTTATCGAGTGCAGCCTCAACTCAAGTAGGGTTGCCAGGTCCCTCTTCTCCACCGGCGAGAGGTTTTTGGGGTGGAGCCTGAGGAGGGCGGGGTTTGGAGAGGGGAGGGACTTCAATGCCATAGAGTCCAATTGCCAAAGTGGCCATTTTTCTCCAGGGGAACTGATCTCTATTGGCTGGAGATCAGTTGTAATAGAGGGAGACCTCCAGCTACTACCTGGAGGTTGGCAACCTTAAACTCAAGTAATAAAAACATATACAAAGCTCCCTTATACGGAGTGACTATTGGTCCATCCATCTCAAGTAGGTCTACTCTGACCGGCAGCAGCTCTTCAGGGGCTTAAGCAAGGAAATGTCTTTCACAATCTCATATCCAAGACTCTTTCTCAGTAGATGCCTGATATGTGTCATTCTTGTGCTCCACCACTGAGTAAGGTCACCAGCTCTGGCTTGGGAAATGCCTGATGATCTGGGGTTAGTGCCTGAGGATGGTAGGATTTGGGGAAGTGAAGGAACTCAGCAGGGGTGAGATGCCACAGAGTCTACCCTCCAAAGCTGCCATCTTCTCCAAGGGAACTGATCTCTGTAGTCTGGAGCTCAGTTGTAAATCCAGGAGAATTTGAGCCCCCCTAGCCTGGAAATTGGCAACCCTCCCACAGAATCGTGACCCTTTCCTTAAGAGCCAGACTAGATGAATAGCATCCACAAGTTCGCTTCAGGGAAACACTTCTGGCATTTTGTAAGAGTGATTTCCCACAAGGGAAGTCCCTGGGGGGTAGATTCTAGTCTGGATCACCACAGCATTTGGGGGGCGGGCTCCTGCCTTTCCCTCATGCCATTTTTACTACCTGAAACAATGCTGGTGGGGGCATGTTGTCAAATAACTGGGACGTTGTCTCATCAGGTATAGGTAGGGTTACCAGGTCCCTCTTTGCCACCGGTGGGAGGTGTTTGGGGCGGAGCCTGAGGAAGACGGGGTTTGGAGAGGGGGAGACATCAATGCCATAGAGTCCAATTGCCAACGCGGCCATTTTCTCCAGGTGAACTGATCTCTATCGGCTAGACATCAGTTTTAATAGCAGGAGATCTCCAGCTAGTACCTGGAGGTTGGCAACCCTAGGTATAAGTACAGATTTGGATCGGGGCTTGTATATTGATGCTTCTAGGTAATGGGTGGGGGAGCCATGTTGCTATGTCATTGATGTCTTCTTGTAGCCCTGAAACAAAGAAGGAATAATTGAAATCTCAACATTTAGGTACCATGAATTGTGATCTTTCCTGCTATATGGGGATGGGGGGGAATCAAAGCTCTAAGAATGGATTTGTCACGGTTCCCGAGCTACTAATTGTCACATTTGACAGTCACATTTTAAAGAATGCAGCTGTTTCTGTGGGACCGCTGTATCCCATGATAAATTTCCATTGTGGTCCTGGGTTGAAAACATTCTCCGCAGTGGTGATGAAAATTTAAAGGGGGGAAGGCTGTGATCAGAATCCCGAAAGAGATGGCTTGTAAATCTCAAGTCTAATTGGGATAATACATTAGCTAAATTTGAATAATGCTATTTTCATGGTGCAAGCAAGTCAAAGTGTGACAGGTTTCATATTCTCCGGGAGCCAATAAAATAGAACAGAGAAATTAAGCCTCTCCTGGATAACTCAGCACTTCCGTGCAGGAATATTTGAGCCCTGCTAGCTAAAGCAATCCACATGCTAGCCCCTTAATCCATCCTCATGTATTATTTATTTATTTAGAATGCTTTTATACACACACACACACACACACACACACACACAACTTAAAACAAAAATTAAGGCTGTTACCGCACTAGGTATTCCCAGCAATGTATTAAGAGTTTGAAAATGTTATAAAAAATACTGTTTGCACTTTGTTTGGCGCCTTTAGCTGTGAAGACGTCTTCCAACCATTTTTTAGCCGTGGCATCCAAAAACCCTGGGGCCTAACGCACTCAGTATATAATACGTTTAAAAAAACGTGTTATCCAGGTGTTATCGCACCTCAGACCCCCCATCTCGGCTTGGAAATGCTTTGGAAGCGCCTGACATCTGTTTTTCCCCAAAACGCCTATACCACGATGTATTTCGTTATGTCATTTCAAAACCAGCAATCCAAGGGGTGCGTTCAGTTACATACGCTATTCAGTTCTCCTCCCCTCTTTTTGCAACACCCAATGAAAAGCCTTTCTCCTCCCATCCCACCTTCCCCCTCCCCTCCCGTTTGCATCCACCAATCATTATCGTTACTTAACCCCCCCCCCCAAGTGCTTGTGGTCTTATAAAGGAACACAGGAACGTTGGAACATTAGATCAACCATTTTTATTTGTGCAGGGTCCCATCAAGCATTTCCCTCATATGAAATGTCCTTGAAGTGGATTTTGTAAACGGTTCGTGGGCTTAAGGGGGAAGGAATGCAGAGGAGGGTGAGGGCTGGAAAAATAGCGAAATTGCTGCGAGCGGCAGATGGGGGAGGGGGAGAGACTGAGGGATAGAGAGAGCGCCCCCCCCCCCGCGCGCGCACACACACACACAAGTCAGGGCTCTCCTGCCGGCACAAAGGGGAGGGGAGGCAGGGAAGCATCAGCGACGTAGACATGACGCAGTGCTCCCCCATGCTCCTCCTTGCGATATGACGATATGACGATAAACCGTTTTGGGAGCAGTCTTAACAGGCACGGTGCAATCGGAAATGAAGAATACGCATCCAAAACACACACACCGAGCACGATGATAATATGCTGTAAATTGTTGGTGCGATAAGCCTCCCTTTTAAAGCGATGTTTTTTATAACATTTTCAAACTCTTAATACATCACTGGGAATACCTAGTGCGGTAACAGCCTAAAACATATAAACAGGAAAGAGAGTCAGTAGGGTTTCCAGCTGCCAGATGGGGTTTGGAATTCTCCCAGAATACAACTGATCTCCAGACTACGGAGATCAGTTCCCCTGGAGAACATGGTAGCTCCAGAGAGTGGACTCTATGATATCACGTCTCTGCTGAGCTCCTTCTCCTCCCCATACTTCACTTTCTCCAAGCTCTGCCCCCAAATCTCCAAGAATTTGTGAAGCCAGAGTTAGCAACAGTAAGAGTCAGTGAGAGATTGTGTATGCACGGCACCAGTCTTCCCAGTTTCCAAAATGGCACCTTCAGAAGGCTTTGTTCACATAAGCGAACCTGTCATGATGGCTCATAGTAGGAAAGGTGGTTATAGTGTGGATCCAGGGCCATTAAGGTGTTTGCAAGCGATAACCAGAATCTTGAATTGAATTCACTGATTGGTAACCAGTGGACTCTCCATGGACTGGGTGAGACATGCATGCTCTGCCTAGCTTAAAACAATATTGTGACTTGGATATTTTCTGCTTAAGCTTCTGTTTGTACAGGATCAATGATTTCAAACGGGTCCTTGCCTGAACAGAAGTGCCAGAGGAAGAGGAAGAGGGCTTCACAGCATGCGCCGAACCTATTCAAAGCCTCTACCTATCAATTTCCTTTGGGATGGAGCATGATATAAAGTGAACAAAGATCTGACAAATATTATGCTTCTTGTCTCAACACTAAGGTTGTCAACCTCCAGGTACTAGCTGGAGATCTCCTGCTATTACAACTGATCTCCAGCCGATAGAGATCAGTTCACCCGGAGAAAAGGGCCGCTTTGGCAAATGGACTCTATGGCATTGAAGTCCCTCCCCTCCCCAAATCCTACCCTCCTCAAGCTCCACCCCCAAAACCTCCTGCTGGTGGTGGTGAAGAGGGACCTAGCAATCATAGTCAACACTAATATATGTGGATCTTGAGAACCTGGACCTATCTTTCCTGTGTTTACAGTGGCCTTTCCATTATGCTTTCAAGAGACCAAGCAATAGAAACCAGAATGGGGCTATGCAGATGTGGGGCTAGCAGTGGGGCTAGCTAATTGTAGAGTTGACAACTCCAGGTTGGGAAATTCCTAAAGACCTGCTGAGGGTGGGATTGGAGTCAGGGAGGGGCTTCAGTGGGGTATAAAGCCATAGATTCCATCCTCCATAGCAGCCTTTTTCTCCACAGGAACTGGTCTCTGTAGACTGGAGATCAATGGTAATTCTGGGAGATCTCCAGGCCTCACCTGGAGGTTCAGCAAACTAGAAACAGCACTTCACAAAGCTAGACACAATGATTATAAAGTAGTGGTATTTAATAACATAGCCACCATTGATAGTATGTAGGCAAAAACATGTGTTGTTAATTATTGCCTGAAAAGTAACGCCAAAGAGGACTACGCAGAGAATGTTAATAACAGCCAGCGTTGGTCCCTGAAGAAGGCGTTAATCGCTGAAACAGAAAGATCACCGGGCTTCTGTTGAGAACAACTGCACTACTGAATTGCTACTCTCAAGAAGCATATCTGTGGAAGAAAGGGAGGTTGGCACCCCCTTTCATGGACTTACCTATAATACTGTTATTTGTTTGTAACAAGGCATAGTCCTCTCTTTGGCGGTACTTTTAAGGCAATAATTAACAACATATGTTTTTGCCTACATACTATCAGTGGTGGATATGTTATTAAATACCACTACTTTATAATCATTGTGTCTAGCTTTGTGAAGTGCTGTTTCTAGTTTGCTGAGTATCCTACAGCAAGCTAACCTTTGTTTACCACACACTCACCTGGAGGTTGGCAACGCTCACTAACAGAGAAGGGGCTCACTGCTTTCTCACCAAACATAAAATATGTATTGCATGCTGTTGTTATCAGGCACAAGCTGGAAGCCCCGCGATTCTGTTTTAATACGTGCTCCGGTTTCTGTCCCTAACAGTTGTGTCAGCACCAGACAAATGTCATCTTCCACCATTTTGCCCTGCAGGGAATCCAAGGTACACACTCAGATAATTCAAGTTTCTGCCCTCCTTCAGCAAACTGGTTCCCTTGGGAGGAGTGTTTCTGTAGAACAAGTCACCGAGACCCATTTTCCTGCTGTTTTCCTGTGATCTGTAAGCAAGTGATGGTACTCAATTAGTTTGCCCCAGGGATTCCATTGACAGATGGAGAGTTTTCCTCCGCCTCAGTCCTTCAACTGAACTGCTGGAGAACCAGGGTTACTATGGCAACCAGGTGATCAAAGCAACAAAAGACAGACAGCTTTCTCCCTCCAAAGCTTACAAACTGCACATACCTCCAGGTATTATTCAAGGCTAAGATTCTCTCTCTCTGATCTGTACAATTAAGAAATAAGCACCATTTTGTTTAATGGCAGGGCTGCTTGTTCTCTTACCACAAATCCATTTTGCTTGTTTGTTTATTTCAAACATTTATTAGCCGCCTTTCTCCCTTGTGGAGCTCAAGGTGGCTTACAATATAAATAACATGATTATAAAATCCAAGCCCCATGAGGAGAGGCTGAGAGATTTGGGAATGTTTAGTCTGGAGAAGAGGAGGTTGAGGGGGGACATGATTGCGCTCTTTAAGGACTCATGATAATGGGTTTAAATTGCAGGCGGAGAAGTACCGGCTGGATATTAGGAAAAGGTTTTTTAATCAGCTACCCAGGGAGGCAGTGAGCTCCCCCTCACTGGCAGTCTTTAAGCAGAGGCTAGACAAACACTTGTCACGGATGCTCTAGGCTGATCATGCATTGAGGGTTTTATTTATTTATTCCTCATCATTAAAGGAATAGGTTTTAAGTAATAAATTATTTATTGTGTCTCTGATGATCTCGACGACACCAATGACTTTGGGTAATAGCAGCGAGAGTCCCTGCTGATCTCATCTGAAGTAATCCAAGTCATTCCAATCATGAGGGAAACAAATCTTCAACCCTGCTGCTGCCTCAGCTTTTCCCAGCCCCTTTCTCTCTCACCCCTTTGGCTTAGCTTTCCCCTCACAGCAAGTATATTGTGAGTGGGTTCTGGCTAGGGCTGCCAAGGCCTACCCTTTAGAGTTTCTGGTGATTCCTAGAGCTACCATCGTCACTTCCAGGTTTTCGCTGGATGTGTTGTCTGTTGGATTAAACGCTGGAGCCTAATTTGATTGACAGAGGACTCTGTGCTCCTCTAGAATCAGCCCCTCCCTTCTGGTGACAGTTACTTGTAACCAACTGACACTGCCAACTGTCTCATTCTCTCTCTGCCTCACAGTCATCTCAAGATGTCACACAGTTTCAGTTAAGATGAGGTAAATGTTATAGAAACCTCTAAAGGGAAATGTTTGTTTTAAAGGACTTTATGGACATTTATTAAAAACAGTTTTCTTCAATTTTAATATGCGTACTATTCATATTCCTCCAAATTTACAGTATTGGCTATTTTAAACTCTGCTACTTGAATCAGGTGGAATATCCTGCACCGAGTGAATGCTGGGATATTGCCCCACAGAAGGGATTGGATTAATTTCTATTTTCCCCCCTACATTGTCATCACACTTGCAACTAGGGATGCCAGTCTCCAGATGGGACCAAGGAATTCCCCCAGAATTACAGCTTATCTCCAGACTACAGAGATCAGTTCTCCTGGAGAAAATGGATGCATTGGAAGGTAGTTTCTATGGCATCGTACCCCACTGAGGTACCTGTCCTCCCCAGGCTCCATCCCCAAATCTCTAGGAGTTTCCCAAATTGGATCTGTTAAGCCTATCCCCCCATCCTCCGCCATTGTCCAAGGGGGACCTGGCAACCATACTCGCAACACTGCCCCCATGTTCCCACCCCAACCCTCTTGCCAGCTGCTGAGGTTGGCCTGGCAACCCAGTGGCCAGCTCATGTGGGTGGCCCTGGGCTGGGTCCTCCCCCTTGCCTGATTTGTGCCTTCCAAGAGACATCAAGCTTCTGTTGTCCTGCAAGCTCCCATCTTGTCAGTATACTGCATCAGTTTAACCATCTCTGCAAATCACTCGTACATTGTGGGGTAGAATTCCCTGAGGTTCCATGGCTATGAGTATTTGCATCCTGAGGTGTAAAATATGTGTGAGCCTTTACCTCCAGCAAACTGCTTCTGACCTAAGGTTGCCAACTCCATGTGAGGGGTGGAGATCTCTTGGAATTACAATTGGTCTCTCGACTGCAGAGATCAGTTTCCTTGGAGAAAATGACTGCTTTGGAGGGTGGCATTGTATCCTGCTGTGGCATTATATCCCACTGAGTTCTCTCCACTGCTCAAACCCCACCCTCCCCAGGCTCTACCCCCGCAAACTCCACGAATTTCTTAACCTCAAGCTGGCAACCCGACTCAGAGCTAATTTCTAGTGGAGACAAAGACTGATCCTTCGTTTTCTAGATCCCGTTCTGATTATCAATCAATAGCTGAACACAAAATAAGACGCTGGTGGCAAGCCATTAATTGATGTAATTGATTCCCCCTCCTCTCCTTTTCTTCATCTCCCGTTTAATATAACTTTTAATGAAAGATCATGAAATATGTGGTGGAACTTGCTGACTGCATGAGGTCTTAGGACAAACAAACATATCTGGTATTTCTGCTTCATTAAATTTTAACTTAGGAAAATTAAGTCTGGGCACACAGCGAATAAACATAAATCAAAGAGTTCTGCAGTCATGTTGGACTGATAGATAGCATCATCTGAATTTGCAATTGGAAAAGGAGTAACTCCACATCTCCTCTAGTAACCATAGTGAACTCATCTTCTATGCTGACCTGTTTCATTCCTGGAAAATATTAATTTTAGCACACAAGTAGAAATTATATGTCAGAGAACTAGGAAACTATTGATCTATTATATACAGCCCGGATAACCTACAAGAACCAATGAACTCTGACCATGAAAGCCTTCGACAATATTATATATTTATCCATCTCTTCCTGCAAGGAACTCAGGACAGCATACGTGGCTCTCCCCTTTGACCCAAATCCAACCTTGTGAGTTAGGTTAGAAGGAAAAATAGTGATTGGCCCCAGTAACCAGGAAGCTTCATGGGTGAGCCAAGATTTGAACCCAGACTCCTACAATCCAAACCCAACATTCCTACCATCACACCGCTTGAGACCTAACCAGGGTTGCCTCCTGGCAACTGTTGGGAAATCCGTGGGAGCGGGTACAGGGGGTAGTGATTGGCGTGCACAACGACATCATTTCCAGTGCGATGCAGAAGTGTCAGATTCGCATCCGGGGGACGCTCTAACACTTGCACCAAAAACTCTATGGTTTCTATAGAGTTTTGGGGAGAGGGACAGAGTGCTCCCCCCGTGCAAGGTCGGTGTTTCTGCATTGCACTGGAAGTGATGTCATCGCGCGCGCACACCAATTGCTCTTCCACTTTCAGCAGGCCTGCTTCAGCTTCTGCCCGCTGCTCTGGTGAGTGCAGCGGCAGTAATTGGTGGGCAATTGCCTGCCATTAGCGGGCACCTGGGAACCCTAGACCTAACCTTTTAAGGTCTGGAGATCTCTCAGAATTACATCTCCAGACTACAGATATCTTTTCCCCTGGAGAACAGGCCTGCTTTGGAGGGAGGCCAGCATGGTATAGTGGTTAAGAGCAGTGGTTTGGAGAGTTGGAGAACCGGGTTTGATTCCCCACTCCTCCACATGAGCAGCGGAGGCTAATCTGGTGAACTGGATTTGTTTCCCCACTCCTACACATGAAGCCAGCTGGGTGACCTTGGTTTTTTTTTTTTTTATATGCCAACTTTCTCTGCCACTTAAGGGAGAATCAAACCAGCTTACAATCACCTTCCCTTCCCTTCCCCACAACAGACACCCTGTGAGGTAGGTGAGGCTGAGAGAGCTGTGACTAGCCCAAGGTCACCCAGCTGGCTTCATGTGGAGGAGTGGGGAAACAAATCCAGTTCACCAGATTAGCCTCTGCCAGCTGGCTTCATGTGGAGGAGTGGGGAATCAAACCTAGCCTACAGATCAGACTCCACCGCTCCAAACCACTGCTCTTATCCACTACACCATGCTGCCTCTCATTCACCATGCCTACTCCCCATTCACAACGTGGCTGCCACTACAGCTCACCCTCCCTTCATATTAGGCCAAAGCTGCCTCCAACTGCTGACATAACCTGGAGAGCCCTGGTTTGAGCTAAATCCAGCTGTTAAGTGCTGAGAAGGAAAAGGGCTTCTTCTTCCTTCTTCCAGCATGCTGCTCCGGCACCCATTAACACTGCTTGTTCCCATTAGCTGCAGCAGACCTGAGTTTTCATCGGAACGCCAGACCAGCTCCAGATGGTCCCTGCAGCTGCCGCCTGCCTGCTCCGTAATTGTCGTTTTGAGTGGCTCAACGGTGCATCTCACGGCCTGGGTATCATCTCACCAGCAGATGGGCCCCAGAAAGGTTTTCATCCCCAGGGGTGTTGTGTCACATCTCTGGGAAGTTGGACGGGTTTCCTGACCCCAGCTGGCAAGAGGCATCTATTCACCCAGAGGCCTGCGGATCAATAACCATTGTCATTTCTATCCGGGCTAATAGGATGCAAATGTCGTTTGTGTCTAATCCTCTTAAATCCAATCTCAGCTATGATTTCATAACGTTGTGGGGAGCTCCCTAATGTTATTATCTCTCTTGCCATATTCCTGGGTGGAGCCTTTTAAATGAGATTTTTCCAATCGTTCTGAAAACGACAGCATCCAACCTCAGATGACCTTAGGGGAGGGGCCGTGGCTCAATGGTAGAGCAACTGCTTGGCATGGAGAAGATCCCAGGTTCAATTCCCGGCATAGCCAGTTAAAGGGACTAGGCAGGTAGGTGATGTGAAAGACCTCCGCCTGAGACCCTGGAGAGCCACTGCCGGTCTGAGTAGACAATATTGACTTTAATGGACCAAGGGTCTGACTCAGTATAAGGCAGCTTCGTGTGTTCATGTGATCTTAGGGTTGCCAGGTCCCCCCTGCCCACCAGTGGGGGATGGAGGGAGCTAGAGTTTAGATCCTTCATCAGCAATGGTAATAGGTATCAGTTCACCAATTGTGTTTTCCTGCTGTCAGTTTTCAGGAGGAAGCAATAGGGGAGCTAATTCAGCCCTGAACTGAGTGACCCCTATAACACTGGCCTATAGCACCACTATAGACGATACTGCTCTTGATGGACCAATTCATTATAAGGCAGATTCATGTGTTCATGTGACCTAAGCAAGGATGTTAATGATAGGATGTTGTGGAGATCATTAATTCATAGGGCCACCATATGTCAGAGGTGATCTGACGGCACACATTGTACTGGTCGACACCAGGATGCCGCTTTGGTAGCTGTTTTGTATGAATACATGGATCTGCCGTATTCCAAGTCTACTAAAGTCATTATTGTCTACTCTGATGGGCAGTGTCTCTCAAGGTAGAGGTCTTTCACAATCCCTGATCCTTTTAACTGGAGGTGCTGGGGATTGAACCTGGGGCCTTCTGCATGCAAAGCACAGGTTCTTCCACAGACCTGTAGCACGAGACACAGATCAACCCTTTTCTAAAGGAACTTGCAGTTTCGGGATGCCTATTTCATTCACAGGCCCTGGAATTACAGTTCATCTCCAGCCCTACAAGGACAGTCCGAGGGACCTGGGGAAGTTCAGTCTGGAGAAGAGGAGGTTGTAGGGGGGTCATGATTGCTCTCTTTAAGTATTTGAAAGGTGTCACTTAGAGGAGGGCAGGGAGCTGTTCCTGTTGGCAGCAGAGGATAGGACTCTCAATAATGGGTTTAAATTGCGAGTGGAGAGATACTGGCTGGATATTAGGAAAAACATTTTTTTACAGTAAGGTTCAACAATGGAATCAGCTACCTAGGGAGATGGTGAGCTCCCCCTCACTGGCAGTCTTCAAGCAGTGGCTGGACGAACACTTGTCAGGGATACTTTAGGCTAATCCTGCATTGAACAGGGGGTTGGATTAGATGGCCTATATGGCCCCTTCCAACTCTACAATTCTGTGATTCTGTAACTGTTCTGTGCTTTATACAAAATGAGGTGATAGGCTAAGATAGTGGATTTCTTCTGTACCACTTCAAACTATGGGGGTGGTTTGTTTTTAAATATTCCTCTGTACAAAAAGTTTCCTGTATGTTGTAAAGCAGCATCTCTCTGCTGTGAAAGAAAGTTTTAGTCAAGTACAGGCAGAGTAGGGTTGCCAACCTCCAGGTATTTGCTGGAGATCTCCTGCTGTTACAACTGATATCCAGCCAATAGAGATCAGTTCCCCTGGAGAAAATGGCTGCTTTGGCCATTGGATTCTATGGCACTGAAGTCCCTCCCCTCCCCAAACCCCACCCTCCTCAGGCTCCGCCCCAAAAACCTCCCGCCGATAGCAAAGAGGGACCTGGCAACCATAAGGCAGAGTGCTTTTTAAGTGAGGGGGCCATTTGAAAAACAGGCCTCTGGTCTAAAGTTGTATAAAAAGTCTACCCTACCCAAAAGCCGTGTGGTGTAGTGGTTAAGAGCAGTGGAGTCTAGGCTGGAGAACTGGGTTTGATTCCCCACTCCTCCACATGAGCGGCGGACTCCAGTCTAGTGAACAGGGTTGGTTTCCCCACTCCTACTCATGAAGCCAGCTGGGTGACCTTGAGCTAGTCACAGTTCTCTTCAAACTCTCTCAGCCTTACCTATGTCACAAGGTGTCTGCTAAGGGAAGAGGAAAGGAAGGAAATTGTAAGCCAGTTTGATTCTCCTTAAAAGGTAGAGAAAATCGGCATATAAAAAACAACCAACTTCTTCTTCATCATCTTGGTGGAACAGAGCTGCCTCATTCTGTATAATGTGTAGACCAGCTCTTAGCAACGGATTCCACGGAGCAATCTGAAGGGGAAAATAATGCTTCCTGTCAACTGCTTTGTCCGATGACGATAAATATCACAAACATCTCAAAGGCATCAACAGGAGACCACCATTCATGTCAGAAAGAATAATGCAGGAGAGAAGACTCACAGAATGGCAAACACAGGAATATAGTCACCCTTTAATTATCACAGTCATTGAAACTGCGATGGATTTAAGAAGAAAGAAGGATGAGCCAATGGGAAAAGAGAGACTGGCACAGAAGAAACCTCGCTCCATTCCTGAAAGGGAGCACATGCTTTGTTTGGAAGGAGGAAAAGAGAGAACAGGGAACAGGGTTGATCCCATAGTTCTGTTCTGCTAGGAGAAGGGCTTCCCTTTGGCAGAAGCCTCCTCCTGATGCCAGACTTTTGCTTTTATCTGTTGTTCTGAACACACAAAGCGGCCTTATACTGAGTCAGGCCATTGGTAGATCCAGGTCAGAACTGCCTATTCTGACTAGGGTCGCCTGCTGCAGCGGACAACCTGTTATCTGGAGATACTGGGGATTGAACATGGGACCTTCTGCTTGCAAATCGGATGCTCTGCTACCGAGGCACGGCTCCATACAGCAACATGAAGGTGCTTTGGAGAGCCAGCATGGTGTAGGGGTTAAGAGCAGTGGTTTGGAGTGGTGGACTCTGATCTGGAGAACAGGGTTTGATTCCCCACTCCTTCTCATGAGCAGCGGATGCTAATTTGGTGAACCAGGTTGGTTTCCTCACTCCTACACATGAAGCCAGCTGGTTGATCTTGAGCTAGTCACAGCTGTCTTAGAACTCTCTCAGCCCCACCTACCTCACAGGGTGTCTGTTGTGGGGAGGGGAAGGGAAGGTGATTGTAAGCCTGTTTGATTCTTCCTTAAGTGGTAGAGAAAGTCAGCATATAAAAACCAACTCTTCTTCTTCTTTATACTGAGTCAGATCTTTGGTGTATCGTGATCAGTTTTGTGTACTGTGACTGGCAACCAGTCTCCAGGGTCTCAGGCAGAGGTCTTTCACATCACCTCCTTCCTGATCCTTTCAACTGGAGATGAACCTGGGACCTTCTGCATGCAAAGCAGTTGCTCTTCTATTCAGCTAATATCATGATATTGATCATTTTAGGGCTTTGACTGTATTTATTAGAGTTTTAATGGATTTACTCTTGGGCCACTCTGAACAGGTCAGTGGAGAAGCAACGTATCAATTTTCTAAATAAATAAATATACACGAGCAGGTGGGTCCCATGTCGTTGCACATGATATGCACAATTTTTGTTTCATCTGTAATGGAGCTATGGGGAATTCATGCACAGCAATGAGAAACATCCCTATTTCTCTTGCCTATGCACTTGATAGCATCTAGCAAGCATGGTTTCCCACAAAGTCAGTTCTTCCATACTAGGGATTGAAGAAGACCCACAACATCACAACGTGATTCAAACCTCCCCACTTGACCAAATTTCTTTCCTTCCCTCCTGACTCGAGTGGGAAGTACTGATTCAGAACCTGATTCATGCCATCTTGTTATGGCAGCGAAGAAAGATCTGATTGTGTCTGTGGTTTCTGATTTGGGGATGAGGGGAGTAGGTCTGTTTTGTGTGTTGAGTGTGATGTGCCATCAAGTCTCTTACAACTTATGGTGACCCTATGAATCAATGTTCTCCAAAATGCCCTATCATTAGCAGCCTTGCTCAGGTCTTGCAATAGGGTTGCCAGGTCCCTCTTCGCCACCGGGAGGTTTTGGGGGCTGAGCCTGAGGAGGGCGGGGTTTGGGGAGGGGAGGGACTTCAATGCTATAGAGTCCAATTCCCAAAGCGGCCATTTTCTCCAGGTGATCTCTATCGGCTGGAGATCAGCTGTAATAGCAGGAGATCTCCAACTAGTACCTGGAGGTTGGCAACCCTACCTGGCAAACTGAGTGCCGTAGCTTCCTTGATACAGTTAATCTGTCTCATGTTGGGTCTTCCAGCATGGGGGAGTGGTTAAGAGTAGAGGACTCCAGTCTGGAGGACCTTGGGCCAGTCACAGTTCTCTCCAAACTCTCTCAGCCCCACCTATTGTGGGGAGGGAAAGGGAAGGTGATTGTAAGCCACTTTGAGAAAAGTGGGGTATAAAAACCAACTCTTCTTCTTCTGAGACCCATTAGAGAACATGAGACTTACTTCTGAGTAGAACAGTTTATGCTCGCTTCCTATGAAACCCATATTGACCCTGAATGCTAATTGACATTACAAACACCTCTCCTGAATATTCTTTTCCACATTAAGGGTGAGGGACTCTAGCTTAGTTGTAGAATATCTGCTTTTCAGGATGAAGGGCCCAGGTTCAAGGGAAAACTGTGTTGGACAGTTTTTTTTTAAAAAAAATTAATGAATTAATTAATGCTTAAATGTCATCCTCTGACAAAACATTCCCTGAGCAGATGGGGCTGCTGAGCTGTACCGCTTCTTAAGGGTAACTCTTCAATGTGCATCAGCTGAATGGAAGATCCTCAGTTCAGGCGCCTCCTGTGCTTCACAGATGTACCTCGATCTCCAGCAAGGATACTTCGAGCGAGCCATTCTGGGAGGAAAATGCCATGCTTTCTAGGATTATGAAATAGAGGCAAGTCCCCTTTAAAACTGAACGTAGGATGGATATACCAGCAAAAGCTTTGCATTTTTTTCCCATGAGGATTAGACTTTCCACTCGGGACAGGCTGTTCCAGCATGCCTGGCATTTTTTGCCCTTTTTCTGAAACAGCGTTTAGTGTTTTCCAGAGCTATAACTTGGAAGCAGAAATGAAGAATGCAGTTGGTGGTGTAAAATCCCTGGCCACGATCCAGACGGAGTTAAGTGCCATTTCAGCCCTGTTGGCTGCGACTTGGCGGCACTTTACACACACACAATTTCAGTGAGAAAGTTAAGCATGTGCTTAAATCTTTCACACTGAAATAAATGTGTTTAACTGTGTGTGTGTGTCCCCGTCCCCTGGATATAAAACAAAACAATACCGCAATATTCTTGCTCAAAGACACAAGCAAGCTCAAAAACATGTAGGATATACCCCCGTGTTGGCGAACCTATGGCACGCGTGCCACTTCCGGCACGCGTTGCCCTCTCTGCCGGCACGCGTGGTTCCTCCCAGCTGCTGGCCTTTCCGGCTCCGCCCCACCCCGGATGGGGGAGGCTGTAGGCAGGCGGCTGCCCAGCTGGGCCGCGGGGGCTTTGAACCGCTCGGTTCAAAGTTCCCCTTTCCTGGACTCCTTGCCGAATTTTTCCACCCCAGCCTCAGTCCCGATCCCCCCCTGCCCAGAGCCGAGGGGGGGCGGAGAACCCCCCCTCCCTGCTGCCTCCCGTGCCACTCCCGGGCCTGGCCGTGGGGGGAGAAATCCCTGCAGGGGGTGCGCGCATCAGGGCCTCCCGCTGCTCCTTCCCCGGCCGTTGAGCCGGGCCTCCTCGCCTCTCGCTGCCCGGAAGAGGGGAGCCCGTCGCCGCTTCCGCTTGCTGACGCTGTCGCGCCTCCTTCGGCGTCTGGTGCCCCTCCGCCCCCCCGGAGGGTGTTCCGCCCAGCCGCCCTTCTCACTCCCAGCAGCCGGCTGTCCGGCTGTCCCCCGCGGCCCTCTGGAGGGGCCCACGTGGAGGAGTAGGGTGCGCGCGTGCACACACACACATGTGTCAGGGGGGCTGGACTCCCCGCCTGCCAGAAGGCCCCCCACCCCTCTTCAGTTGGGCCGGTTCAGGGGCGTCTGCCCTTTTTGCCTTTGGGGAACCTGCGGGGGAAAGGTAGGTGGTGGGGGTCGGCTCCTGTCTGGGGATGGTGTCGTCGGCGCTTCGCCCCCCTCCCCCCCGGCCAGGCGCCCAACTGTGGAGGTTTGTCGGCGGGCGGAGGAAAGGACGGGTGGGAGGGGCTTTTATCCTGCCGTCCTGACCCCTTTTCTCCCCCCGCGGGTGGTGGCTAGCCCCCGCCGGTGTCTGGGAAGTCCCGAGGTGGCCCGGGGAGGCCTGGGCTCAGGACAGGGGTTATTGGCCATTTGTGAATGGGAGGTTTTGCCTTGGACTTGCCACTGAGATGCACATTTACCCCATCCAGAGTCTCAAAACTGCATGGGGAGGTGTCTATTTGTGAAAGAGAGGTTTTGCCTTGGACTTGCCACTGAGATGCACATTTACCCCATCCAGAGTCTCTAAACTGCATGGGGGGGTGTCTATTTGTGAAAGAGAGGTTTTGCCTTGGACTTGCCACTCAGATGCACAACTCAACAATAAGCCCCCCTGCAGAGTTTTGGGTTGCAGTTTGGGCACTCGGTCTCTAAAAGGTTCGCCATCACTGATATACCCCATCCCACAGTAAGTATGGATTCTTAGTGAGTAATTCTTCTTCCTAGTAAGTACTTACTGAGATTGAGGAAGGGAATGGTCAATCCATCTGTCTTGCATCCAGTTGCTTAGATCTAACAATTCTTACTGTCTGAGCTTTAAAAGACAATACAGAACCTGAGTTGCTTTACCTTAGCAGAGTTCTTTACAAGACCTCAACCGTTTCTCAGTGAATTAAGGTATGAATGTGCTCTTTTACATATGAGTGGCTAAGATCTAATGCCTTGTAAGTAGACCTTATTGGAGGAGCTTTGCCTGCAATTTGCAAACAGATTAGAAATCTTAAAGGTATAGTTTTAACGTGTTTCCCATGGGTACCATGGCACCCGCTGACACCTTTCCTGGTGCCTGTCAAGTATGGTTGCCAACCTCCAGGTACTAGCTGGAGATCTCCTGCTATTCCACTAATCTCCAGCTGATAGAGATCACCTGGAGGAAATGGCTGCTTTGGCAATTGGACTCTACGACATTGAAGTCCCTCCCCTCCCCAAACCCTGCCCTCCTCAGGCTCCACCCCAAAAACCTCCTGCCGGTGGCAAAGAGGGACCTAGCAACCCTACTGTCAAGTGTTTTTAGAAAGTGGGTGGGGCCAGGTAAGGCTTTTGCCCAGCAAGTCTTCTGATTGGCCATTGGAGATTTGATCGGCGGTGTACACCATAGCGGTGTACACCACTAGAAAGAACTTTCTAACAGTTAGAGCGGTTCCTCAGTGGAACAGGCTTCCTCGGGAGGTGGTAAGTGCTCCTTCCCTGGAGGTTTTTAAGCAGAGGCTAGATGGCCATCTGTCAGCAATGCTGATTCTGTGACCTTAGGCAGATCATGAGAGGGAGGGCATCTTGGCCATCATCTGGGCATGGAGTAGGGGTCACTGGGGGTGTGGGGGGAGAGGTAGTTGTGAAATTCCTGCATTGTGCAGGGGGTTGGACTAGATGACCCTGGTGGTTCCTTCCAACTCTATGATTCTATAAGCCTTCTGTATGGAAGTTCAGGGAGGCACAGTTGAACACTCCCATTTCTATGTGTGAATTATTGCTTCTTCTGCTTTTACGATTTCCCAAAGCATCCACAATCGATGGGAGAAGTGCTTTACAGAGATCAGGGAGAAAGCCCTGCGCCAAAGCGTGCGATATAAATGAGGCAGATTCAAAGCGAGAGAACCAATTGTCAATTTAAGCCTCCCTTCACATTAGCATTTTTATATGCCAATCCTTTTCAATTTGTTTTATAGGGCATTGCACACTATGAGAGCCTGTGGACAATCCTTCCAAACAAACAGATCGGTACATCCAGGGATTTGATTTCGGCTGCAAAAAAAGCAAGCTAAAGGAAAGGCCTGTCTGAATCAAAACAAAATCAATCTAATAGATGGTTCCTCCTCCGCAGCAGCTTGTTTTTCCCCCTAGAAACTGATTCACAGTCACGTTCTGTACCTCTCTCTGGCAGGGCCAGAAGATTCACTGTTTCGTTCCTCCTATTCCTCACTCATAACCATGGCACAAAGAGTAATATGAATCAGCTACAGAGCCCTGTTCTGCCACTGCAGAATTGTCACCGTCGTAACAATTCGATACCAAACAGCCCTGATGAGAATGGCACAAAGAAATGTGCCCTGTGGGGAAGGGAAGTTCTAGCAGCAGCAGCAGAAGAGGAATTGGTTTTTATATGCCGACTTTCTCTACCACTTAAGGGAGACTCAAACTGGCTTACAATCACCTTCCCTTCCCCTCCCCACAACAGAAACCCTGTGAGGTAGGTGGGGCTGAGAGACCTCTAACAGAGCTGTAACTTGCCCAAGGTCACCCAGCTGGCTTCGTGTGTAGGAGCGGGGAAACGAATCCAGTTCACCAGGTCAGCCTCCGCTGCTCATGTGGAGGAGTGGGGAATCAAACCCCGTTCTCCAGATCAGACTCCACCGCTCCAAACCACCACTCTTAACCACTACACCATGCTAGCAAGGTGGTTGGAGCAGCTGCGACATTCCTGTCCCATCCCATCAGCATGGTTGACCTCAGCATTTCAAGGAATGCCCTTCCTTTATCAGAAGAGCGTGCTAGCCAGGGACAGGTCTGTGTACTGTAAGCAACGTCCCCGCGGCACTCGGCGTGAGCTGTGGAACCTGCCAGCTCTGCTTTGGGGGATGAAAGGACTTCCTGGATTGTTTACTTCTCCTTCTGTTATTTCAGTCTTGCATGATCTGGCTGAATCGAGACAGAGGGCTGGCCAAAGTCAAAGAAAGGTCTTGGGGGTGGGGGAGCAACCGGCTCCTGAACTGAACGTCATTGGCCAAGCCATAAAGTCCTTCAATATTTTTATATAAGCCACTACAACAGAGTAGCCAGAATAGTCCAGACTAGGCTGAGCTTGCCTGAACCTGGAAGCTAAGCAGGTTGGCCTCAGTTGGTGCTTGGACTAGAGATGCCAGCCTCCATGTGGGACCTGGGGATCCCCTGGAATTATAGCTAACCTCCGGACTATAGAGATTAGTTTCCTTGGAGAAAATGGATGCTTTGGAGGGTGGACTCTATGGCATTGTACCCCACCGAGGTCTCTGTTCTCCCCAGGCTCCATCCCCAAATCTCCAGAGAGCCAGCATGGTGTAGTGGTCAAGAGTGGTGGTTTGGGGGGGTGGACTCTGATCTGGAGAACCAGGTTTAATCCCCCACTCCTCCACATGAGCGGCGGAGGCTAATCTGGTGAACTGGATTTGATTCCCAATTCCTCCACATGAAGCCAGCTGGGTGACCTTGAGCTAGTCACACTCTCTCAGCCAGGGAAGGTGATTGTAAGCCAGTTTGATTCTTTCTTAAGTGGTAGGGAAAGTTGGCATATAAAAACCAACTCTTCTTCTTCTTCCAGGAGTTTCCCAACCTGGATCTGGCAACCCTACCCTCCAGCCCCCGCTGGTGGCCAGTGAGGATCTGCCAACCCTGGTTTGGACCAGAGACCACCATGGAAGACTAGTGTTACCTTGAAACCCCCATTAGGGATCAGCATAAGTTGGTGGCAACTTGATGGGACTTTATTATTAACTACAACAGGATATCACTTGCAAGGGAGCTTCTGTGTACTTATTCCTAGCTGGGTGTGGAATTACGTGGTGTGAGCTCATATTCCTGGCTTAGGGTTGCCAACCTCCAGGTACTAGCTGGAGGTCTCCTGCTATTACACCTGATCTCCAGCCAACAGAGATAATTTCCCCTGGAGAAAATGGCTGCTTTGGCAATTGGACTCTGTGGCATTGAAGTCCCTCCCATCCCCAAACCCCACCCTACTCAGGCTCCACCCCCAAAACCTCCCACCGGTAGGGAAGACAGACCTTGGCAACCCTATCCTGGCTTGATTCAACCACCTGGGCTAGGTGCATATAGCCCTTTAAAAATTTGGAATCCTACTTAGGAGGGAAAGGGGGCTAGAATTACTCCGCCTGCTGTATGTCCTTCCCTAACAAACATTATAAATAAATAGAGTAATAGATGACTCTTTGGCCTGAAACACTTCCAATAGCGAAGATAAGCTCTAGCATTTTGAAACAGATACCAAAGCTGAGCCCTGGTTTAAATTAAGCCCTGCTGGCAGTAAAACATGACCCGAAAACATGACCTTGTGAGAATAACAGTAAATGATCCCAAGGAAGTCTGCAGCAAAGGGGTGGAAAGTAGCATAAATGCAACGCATAAGAAGTAACTGCAACAAGAAAAATTAGAAAAGCCATACAAGACCCCCAAAGAAGTTGGAAGACCACATTTTTATCCCACTCTTCCTCCCAGGAGTTCTGGGTGGTATACACTGTTCTCCCTTTCTCATTTTATTCTCACAACAACCCTGTGAGGTGAGGTTGAGAGAAAAGGACTAGCCCAAGATCACCCAGCAAGCTTCATGGCAGAGGGGAGATCTGAACTTGAGTTTGCCCGATTGTAGTCTAGGATACAAACCACTAAAATCTGGGAAACCCAGGTTCAAATCTCCCCTCTGCTATGAAGCTTGCTGGGTGACCTTGGGCAAGTCCCTTTCTCTCCGCTTAACCACAGAACCAGCATGGTGTCGTGGTTAAGAGCGACGACTCTAATCTGGAGAACCAGGTTCATTTCCCCGTTTCTCCACATGACGCCTGCTGCGTGACCTTGGGCCAGTCACAGTTCTCTCAGAACTGTCTCAGCCCTCGTCTCAGCCCACCTCCGAATATCTCTTGCCTTGAAAACCGTACAGGGTTGCCATAAGTCAGCTGTGACTTGACGGCACACACACACGCACACACACCACTACAACCTACTCTTAAGGACTGCTTATGTAGGCTGGCATCTTTACCACCAGGCAGCCCTTAATTCTCCTATTATTCTTTCCACCCCCTCCATCTGGAAAGATGATTATATCTGTAACCAGATGAGACTGCCACCAACCCCAGCCTGGTACCTTGAAAATGGTACTGAGGGGGAAGAAGCTCAAGGTTTTGAGAAAGGTAATCACTCCCCCTCATTAATATCCCACATTTCTCCCCAATGGGGATCCAAAGTGGTTTACAACATTGTTCACCTCTCCTGCCCTTTATCATCACAACTACCCTGTGAGATGGGTTGGGTTGAGAGAGACTGAGCTTCCATGGCAGAGTGCAGATTCAAACCCATATGCTGGTCTAAGACCCTGAAACACTATAACGTCATGGCTACACATGGCTCAGTGGTAGAGAATCTGCTCAGCAGGCAGAAGAAGAAGAAGAGTTGATTTTTATATGCCGGCTTTCTCTACCACTTAAGGGAGACTCAAACCGGCTTATGATCACTTTCCCTTCCCCTCCCCACAACAGACACCCTGTAAGGTAGGTGGGGCTGAGAGAGCTCTAGCAGAGCTGTAACTTGCCCAAGGTCACCCAGCTGGCTTTGTGTGTAGGAGTGGGGAAACCAACCCGGTTCTCCAGATTAGCCTCTGCCGCTCATGTGTAGGAGTAGGGAATCAAACCCGGTTCTCTAGATCAGACTCCACTACTCCAAACCACCACTCTTAATCACGACACCATGCTGGCTCTTAATCCCCAGCATCTCCAGTTAAAGGATCTGGTAATAGTAGAAGAAGAGTTGGTTTTTATATGCCGGCTTTCTCTAGCACTTAAGGGAGACTCAAACCGGCTTATGATCACTTTCCCTTCCCCTCCCCACAACAGACACCCTGTAAGGTAGGTGGGGCTGAGAGAGCTCTAGCAGAGCTGTAACTTGCCCAAGGTCACCCAGCTGGCTTTGTGTGTAGGAGTGGGGAAACCAACCCGGTTCTCCAGATTAGCCTCTGCCGCTCATGTGTAGGAGTAGGGAATCAAACCCGGTTCTCTAGATCAGACTCCACTACTCCAAACCACCACTCTTAATCACGACACCATGCTGGCTCTTAATCCCCAGCATCTCCAGTTAAAGGATCTGGTAATAGTAGAAGAAGAGTTGGTTTTTATATGCCGGCTTTCTCTACCACTTAAGGGAGACTCAAACCGGCTTATGATCACTTTCCCTTCCCCTCCCCACAACAGACACCCTGTGAGGTAGGTGGGGCTGAGAGAGCTCTTAATAGAACTGTAACTTGCCCAAGGTCACCCAGCTGGCTTCAGGTGTAGGAGTGGGGAAACCAACCCAGTTCACCAGATTAGCCTTCGCTGCTCATGTGGAGGAGCGGAGAATCAAACCCGGTTCTCCAGATCAGAGTCCACCACTCCAAACCACTGCTGTGGTGATGGGAAAGACCTAAACCTGAGGCCCTGGAGAGCCACTACTTGCCTGAGTATATAATACTGATATTGATGGACCAAGGGTCTGATTCAGTATTAGGCAGCTTCAAGCGTATGTGTGTTCATGCACATGCATGTGTTTGTAGTAGATTTTACCATCTTGGCTGGAAAGAAGGCCATGTATGAACTTGACACATTGGCTTTGACGCCCTACCTTCTGCTGTTTTAGACGGAAGGTTTCAACATCTCCCTCTGGAGCAATGGTGTTGCCCCTGTTCGGCTAATGCAGTTGAATAAATCACACATATATGAGAACAAACATCATTTCCCCTCTGCTGTCTCGCTGCAAGCATTTGAATTATTTTCTGGGGGGTACAGAGTTAGCCGTGGTCAAACTATTGCTTGAGGATAAGGAGGCGGCCGTATCCCATGTAATGGCAAAATTCTGCTACTTGGCTATTAAGAGGAGAAACACACTCATGAATAAAGCGGTAGATTAATGGCCTTACATTCACAGTACTAATATATATCGTGGCTGAGGTTCACATAACTTACTTGTGATAGTTATATAGCTATCCTTAGCCTATTTATTCAATCAGGGTTTGTAGATTTTATACAGTTTTCTTCTTCTTTTTTACAGCTACTGACGAGTTGCACGATAGTAAAATTTGCACCCAGTTTTTAACATCCTCTTCTGAATCAGCCAGGCTATCATATTTCTTTTAGTATATAAAATACGTGTGAACATTTCCCCCTGTCCCTAACCTTTGTCGAGCAGCACATTCGTAGACCAGTGTTCACAGTAGACAGCTTGAAAGGCTTGCCCTTTAAGGAAGCCTTTTAAAAAATAACTTCTGTCTCTAATAAGCAGAACCTTCCTTCCTTTTTTCCCCACTAGCTTGTTCATTCTGATCTCTGCTACTCCTAAAATATCTTCCCCCTAAGGAGAGGGTGAACAGATGCCTTGGACAAAAGCATTTGAGAGTACTCTGAATAACATATGGAATTAGGTAGTCCCTAAGAGGCTTCAGGCCCAGAGTATTTAGGACTGCAAAGGTTAAAGCCAACACAATGAACTGCACTTGGAAATTAACCGGAACCCAAGAGAGGTCTTTCAAATGTAGCATATTCTTCGCAGAAGGCCTCAGCTACTAAATGGGATGCTGCATTTTGGACCAGCGAAAGTTTCCAAAAAAAATTCTAAAGGTAACCCACTTAGAACAATCATCTAGCATCCCCTTGTGACTTGCAGAGCCCTGCAGATACTGGATGAGATCTTTCCATTGTCTGGAATCCCCTGGGAGGATAAGTGGAGGCTGCAGATGGCATTTGACACTGACCAGATGTTAGTACCAAGGGCAGGTTAACAGATGGTTAGGGGACAGGCTCAGGGAGAGGGGAGAAAGGCAGAAAGGATGGAGTCTTATAGATTATTTATAGAATCTCTCAGCTATCATGTGTTCAAGGCACACGCCACCAAAACCAACACTAAAACAAGAATTAAATGAGCTCCTGTCGCTCAAGTGTTAATTGGAAACAGGACCCTGGACAGCTCCAGCATAGCAGACAAGTTACTCTATGCCCCAGTGTTAGTTCGTGTCCAGAAGACTGTTTCCAGCCTCCACCTTTTGGAAAAACCATGTCCTGGCCTGCAACTCTTGCATTCCTTTACCTTCCCTGCACACATTTAACCCTTCAGGATTGTCATGAAAGCATGGGGTCTTGGATATGTGAGCTGCTTGGTCTCCCAGATCCTAGTTTGATACTCCACTACAGCATGCTGGTCCTTCCTTACAGTATGACCATGATCTGTGCCTCTTCAAATGTGGGCATTAATTCATGGAGGTCAAGTAAGGTTCCTCATGCTGTCTGAGTGACAGATTGGGAATATGACAGGCCCATAGACCAAGTTGCAGAATCAGCTGGATATAGGTGATGGCAACATAAACTAAATCCACTACCTGACCTCCCTTACTAATTCAAGACGGGCCTATGGGCAACTCACCTGAACATTCTGAATGACAAGTTCCCTATCTGTACATGTCCCCATTGCATGGATTTTTTGATCTGCATCCTATGGCCATGTTCAGAATTAGATATAGTGATTGCGTGGGGTGTTTTTGAATGCTCACTGTATGGTGCATCCCTGCATGCCTTGGTTCAGACAGATGGAAGTATCTGGAAACAACAGACTCAATCAGGTGGTGTAGCCTTCCTGACAACTTGTGGAACAATACTGAGACTGGTAAATGCAGGCCTAAAACTAGACTTTTGACTTGACTAGGAAATGAACAACCTGCCTCAACACCGCAAGGATTTTATGCATGCGTGAAAGCCTCCATGAGCAACCATCCTGAAATTGCAAATTCACATGATAGGAAGTAAAATATAGCAGGGCTAAAAGTAGAAACATGGGAGACTTTTTCAGGCCAGACAAAAAAGGACAATAGGGATGGAAAAGTAGATGCTGACAATGATGCAGACAATGGAAAATCGAAGAGCGCTCATAAAAACATATGATAGGAAAAATATTCCTCACAATTAGGTCATCAGTCTTGGAAAGGAACATTCATCACAGGGATGTTGACGAAACATTGCTAGATACATTTCAAAGGGGAAATGTATGAAACTGTTCTTTTTTTACAGGATAATAATCACATATATATATGTATATGTGTGTGTGTGTGTGTGTATTTAAAAACATCTTACAAGTAGAAAATTTGCTTGGCCAAGAGCAGGCTGGGCCAGAACATGATTCACAGGGAGATTTTGTATTTCTGGGAGGAAGTACCAAAAAGCCAGCATGGTGTAGTGGTTAAGAGCGGTGGACTCTAATCTGGAGAACCGCGTTTGATTCCCCACTCCTCCACATGAACAGCGGGTTCTAATCTGGTTAACCGGGTTAGTCTCCCCACTCCTGTACATGAAGCCAGCTGGGTGACTTTGGGCTAGTCACAGCTCTTTTAGAGCTTTCTCAGCCTCACCTACCACCCAAGGTGTCTGGTGTGGGGAGACGAAGGGAAGGAGATTACAAGCTGGTTTGATTCTCCTTTAAAGGTAGAGAAATTCGGCATACAAAAACTCTTCTTCATCTTCTTCTAAAAAGTGGTGATTCCCACCAGCAGCCTGAGACATCAAGATTCAGTCACCTCATTTTCATTGCACATATTGACCAGGCTTCGTTGGTTCCACAGGCTGAGGGTCAACACAGAGAAGACCCTACCACAGATTTCTGTGGGCCCACTCTGGAAGAACCCAAAGCACAATCCCCTTCCTCATATCATAAAAATAATTCATATCATAAAAGATAGATGAGCTCATAGGAAGATGTGGAATGGCACATCGTGACATTCCTTTTTTTTTTTTAAGTTTTATTTTTATAAATGGGAGGGTACAGGAATAAGAGGGGGGAAGGTAAATCGTTGTATATTTATATAAAAACAATACAGTGTTATAAAGATTTTCTTAATAAAACATAGTTACAAGGTACCGTTCGGTTATTCTGCTTGTGTCATATTGATATTCTTTTATCAAATATTCTGAGTTTTGCTTAACCATTAATTAACATAAAGAATAATGCACTACCTATTATGAATATTTGAACCAACATACTTCATTCAAATTAATTACAGTTCATATATGTATAAAATAACGCCCACTTTTCTTCAAATTGTTCTGTAGATTCATTGGATTTTAAGTTTAACTCAAAGGTCATTTTTGCCATACTAGCATATTCTAACAGTTTTTCTTTCCAGTCTTCTATTTCGGGTATATGAGTTAGTTTCCATGTTCTTGCCAATACCGTTCTTGCTGCAGTTGTAGCATATTTAAAAACATCATGTAAATTCAAAGGCAGGTTTGGTGGCACTATACTGAGTAAATAAGATTTGGGATCAAATGTTAACTTCATATCTAACATCAACTGGAGATCTCGATGAATTCTTTTCCAATATATTTGTAATTTTGGACATGTCCACCAAACATGAAAGTAGGAACCGTCTGTGTCTTGACATTTCCAACAGGCGCCTCTTTTTCCAGGAGTAGTCATTTGGGCGAGCATATTGGGGGTCAAGTACCATCTGTAAAATGTTTTATACCAATTTTCTTTCACTTCTTGACAGACAGTATATTTCATTTCAGAGGTGCAAAGTTTTTCCCATGTATCCATATTGATCATTTCTCCGAAATTTTGCATCCATTTTATCATGTTAATTTTCACTTGTTCTTCTTCTGTATCATAATGACATTCCTATGTTCTCCACACAATGAAGATCTACCTTAGCCACTACATGACAGTGACCCACTGCAAAACAATATGCATTAAGCGATTTATAGATGTACAATCATAATAATTCCTCTCTCAGCCTTCAGAGTAGGGTGGCCGACTTCAGCTTGGGAAATTCCTAGAGATTTGGGGGGAGGGTGGAACTTGGGGAGGGTGAAGTTGAGGAGGGAAGGGAGCTCAGCAGGGGTGTAATTCCAGGAAATCCTCCCTCTGAAACTGCCATTTCCTCCAGGGGAACTGATCTCTGCAAACTGGAGATCAGTTGTAATTTCTGAAGAACTCCAGGGCCCACCTGGTATGTAGCAACCCTACTTCAGAGTGTTCATTAGCCGTTGCCCACACATTTTCCCATCTATTTTCACAGTCATATAAGTGCTAAATATTTGTTGTGAACGAAAGGAAGACAGGAGAATGAAACCTGGGATTCTCAGTATACCACATTCTGAACCCAGCCCTAAATTGTGTGGTTGTTGTTGTAATTAGACAGAACAGCAGACCACACATACCCAGAATATTTGTGATTTATGAATGTTCAATTTTAGTATTAGACGTAATAGCTCTAGACAGCTGGACAAAGTTAGGCAAGGAATGATAAGGCCTGTTGTTCTCCATAGCAACAGTTTTGGCTAAGGCAGAAAAAGAGCTCAGAGCATAAGGAAATGCCCTTGTTTTTATTAGGTACTCCATTAAATTGTTCATAATCTTCTTGTAAATAAAATAGAACTTCCTGTAGGTGTAATCCCAAATTTACCAGTGGAACTTGATATAATGAAGGAAAGACATTAGAAGTCACATCTACTGTTAGTTTATTGCAATAGTACCAGGATAATGATGAAGATGAAGAAGAAGAAGAAGAAGAGTTGGTTTTTATATGCCAACTTTCTCTACCACTTAACGGAGACTCAACCCAGCTTACAATCACCTTCCTTTCTCCTCCCCACAACAGAAACCCTGTGAGGTAGGTGAGGCTGAGAGAGCTCTAACAGAGCTGTAACTTGCCCAAGGTCACCCAGCTGGCTTGGTGTGTAGGAGTGGGGAAACAAACCCAGTTCACCAGATTAGCCTCCGCCACTCATGTGGAGGAGAGGGGAATCAAACCCCATTCTCCAGATCAGACTTCACCGCTCCAAACCACTGCTCTTAACCACTACACCACGCTGGCTCCCTCGCTGGTCTCGCTGAGATGACCTCAATGCCTTGACCTGGATGGCAGAGGCTAGCCTGATCTTGTCAAATCTCAGAAGCTAAGCAGGGTTGACCCTGGCTAGTGCTCGGATGGGAGACCACCAAGGAATTCCAGAGTCGCTATGCAGAGGAAGGCAATGGTAAACTACCTCTGTTTGTCTCTTGCCTTGAAAAGCCTACAGGGTCACCATAAGTCGGCTGCAATTTGATGGCACTTTACAGACACAGGGAAGTAGGTGCAAACACAAAATGGCCACTGTGGGAGGTGCAGCCAACCTCAAAAAGGCCACTGCAGCAGGCAGAGAGAGACACACAGACAGCCCAAACGCAGGGGAGAAGAGTAATGTTTAAAAATGCACCAGAAAAGACAAGAGAAAGAATAAAACAAGCACTAGGGTGGCAGCTTGTGCTGAAACAATGTTATTTTAATCTGCACAGCCAATAAGTTCCCCAATAATAATCAGAAGCCCTGCTGGGCACTAGCCCCACCTGACTGCACCCACTTTCTAAAAATACCTGGCGGGCGCCAGAAAAGGTATCAGCAGTCACCACGATGCCCACAGGCACCACGTCGGGGACCCCTGAGCTGTACTATGTAATAGGGGGAAATGGTCAGATAACAGTGTTTTGTTTTTTTTAATTATAGGGTTTCTAATAAAACATTTGCCCTTGCAAAGCTACAGCTCCCAAGATTCTCTAGGGGGGTCATGATGGTTAGATCTGGAGTGTTGATGTGACCTATAGTTTAAAAAAAAATGGGGAATGAGACATGGTGAAAGTTGTGGTGTTTGTTCTATGGAACTGGCCAGCATTCAAATGAGGAACACTCATCCTAACCTGGACCATCTGAGGTCCAAACAAGGCGTTACAGGAGAAGTGTGCAGGCAGCGAACCCACATCTTCCTGTGTTTCCCTGGTAATGTGTCGCCGAAAGAGCACATGACATGGCATTCGTGTTTGTCTACTCATCTCCCCCTCAGCTTCATTGGCTGCGGCTTCCAGAGGAGAGAAAAAAGCACTAAAATGTGCAGGCAGCATCATGTCATTAAAAAGATATTTTCTCTCACCAGGATTTAGAGCAATTGATGTAGTTTTGGATTGACTTCCGTTGTCGGACTCGCTAGATCACCGGCATTGGCAACCAACGAAACAGAGGCCATCGTACCAAATGGGTGGTTTGAGTGACAGATTCTCTGCCCGCCAATGAAGCAATTTTGATCTAATGCAAAATACTGTTTGGTGGATCTGTATTAGCCATCCCACGGCGCTGACTAAACCAAGTCACATTCGGTTGTGAAATAAGACCGTCGTTCGGTCAGTGAAGATCCAATTCCTACGGTTTACATATTCCTGTATATGCTAGGATCCTTGCTAGGGTTTCCACCTTTTTAGAGGCTCGATGCCTTTTTTAGTCAGGCGTTCCCAGTCTTGTTGAACCTGCATGCATTTCTGGAATGTTAATGAGAGGTACTGGGCAACCGAACAAAATGGCTGCCATACGGGCTGGCTCCAGTTACAAAATGCTGGGAGGGTACACAAAATATTAAGAGGTTCCAAGGCAAGCATCCTGCTAAGATGGAGGCAGTTGTTTCCAAATGGGTGCTTCCTGCAGATATAAATGCGACGCCCTCCCTGCAACAGTAGAGCCAGTTTGCTTTGGAGAAGAGATGCTTTGGGGGGGGGGGGAAGGAGCAAGTGGTTGCCAGAAAACACATTGGCAGGTGCCACAGCAGCCATAAGTACCACAGCAGGGCAGGAATCATCAAAAAAATAAAAAGATGTCTGCTTTTCAAAGGTATGTATGCTGTGCAGAGTCGCCAGCTTTTTACTCAGCCTCTACAGCTTTCCTTTTAACTCAAGATGCAGGAATTAGCAGGCCGCAAAAGTATTCACACATGGCGACACATGTTAATATGACTGCCTAATTTATTTTCAGATTAAGCTGCTGTAAAAAAAATGCAGTTATAGGGTTGGCGGAAAGTTTCAGAGAAAACAGGGCCACCCTATTTGCTCTTGGGAAAATGGTGTAGCTGAAGGGTCCATAACCTTCATCGACTTCCACCCTAAATAGGCCAAACGGATCCACATCCATTTTAAGAAATAAAGAAACCTCTCTTTCCCACCTTGGAAGAAACCCTATTTACTGATATGTGAATGTGGAATTTCCTCTTATGTCTGGCATGGTCAGCAATAACACCTAGGAATACTTGAAGGGCTGTCATATAGAGGATGGTGCCAAGTTGTTTTCTGTTGCCCCAGAAGGTCAGACCAGAACCAACAGGTTGAAATTAAATCAGAAGAGTTTCCGTCTAGACATTAGGAAGAACTTTCTTACAGTTAGAGTGGTTCCTCAGTGGATCAGGCTTCCTCTGGAGGTGGTAAGCTCTCCTTCCCTGGAGGTTTTTAAGAAGAGGTTAGATGGCCTTCTGTCAGCAATGCTGATTCCATGACCTTAAGCAGATCATGAGAGGGAGGGCATCTTGGCCATCTTCTGGGCATGGAGTAGGAGTCGCTGGGGGTGTGGGGGGGGGAGGTGGATGTGAATTTCCTGCACTGTGCAGGGGGACTGGACTAAATGACCCTGGAGGTCCCAACTCTATGATTCTATGATTCGAAGTCCTTCCTAGCTTAACTGTCTTGCTGTTGTGGTGGAAAGTGCCATCAAGTCACAGCCAACGTACAGCGACCCAGTAGGATTTTCAAGGCAAGAGACGAACAGAGGTGGTTTGCCATTGCCTGCCTCTGTATAGCAGACATGGAATTCCTTGGTGGTCTCCATCCAAATACTGACCAGGGCAGACCCTGCTTAGCGTCCGAGATCTAATGAGATCAGGCTAGCCTATGATTGAAAATGTCCCTCTTTCCTGCCCACTGTGCCCTCTTTGTTGGCCCTTCAAGGCTATTGGTTAGCCTTGATGTGAAACAGGATGTTAGACTCAATGGATCTCTGATTGGATCCAGCAGGGCACCTCTTTTGTTCTTAAGAAGGGAGGAAGTGTGCCTGGGAAACGAAAAATGGGCTGACCACACAGCGCTGGAGCAGGTGTCAGGCTAAAAGCAAGTTGGGATAATTTGGGCCAGATTTCAAAGGTGGAGAGTCCTGACCTTGGTCTATATGGAGGGATGTTTTTGTAGAATGCTGATTCACTGAAGAGGGGAGGGGAGGGTCCTTGGCTCAGTGGTAGAGCATCTGCCTGGCATGCAGAAGGTCCCAGGTTCAATCCCCGGCATCTCCAGTTAAAGGGACTAGGCAAGTAGGTGATGTGAATAGACCTCTGCCGAGACCCTGCTGCCAGTCAGAGTAGACAATACTGACAATGGTGGACCAAGGGTCTGATGCAATATAAGGCAGCTTCATGTGTTCATGTGTGTTGTTCAAGACTCCCAGCACAATAAAGAAACCCTGACTTCATGCAAGTGTTTTTGCTCCCACCTGTTTCCATTTGGCCTTTCCTTTTCTCCCCTTCCTTTCTCTATACCTCATGAGAAAGGCTTCTGAAACAAAATATCTGAAACCAAAAATTCCCTTTGATTAGGGCAATTCAAAGCCCGGCCAAATCTGGAACTGGGATTTAAATGAAAATTGATTTCTCTGCTTCACACATAGCCGCTACAACACGTACAGCACTGAAGAAGCCGAATGAGGTCATCCTTGAATGCCTGTCTCCAGTTCGGCTGCAAAAGCTTCCGTTCTGCACCAACTCTTTGCCTTGGCCAAAGCTAGATTGCATCAGATACTGAGATGGGTCCTGCAGCTGCAAAGGGTGCAAGCGTTTAGCCTTCACTTCTGTTAGTTGTGTTAGGAGAAGGAGGAATTCAGGGGGACAATGGCAATTTAACATATAGGAAAAGTTCCCAGTGTGGCCCCTGCCCTGAAGAGCTGACAGAGGACTAGGGTAGCCAACCTCCAGGTGGTGGCTGGAGATCTCCCACTATTACAACTGATCTCCAGCCAATAGAGATCAATTCACTGGGAGCAAATGGCTGCTTTGGCATTTGGACTCTATGGCATTGAAGTCCCTCCCCTCCCCAAACCCTGCCCTCCTCAGGCTCCACCCCAAAACCTCCCACCGGTGGCAAAGATTGATCTGGCAACCCTATGGTGGACAGGAGTAAGCGGAGCTGAGTACCAGTGGCTCTGCCAACACTGCAGGGGCCATCAGAGGCACTTAGCCATGGGGCAACCAGGGTTGCTGCCCCAGGCTAGGTAGGGACTGAACACCCCTCCCCCAATGGAGGGAGAAAGAAGAGGAAAAGCCTGGTGGTCATGCCCACCCAGCCCTTCTGTAGGGGCACCCCCTCTGCCTGGCAACGAACAGGTGAGTTTGGGGGGGAGACACAGGGTGGCGACATCAGCTGCATCACTACATCACTTCCAGGACACACCTGGATGTGACGTATGGTAGCTCTAGGAATTGCTGGAAACTCTGTGGTGGTGGTCACCACACACCTGCCTGCTGCCTTCAGAGCTCAGGAAGCAATTGGTTCAGCGACCACTGTGTGACCTCCCCCCCTACCTTGCACGGGGCAAGGTCCACTCCTTTATTGAGCATGGAGTGGCTGAGGAGGCAGTGATTCTATTGCCCAGCCCTGGAGTTTTGCCCAGGGCCCCATGGTCACTAGGACCCCCCCCCGGGGGCCACTTGGCTCAGCCCCGACCAGTGGTGTTCACAATAGCTGTAAATTCACCCACTGCTTCCTCCTTCACTGCTGCCAATGGAAGAGCAGATGTCCTTTGTTGTTTTGTCCATGGTTGTTCTTGTTTATAGCGTAGCTACGCCCTTTAAGTTAGGTGCTATGGAACACAGGCAGGACAATGCTGCTGCCGTCATCTTGTTTGTGGGCTTCCTAGAGGCACCTGGTTGGCCACTGTGTGAACAGACGGCTGGACTTGATGGGCCTTGGTCTGATCCAGCAGGGCCTTTCTTATGTTCTCATGTTCTTAAGTTGCCTCAACGTCTTGCATACAGGAAGCTAACATAACCTTAAAAAATAGCAAAAAGGGTGTTTGCTTGGTAAACCAGCAGACACCATAATGGAATGAGGATGCTCCCAAATGGCTCAAGATCTCATCCTTAACTTAAAAGTATAGCATTTAAAGGGGGAGGAGGGAACAGCACGGAGGATAATGCAGAAGTAACTCCTAAACGTTTCTTTGAACTGCAAAAGCAGGGAATGTGAAACAAATTGAGGTTTCTATGTCTGGTGTTATGGTATCAAGCATCACTTACAATCAAGATCCTGAGCATGCTACCAAGTCGCAGTGCCCCCTGCTGTGTATTTAAGCATTTCACCTTAAAATTATCGAAGACTCATCTAATCAAGGTTCGAGACAGCTCTGTAGAGGAATATTGAGCAGCATTAAATAATTATTCAGGGTTTTCAATCTTTTTAAATCACCTTCTGCCTTCAAGCCTTGAGGTGTCTTATGAGAAAATAGCAAAGGGCACAGTCCAAGTTAAAACGGACCATTGATTTGAATTTACAGTCACCAAATCCGGGTTGGGAAATTCCTGGAGATTTGGGGGTATTTAACTGCTTATTGTATATTTTTTTATATTTATGCTAGATACAACACTGTATACTGTATTTAATTTAGGACTGGGGCTGAAGAAAAGACTTGAAACGGCCGTCCCCCATCTTTTCCCAAAAAGCGTTTCTTTTGGGACTGGACCTGTTATTGGACTCTTTGAAGAAAAATTAATACATACTTGGAAGAACATGGCAGTTGGTGCATAAAGACTGCACTTAATTTAAACTGTATATATTGTATATAACTTTGGTTGTTCCTATATGTATTTTTCACTCTGTTCTGTTGATGTCATTTATGTGTAAGCACTAATCAGACTTGTTTGCTACTTTTGTATTGCAGACTCCGTTGCAGTTTTACTAACCACCTGGAGGTTGGCAACCCTAGTAATGGAGGACAGGGTTCTCTGAAAAAAAGGTATAGCCATAGGCACCAATAATTCCCCACACCACATAGGCACAGAGGAGTGCTGGATACGTAGAATGTGCTTTCAGTTTATGAGGGTAACAGCAAGGCCCAGCAGACCTGCGAGCAGCACTCCATGTGAACTGATGGTGCGCCTGAGTGAGGACACATTTCCAGAATCCTCTGCAACACACAAGAGTTTCTTAACAAATGAGTTGTCATCACAAGACTTCTTAGAAAAGAGGAAGTTTGAAACGCAGTGGTCCATGCGCCACATCACGCAACCTGAAAGTTCCTTGATCAGAATCACAACTCTTTTTTAAAAAGGTCCACCAGAGGCTTCCATGCAGCTTCTCTGGAAGACTTTTTTGTTTAGTTTGGTGTTCCCTCACTTACTAGCCCTCCTCCCTGTTTGTGTGTTTTTATGAGTTTGTGTCTTTATATGTTTTATTTAATGGTTTTAATTATCAATGGGTAGCCCTGACCTGGATAGCCCGGGCTAGCCTGATCTCAACAGATCTCAGAAGCCAAGCAGGGTTGGCCCTGGTTGGTATTTAGATGGGAGACCACCAAGGAATACCAGGGTCATTATGCAGAGGAAGGCAATGGCCAACCACCTCTGTTAGTCTCTTGCCTTGAAAGCCCTATTGGGTTGCCATAGATTGGCTGAAACTTGACAGCACTTTACACACATCTATGGGTAATTCTTCCTGGTCTCCCTCATAACTGAATAGGGTTATCAACTTCCAGGTGGTGGCGGGAGATCTCCCACTATTACAACTTATCTCCAGGCGACAGAGATCAGTTCCCCTGGAGAAAATGACTGCGTTGGCAATTGGACTCTATGGCATTGAAGCCCCTCCCCTCCCCAAACCCCCTTCTGGGGGAAACCCAGAATCATGTTGGATAGCTAGGGTTGCCAGCCTCTAGCTGGAGATCTCCTGCTATTACAACTGAACTCTAGCTGATAGAGATCAGTTCACCTGGAGAAAAAGGCCACTTTGGCAATTGGACTCTATGGCAGTGAAGTCCTTCCCCTCCCCAAACCCCACCCTTCTCAGGCTCCACCCCCAAAATCTCCAGGTATTTCCCAACCCGGAGCTGGCAACCCTATCACTCAATCCCTTGCACTTGAAGGCTGCACTATTCCTCCGTGACATCACGGCAGTTAAGCCAATGGCCGCCACAACAACTTTGTATCGTCTGAATTGGCCCCTACTTCCTAGAAAACACTCATGCAATCTGTCTGAGGGATATGTTTGCTTGCTTGTTGGGAACATTGGCATTAAGAATTAGACATTCTTTTGATGCTAAGTGGATTGAATATGCTTTTGATGCCAAGTTGCTTCATTTTACTCTTCTATTTGGGGGCAGAATAAATTGTACTAGTATTCAGTAGATGCTGAGCTGGCTGCTTATGCCATTCAGAGTTTATCCCCAGGGAGAACTGGATCAGGCCCTCTCTGAGTTGAGAATAGGACGGTTCATTTGTAATCATGAAAAGACACCATGTAAACTATTTACAGAATTTGGAGCCATCAATAAAGTGCTTGTCTCTTCCGCAACCAAATTGCCTGCCCTTCCGTGTAAACAAGAGGACACAGGAAAGAAAGGAAGTTTATGGGACCTCTTGAAGCCGATTCAAATGAAAACTCTGGGTAAACAAAGTAAGTGCTTTGGCAAACCTATTATCAATATTGTCCTCTCTCGGAAATTCTAAAAATGCAGGTCAAACAGACTGGCTGAGATTACAAACAGGAAAGTGAGGATTTCACAATGAATGATGGAGACATTTATAGTCAGGGCCAGTCCCTTCACTATGTGGGGCCAGGCTAGAGTTGCCAGCCTCCAGGAAGTAACTGGAGATCTCCTGCTATTATATGTGATCTCCAGGCGATGGAGATCAGTTCCCCTGGAGAAAATGGCCACTTTGGCAATTGGACTCTATGGCATTGAAGTCCCTCCCCTCCCCAACCCCCTCCCTCCTCAAGCTCTGCCCAAAAAAACCTCCCGCTGGTGGCAAAGAGGGACCTGGCAACCCTACCTGTGCCCTCTTGCCCCCAAGCAGCAGCCTGGGATACATCTCTTGGCCCCAGTGGTCAGCTACGGCAATCCTGCCCTCTTCTTCTCCCACCTCTGTCTCCTCCATTTTATCATCATAACAGCAATACTGTGAGGTAGGTCAGAATGAGAGAGAGAATAGTTGGCCCACGGGCACCCAGAAACCTTCCATGGCAAAGTGAGTGAGGATTCAAATCTGTGTCTCCCACGTCTTAGTCTAAGCACTACACGCATTGGGTTGTTCAACGGTTTGCTGACTGAATTCCAGAACACAAGAGCTCATCTGCCATTCGCAGATAAGCTGCTCTTCTAGTTCTTATGAACATATGAACACATGAAGCTGCCTTATACTGAACCAGACCCTTGGTCCATCCAAGTCAGTGTTGTCTACTCAGACCGGCAGCGGCTCTCCAGGGTCTCTGGCAGAGGTCTTTCACATCACCTACCTGCCTGGTCCCTTTAACTGGAGATGCTGGGGATTGAACTTGGGACCTTCTGCATGCCAAGAAGCTGCTCTACCTCTGAGTTTCAGGGATGACCGAACAACAAAATGGGTTCACAAAAATGAGCAGAGAGGAAAGAGTTTGCTTCGGTGTTTTATGGGCTGGTCTTCTTCTACATTGGACAGGGTGGGGTTGCTTACTTGTTATTGTTCGGAGATCAAAGGGTATAATTAAGATAGAAGGGCCAAAATACTGCAGCCGGAATAACTCCCTCACTCTGTCCCCCTGGACTCGTATTCAACTCCTTTTCTAAGGGTTGACACTCAAGGCCAGGGAGAATATAATGGGTGAATAAGCTGGTTGCTAAGGATACCTCTGAACTGCTTAACAGATTGTGGCTCATTAAACATTCCTCTGGAGGGGCTCAAGCAGCTGGGGGTCTCCTCGAGAGGCACCCTCTCTGCTTTTGTGGCCTTGGACTGACACCTGTCTGATCCTGTCATTCCTTTGTGAGCCAAGAATATTTCTCAGCATTTAACAGGCCATGGATTCGAAGGCCACTGGAGTTTTTCTCTCCCTGGTCATTTTTTCCAGAAGATTAAAATAACAGTTACAGAAGGAGATTTGGGGGAGGGGTGAGTTGCATGTACACGCTCTGCCTGAGTCATTACCCAGGAAAACAGATTCTACTTGATAATCCATCACAGGTTTTTTTGCAACATGGGATAGGGTTGCCTGACCAACTGGAGAGACGACTGGGGGTGGGAGAATGGGGGGCAAACAACATTGGCTATGTTCCGGGGGGAACCCTTCTGGGGGAAACCCAGAATCATGTTGGATAGCTAGGGTTGCCAGCCTCTAGCTGGAGATCTCCTGCTATTACAACTGAACTCTAACTGATAGAGATCAGTTCACCTGGAGAAAAAGGCCACTTTGGCAATTGGACTCTATGGCAGTGAAGTCCTTCCCCTCCCCAAACCCCACCCTTCTCAGGCTCCGCCCCAAAAATCTCCAGGTATTTCCCAACCCACAGCTGGCAACCCTATGGGTAGGGTTGCCAGGTCCCTCTTCGCCACGGGCGGGAAATTTTTGGGGCGGAGCCTGAGGAGGGCGGGGTTTGGGGAGGAGAGGGACTTCAATGCCATAGAGTCCAATGGCCAAAGCAGCCATTTTTCTCCAGGTGATCTGATCTCTATCGGCTGGAGATCAGTTGTATTAGCAGGAGATCTCCTGCTACTACCTGGCAGTTGGCAACCCTACCTATGGGTAGCTCTAGGAATTGCTGGAAACTCTATGGTAAAAATGATAGAGTTTCTGGTGCTTTCTAACAATAGAGTTTCTGGTGCTTTTCTAGAAATCTATGATTTCTAGAGCTGGGGAAAACCCAGAAGTGACATTGTGACGTAGCTGACATCAAGTTCTCCTAATGCTGCTTGGAGTGGCGGGCAAATATGACTGCCATTAGGAGTCCTCCTGCCATAGCAGGAGGCCTGGCAGCCCTAACATGGGAACTGATGATACCAGTTTTTTACAATGAGAACAGAAATCCACCCACCCCCTCCCGCACCCCAAGGAAATGGCACGGGCTAAGCTAACAGCCTGTTGCAAAGAGAACATGGAGATGGACTTCACATGTTACAAAGACTTTGTGTCGGTTGGTGGATGAAACGAGAACATTGTACCCAGTGGCGGACTGGGTCTAAAAATATTGGTTGCCAGGAGACAACGGGGCCCCGCCTACAACTATCATTTAATTTTTATAAGAAATAAATAAAATTTTCAAAAAATACATAAGTGGAGAAAAGGTACAATTAAAATTCCCAGCTAAGCTTCATTGCGCAGTTGCAATAGTGAAGATCCGAGCCTATATAATGTATGTATCGACCTCACATAACCCGAATCAGAATTATTTTTTCAGAGTTATTTATTATATTGTTATATATCAGTATCCTCAAAAAATGATTTTATTACAAAAATATTAAAATAGTAATACAACGTAAATTTTAGTTGCATGCAGTAATAATATTTCCCAACCCGGAGTTGGCAACCCTACACCAGAAACTTTTTTTTTTTTTGCCTACAAGTCACAGCTGACTTATCACAACCCTGTAGGGTTTTCAACAGACATTCAGAAGTGGTTTGCCATTGCTTGCCTTTGCATCACAACCCTGGTATTCACATGAACACATGAAGCTGCCTTATACTGAATCAGACCCTCGGTCCATCAAAGTCAGTATTGTCTACTCAGATTGGCAGCGGCTCTCCAGGGTCTCAGGCAGAGGTCTTTCAAGTCATCAGCTTGCCTAGTCCCTTTAACTGGAGATGCTGGGGTTTGAACCTGGGACCTTCTGCATGTCAAGCAGATGCTCTACCTCTAAGCCACAGCCCCTCCCCCTTGGTGGTCTCACTTCCAAGTACTGACCAGGGCTGACCCTGCTTAGCTTCTGCGATCTGGTGAAATTAGGCTAGCCTGAGCTATCCAGGGCTGGGCCCAGAACCATTAGATTCTGTGTTCTCCAGGGGAAGGAAAGGTCTTTGGACAGAAGGTGATTAATAAGGAGGGAGTATTGCAATTCACTGTTAGCTCAGTGAAAGAAAACCAATGGAAAGTCCATTTTCTCTTCAGATGGGAGAGAGAAGCAATTAACATTCAAGGTGAGCAAGGCTGGGTAATTACTGGCCCAAGGTCTCTGCTTGGTCCTGAAGTTACAGGGTTGAATGGAAGCAAAAATAAAAAACTATTAATCAGAAAAGAGCAATAGTTCAAAGACAGTCGAACTGCTTTCCTATTGATTTGCACATTGAGCAGTGCAAATGGAGTGAATTTTATTACCAGGCCCAAAAGGCATCTTAACTTTCTGCCCACCTCTACTCTGCAATAATCTATTATACTACAATACTAAAAAGCATTGATGTAATGTATTTCTGGGCCGTTCAAGATGCAGTAACTTTCCCAAGGGAACTTTGCAGCCATGACTTAATCATCATGGCCCTTACAATTGCTCCTATTGTAGAAGAACAATTTCCAAGCACTTAAACCAGGAAACCAGGAACGGGCTATACAGATTTGCTAGCATCACAGATACCTATTGGACAGTACCTGTGACATCGCCATGCATAGGTTTGCCAGCTTCCTGGTGGGGTAGGCTTGCTAGCTGCGGGTCAGGAGATACCTGGAGATTTAAAATCTCGGCCTCCTGGAGCTACTTTTATATTTTTAAAAAGCCACAACCCTGTGAACACTTCATTCTGTGTATTTGCATGTAACATTTATTTTCCCCCTTGATCTTTTGAAAGCTATCTGGAAAATTGTCACAGCAGAAAAACATGCATGATGAATCTTAAACAGAAGGGGAGGGGGATCCAGCATCTTGAATATTCAGAAACAGCTTAACAACTACGGTAGCTTGCTCCAAAGGTCTCTGTCATTTTATTCATTATCATTTGCAAATACGTCATTTCTTACAATCCCCTTGAGACTAGGAGCTTTACATTTTGGTGTGTGCTTCCTTGATAGGAATGGAACGAATCTGTTGCGCCCTATTTGGAATAGTTCAAGAGGCTCCAGCACATTTTTTATCTGAGAGAGAAAGCAGCAGATAAGGAAACTGAAAGGTTACACAAAAGAGATGGAAACGTCAATGGATCGTGAAGGGGGGGAGAAGGCAGCTGATAGTCTGAGGGATAAACACACATCTCTGTTTTACTCCAAGCCTCTCCGGCCTCTGACCTCTCCTATTACTCACACTGATGAGACATATTTTTCCCAGCAGCCTTTGTTGGGCTTAGTTTCTCACACCATAGAAACCGAAGACAAAAAGAGAGAGTAAAGGATAAGATTCTGGGGGGGGCCGTCATCTTGATAGAGTTGATGGAAGAAGACACGATTCATTTTCAGCCCTCGACTAGGCTACTGAAATCGTTTGGAATCAAGACATTGGATAGGGTTGCCAACCTCCAGGTAATAACCCAAAATCAGGTAATAGCAGAAGATCTCCTGCTGTTACACCTGATCTCCACCCGATAGAGATCAGTTCACCTGGAGAAAATGGCCACTTTGGCAATTGGACTCTGTGGCATTGAAGCCCCTCCCCTCCCCAAACCCCGCCCTCCTCAGGCTCCACCCCCAAAATCTCCTGCCGATAGCGAAGAGGGACCTGGCATCCATAACATTAGACCAAGTGCCAATTACAGTTGTGGACTTTTCACTTGTAGTCCTTATTGTTTAGGTTTTTGTATGTTTCTTGGACTTTCTACTCATAGCTATTAGTGTTTAGTTTTTTGCATATTCCCTGTTTGGAAAATGGTGCTGGTATTCCTTGACACATGGTTGTGATTTGGTCCACTTTGATTTTTTTTTTTAGACTTTTGAGTATATGTTTCTGAGCCTATTTGCTGGTTGTTCTCTTGCCAGCCTCCAGGTACTAGCTGGAGATCTCCCGCTGGAGAAAATGGCCACTTGGGAAGATGGTAACAAACTCACATAGCATGGCTACTCAAAAAGCAATATGACACTTTATTAACAACATTAATCAAAACTTATACACCCATGTATCCCTACAACCACTATGCAACTATCTCTATAATGCTGACACACTAAACAATATACAAGTATAACAAAAATTAAAATAAAAACAGAGTATCCAATGATGGCCCTGACCTGGATGGTCCAGGCTAGCCTGATCTCCTCAGATCTCAGAAGCTAAGCAGGGTCAGCCCTGGTTAGTATTTGGATGGGAGACCACCAAGGAAGTCCAGGGTTGCTGTGCAGAGGCAGGCACTGGCAAACCACCTCTGTTAGTCTCTTGCCATGAAAACCCCAAAAGGGGTCGCCACAAGTTGGCTGCGACTTGACGGCACTCTACACTCACACAAATCCAATGATGGCTGGTTGCCTATGTTAAATGTCTTTGATGATTTCAAGAATGATATGATGCAGTTTCATCTGGAGAGTCTATATGCGGAAAGACAAGACGGACCATCTCCTCTAGAGGCACTTGGGAAGATGGACACTCTGGCATTATACCCCAGGGAACTGGAAGTCCCTCCCCTCCCCAAACCCCACCCTCCTTAAGGCTCCACCTCCAAAATCTCCAGGTATTTCCCAACCCAGAGCTGGCAACCCTAAAGATTTTGGGAAGCCTTTAAACGCAGCCCTGCTGAACAGAAATCGAGGCGCTCAGAATGAACAACCCCCTTTGCCGCTTCAGTGGTCAGAAAAGCCCATTTATTTCTTCTGGGGTGACTGGCATGCCGGCCTTTGAGGCACTTGAAAATTATTCCTTGACGTCATGTCGCTTGAGGGGCAAAGCTGGGAGTCCTTTTCTAAAGAGGAGAAAGGCTCTTGGTGGGAGCTGACATGATTAATGTTTAATAAAGGCTCTCTGGCTCCTGGAAAGCACCGACACACCAACTCTCAGGCCTTTTTCCAAAGGCCGCTCCATTGTGGGGCACCTCTGAAGTAACAGATCCCATTTTGGTCAACAAAAAGGGCAGCTGTACGCTTGGCTGGGTCTGGATGTAGCTCTTTGTCTGTCGTGGGTACCCTGTTCACATCATTCATGACACTTGAATAAAAATGGCCCCTTGGAGGACAAAACCAGGGAAGGGAGGAGGAGAGAAGCCAGGGGGGTGGGAGAAGACTCTTTATATTCCCTGGCCTTTGAATGGGGGCATGCAACAATTCCGCAGGTCCCCAGCAGCCAGAGGTGACCCAAAGCAAATAAACAAACTGCAAAGCTTCTCCCTACAAATAAGCCATTTCCAAAGAGCGGAGGAGCTGGCACTATTAGAAAAACCTCGGCAAGGGCTCTTACAAGTCGCACGGCAGGGATGCGAAAGCGCTTGCCTCAGTTCCTCCCGCCGGGCGCCTGCTTGCCAAGCTGGGCACGTATGACTGAGAAACTGCTTTGTCACAGGACGTTATGGCGTGGAAGGAAGCAGAATTAAGAGACGCTTTTTCTCCCCGCTGAAAGCAAATGAGAGCGCATTGCCTCTTTTTTTTTTTTAAGCCAGGATCCTTTCGAGCCACACTGAATCATTGACAAGCCTGCAAGACGGCGTTGTGGGGGTGGGTGTTTTTGCTGGCGGTGAACTATCTTCGCGCACTCATATATAAGTTTGGAAGATTTGGCGCCTGGTGCTTGTTTAGGTAGCAGTGGGTGGGGGGAGATTGGGTTGCCAGGTCCCTCTTCACCACCAGCAAGATGTTTTTGGGGTGGAGCCTGAGGAGGGCAGGGTTTGGCAATTGGACTCTATGGCATTGAAGTCCCTCCCCAAACCCCGCCCTCCTCAGGCTCCGTCCCAAAAACCTCCTGCCGGTGACGGAGAGGGACCTGGCAATCTTAGAGTTTGGGGAGGAGAGGGACTTCAATGCCATAGAGTCCAATTGCCAAAGGGGCCATTTTCTCCAGGGCAACTGATCTCTTATCAACGGGAGATCAGTTGTAATAGCAGGAGATCTCCAGCTAGTACCTGGAGGTTGGCAACCCTAAGGAGAGACCATCACACAGCTGCCAGCTATACCTCAATGGATCAGATGTTACAAACATGTGTTTACCAGAAGTGCGTAGAGCCTCCTGATATACATATGGTCACCATGGTTATGTGTATTTTCTATGCATATACATTTCCAGTACCGTATGTGTGAATTGACTACTGAATTTTTCCAGGGTTTGAGTTGACACATACCAAGGCTGTTATGTGCATGGTAAAGTACATGTGTTGCCCCGTACATCCAACATGGTGACTAGGTGTACGGGGATAATCATGGGTAGCACACACTCCCAATACATGCACATGGTAGATTACCAGTATGCATGATTGCAATGGCTGAAAAGGGCTTCTGGATCCTGAACTGCCTCAGAAAAAAATTACAGAGGCAAACTGAAAGCTAGGCATGGCATTATGGTTGCCAACCTCCCAGAATTACAATTAGGATTGCCATGACATAGCAACCAGCAGGAGACTGGGGGGGGCAGGGTCATGGTGACATTGCACCTCTCTAGGAATCACTGGAAACTCTGTGGTAAAATCACATTTCTGGTGATTCCTAGCCCTGACGTCTCGTCCAGGTTTTCCACAAAGGGAAGGTGATTGTAAGTCAGTTCGCGTCTCCCTTAAGTGGTATAGAAAGTCGGCATACAAAAACCAACTCTTCTCCTTCTTCTTCTCCTTCTTCTTCTCCTCCTCCTCCTCCTCTCTCTAGGAATTGCCAGAAACCTTATGGATTCCCATTAGGGTTGCCAGGCCCCTGTTCGGCACTGGCGGGAGGTTTTTTTTGGGTGGAGCCTAAGGAGGGTGTGGTTAGGGGAGGGGAGGGACTTCAATGCCATAGAGCCCAATTAGCAAAGCAGCCATTTTCTCCAGGTGAACTGATCTCTATTGGCAGGAGATTAGTTGTAATAGCTGGAGATCTCCAGCTAGCACCTGGAGGTTGGCAACCCTAAGTTCAGTTGTAATAGCTGGAGATCTCCAGCTACTACCTGGAGGTCGGCAACCCCAGTTGGCAACCCTACCAATTGCCCCCCCTCCCATAACTTTTAGTGTGTAGTGTTTGAGCTTGTGCCACTTCAGAAGTCATTTACTAGAGCTTGAGGTATAGCAAGTAGAAGGTACTGCTAAGGTTGCCAGCTCCGTCTTGGTAAATTCCTGGAAATTTGGGGCTAGTACCTGGTGAGGGCCTGACCTGGATGGCCTGGGCTAGTCCGATTTCATCAGACCTTGGAAGTTACGCAGGGTCAGCCCGTGTTAGTACTTGGATGGGAGACCACCAAGAAAGTCCAGGGTTGTTACACAGAGGCAGGCAACGGCAAGCCACCTCTGTTCCTCTCTTGACAAGAAGAAATAGTGGGGGGGATGGGATACCCCCCAAACACACACACATCTTTGTGGTTCCACCACCTCTCCAGTATATTCTTGGTGCACCAGCAGCCCTCCAAGATCAGAAGATAAGACTTCAGGCATCAACTGCTCCCTCTTCTGGCAAACTGCTGCTATGGCATACAGGGCAAGGTGCCGGAGGGTATCTGCAGAGACCCTGCATGCTTACACGCACATGCTCCAAATCCTGCTCCTCCTTACCAGATCCTTTGTGCAATGCATATGTCAGCTCACACATCATTTACCAGCCTCCCAGAACAGAAACGAAGGGCAGCGTGTCCCTCCGAGCCATTTCTGCACTGCGCTGCGTAGTGGATGAAGGATACGGCTACGATTCAAACTGCCCAGTTGTAGAAACGAAATCTTTATCACGCACTTTGAAAGCCTTTTTTTTTTTAGGCCAACAGTCTGGTGTCACAAAGCTAGACACACACGCACACACCCAAGCCCCAAGAGAAACCCTATTCTGCCCTTCTACTCAAAGGTCTAAAAATGAACATTGTTCTATTTTCAAGCCCTGATTCTCAACAGAAGCAGGGAATGTGACCTGATGAAAAAGTCACAGAAAGGGGACATTTTTTCCTTTTAAGGATACCAAACACTGTCCTGACAATTAAGCTGCAGAAATGCTAATTGTTACTCACTGAAAGTGGTAACGTTGTTCCAACTGAAGAAGTTGCTCAGTTCTTTCTAGACACCTCTAGCTGTGTCGAGAGCCAGAGAGGTGTAGTTGTTAGGAGCGGGGGACTCTAGACTGGAGAACTGGGTTCGATTCCCCACTCCTACACATGAGTGGCAGACTCTAATCTGGTGAACTGGGTTGGTTTCCCCACTCCTGCACATGAACCCAGCTGGGTGACCTTGGGCTAGTCACAATTCTCTCAGAACTCTCTCATCCCCACCTACCTCACAAAAAAGTGTCTGTTGTGAAGAAGGGAAGAGAAGGTGATTGGATGCCAGTTTGATTCTCCTTAAAAGGTAGAGAAAATTGGCATATAAAAACCAACTCTGCTTCCTCATCATCTTTGCATTACAAAGGACTAGAAACTTGGCGTTTTTTTTAAAAACTAAAACAAGAAAAAGCTTTAAAAAACAAATGAAATATGAGATCCTGATAGAGCTCAGTTCTGTGCTCCTCTAGAATCATTGCATATACAAACAGACCCGATTATAAGGGCAGAATCTAGTTTCGGTTTGGGGGAGGGTGTAATTGCTGAGATTTGGCAGAGAAGGACGCTGTGTTAAAACCCTCTCTTCTCAAGCTCAAATAAAAGAAATCAACCAGCCTTGATTAAAAGCACTTTTTTTTTTGTATAGCCGCCTCCCCATGCAAAGATTCGGTTCAAGGAGCATTAAAATCACAGCTGTCAGCTCAGAAACAAGAGTCAGGGTGGGAGAAATAGGACATCGGCATTGTGCTTGAGTTGCTATGGCAATCCCAGCAGAGGGGTTGATTAATAGGCTTTATTCCCAAGAAACTGTGGGGCTTTGGGGGAAGGGGGGACTCGAGCTAGCACTCAGCAAAGCCTTAGCAAATATTTTCTTGAATGGCATCTCTAGCGGCTGGGGAGGGGGTGGGGCGTGTGTGTGTTCTGGGCTGCTTTCCTTTAGAAAGGGAGCAAGAAAAAAAGGGTTTGAAGAGCATCTAGCGGTCGCACATAACAGTACAGGCAGCTGCCTGTAGGTGGCAGCACAATTCCCGGCTCCACACATTAGAACAGGGGTGGGGAACCTTTTTTCTGCCAAGGGCCATTTGGATATTTATAACATCATTCGCGGGCCGTACAAAATTATCAACTTAAAAATTAGCCTGCTATATTTGGTCAAACATTTAGCCAAGAGGCATGACCTGATACGGCTCTGAGTGTCTGCCACGTAGTTTCTCCAAGGCCCGGGTGGGAAAGGGTTAAAACAGTTTCTTGGGCGGACCTAGCAGCTCCATAGCTAATGACTCTTCTGCAGTGGGGGAAGGTTTCTTTTCTCGGCAAAACAAACTCACATCCGCCTTGAATAGAGGCTATTCCTCTCTGCGGGAGGGGGGCGGATCGCCAGTCTTTGATCCTTCTGAGCTAGAGATCTGCCAGGACCCACGAAGGGCCAGACCAAATGATTTTGTGGGCCTTATACAGCCCCCGGGCCTGACGTTCCCCACCCCTGCATTAGAATAACATGGCCTAATTCCCCCCACCCTCACCCAGGGGATACAAATACTAAATTATAGGATTACAAATATCTAACTAATGACCTTAACACACTAAAAGTTATGGGGGGAGGGGAGAAGTGTCTGAATAGGAAGTTCTGGGAACTGAATCTGGGAACTTAATTTAAGAATTGTAATTCTGTACTAACTAAGCCAGGGGTGAGGAACCTTTTTTTCAGCCAAGGGCCATTTGGATTTTTATAACATCATTCATGGGCCATACAAAATTATCAACTTAAAATTTAGCCTGCTATATTTGGTCAAACATTCAACCAAGAGGCACGACCGGAGACGGCTCCGAGTGTCTGCCACATAGAGCGACTCGTTTTTGAGCTCTGCTGTCCCCAGCTGGGCCCAAGAGATTCAGGCAGGGCAGCATCCTTCTGAGCTAGAGATCTGCCAGGACCCATGAAGGGCCAGACCAAATGATTTCGCGGGCCTTATATGGCCCCCAGGCCTGACGTTCCCCATCCCTGAACTAAGCCATCTAAGATCTATGCCTTCTCTGTAGTAAAACTTATCAACTAGCTCTGGTTCTAAGCCTTTCCTACCTACTGCTTTCCTTCCAAGTCCATCATCTCTTGTACAGTGTTTAATAAATCTCTGTTACTCAGTTGTTAACTTGAAAAAGTCTCTGGTGTCTCCATTTCTACTGAAGTTAAATAAGTAAAGGGACTAAGGAGAAAAATCAACACTCCAATTGAACATTTTGGAAAGCAGTCTCTCTCTTGCTCGGTACGCACGGGTCATGATAGTCCCCCTGCTCTGAGTCTGAGAAACAGCCTTAATCCATGCTGCAAGGCAACAGCTGCCAATAGCACTGCAGTTCCAGTGATCATTAAAACCTTCTGCATAATACATGGTGCACAATGCAGCATGGAAAGAGATTTTGAAGGATCAGGGAGGAGAAGAGGAACAGCTTCCCCTTGCCCCGTGACAGAATCTTCAAGGTCACACAAACCGTCCCATGTATGTAAAGATTTGGACACAAATCATAGAAATCAGTTATATGACAACGGCAGCCAGAGTGGTTTTGGCATCAATGCGGAAACAAGAAGAAATCCCTGAGATAGAAAGATGGAGGGAGGAGGAGGAGGAGGAGGAAGAGGAGGAGGAAGAGGAAGAGGAAGAGAAAGAGGAAGAGGAAGAGGAAGAGGAGGAGGAGGAGGAGAAGAAGAAGAAGAAGAAGAAGAAGAAGAAGAAGAAGATGATGATGATGATGATGATGATGATGATGATGATGATGATGATGATTTTGCTATGCCTAGGCTGAGACAAAAATCATATTCCACCTTCCAGGTCTTGACACATATCAATTTCTAACAATACATGAGACAGGCAAAAATCACACATTATATTATTTTGTTCCCTCAGAAATTAACAAATGAGATGATCTTTGGGTAAAATTCTAAGGAGTGGGGTTTTTAAAACCCAAAAATCGTATCTTGCTAGGGCTGGACCAAAGAGACACATACTGTTTCAGGAGTTGAGGTCCTAATGTAGCAGTAGGTATTACATCACTAACTTTTCCTGTGCTGATTTTGCAAGATAAACCAAGAGTTCAAGCACTCTTCAACTGTCGGAGAACTCTTTGCACAAAGTTACTTTGATCCGGGACAGTTAATTGCAAAAGTTACAGAAAAGTTAGATTAACTGCTTTTTAATAAAGGTTCAGAGCAGCCAATGGAAAAAATGGCTGCTTTGGCAATTGGACTCTATGGCATTGAAGCCCCTCCCCTCTCCAAACCCTGCCTTCCTTAAGCTCCACCCCCAAAAGCTCACGCCAGTGGCGAAGAGGGACCTGGCAACCCTAGGACTTCCCGTTTGCTTCCATTTTTCCTGATCCACTGTCTGGAGTGGCCATTCTACGCCCAACCCTTCCATCAGGGGCTTATTGGATGACCCTCCCCAGTATTTGACATAGCAATGTACCATTCTATTTGTATTTCAATATGTCACTTATCAGGGGGAGGGGGAATCCTTGAAAAATCCCATTAGGGGTGGGCAGAACTGGCCCCCGTGAGGACAGGGGCAGGGAAAATGACTGCCACATGGGCGGGACTAGGAAACTCTGAACTTCCCCTCCCACTTTGCAGCCATCCAGGCTTCGTTGGTATCTCCCCCAAAATTTCACAGCAAAGCAGGTTTGGGAAAGCTCAGAGAAGAGCCAGAGAAAACCTGGGAGGTGAGCAAATGCACCAGAAATTAGGTGGGGAGAACCCATTCCCCGACAGCACTGAACCCTTGTGGAAAAGGTCATTGTTCAAGCTGAGGCTGGGTGAATGGCTCAAGTTCATCCAATGAGTTTCATAGCGCCACCCCCAAAATCTCCAGGTATTTCCCAACCCAGAGCTGGCAACCCTACCAAAAGCTCACTCAGCAGACTTCTGTGGCAGAGGGGGGATTTGAACCTCGGTCTCCTAGATCCTAATCCAGAGCTCTAACCACTACCCCACACTGCCTCTCTTGCCTTTCTAAGGAGGCAGAGATGCCAGAAGTAAAAAGAGTCCACTTGAAAGTGAGGCTTCCAAATCCTAGCCTGGCTTTCTAACTATTGCATACCAGACTGGCTCTTCAACGGTATATCCCAACTTGAGCTCTTACAGTTAGGCAGAATCTTCATCATTTATTTAGATTTTATGAGTAATTAAAACATTTTGTCTGCTTTAGCCAAAAGTCTCGGCTCAACTATATGCAGAGAGTGGCATCTGGTGGTAAGCTTGTGAAATTGTTTCCGTATTGCAATGGCTTCCCTGTGTTTCCAACAGAACCTCTTTTATTGTTCTTCCAAGAAAAACAGAAAAGTTTGTTTGTTGGACATGGGGATGAAATATATAGACGAAAAAGAATAGTTGGTTTTTATAGGCCAACTTTCTCTACCACTTAAGGAAGAATCAAACCGGCTTACAATCACCTTCCCCTCCCCACAACAGACAACCTGCGAGGTAGGTGGGGCTGAGAGAACTCTAAGAGAACTGTGACTAGCCCAAGGTCACCCAGCTGGCTTCATGTGCAGGGGAAATCAACACGGTTCACCAGATTAGCGTCCGTCGCTCATGTGGAGGAGAGGGGAATCAAACCTGGTTCTACGGATCAGAGTCCGCCGCTCCAAACCACCACTCTTAACCACCAAACCACACTGGCACCAATACTGGTACATATTGGTTGCAATATTCCATCTTGTGATATTTCTGTGGTGCTGTGTACATCGGTGAATCACTTGCCCAGCCCAGGTTGTCAAAGCCACACTGGTGTAGTATCCATTTTGCGTTTTATACTCACAACCACCCTGTGAGCTAGCTGAAGCTAAGACGAAGCCCAAAGCTCACTCAGCTGTAGGGTTCCCAAATCCCTCTTCACCACCAGCGGGTGATTTTTTGGGGGGGAGCCTGAGGAGGGCGGGGTTTGGGGAGGGAAGGGACTTCAATGCCATAGAGTTCAATTGCCAAAGTGGCCATTTTTCTCCAGGTGATCTGATCTCTATTGGCTGGAGATCAGTTGTATTAGCAGGAGATCTCCTGCTACTACCTGGCAGTTGGCAACCCTACTCAGCAGGCTTCTGTGGCAGCGTGGGGATTTGAACCTCGGTCTCCTAGATCCTTGTCCAGCACTCTAACCGCTACACCACACTGCCTCTCTTGCCTTTCTAAGGAAGCAGGGATGCCAGAAGTAAAAAGCATCTCTCCTCTTTTCTAAAGATCAAGTGAAGTCTTGATTCCTTGGAAGAGGCAGGTAAAGATGGGAAACGTCTTCCGGAATTTTTTAAAAAACGTTTTTCGCAAATAATGCTTCTTCAGCCTTTACAATTGAAGTTTGAGGCACCAAACTAGGGGCTGCATTGACAAGGAAAGCTGCATCAAGATACATGCAAGTTCTAACGGACTATAAATAAGATCTTACAACTTCTAGAAGTCATTTGGACTCAATTGATGAACTTTATGTTTCATGTTTAGGTTAATTTCTGTTTAGGTTGTTTATAAGCTTTTGTTTTCACTTCACTGTTATATTCACTGTATTGTAATACACTTTTGATATTTTTGCAAATAGAGTTGAGTACTGTTTCCCTTCCAACTTATTACCATACAGTACAGGTGATTTGTTGTATTAGATTTGTTGTTGGCAACCCTACCCATTCCACATGCAGGCCCTGAAATCCCCAGCATAGCCACACACCTTCCTCAGCAGAAAAGTGGACAGGATCAAACCCACAGACCCCCATGGACAAAGCTCTCAACATGTCAACGAAACTGTGATCCTCCTAATTCTTCTTCGGTGGCACCATCCTAGCCGGTTCTGACCTTCAAAGACTGTGGTAGATGATTAACGCCTAAGGTGGAAGGACGAGGCAGCTTGTGTTGTTTGACTCGGAAGGATGAAAGGCTAAGAAAAACCTGTCTGGATCTGAAGCTGTGTTGTGGTCAGGTGCCAGGGAGTCTAAGCTAAAGCAAGCATCATGTAAGCAAAGCCAAGATTCAAGGACAGAACAGCACCGTGAAAATGTGGAACTGAAGACATGGATTCGTTTTATGTTAAATTATGTTACTATTTTTTAATGTTATTGAATTTATTTTGGCAGAATTTCCACCTTATTCTGTATTATTGCTATGCCTTTTTTTTTTGCTAACGCAATAAAGACTTGATGAGGATGATGAGGATGAGGATGAGGAAGAAGAACAATGCATACCACTGTGGTGAAAAACCTCTTTTGGAAAATGAAGTACAAATATTTTAATAAATAATTTGCTTTTTAAAAAGAGTTTGGATGTGTGTGTGCATGCCTGTGAATAACGGCCTAGCTATACACTACATTGTCTTTATGTTCCCCCACCCACCCATGGCTGCCCCAGTTCTGTCAACCAGATGTGCACTGCAAGTTCATGCTTGGATAGTACTCCCCAGGGATGCACTGGCCTAGCTCAGATCGGCACTGCGGCACACAGGGACAAGGGGCTTCCACTCTCCTGTTGGTTGTGTGTTAAGTGCTGTCAAGTCGCTTCCGACTCACGGAGACCCTACATGAATCAAAGTCCTCCAAAACCTCCTATCTTTGACAGCCTTGATCAGGTCTTGCAAATTGAGGGCTGTGGCTTCCTTGATTGAGTCAATCCATCTCTTGTTGGGTCTTCCTCTTTTCCTGCTGCCCTCAACTTTTCCTAGCATGACTGTCTTTTCCAGTGACTCTTGTCGTCTCATCATGTGACCAAAATATGATAGCCTTAGTTTAGTCGTTTTAGCTTCTAGGGTCAGTTCAGGCTTGATTTTATCTATAACCCACTGATTTGTGGGTTTTTTTTGGCAGTCCACGGTATCCATAACACTCTCCTCCAACACCACATTTCAAAGGAATCTATTTTCTTCCTATCAGCTTTCTTCACTGTCCAGCTTTCACACCCATACATACTAATAGGAAATACGATGGCATGAATTAATCTTGACATAGCACTTCTAATAAATTATATTTTCATTATTTATAAAAAAAATTCATTCCACCCAACCTTGGGTACCCAGCAGCTGTCAGCTAGGGTTGCCAGCTCCAGGCTGGGAAATGCCTGGAGATTTTGGAGGTGGAGCCTGAGGAGGGCAGGGTATGGAGAGGGGAGGGGCTTCAATGCCATAGAGTCCAGTTGCCAAAGCAGCCATTTTCTCCAGGGCAACTGATCTCTACCATCTGGAGATAGTTGTAATAGCAGGAGATCTCCAGCCACCATCTGGAGGTTGGCAACCCTCTTGTCAGCCCACTCGTCCTCTATTCTAGAACTCCTCTTTCTCAGTCCATTGCCTACCCTTCCATCAGCCTTCCTTGCCTTTGGGGTCTGTCCTGAGACTTCCACCCGAGTCCTCAGCCATCCCCTGCATGAGGTTTTAATTCCTCCCAAACTGACAACTCTCCCTTCCCTCACAAAAGTTGGACCGCAAGCTGCAACTGAACATTCGGAGCCATCATAGCAGCTTAGCCAATCAGGGCCAGAAACCTCAGCATCACAGCCACAATACAATATAAATATTTTTTTCTTGTGGCAGCTCCCTTACGCTAGGGTGACCCCAGATCAGAGCTTCGCAATTACTGCCCTAGGTGGAAGCAAAACAAATCTCACTCAATTCCATACTCCCAAGCTCAGCTGCATGCTCACTGGGGCACAAGATGCAGAGAAAATCGTTAATATTGACACTCCGAGCAGAGACCAGAGCTCAAATTGCTGCCTTCACATTGCTAACTAGCTGGCAGAACACTCCGGGAAGCTGAAAAACAAGTCTTTTTATTGTGTCCTCTGACTGCTATGAGCAAGAATCCAGCTGTTGCTGGACCTCATAGTTTATTTCAGGAAGCATGACCAGCCTCCTTTCTGCTACCCTAGGTATACAACACCTTTTATTAGAACCTGGTTTTAAAAAGAAAATAACCATTGTCTCCGTCTTCCGTTCTATAAGAACTTGGGGTTACCCAAGTGATCGGTTAAGAAATAATGCTTCCTGCAACATGCAGTCAACGTATTTATATTATTTATTCATTAACAAAATCTAAGCCTCACCTTTCTGCCCCCATCAGGGCCACCAACGAGGCTAACGGATTAAAAACATACACAATAAAAGCACATCTTTAAAAAAAAAAAACCCACGATCATTCAGTTAAAACCAAGTTAAAATGCACATACAATACAATAAAATACACACGTGTGAGCAAACGTTGCAGCCAACGTATGGCAACCCGGAAGGGTTTTCAGGGCAAGAGACAAGGTGGTTTGCCGTTGCCTTCCTCTGCGTAGCAACACTGGTAATCCTTGTCAGTCTCCCATCCAGGCACGAACCAGGGCCGACCCTGCTTAGCTTCTGAGATCTGACAAGATTGGGATAGTCTGGGCCATCAGGGCAAAACACACATGATGTACATAAGAAATAATTAAAAGCAAGGCAGGAAGTAGGGATTAATGAGGGTATGCCAGAAATACAAAAAAAGTTTTCACTTGCTGGCAGAAGATGGCAACAGAAGGGGACAAGAAAATGTCTGGGGACAGGATTCCACAGCCACATCTAAGAAGGCCTATGAGGAGCAGTTAAAACGCTTAGGGCTGTTTAGCCTGGAAAGAAGGCGGTTAAGGGGAGACATGATAGAGGTCTATAAAATTATGTATGGATTGGAGAGAGTGGACAGGGAGAAGCTTTTCTCCCTCTCATATAATACCAGAACGTGGGGTCATCTGCTGAAGCTGGAGGGTGGGAGATTCAAAACTGATATAAGGAAGCATTCCTTCACATGACGCATAGTTAAATTGTGGAACTCCCTGCCACAGGATGTGGTGATGGCTGCCAATTTGGAAGGCTTGAAGATGGGAGTGGACATGTTCATGGAAGAGAGGAGTATTCAGGGCTACTAGTCAAAATGGATGCTAGTAACAATGCATACCTATTCTCTCCAGGATCAGAGGAGAATGCTGAATATATTAGGTGCTGTGGAACACAGGCAGGACAATGCTGCTGCAGTCGTCTTGTTTGTGGGCTTCCTAGAGGCACCTGGTTGGCCACTGTGTGAACAGACTGCTGGACTTGATGGGCCTTGGTCTGATCCAGCATGGCTTTTCTTATGTTCTTAAGGCCCTGCCACAATTTGCCACCTCCCTAACTTCAGAAAGCGAGGGCACCCAAGAAGCTTCTAATGATGATCATACCGGTCAGGTAGGTTTGTTAGGCGGTCCTTCGAGTACGCTGGTATCAAGCCATGTAGGGCTTTTAATGGTCAACAACAGCTCCTTAAATTGCACCCAGAAACAAATTGGAATCCAGTATAGATAGGCCAAGGTTGGAGTGATACGGCCACTACAGGGTTGCCAACTGCCAGGTAGTATTCATACCCTATGTTCTTTTATCCTTGTTTGTATGCTGCGTTTTGTGGTCCCGATGTAAACTTCTCCACAGCTGCAAGGTATACGATATACTCCTGCAGAGGTGTATATCGTATACCTCCAGACTAACAAAGGCTACAGTCAACAATAGCCATGCAGATTAGCTTTGGATTTCACACATTACCAGATCATTTCAGGATACAATGCTTCCATATTAACATACCACACTCTCATTAGTACATTATCTTGATACTTACAGGACAATGATTAGCACATTACGTCTGCAGGACAGTACTCAGCTCAAACCCAACCCCTCTCTGACTCTTCCTACACACTTGACACAGAGACACTGTCCTTCAGTGTTACTCCTCTGAAGATGCCTGCCACAGCTGCTGGCGAAACGTCAGGAAAGAAAATTCCAAGACCACGGTTACACAGCCCGGATAACCTACAAGAACCAATTAGTAGCATCTTCTAATAAATTAACATACCCTATGAGAATGGCCCGAGGGCGTAGCATAGGATAATGTCTTGTTTTTCTCATTAGGAAACGAAACTTTACTTTCTTGCAGGTGCGTTAACTCAGACCTGTCATTTTCAAGGTCGTACCGACCTCTAAGCAGTGCACTCTGCTGGCAATTCATAATAGGGATTGCCAACTTATTCAAACTCTCTATGTGAGTGTACATGTGTGTGTATATATAGTATAATTACTACATGCCTCTATATAATCAGGCATTACAATCTGATCACTATCGGCTGGAGATCAGTTGAATTAGCAGGAGATCTCCTGCTACTACCTGGCAGTCTGGAGGTTTTTCAGGGCAGGAAGCCAAGCCTTATTCATTCTTAAACTCTCTTCTTTTCTGTTAAAGTTGTGCTGATGTTTATGAATTTCAATGGTTTCTCTGTGCAATCTGACAAAATAGTTGGTAGAATTGTCCAGTCTTTCAGTGTCTTGGAATAAGACCCTGTGTCCTGTTTGTGTCAGTCCATGTTCAGCCACTGCTGATTTCTCAGGTTGGCCAAGTCTGCAGTATCTTTCATGTTCTTTTATCCTTGTTTGTATGCTGCGTTTTGTGGTCCCGATGTAAACTTCTCCACAGCTGCAAGGTATACGATATACTCCTGCAGAGGTGTATATCGTATACCTCCAGACTAACAAAGGCTACAGTCAACAATAGCCATACAGATTAGCTTTGGATTTCACACATTACCAGATCATTTCAGGATACAATGCTTCCATATTAACATACCACACTCTCATTAGTACATTATCTTGATACTTACAGGACAATGATTAGCACATTACGTCTGCAGGACAGTACTCAGCTCAAACCCAACCCCTCTCTGACTCTTCCTACACACTTGACACTGAGAGACACTGTCCTTCAGTGTTACTACTCTGAAGATGCCTGCCACAGCTGCTGGCGAAACGTCAGGAAAGAAAATTCCAAGACCACGGTTACACAGCCCGGATAACCTACAAGAACCAATGAACTCTGACCGTGAAATCCTTCGACGATGCTACTAATGTTTATTGGTTCATTATTATACGAAATACTACCATGTAAGGCAAATGCCATCCCCCGATTCTGTGGTACAAAGACTCAATCCTAGGCTTTGTTCTCTGGTGAGTAACTCTGCATCTTATTTGTGGGTTATTTCACCCCAGGGTCTCTGTTTAGCTAAATAAAGAACTGTTGCTTTTAACCTCCTCCTAGTTGTCTTTATTGGACTCTATAAGACAACCAGGCACTTCAAGATCACCTAGAGAAAAATGGCTGCTTTGGCAATTGAACTCTATGGCATTGAAGTCCCTCCCCCAAAACCCCGCCCTCCTCAGGCTCCACCCCAAAAATCTCCCGCCGGGGGAAAAGAGGGACCTGGCAACCCTAGGCCCCTACGACCCACTCCCGTCAACATCCTGGCTGCAGCATTCTGCACTGATTGACTAGGGAAAAGAGGATGACCCAACATGAGTTGGATTGACTCAGTCAAGGAAGCCACGGCCCTCAGTCTGCAAGGCCTGAGCAGGGCTGTTTAACAACAGGACATTTTGGAGGACATTAATTCATAGGGTCACCATAAGTCAGAAACAACTTGATGGTACTTAACACACACACACTTCCCCCGCCCCCCCACTAAAGATATTCTTGTTGGTCCTGGGGCAGCCTTTGTTCATTATGAGGAAGTAAGCAATTTCTAGAAGAAATAATAGTTTCAACAGTTGCAGGCAATGAATTAACCTTGGCTCAGGAATACCTAGACCCCATCGACAGAGAATTTTTACTCATTCACAAAGCAGTTTTAAACAGAGTTACATCCTTCTACTCCAATTGCAACCATTAGCCTTACAAGGGTATAATTTTCCTTAGAGCTGCACCATCAATTTGTTATCCGCAGTAACCGAACTCTTTACAGATGCACAGGATAAAAACATATAGCTCCCCCGTTTTAGTCTGTGCTCATAATTCTTCCCAGCACTTTCTTATAGTCGCCCTGTGCTTCCAATAAGACATTTGATTGAAGGGATACAACTGTAAGTATTGAAACATTTTGTGGTCCAGAATCAACAGGGGTGGCCGTAGTGAGCGTTTAAATAAATCCTATTATTTTGTTATTACCCCAGAACCTTCAGGGACTAAGGCTGCCCGGAGGGGGGGGAAGGTCCAGCTCCTTTAATAAATGGGGTTGTTATTTGCCCGGTGATGGCATTTATCTCCACCCCATGAAAAGCTTCAGCTGTTCATTTCTACACAATAAGGCTCTATTAAAGGCACAGGACATTTTTTTCTCCAGGCTGTTGGCCAGCCTACCGGGAACAGGGCAAAACAGGAAGCCTCGATAAATAATAAGTTGGTAGAGAGGGCAGTGCCGTGGCACATGTCATCAGCTCCAGACAAAATTTGACCTCCGCCAAATAAGCTGATATGTTGAGAGAGCAATGCATGTGGTCTTCCACATGGCACTTAGCACCTTTTCTCAGCTTCAGCAGATAAGCCAGCTATGGCCTTTTCTTGAAAAAGGTCATCTGATCCCATCCAGGTTAGATTACTGTGTGGGGCTGCCTTTGAAAAAGGTCTAGAAGCTTCAACTGTTACAGGCTTTGACATATTAGAACTCTTAAACATGGTATTAATGTTGTACATATGCAGAATTATTCAGAACATAACACAACTACATATACAAACTGCAGAAAATACATAAAGAAGCTTATTGTCCTTTTAAAAGGAAGAATGTTATATGCAAGAGGCTTTTGTCTCTATTACTCTAGCAGAGGCTTCAGTAACATTCAAGTGACATATCATTGCCAAAGATCTTCCCAGATGAGAAACAGTTTCTCATTGTCCTCTAGACTGAGAATCGGTTTCTCAAGTCCTTTATAGTTATTGAAAGCAGACTCGTGTCAGACTCCAATGACTACACATACAGATATGCTGTCCATCTACTCGTGTGATACTAATGATTAAATGTAAACTATAATTGTGTTTTATGATTTAAACATAAATGCTAGGTCTTAGAACTTAATGAATGGGCTCAAATGAAATGTCTCTGTAGATGAGAATGATACTAAAATTGAATATATAGAGTAAGGATAAAGCTTAAAACTGATTGTTTATAGTTAGTAAAAGAGTCTCCTGTAAGGGGAAATCCAAATAAGGTAATGGAATAGGAGGCTTGATTGAAGGACAGTCAGTCCTTCACCTACCTTTAGCTTCTTGATAGGACAGTGAAACCTACCTTGAGAAACTGTTTCACATACCTTGATAAACCAACAGCCACAAGGTGACTGACATAGTATAAATACAGACACAGAAAGACTAGTACTTGAGACCCTCTGAAAGAGGTCTGAAGAAGAGGCTGTTGGTATGTATGGCTTTACAAATATATTATTCTAGAGTGTGAATTAGATACTTTGAACTAAATCTGACTTATTTGACTGTTATATTTAAAGTGTTGGATTTTAATACTGAATAGTATGTAGAACTTGCTTGCTTTACAGTATACATTGTAAACATACATTGTTACTGAACATAAAGACTTTGTAACTTGCATTTACACATCTACTGGAAGTATATTTACACATATTTACTGAAGCGGGTCAGTGCCTTTCGAGTGACTAAGCTCTCAGAATTGACCCCTTCCTGAGAAGTGGTAATTTATCTTATTCAGCCAGTCACCTACTAAGCAGGACTCAACTACTTTACTCACTTAAAAAAGCAAGTTTTTTTATTGATATACTTTCAGAGGTGATGCAGGTGGTGACTAGAGACAAGGCATTTTCAGTGGTGGCACATCCCCTTTGGATTGTCCGTCCCCTTGAAGCTTGCCTCAGATCTACCATACTATCTTTTACGTGCCAGGCAAAAACATTTATTTTTACCCAGGCATTTAACCCAGAAGCTTATCATTTTCACTGTTTTAGGCTCTGCTTCTAGTCTGCTTTAGGGATACGTTTACCCTGCTCCTAGATCCCTGGCTTGTTTTGCTTTTCTATTGATAATTCATAATGATTTTAATGTGTTTTTACTTGTAAGCTGCCCTGAGCAGGACTCTGGGAAAGCAGCATGAAAATGTCTAAATAAATAAAAGCCCAAATCTCTGGGAAACATGTAAGTCATAATGGCATTTTTTATAGATGGGTACCTAAGGACCACTTTTTGCACAATCAGTTCTCAGTATCATAAAACAACACATACTACCTAAGTCCAGATGTTCACAGTCTTCACTTGCAATACATAATAGAGGGCTGGGTGTGAATATACTTGGGGAGCATCTGCTTGGCATGCAGAAGGTACCAGGTTCAATGCCCAGCATCTCCAGTCAAAAGGACCAGGCAGTAGGTGATGCGAAAGACCTCTACCCGAGACTACTGCCAGTCTGCTTAGACAATATTGACCTTGATGAACTGGCGGTCTAATTCATTATAAGGTAACTTCGAGTGTTCATGTATGCACACTTTCAGAGACTTGAAACCACACTGAGCACAGGCCTTGGTAATTTCCAGTGCCTCCCCAAGCCTGTGGTTCCCAACATAGATACATTGACATTCATTTTGTTAGCAACACCCACAAAATGGCATGTCTTAATTATTGGATTTTATGCAACCTCACCCTAGTAGCTCAGTAACCTACTAGCTTCCAACCATATGATATTGCCTCTGGATGGAAAAGCCTACATCAAACTAAAGAAGACTGTTTAAAATAAAGAGAGAACAAACTAGACTTCTACTAATTGAGGTGACGTATGGCAGTTCATACTTATGCTTATGAAGAAATTGCTACAGGCAGCTTCAAGAGATGAAGCAACCCTGTAAAACTAAACAGAGCTTTTTGTTCCATAGGACAGACGGGTATACACCTGAAATATTATTAGTGGAGACACACCTATCCACAGCATAAGCCTGTGGAGAATAACACTGGAGGAATGACAATTAAGGATACAAAACTGCTCTTGAAAACTGTTGAAATTCAGCAGGGGAAGAATTCAGCACCTTGCTGTGTTTGGGGATTTCACCATATTACACTACATCCGCCATCACTGAGTCAGATTGTCAGTACTCCAGTACTGGCAGCTGCTTTCCGGGGTCTCGGGCTGAAGTCTTTCACATCAGCGACTACCTGGTTCTTTTAGGTGGAGATGCCGGGGATTGATCCTGCAACCTATTACACACAAAGCACTGCTCTACCACTGAGCCACAGGGCCTCCCGGTATCTACACATGCTTTCTACTTCCAAGCACAATTTCAGGTTTCCTTTCTATCTTATCATTGTAGATAAAAGTAAACGGAGAGTCTCTCCCCCACCGCCATGTGGATGTTGAAACTTTCCCTATGGTGAGAAATGGATTAGAAATCTGAATACAGCACATACTTAGCGTTTGGGTTTTGTTTTTAGTGCTCGATCTACCCTTTCTCTAGGGTTCTGGTAGACATTTTACACGTCAAATACTGTTTCAGCATGTATTTTTTTCACTTTCTCCAATCCACTCCCCCAAATAGCTGCCACGTAAACAGGCAGAAGCGCGTCTGATATGCTCTTGTCAGCAGACACCTGTGTGAACTAGGATGCATGCTAAAGAGTACTTCGAACACCTTTCTTTGTTGTATGATCAATGAGTCTGTAAAGAATTAAGACAAGGACACAGGACAAACTTTAATAGGGATAAAGCTAAGAGTCGCATCTTGTTTTGTTAAGTTTTCTTATTGATGTCTTGAAAAGCAGATTTTCTTTGGGAGCTTCACACAGACAGAAGCTTACTTAAGCAAAACTGGAGCAGAAGAAAGGATCAAACAATAAATAAAGCTCAGCTCCCATTATATTTTTAAAGGTCACTCCCTGCCTCTCCTCCCCCACAATGATCTGTTTAGAAATTAGAACTCAAGGGGAACTTATGCAGAGGTGAATCACAACATAAAATAAACCAAAGCCTGTAATACTTTATACAGAGCAATGTCTAAACTTTAACACTCCAGAAAAAACTGCAGGTTGCTAGTTGAACCTGAAACTCAGCCTCTGAATCCACCTTTGCCTGAAAATCACGAACAAATGTTTTTAAGCACATGCAGCATCCCTTTCCATCACACTAAGCTGCCACAGCTTGTTTACAAATAGTGGGGGTTACCGCACTTTGTATTCCCAGCGATGTATTAAGAGGTTGAAAATGTTATAAAAAACATTGCTTTAAAAGGGTTTTTGGATACCACGGCTTATAAACGGTTGGAAGACGTCTTCACAGCTAAAGGGGCCAAACAAAGTGCGAACAGTATTTTTTATAACGTTTTCAAACTCTTAATACATCGCTGGGAATACAAGTGCGGTAACCCCCATAGATCAGAGCTTCTAACTCAAGGGGTGTGTCTTCCATACAGGCATGATTCTGCAGAAATTTTTTTAGAGACAAAGCATAGGGAGACCGCCTTATAGAATTTTGCTCCTTAGGAAACATATCTTCTTTTTAAAAAATATGCGTATCACACAAGGGTGATGCTCTGGAAAAGTAGCTTTATTTCCATTTGTTCATTACCAAGACACAAACGGAAATCTAAATTTCTAAATCCGAAAACAGGAATGGCTTAAGGCAGGAAATCCAAATGGAATCCTTGCTGGAGTAACAAACAGAAATTTGGATAACTCTCTTCAATGCCTCTGAGGGTTTTTCCGCACAGCGACGCATACCTGTGCTTTTTGTGTTCCGCCAGATGTGCCTTCGCCATGGAATTTCCAGTCACCTTTACCGTGCTTTCCCTCCACCCATGTCTCATTATTTCCCTTCCACACTTCCTTAAAGGACACCACATTATTGTCAAGGCGGCAATGTCCTTTAAATTTTCTTTTGTGCAGATTTCAATATCTGTACCTTCTGAAAATTAAACTGACCTATTCTAAGAGGGTATTTTTTACATACATCGATATAGCAACATCTCTATAAATTTATTCTAAAAAATTAAATACCCACAGAGATTTATTCTAAAAACTTAAATACCCACACTAAGGAAAATGGCCACACTATCGGGAAACACTAAAATGGGGGGAAATAAGGCACACAATGGAGGAAAGTGGGGCTTATTTTTTCCTCCCTGCCATTTTTACCCCAGTCACCTTAGGAAAGAAGTGCAGAGTGGTACAGTATTCAGAAAACCGGGTTCAAATCCCCACTCTTGCCATGGAAACTTGCTGGGTGACCTTGGACCAGTCAGGCTCTCTCAGCCTAACCTACCTCACAGTGTTGTTGTGAGGACAAAATGGTGAATGGTGTGAGCCACCTTGGGTTCTCATTGGGGAGAAAGGTGGGGTATAAATGAAGTAAATAAATAATACATTGACCAAGTGCATTCTCTGCTTGCTCTTTTTTTGGAAGGGGGAATGGTGTCAGGACTTGTGTGTGTGTTAAGTACCATCAAGTCGCTTCCGACTCATGGCGACCCTATGAATCAATGTCCTCCAAAGTGTCCTATCCTTAACAGCCTTGCTCAGTTCTTGCAAACTGAGGGCTGTGGCTTCCTTTATAGAGTCAATCCATCTCTTGTTGGGTCTTCCTCTTTTCCTGCTGCCTTCCACTTTTCCTAGCCTGATTGTTTTTTCCAATGACTCATCTTCTCATAATGTGATCAAAGTATGACCACCTCAGTTTAGTCATTTTAGCTTCTAGGATCAGTTCAGGCTTGATTTGATCTATAACCCACTGACTTGTTTTTTTGGCAGTCCACGGTATCCGTAACACTCTCCTCCAACACCAGGGCTTAGGCAAGCCAATGTATGCATAGCATGTAGTTAGGCCCTGAGGCTGTAAACCTATACAGACTTTGTCAGTTCCATTTAAATTCCTGTGTCTTATTTCCTTATGCATACATAGACTAAAGCTTGCTTTAGCACTTTACTTTTAACACCTATATATAGTTCTTTCAAAGTAATGACTAATTTGTTTGCCAGGCCTTCTCAGGAATCTACACTGACCTTCAATGCTATACTAATATAGTAGGCAATCCACCATCAATCTATTTCTAGTAAGAGCATCCTAGATAGCCCGGGGGTCCCCAACCTCTTTGAGGCTGCTGCAGGCACCTCTGGAATTTTGAGAGAGGGTGGTGTGTGCTATGATGATTGGGAAATACAGAACACCTTGATTTGCACCCTGAAGAGCCCCTGACTTCAGAGAAAATGCTGTAAAAGAATTAAATCCTCAGGTTTCAGGCTGAGGGGAACTGGTACCCCTTTATGGAGAAGACAGGCAGAGGAACAATTACCATTTGCTCCCTGCCCGGAAAAACCAAGATGGAAAGAAGAAAACAAGGAAATCCAGAGGGAGGGAGAAAGAAGGGGGAATAAAAAGAAACAAAGGAAAGCTGGAAGGGGGTGGAATCACAAGCCTGGGTGCTCACCAGTCCACCAGATCCTTCAGTGGCTGGCACTTAGGGTTGCCAGGTCCCTTGTTTGCCACCAGTGGGAGGTTTTTGGAGCAGAGCCTGAGGAGGGCGGGGTTTGGGGAGGGGTGAGACTTCAATGCCATACAGTCGAATTCCCAAAGTGGCCATTTTCTCCAGGGGAACAGATCTCTATCAGCTGAAGATCAGTTGTAATAGCCAGAGATCTCCAGCTAGTACCTGGAGGTTGGCAATCTTACTGGCACTGCAAGAGCAGTAGTGGAAAACCCTTTCATTTACACGCGAGCAACCAGTAACAAGGCTTGCCTTACAATAACCCTGTCGAATTTATGAAAAGCTCAGTAGCCACCAGGGGAAGTACTGCTGGTCACCACGCTGGGGAACCCTGTTACATCCCGCAGGAAAGCAGAAATTGCACTTTTAACGCTTCTTTTCTCCAGGAGAAAAAAAATCTAACTTTCACCCCAATTACGAGCACTGCATATTTAAGATAAAGGAAGGAAGCTTAACCTCAAAATGAATTATCAAGAAGAAAGCATGAAAATGCTTTATTAAACAAATGTTTAACTTTGAATTTGTACACACCAAGCCAACTGCATGCACAAAAAAACAAGTTGACACACATTCTGTCCATTTTACCATGGTTGCTGGCAAGAGTATCAGAACAAGGCTGCTGCTTTGGATCAACCCTGCTCCCAAAGCAATACAATCATAATCAGAAAAACGTAAATATCATGATGCTTCGAGATTCAGCAAAATTACATCCATTTGTTTCTCTTCTCACAAAGCCTTGACACGGCACGCACACACACACACAAAAGCGTCTTAAATTGACAAAATGCAGACTCTCAAATGGTCCAAGTCTGTGCTGAATGAGTCAACAGCAAAAAAATGTCTTCAGCTGACTGCAATGGAAAGCTAGTGAGGAGTACGCATCCTGGTCCATTTGCATATTAAATAGAAAAAAATACATTCTTAAAAAATTACAAAACAAGGATTTCTTAAAATCCACGTACCAGACTCTTTTTTTTTCCCCTTTTGGTTTAGCTTATTTGAGTTCAGCATTTTCAATTCATGCATTGACTTGATACTGTACCAAAAATCTCAGGACAACTTTAAGTATTGCACATTAATCTTATGAGAAGATGAAAAAAAAAGTTCTGCTTAAAAGCAACAGCCTCTAACCTTTATCACACCACCCTTACGTGTTTGCCCTGTTAAATGTGTAGCTCTAACAGACCACATGGAAAGCTGGAAAACAAAACCCTGAAAAACAACCCTGAAATAATTGCTATAGAAATGGCAACGTTTCCGTGACCTGTTGAATAGATGAACATTTTACAGGGGTTTATGAAAACAGAAAAATGAAATTTCAGGGGGAAAGTGTGCTGCATCGATTTGTTATTGAAACATCAGCAGTATAATATTGTCATTTTCACACACCCACATGTCACAAACAGATCTAGGAATTTCTTACGCAATGTGAAAGCTGAAATATATATATTGAACTCTCTGAACAAGGGACTTCCCTGCTGAATATATAAGTCAGAGGCAGCACAGTATGCCAGGGTGGAGGGAAATACATAGCACACTGTCCTAGAAATGAAATCGATAGAGGAATCTAAGTCACAAAGAAACTGTGTATGATCCATATGGAGTTGTGCATGTGTGCACAAAGCCATTGCGGCTAGAGGTAAAAAAAACCTACTAAAAGTGAGATATTTCAATTATAACTGTTCAGAAAATGTCAGTAGGCAAACTAGAACACAACACATGCAGATAAGATGCAAGGTTTTCCTTAAAAATCAGCAGGAACAGTTACAGGAAAGACACTAATGGCAAAGCATTCAGTAAGTCTGTTATACAGCATTGGGTTCTATTCAGCCTAGACAAAAAGACAATCCGTAATTTTGACATGAGATTTGCTAGGCAGATACGCCTCTGACAAGAGGAGTGCTTTAAAAGACAGCGTCCTGCACTTTGTTTAGCAATCTCAAAAAAAGCGTTTTTAAAACAATCATAGCCGACACGCTTTTCTTCTCATGGGTAAAGGGAGCTATGGAAATGGCGCAAGTTACTGGACCGGTGGGCACAGAGTCTCTGGCTCCAATGCCAACAGAACTCTGGCTTCTTGAGCATTTCCTGAAACTCAGCCATCTGGACCTCAATTACTTGCTAATGTGCGAATAAATATATTCCTGCAAAAAAAATAAAAGCCGCTCTGAGCCGGACCTGGTCTGGAAGAGTGGCCTAAAAACCCAATAAAATAAATATAACAAGAAGGTAACATTCTTCTGAGCCATACTACAGCTGAAGAGTTAGGAGCAATCTGGCGTACCGGAGACACTTCAACAAAAAGCAGAATGAGGCCAACTCTAGAAGAGCCGAGTTATAGATGTGCCGTAAACTCATAAAAAAGGCACTTATTTTCTAAAGACAGCCTTGTTTCTTCTAATCACATGTAAAAACTTAATATGCAGATACAATATCTGAAAGTGGCTGTGTTGGCAATTCTCTAGAAGTCAGTTCTCCTTGCATAAGAAAAATGACTATCAAGTAAGCTTTGATTTACAATGTCTATTCTCTGCAGATTTCTGCAGGCCGCTGACAACGGATCCTGCAAAACTACGCTGGTTTCTGCTTTCCTGGACCTGGAAATAAATAGGGAAGCACACAACCTAAGCTGAACTCAAGATCGGTATATTTTATTGATCTGGACTGGTACAATTAATAAACTGCAGGGGCTCTACTAAAGACAAGAGAAAGAGGAGGGAGGAACACAAGGTTCTTTGTGCACTGAGCATGGGGACACATGACCTACTTGAGACTGGTAACAGAACAGACAGCAATACTCCAATTAAAAGAAAAGCGCTTGCTACTTGGGAGTGCTTGAAAACTCAAGATCAAGAACTGTGTGGGGGGGGGGGGGGCGGGCGAGAGTGGATTCAGCACACCTAGATGCATAAAAATGCACTACATGCTGCCTTCCTACCTCTCTAAGAGGATGTTTACAGAAACGTTTAAACTGAGAAGGATTTGGAGTCTATGGCCCACACTGCAGGACCTTGACCCAAAACCACTGGATCTGGGTTAAGTTAGGGGGCGGAAGCGCTTGCTTAAGTTTCTACTGTCAGAAACAACAGTAATCTGATCTGGAGGGGGGGCACCATGAAAGGGACAAGGTGCCAACTAGGGAGGCATTTCACATGCCAAAGTTAAACCATAATCGCTCCACGGCCAACCAAAGCGTCAGTCTTGGGAGGTTTTCAGCCACTGAAGAATTCAGTACAATTCTTCCACAGTAGTGATTTCCCACCGTTCTAAGCTATGACATTCTGGTTTTTGAAGTATCACAATTCCTTCACACCAGTGTTATGAAGGATTCCTTTCTGAATGACCAACCTGAAATGAGTGTTAAGCAAAAACCCTGAACTAACTTGGTGGACCACTTCAGGGTATGTGGCGTGGGGCTACAGCTTATCTCCCCACACGAAAGTTAGTACCGTGGAATCCTATAGCCATATGCCAAAACCTGCATGTTAAGACCCCAAACCTTTAGGTGAGAGATAAGCAAGATTAAACCAAACACACAGAGAGGGGAGGGAAAGCCACCAGTAATTTGCATTTAATCCTTTGGATCATGACAGCACATCTGAAGTATCCCCATGTTCCGTCACGCCGGCAACAAACGGCTTATGGCTAACAAATTTAGCTCCCGGTATCTTCTTCGTCAGTTGCACCTTGACTGAACGGTAAGAAAACACTTCTGACAAGCTGCCTTCTCTCACTGTGCGGAAGGCTGGTTTTGGCTATCTACCAAGTGAGGCAGCTCTTCATGACAGAAGATGAGAGCTAGAGATCCCAGGGTAGATAAAGAGAGATAGCTGTGGCCAAAATCGTAACACAAATAACATGCAGGCTGCAGTCATTGCCTGGCTGGGTCAACAAGAGACACAACTGCTGCATAGCCCAATCCAACACTTCCTCGGCCACAATGACATAAGCAAATAACATAACTTCTGGTTTTGTCGGGAAATCGGTAGGCATGGACTGCAAAAAAAAAAATGGCAGCAAAGTCTTGCACGAGACCTCAGCTATTTTAGTACTCCCATTGGTCTGTTTTCATGTCTAGGTAGTAAAGAATATTCTGCGCCAGCTTCACCGCCTGTTTCCGGGCAGCTTTCGAGCGCTCGTCTCCTAGCGGGTCTATGGCGTCGAGGGCCAGGAGCTGCTTCGTGAGCAGCTCCTCCAGCCTCATGTAGTTCTTGTCCATCCTGTTCCCGTCAAAGGACATCACCTCCTGAAGAATCTGGGACAAGGTCCCGAGAATGTCCCAAACAGCTCTGTGCGATGGCGGCTCCGGTTCCTCCTGCTGAACGAACACCTGCCGCCGGACAAGTGCTTCTTTCAGGTCAATGTACGTGATGAGGGTTTGCACTTCGATCACCGCTCGCCTCCTGGCTTCTCGGATGCAGGGGTTTTTGCCTGGGCTCACCTCATCCAGCTCAGCGATTAACCCCTGCAGCTCCGTCTTGGACTTCAAGTACAAGTCCACGGCTCTCTCTCCTTTCAAAAAGGAGGAAAGTATCTCCTTCATCTTCTTGCGGATCTCCTCTATCTTTACAATGCACCCATTTTGCGCCAGGTCGTAGGCGTAAGTGGAATCGGCTTCTTCTTCCAGATCTAGGTATCTTTGCAGTTTGTTGATCTCTTCCACGACTTCTCTGCGATAGTTCCTTATTTCTGGGTGGCCGTATACGTCTAAGGCATCTAGATCCGCGATCAGGCCTATCAGCACACAAGACAGATGCCTGCAGGTCTCATTGTTGTTCACTCCCATCAGAACAGCAATAAGGGTCCCTTTCGCTTTGTTTACTTCACACATGACAGAGTTAATCTTAGCAACAGAAGGATGTGCATTGGTGGACAGTGGCAAAGAAGGCTGCTGCTTCGCACAGTTATCTATGATCTCTTGAACAGCACAGACTTTGGTCAGAGTGCGGTACCTGGCTTTCCGTAAAGAGGTTTTCCCTTCAGTTTTCACCTGAGTGAGCCTAAAGATGATATCCTGAATACCCTCGTCAAATTCCTCAGTTATGCAGTTGCCTCCTTTGTAAAAACCTGTGATCTCGTGCTCTACCAATGCTTGTGCTTCTGTGAATATAGACGCTATCTCCAGCCTCTGGGGATGGTTTGCATTCTGCTCCAGTTCTTTAAGCAGTCTCTCAATTTCCTGGGCACCTCGCTTTCTGGCTTGTTGAACATCCCCTCGGCCTTCCGTGTCCACTGAATCTATTTCAAAAAGCTGTTTGGTCAAAGTCCTCTCTAGTTTCTTGTAAGCTCTGTCACCAGATAGACCACTGAAGGCTGCTACTTGTGGTTCTAAATCTCTGACTTCTTTCTGTATTTCTTGTAACCTTTTAATGGAGGGATGTTGGTTACCCATATCCATTCTTTTTCTTCATCCAGTTTCAACAGAGCTAAAAATAATGCAAAATACACAGCTGGTGAAGTTTCAAACACACACCCGACTGCTAGGCAATTTATAAAACTCAAGTTTTTCCTATTTTTTTTAAATGTCTGGTTGTTGTTTTTAATAATCACCACACAATCTCAGAAATCCCTGGGATATCAGATAGGTATTTTCTTAGAACACTGACTACCATTTTTATCTTACCTTTCTGTTAAAGGGCTACGGGAAGATTACATGATCCAACCCTGTTTTATCCTCACGATACTGTGCGATACTGAAGGCCGAGAAAGGGTGAGTGGGTCAAGAACATTCAAGAGAATTCATGGCACAGGAGGGATTTGAACCCAACTCTCTCTGATACTCTAACCACCATTCCACAATGGTGCACTTCATAGAATCATAGAATAGAATCATAGAGTTGGAAGGGGCCATACAGGCCATCTAATCCAACCCCCTGCTTAATGCAGGATCAGCCTAGAGCATCCCTGACAAGTGTTCGTCCAGCCTCTGCTTAAAGACTGCCAGTGAGGGGGAGCCTACCACCTTCCCAGGTAGCTGATTGCACTTACTCTGACTGTAATTCCCCCCCCCCCCCCGTAATATCTAGTCGGTACCTTTCCGCCCGCAATTTGAACCCATTATTGCGAGTCCTATCCTCTGCTGCCAACAAAAACAGCTCCCTGCCCTCATCTAAGTGACAGCCCATTCAGTGGCTGCCCATTAACGTCAATGAGATAACAAAAGCCAGGAGTTTAGAAGAGCACAACATTTCTGACCTCCTGGATAAGTATTTTAAAATGCACATCCAACTTATGGGTTCAGGCCCACACAAGCGGGTTGCAACCTATCTCTAGACGTACCTATGGTACCACTGGTCTCCCCTGAGGGTTTTTCAGTCAAAAGAAAACCTAGAAGGAAAGAAAGGATTAGCAGAAGCAAAGGAGGACAAAGGCCTCTGTGCCTTTAATAGCTGTGCAGATGGCAGCTGGGGAGGGGCACCTTTTCTCATTCCTGTACAGCCAGCCCCACCTGCCAAAATTTCCTCTTCTAGACAAACTGCCGGAACTTAGCAGCCCCAACGTCTTCCCTCACACCTAATCATTCTGGAGAGTAAAGGAGAAGCATAAACAGAAATTAATTTAAATAGGGCCCTGAGGCAGGCACTCTGACAAAGTGAGCTCTGACTCAGGAAGGCTTATGCTGTAATAAGCTTTGTTGGTGTGTCGGGTGCCACCGAACTCCCATTCTTATTCTGCTGCAAACAAATCTGGCAGACTTTTTTAAGCCAGTGGCACACACTAAACAGGCTGACCCCTATGTACTCTTACTCAGAAGTAAGCTCCACTGCAATCCCTCAGTGGGCCTTACTTTCAAGGCAGACTCTTCTAGGCATCGCAAGCAAAGTACAGCAGAGTGGCTGGTGCACCCACACCCCTGAGGAAAATGAAAGGCGATGTTGCCATCTGCTTCCCCATATACTACTCTTATGGTGCCAGAAAGATGCGGGCACTGCAAAGAAAGCAGAAGACCCTTTTCTCCGTCGCTCACCCCCATCAGGATAGAGATCACACACCCAATAACAGAACCAGGGCTCCAGCTGCTATCATCATTAGGCATCTTTTCTCTCCCCCCCCTTCTCTCTCCAGCTGCCTCCAGCAAAAACAAAATGAAAATGCAACCTGGAGCGCCTCATGAGTTTAAGTGTCCTATCTACCCATGGGAGGTAGCAACCCACCTAGGGCCAGGTCCCTCTTTGCCACTGGCCGGAGGTTTTTGGGGTGGAGCCTGAGGGTGGGGTTTGGGGAGGGACTTCAATGCCATAGAGTCCAATTGCCAAAGCAGCCATCTTCTCCAGGTGATCTCGATCGGTTGTAACAGCAGGAGATCTCCAGCTAATTCAACTGATCTCCAGCCGATTGAGATCAGTTCACCTGGAGAAAAATGGCCGCTTTGGCAATTGAACTCTATGGCACTGAAGTCCCTCCCCAAACCCCGCCCTCCTCAGGCTCCACCCCAAAAATCCCCCGCCAGTGGCAAAGAGGGACCTGGCAACCCTAAGCTAGTCCCTGGAGGCTGGCAACCCAAAACCCACCCCATTTAGGTGTCCCGCACCCCTCAGGCTGCCAGCCTCCAGTTGAGGCCTGGAGATCTCCCAGAACTGCAAGTGGATCTCCTGGACGAAGTGGCTGCTCAGGAGGGTGGACTCTATGGCACCGAGGTCCCTCGCCTCCTCAAGCCCTGCCCCCCAAGGCCTTTCCCTAAATCTCCAGTTATTTTAACGACCCTACGCTACCCCCCCCCCAAAAAAATTGCCCTCTTCCCACCGCCACCTCCTGCGCTCTGCTTGGCCTCCAGGGTCGCCAGGTCCCTCTTGCCAACCGGCGGGAGGTTTTGAGGGCAGAGTAGGGTCGCCAGGTCCCTCTTGGCAACCTCCTCTTGGAGGTTTTGGGGGCGGAGCCTGAGGAGAGCGGGGTTTGAGGAGGGCGGGGTTTGGGGAGGGGCTTCAATGCCACAGAGTCCAATTGCCAAATAGGCCATTTTCTCCAGGGGAACTGATCTCTATCGGCTGGAGGCCTGTTGTCATAGCAGGCGATCTCCCGCTGCTACCTGGCAGTTGGCAACCCTGTTGGCCTCCAACCACCAAGGCCCACCCTGGGGGAAATCCCCGCCCTTACCCTAAGCGAGAGCTGGATCCCCCGCCCCCTACAGCGACCCTACATCCCTGCGGGGAGGCAGGCCGGGAATCAGCCCCGGGCTCGGGTCGCTTCCCCCACCCACCCCCAGGCGGAGCGCGCGAGCAAGCCTGATCCCCCCCTCCCCCGCCCGCCCGCCGGTGACTTCACAATCTCATTCCAGCCCTTCGCTACCCGCGGAGCCGCTTCTCCGCGCACAGGCCGCGGCGCTCGGCCGGGGGAGCCAGGAAAGCCCGGCGGCTTCCCCCCCTTTTCCAGGCCCCAGGCCTGCCTCTCGCCCAGCTCCGAGCCCGCCGCCTCCAAAATTCCCCCCCCAGTCCCGAAAGCGTTACCATGGTGACCCCCTCGCGCACGCGCGCCTTGGCTTCCCGGCGCCCCGGACACGCTCCTCCCCGCCCCACACGTTGCCCGTGCCCCCAAGCCACCTCACCCTACCCCGCCATCCTCACGCGCCCAGGCCAGGCCTACACGCATCCCCCTCGCCAGTAAAACCCGGGGGGGGGGTTGCCAACTCTGGCCCAGAAATTCCTGGAGAATGGGGGGGGGCTGCCTGTGGAAGGGAGAGTTGGGGCGAGGGGTTCTCCATCGCTTGCCCCCGTCGGGAGGCCAGCGCGGCCCATGGTATGCCATAACAGGCCACAGTGGGTCGCCGTGTTAGTCTGTCTGCAGCAGTAGAAAAGGGCAAGAGCCTCACAAGAATAAAGACTCACAAGAATATTTTCTGGTAATACCAGAAAATATTTTTTGTATCTGGAGAAGATCTGAAGACCTTGTATCTGAAGATACAGGTATCTGAAGAAGTGACCTGTGGCGCACGAAAGCTCACACCCTGCCAGAAAATATTTTTGTTAGACTTTAAGGTGCTACTGGACTCTTGCCCCTTTTCTACTACCGCAGACAGACTAACACGGCGACCCAGCTGCCTTACACTGAATCAGACCCTGGGTCCACCAAGGTCAGTCTTGTCTACTCAAACCGGCAGCGGCTCTCCAGGGTCTCAGGCGGGGGTCTCTCACATAGCCGACTTGCCTGGTCCCTTTAACTGGAGACGCCGGGGATTGAACCTGGGGCCTTCTGCACGCCAAGCAGAGGCTCTACCACTGAGCCACGGCCCCTCCCCTTTTTTACTTATCCCGCTTTGACCTTCCCCCCCCACCCCGTGTTCGCATCCAGGGTGGCGCTTCTACGCCCCAGGAACCTGCCACCTGCAAACCTTTCATCACCCCACCACCCTTAAGCTCACCACCCTTCCTGTACTCTGCCGCCCCCCCTCAGCCCCCCTTCCATCTCCCTGCATTTGCAACCCCGGTTCTGGCAGCACCTCCATTGCGGTGACCACGCACAGCCTGCCTTCCTCCCGGGACTCCAGCCTTAGCCCGGGGTAGCTACCACCATTGCCTCGCAGGACCCTTTTCTTCTTCCGTACTTACCAGGGGCGGAACGAGCCGCCTGCCCGGCCCAAAGACGCCCGGGATCCCCGCCGCGCGTGCGCACTCTGTCCGCACCGAGCCCCTCGGTCTTTCGAAGGCTGCGGAGGAAAGACGACTTCCACTGTGGGTATGACGGCCTTGCCGTAAAGCGAGCGAGCCCGGCCGCCGCCGCGTTGTCGTTAAAAGGCCGGCCGCCGCTTTGCGCACGCGCGAGCTCGCGGATGGCAACGGCGGCGGCGGCGACCCGGGTTGCTTTGTGCCGTTGGAAGGGAGGTCGCGCGGCGGTTGCTTCGCGCGGCGGGTCTTCCTCCGCGTCCGCCGAAGGGCCGGAGAAGGAGGCCGCGCCGCCGCCGCGCCCCGGAAACAGGGTAATGGAGACGGCGGGAAGAAACTCCCGTGGAGGCTTGGGCGGCAGACGAACACGGACCCGAGAACTGCAACCCTGGGCATGCTTTCTTGGGAGTAAGGCCACTGCCTATAGCGTGGGGGCCTTACTTCCAAATAAACGTGCCTAGGGATCAGGTCTCCTGGCGCTGCTAGCGGATTAAAGAGGTCTTACCTGGTTAGCAACGGAGGGCCGGTGGCTTCGCGGTCTAGAGAATTTGCGTGCAGGAAGTCCCAGGCCCCGCCCTTGGTGTCCCCGTTTAAAACAGGGTCATTAAGTAGTAGGTCATGTGAAAAACCTCCGGAGAGCCAGTGAAAGTGGAGAATCTTGGTGGACCAATGGTCTGACTCAGTGTGTGGCAGTTTTCATGTGTTCATGAGCGCTAATTGGGTCTTTGTACATGCTGCTCGTGAGCAAAAACCTTGGTAGGTCCTTGATCTGAGGCAGCATGATGTGTTCATGAGCTGTCTGATGCCAGTTGTGCACATGTATGAGTGCTGGTTGGTTCCGCATAGATGTTGCTCGTGATCTCAGGCAGTTCCATCTGTTCACGAGTTGTACGGAGTGCTAATTGGTTCTACCAACTCATAAGCAACAAGTATGCAATTAACACCCCTGCATGTATACAGGATTTTGGTATGCTCTGACTCAGTATAAGACACTTTCTTGTGTTTGTGAGTTGTATGGATGCTTATTGTTTGATTAAAGCTGCATGCATGTTGCTTATGAATCAATCACTTTCCCCCCTTTAGGGCAGTGAGTGCCCACCTTTTTTGGTACAGTGACCCACAACTCCAATTTATTTGGCAAGGTGACCCTCTTTAAAAAAATATATATGCAATGCATAGTTAAATTGTGGAACTCCCTGCCACAGGATGTGGTGATGGCTGCCAACTTGGAAAGCTTTAAGAGGGAAGTGGACATGTTCATGGAGGAGAGGACTATCCATGGCTACTAGTCAAAATGGACACTAGTCAGGATGCATACCTATCCTCTCCAGGATCAGAGGAGCGTGCCTATTGCATTAGGTGCAATGGAATACAGGTAGGACAATGCTGCTGCAGAGGTCTTGTTTGCGGGCTTCGTAGAGGCACTTGGCTGGCCCTGTGTGAACAGACTGCTGGACTTGATGGACCTTGATCTGATCCAGCATGGCCTTTCTTATGTTCTTAAACCAATAAAACTGTAAAAGTCTGGGACCTGATTTCACAGGCTTCACAACTCATTTTGGAGTCGGGCCCCACACTGCTTTAGAGCATTTTTTTAATTTACAGCTGATACACACTACATGTTTTAAGCACTAGCTTCCCCTCGGTTCACACATGCAGTAGTATGAAGTGGTGGAACGGATGGCATCTCTAGAACATGAGTGGTGGATTCCAGCTTTGAACATTCCTTTGCACAAACCTTCCATGCAGTCAGGGGGCCAGTGAGGTATAGTGGTTAAGAGTGTCTGACTGGTATTTGGGAGTGTGTGTTCGCTGTCAAATCACAGCTGACCCTGTGGGGTATTTATGGCAAGAGACGTTCAGAGGTGGTTTGCCATTGCCTGCTTCTGCGTGGGCCGAGAGAGTTCTGAGAACTGTGACTGGCCCAAGGTCATCCAGCAGGCTTCATGTGAAGAAGTGGGAAATCAAACCCAGTTCTCCAGATTAGAGTCCAGTGCTCTTAACCATTATGCCACACTGGTTGCCATATCTGGGATTTTGCTGGGTGACCTCAGGCCAGTCACACACTCTCAGGACAAAATGGAATTGGCTGCCTAGGGATGTGGTGAGCTCCCCCTCATTTCAAAGTAGCAGCTGGACAAACACTTGTCAGGGATACTCTAGACTGATCCTGCTTTGACCAGTGGGTTGGACCATAGGACCTGTATGGCCCCTTCCAGGTCTATGATTCTGTATTATCGGGTGAATGGGTTTATGAATGCAGTGTTGTTGCTTTAAAGATATGTTTTCCACAACTGGGGGGTGGGGAGGAATGTACTTCTGTTCTGCTGCTGTGCTGTTGGCATTGAAGGTGTAGGCTGAATTAGGTAAAAGGGAGTTCAAGGGAAATGTTGATGACAGCACAGGGCTGATTCACCCACGTTTGTTTTTCATCTCTGCAGACTGAATGTGGTTAAGCCAATTGACTGAATTGTTTACCCTGCGTGCAAATTGCTGGTTTGTGTCATGTACTGGGTGAGGAATTACATCCTGATAATTTGCAGTTGTGGCAACTCCTTTATTCAGTTTCTTTCAATTTTGTCTTGCTTTTTGGCTCAGAGGAGCTTGCAAAGCAGCTGGCCATCCCAACCTGCAAACTATAGGCAGAACAGCAAGCGGCCAGAAGGGAGAGATGAGTACCCTCGACTCCTCGCCTCTGCTGTCACTCCAAGTGAGAACTCAGGATTTTTTTCAGTGAGCCGTAAAACAAAAATAAAATTCCTAACGCTTATTTTTTAAAAGGTTACCACCGATTGCTGGCAATTTCTGCCATCCTTTTAGATGTAGTGTTGTATTTCCTATAACTGTAAATATGACTGTATTTCCTATAACCCTTCTGCCAGGTTCATATTCCAGCAAAACACAAGAGAAAAGCTGCCAGTACTGGCTCCAGAATGGTCCTGGTGGTGGAGGCTGTAGGCAAGATGCACTTAGTGGGCCTTTTTTAGCTTGAAAGGGCAGAGGAGTGGGTGAGAGGACAAACTAACAGTTCCTCATGTTGCTGCTTTTGGTTTCTTGTAAATGATACCGATGGTGCTTATTGCAGCAATAGGCCCTTTGACTGCTGTGCAGCTCCAGAATATGCATGATTTCACCACCCTAGAGATAATTGTAAAATATGTGAGAGCTTGGCTATTTTGGAACAAAATGTGAAATGCGTTCCTGTGCTTCCCAAGTTCTTTAGATTCTCACCAACAGTGTACTGCTTCTCTTGTCACTGGGCCCTAAGTGAAGCTTTTCCACAACTTGAGCCTCTTTTCATAACGCTGCTCTTCACAGATCTTTCCCTTATCCTCTTCCACCAGTCCTTCCTTGGGTTTCTGCATCTTGGCCTGCTACCTAGCCTAGGATCTTTTTGGCCAGCTTGCATTTGAAGCTCCCTTTCCTTATCTCCACTGCCTTCTGGACACTGTGTTCTGTTTCCCTGGGTGTCCAACACCCCTGTCTCACTGGGGAGCCTTGGCTGTGACACAGTGATAGAAGCTCTGTGGCTTTGTGTACACAAGGTCCCAGGTTCAATCCCCAGAATCTCCAGTTAAAACAGTGATGTGGTTCTCTGCTCCCAGACCAAAGTAGACAGTGCTGAGTTTGATACAACCACGATCTGACTCAGTAAAAGGTGGCTTCATGTAAGCGTCCGAACCTTAACCTTAATAGCATATATATCCCCTAAGCTCTTTTTGAAGTTTTTTTTTCACTCATCAAAGTTTCACAATTTGTCAACATTGTATGGCCTTTATAACAAAAAAGGGTGGGATACTTGTCCACATGACGTCATAGCAGCCACTTGGTCGATGACAGGAGACAAAAGGCCTGCAGATAACTAACAGCTAGTTTTTAGTCTGGCACATGTCACAATAAGTACATAATATCTCAGCTGAACTCCTTGTACTGCATTGAGCACACTCAGGTGCCACTATAATGGATTTCTTCATTTATTTAAATAGAGAAGGAAGCACCATGTGTGTATTCCTTTATGTGTTTGCAGAGATACAACTTGCAGATGAGAGCATGAGGAATCCTTATGGGTAGAAGAGCTTTGTATGCATGGCTTATCTCAGAGCAATTCCAGTGGAGGTGCCCTGTGGGAGACTTGAAATAATAAATCATTAACAAGCATCTGCTTTAGTCTCCTAGAATCCATGCCAGTAAATTATTGGATCATATTTGCTTGTGCAATAGGCACAAATACAATCAAAGCCAATCATGGAAGAAAAGCTGCATGAGCAGAAAAATGTAGTCCCATTCTTTCCAGTGTTCTCAGAAAAAATACTAATTCTAACACTGGCAAGCCAAAAGTACCTATGATGTGTGATTAATTTTGTAATTATTTTGTTAACATGCAAACTGATTAGTGATGATGGGAACTGCTGGCACCTTTCAGATAGATCATGAGCTGAAGGTCTGCAATAGCTTGTATGGTTATAAACATTTGCATATTGCTTTTCCCGTGCATTTCAATCTGTTGGTGATGGCTGCAGGGGTGCATGTGCACGCCGTCAAGTCACACTTGACTTATGGCGACCCCGTAGGGTTTTCAAGGCAAGAGGTGGAGGTGGTTTGCCATCGCCTGTCTCTGCGTGGGCTGAGAATTTGGATAGAAGTGTGACTGGCCCAAGGTCACCCAGCAGGCTTCCTATGGAGAAGTGGGGAATCGAACCTGGTTCTCCAGATTAGAGTCCGCCGCTCTTAACCACTACACTTCGCTGGCTCTTCTATTAAATTCTTGCAGCCCACTTCTATCTAAATCTTACTTGGAAGCAAAGCCTTTTCATTTCAGTGCAAGTTTCTTAGACTGTATCCTTCTTTTGAAATTGTTCTCTCAAACAGGAAAATGGTTGTTTCCAAAAGAAAAAACAATCTGTGTGAAAATGTAATATTTGTTTATTTGTTTTGTTTACATCATTCATAGCCCACCTTTCTCACTTTGATTTAAGACAGATTGTGCAGAGTGGGTCAGTACAGTTGACAGGATGGGGTATTCAATAAACAATACCACAGGATTGGGGTTGTAGAACTAATCAGAAACCTAAAAACAGAACTGAAGCAAAGTGTAGGTCTTAACATGACACATTAAATTATATGAAAATTACATAGTAGGGTCCTAGTTTCAGTAAGCTAAACACAGTAATATAGACCCACAGTCCCTAATAATTTATCTAAGTAACTTTGTGAATCATTTAGTACAGTGCAACTCTAGTGCCTGTGTAGAAAATTATGGAGTTGAAATTACTAGACGATTAGGGGGCTTGTGGAGGAAGGGAAATCCCATTTCTTCTATTTCCCCACCTGACTCTGCATACCTAACTTCCTCCTTCCACTTTGGTTCCATTCCCTTCCACCCACTTTCTCTCACCACCCCGTCTGTCTGATCTTTGGCCATGCTTGTTTCCTCCTCTCCCCACTTCCTTCCCCCGATTGGCCATCTGAGAGTTTCCCCTGTCCATCCTTGTTTCCTCCTTCGCACCACTGGTTCTGTTTGTGTGTTTTCTCCCTCACCCTTGTTGCTGCTGCCATCTCCTGTTGTTTGGGGTTGTCTTGGCAATTCAGAATGGAGACCTCTGGATTTGTTGCTTTGTGTTTGATTTTTAGCCTTTTACACATCACATCTAATTTTTCCTTAGTATCATGGTAAATATAAATGTTTTATAATGGAAGCTGGACATATGTGCTTTCCAACAACTGTAATGTGTAGATTACTTGTTAGTCTGTGTGCTGCCGTATTAACCTTTCATATCTAACAATTTTTCACAAAGCAGTGTTGAAGCAATTTGTGATGCTTTTGAATGAAAAAACAGGAAGTTCTGCAAAAACCTAATCTCCCCCTTTTTTGTGTTTAAGACTTCAGGTTTTTGCCCTCCTTCACATTCTTGCCATGATTGGATTGGGCCTCCCGATCAGCGTTCAAACCTCCGGCCGGTAATATTTTATGTTCCTAAACATGAATCTCCATTGGAATGCAGACTTAGAGAACTTAGACAAGAAACTCAAGCTTGGAATCAGCAATTTTGGGCAAACCAGAATGTATTGTTTAGAAAGGTGAGTGTGCAGGGAAATGCAAAGCCACTTGGTGGTGTTGGGAATTAGGGGATGTGCAGCACACGCACACACACACACGTGTGTGTGTGTGTGTGTATGTATATATATTTATATGTATGTATTTCCGATTTTGCGAGTTCCAGGTATCAATATGGTATTCGGATCTGTGTTTTTTTAGGTTTCTGATATTTTTCAGATCCGTTATTCCCTATGGGAAATCTTTCCTGGGGGGCTGAGGATGTTTCTGAGGTACTGGCACCGTTGCAGGGGAGCTACTGGTGCCTGTGTTTTAACTAGCCTCCAAATTTCAACTCAGTTGGAGCAAGGGGTCCAGTTCTATGGACCCTAAAAAAGGTGGGCTCAACTGTCCCCCATTGTTTCCTATGGAGCAAAGGGAAAACAAGCAAAAAAATTAAAAACTGAGAATCTCCCCCTGCTGTTATTTGGCCCAACCCATGTAAAAGCCAAAAATCTGAAAGTATGTGAAAGCTGAGTATTCTGAAACTATGTAAAATGTGAGAATCTCAATTTAAGATACGAGAGTCCACAAAACCTGACATTAACTCCATCAAAGAACCAACTTTTGGAAAACCACAAAAACACTTGACGCTGATGTACTCTTACCTAAAGCATTTCAGGAAGCTGATACCAAGCCTTGGGAGACACAGAAACACAGGGGAGAAAGGGTAAAAGGTAAAACAGTCAAGGGAGCCTGCAAACACCAGCTCTCAATATTTCCTGCTAATCCCAAATATTACTGGGATTTTTCTGGACCCATTTTTCAGTATCCCAAGAAATATTTGGGAAACCCAATTATATCTGAACAATACTAATAAGATATTTTTTGGATATATATTCGGCTCAGTGATATCCAAGTGCACATCCCTACTGGGAATCTTGCAGTGTGGATTGCCAAGAAACTCCAACACAAATTTTTTTTAGTTGCCATATTGTGTGATGTAAAGGCCCCATGGCACAGAGTGGTAAGCTGCAGTACTGCAGTCCAAGCTCTACTCACGACCTGAGTTTGATCCCAAAGGAAGTTGGTTTCAGGTAGCTGGCTCAAGGTTGACTCAGCCTTCCATCCTTCCGAGGTCGGTAAAATGAGTACCCAGCTTGCTGGGGGTAAAGGGAAGATGACTGGGGAATGCACTGGCAAACCACCCTCTAAACAAAGTCTGTCTAGTAAACGTAGGGATGTGATGTCACCCCATGGATCATGAATGACCTGGTGCTTGCACAGGGGATTTTTACCTTAAAGGCCTGATATGTGTTTTTTGTAAAAAAAATTATTTATTTAATTCATTTATACCCCACCTTTCTTCCCAGTGGGGTCCCAGAATGGTTTACATCATTCTCCTCTCCTTCCCTTTTCCCTCAAAACAGCCCTGTGAAGCAGGTTAGGCTTAGGAAATGTTAACTGGCTCAAGGTGTGACCTTCCATGGCATAAGTGGGGACTGGAATCTGGGTCTCTCAGATACTAGTCCGACACTCTTAACCACTACACCACACTGGCTCTCAAGTCCTACAGTTAAATAATGAAGAATGTATCCCTTTTCATTCCTGAATGCCCAAAATAAAGTGAATTATAGTTTCAAAGTTTAAAAAATTTACCACTAACTTACCGAGGACAGATCTAGTATACTTCCTCTTTTGCTGAAGAAAATGTTCGTGTACAAACTTGATTTAAGTTTGCCATAAGTATGGACCTCTTACAGTCCCATATTCAGCTAAACAGACAACTTGGACATTATGAAGCTTCCTGTGTTATAGGCTGATTGATCACAGAATAGTCCCTGAACATTTCCTGAACAAGTTGTAGTCACCAGTTAATATACTCAGTGGAATAGGTTCCAAGATTGCTTAGCACTTATGGACAAATTGAAGTTATACCAATTAATATCTTTAAATGATGATATTTCAGGAAAAAGAAGAATTTGTTCACTCGAGATTGAAAGCCAAAGGTCTAGAACTGAGAGATGAAAAAGGTTAGCTAAATCATTGTTTCTATAATTACGTGGTTCCTTAAAGAGAAGGTTCTGATTGTTTCCTGGATTTTAATCTTGTGAAAAGTTCTAGTGCAAATAAATGCACTTGATTTGTCATGAACAAGGCATAAGCCTATCTTTTTGGTACAGAATTTGGTTATGTACGTATGTGCCGTCAGGTTGCAACCAACTTATGGCAACCCCAGCAAGGGGCTTCCAAAGCGAGAAATAGAGATGGTTTGCCATTGCCTTTCACTGCAAATCCTTCCTTAGTGATCTCCCATCCAAGTTCTGACCTGCTTAGCTTTCGAGGTCTGACGAGATCAGTCTGTACCATGCCACCTTCCCTCCCACATAATTTGATTAAGGGTAACATATGGTATGATCTTGGTAATCTATACCCTCACAATGCCCTTTGCTACCCTCCCTTGCTACTTGCAAGAAGGATATAAGTCGCTGTCCAGGTTTCTCCTTGGAGCGTTACATTCTTTTGGGTTATGATTCCAAGAGGAGGGTGGGAAGAGAATATTGTCAGAGGAGTATTCGAATATAAGAAAAGCCCTGCTGGATCAGACCAAGGCCCATCAAGTCCAGCAGTCTGTTCATGCAGTGGCCAACCAGGTGCCTCTTGGAAGCCCACAAGCTTCCAAGGATAACTTCAGCAACGTCCTGCCTGTGTTCCACAGCACTTTAGAATAGGCATGCTCCTCTGATACAGGGAGAACTGGTATGCATCATGACTAGTATCCATTTTTACTAGCAGCCATAAATAGCCCTCTCCTCCATGAACATGTCCATCCCACTCTTAAAGCCTTCCAGGTTGGTAGCCATCACCACATCTACAGAGGTGTGGATGCTACGGTGACATTTAAGTCATTCCTTGGTTTACTGTAAATCTGCAGCTATTCGATTTCTAAGGTTCCCCCCCATACTGATCTGTTCAGTTTAACTCCTTATTACCAGCATTTCTGCTTATTATTTAATTCGCAAAACATTGAACAGTCTTTTCTGAGTATACCTTTGCAGCAACCTCAAAAGCAGATTACTGTTTTTCGCTTCTTGTGTATTGTGAAAATAGGCTGTGAGACTGTGACTTGCCCAAGGCTGCCAACAGTGAGACTGGAACACAATGTCTCCCACATTCCAGCCTAGCACTGCATGCTGTGCCGAATGTTTCCTGGGGCTTGCATTTAAATGTATGTTCCGGTATGCTTAAAATGTTTTCTGACCTAGGTGTTGTGAAATCTTATTTTTAGGGCGGAAAGCCACACTGGATGCCGAAGAAATGGCTGAATTTTACCAACTTTTTTTAAGTAAAAACTTTAAAAAGCATCTACTTTATAACAGGTGAGAATCTGACTCCAGGATATAGAATATTCTTCCCCCCTTATTTATCAAGTCTCTCAAGTCTTCAAGACTCCCTTAAAACCACTACTTCAACAAAGTCCTTTCTGAACCAGAGTAATTTCTCCTGGGTTCTCCATGGACTCATTCCAGTTGTTTGTCTGTTCCTCTCCCCCCCCCCCCATCTTGTTTAATGGAGATTAGAAGTGCATGATGTGGGGACCGTGATACTTCTGTGTTTTATGCTGCGTATGCTACACTGTTGTAATAGCATGTCCAATGGTGCACATGGAGAAAATAGTAACTCCATTAGTCATTCTTCTGTTTGTTTTCTGACTCCTCCTGGAAGCAACAGTGCCACCTAAAGTTCTAAAGAAATGTTAAATAATAATTTTAACTAGCTTATTTTGCATTTACCCTTGGTCATTAGTTTCACCTGGTGAGAGACCCAGCTGTATTTAATGGCGCTTTAAAATAGAGCCATTTAGGAACAGTGGGTTGGATCCAGTAAACTGTGAAGAGAACAAAGCTGTGAAATGGATCCCCCCTTCTTTGTGCCACCTTCTTACCCCTTCCTCTATTGCTCCTGAGGGTCACCCCCCAGCAGCTTTGCAGGGAACGTAGGAGGCTGCAGTGAGAATGGAGATCTGTTGTGTGAGCTCATTCCTTTGATGGTTTTTGGATCTAACCTATTTTATCATTATCTTTCGTTAGTTGTATAGTTTCCAATTAACAAAATATTACCCCTCCTCTCCCCCTGCCCACAAATAATCATAGACTATCTGCTGAGTTTGTTTTCTCAGATATTACACTAAAATATCCGTTTACTTTTTCCACTATCTTAAATTAATACCCTACCAATAAATGATTGATTGATCTTGAAGTTACATGCATATGTACACGTTTGTATATGTAGCATACCATATGCTGGATCCAGTGATCCGCGGGTTCAAGGACTGTAGTACTTTCCCACGTTCTCCTCACCCCAGCATTCATTTCCAGCCCCAGGAAAGTTTATTACCAGAGTCATGGTTCACAGAAACTGTAGTGAGGAAGGGGATGAAGTCACCATCTCAATACCTGTTCCATCAGTGGAACTGTGCTGATGAAAGAGACCTGCATCCCTGGGAATAAACTTTTCTCGGGTCAGAAAGGACTGCTTGGGTGGAGTGGAATGCAGAAATACCATGACTCTCAGGGCCCTCTGCTGATGAATCGCGGGATTCCCCATGCACACAATACAATTATTTGGTTTGGTTTTACTGGAACATTGAAAGGTTGCTGTTAATAACAGAAGACGACTCAAAGTGGAAACATGAATGTAATTGAAACTTCATAACTTTAAGATATCTTTTGTCATTCATTTTTCTACTAGAGTGATGATTGAATTACAATAACCAAACATATAGCAAGCATCTTATTTCCTGTATATCGAGGTCCCCAACATGGTGCCTGTGGGCGCCCGTCGACATTTTGTGGCAGCCATTTTGTTGCTGTGCCCACCATGCTGTGTCAGAACTCCAAATGTGCCTGCAGGCACATTTTTACACTGTATGTAAATGCAGTGCTTCTTTTTAGAGGTCTGAAAAGCTGTTTGCTTAGTTGACTGCACTCATCATATGACTCTCTTCTGATCCTTCGTACCACTCTGTTATTCCGGGGCTGTGGCTATGATCTGAACAGTAAGGAATACCTTGTATACCAAGAAACAAAAAAACTCATTTCACCAGGTTTATGATGAGTCTAGGGTTACCTGCAGGGGTACTAGAGCAATGTAAATAAAAATCCTTTATAATTTACATACTTCAAAACACTTTTCAAAAGAATAGATGCTGTTTTTAAAAACTCATTCTGGATAGATATGTTAACTTCAGAGCAAAGGGTTTGATCTGCCGGGCCAAATCTCTGACATTTTTGATGTTCTTTTCTGTTTAATAATTCCACATAAGTAACTGTGTTAACATGGATTAACAGGTTAATTAATTAAAAATCACTTAAAAGATAAACCTGTGTAAGTTACCTTAAAAACTGTAGTTTTTGGTCTACTTCACAAAAGCTTGTGCTCGAATAAAAACTTGTGGCTTTAAGAGGTACCATAAGGCACTTGTTTATATTTTCTGTTCAGTTTTTGTATATAGTAAAACATGCCTTCACTCTTGGTATAAAGAATCTGGGATGCCCTAAAAGCTGCATTGGTAGTTGAATAAATTCTCCTAGTTTATGTTATTACTCATTACATTGGTATCTGCAGTATGTAACTCTGCTTGCCTGGAGATATGTCCTATTATACACATGGGATTGCTTTTTGACTTGGCACTTTAGAAAACTAAAGGCAGAAATGTTCCTAGCCTGTTGAGCTTTAAGGAAGGAAAGGAAAAGCAGTTTACTACAAACCAAGATGTCTCAGTCTTACATCTTTTTCCTCTAATTTCAAATAGAAATACTCTAATTGTGTATTTTTGCTGATGTGTCTCTTTGTTTCTGAAATGTAGGGATTGGTACAAACGGAATTTTACCATCACGTTCATCATGGGTCAAGTGGCGTTTGAGAGAGCGTGGAGAAGACTTGGGTTGAAAAAGATAAAAACTGAGGGCTAGTACATTGCATCACCAGGTACCTCTGGAAGATGGCCTTATTATTACTTAGAAACTAAATAGCAACAATGGCTGTTCTCAGGTCTTGAGGTAGCTTCAGATACGAATAAAAGTTGAGTTGGGTCTTTTCTCCACTTCTATTTATAGCACCAAATACCCCGTTAGCTGAAAGATAATTACACCTTATTGATGGGGAAAAGGGCTAATGGTGTCCTTGTGTCTGGTTTCATGCCGCCTTTGTCTGTAGAATTGCCAACTACCAGGTAATAGCTGGAGATCTCCTGCTATTACAACTGATCTCCATCTGATAGAGATCAGTTCACCTGGAGCAAATGGCCACTTTGGCAATTGGACTCTATGGCATTGAAGTCCCTCCCCCCCCAAACCCCGCCCTCCTCTGGCTCCACCGCAAAAACCTCCTGCCAATTGCGAAAAGGGACCTGGCAACCCTATTTGTCTGTGACCTGGTACTTGCATTCCACATCAGTGAAAACATGCGTCAAAACTCAGGGCTTAAAATCAGGTTTCATAAAATAATACAAAATGAGTTCTAAAGAGCTTGATAAATGTATCATTTTGTTATTACTTCTTCACTTGTTGTCTAACTGTTATGATGCAATCCTAAGCACAGTTGCACATTTTTAAGTCCTGTCTCAGGAAAAACAGTGTTGCAGTTGCCTTTAATTGTTGTTCATCAAGTGGTCTTCTGTGCAGGCACACATGAGACTGCACATGCGCAGGCCAGACATGGAGATGTTCCCGAGCATCTGTAATAGTCGGCTCTGCCAAGAGCGCTCCCCCTCCCCTCGGGTAGCAACAGCTTTCACGCCTAAACTGTCACATGACCAAGAGGGAGGGGTCGCTCTTTCCCCCAGTTCTCCTCTCTGCCGCCGTGGACCAGTCCTGCAGGCTGAAAGAGCAGTCCACTGTGGGGAAGGAGGGAGGGATGTGTGCCTGCACAGACCACTTGATGAACAACAGTTACAAGCCAGCGCGACACTGCTTTTCATCTTCAAGGCTTCTGTGCAGTCCCACATGGGAGAACAGCAAGCTCTCTTACCAAGGAGGCGGGGGTGTGACTGCTACTTGAACAGTGATTGCTGATTCTATGACCTTAGGGAGTTCATGAGAGCGGGGCATATTGGCCATCTTCTGGGCATGGAGTAGGGGTCACTGGGGGTGTGTGGGGTAGTTGTGAATTTCCTGCATTGTGCAGGGGGTTGGACTAGATGAGCCTGGTGGTCCCTTCCAACTGTATGATTCTAACCGCTCTCCCCACAGCTGTCTCACGAGTCGAATCAACGTCCATGGAGTAGCATCTCATGAATGTTGACGGCGTGGACCAAGTGGCTGCCTTACATATGTCAGTAATGTCAACACGTGCCGAGAAAGCAGCAGATGCAGCTTGCGAATTGGTGGAATGTGCATGAACTTGGAGGGGGCATTGCACCTTGGCCTCCTGGTATGCCAGCCAAATAGCCGAAGAAATCAATCGGGACAGGGTCTAGGAGGACACTGTTTCACCCTTGTTCTGACCATTAAATTAAAATAAATAAATTGTCTTGTTTTTGAAAACTAGCTGTATGGTGTAAATAAAATAACAATGCTCTCCATACATCTAAACAGTGTAAGGAACCTTCCGCTGTGGATTCCGGGTTATGGAAGAAAACCAAGAGAAAAATGTCTTGCGACATGTGGAATCTAGTGACAATTTTAGGGGGGGGGGATGTCCAAACTGGGGCATAGCACCGCCTTGTCCTTATGAAATTTGGTGAATGGCAGATTGTGGCGAAGAGCAGAGAGATCGCTGACATGTCTAGCCGACATTATGGCCACTAGAAATGCAGTCTTATAAGAAAACCAATATGTTGCAAGCAGACATAGGCTCAAAGGGGCTTTTCATAAGGCGGGATAACACCAAGGAGAGACTCCACTTGTGGGTGGGTTGAGAAATTGGAGGATACAAATTATCCAAACCCTTCAAAAATCTCTTAGCCAAGGGGTGTGTGAAATAATGTCCAGTCCAATGTGAAAAGTGAATATTGCCGCTAAATGTACATTAATGGAAGTGTTAGCCAGGCCAGCATCCTTTAATGACAATAGATAACCAAACAGTTCCGGGAGTAAGCAGCGATCAGGCACAATACCATGGTCGGAATCCCATGAAGAGCAACGTCTCCACTTGGCTGCGTACGAACATCTAGTTGAGGGCTTGCGAGAAGCCACCAAGACTTTCTCTACCCTAGGGGGCCACCTTATGGGGGAGTGATACATCGTGGTGGTATAGCAACCCTTGGACCAGTTGGTCCTCTTGTGGATGGAACAGCATGTAGTTTCCCTTGGCCAGGGCCATCAGTGTCAAAAACCAGATCCTCCTGGCCCAACAAGGGGCGATCAAGATGTAGTTGGGCCTGTCTGCCTTGATCTTGGCGATGACCCTGCACAACGGGGAATGGCAGAAACAGGTAATAAAAAGCCCTTGTCCACTGGAGCTGAAAAGCATCCCACAGAGACCTTCCACCTATAGCTGCCCTGGAACTGTACTGTGCGTACTGGGAATTCTCCCTGGTTGCAAATAGGTCGATTTCTGGGACACTTCAAATCTCGAAGATGTGATCTAGAAACTTTGGGTTGATGCACCACTCGTGTTCATTGAGGTGCCTGCTGAGCATGTCGGCTAGCACATTGTTGTCCCCCGCTATATGAATCGCTGACAGAGTCATAAGGTATAGGGATGCCTGTCGCCACAACCTGGTTACTTCCACACACAGAGCAAGGAAACCTGTTCCCCCTTGCTTGGTCACATAACACTTTGCTGGTGTGTTGTCTGTGGCAATCTGGACCGATTTCCCCGTGACCAGAGCTGTAAAAGAGACAAGAGCATAGCAAATTACTCTAAGTTCTAGCAAAGTAATATGCAACCTAGCTTCAGCAGCTAACCACGCCCCTTGTGCATACAACTGATCACAATGTGCACCCCAGCCTGAAAGGGAGGTGTCTGTACCTAGAAAAACCTGCAGGTGGGGAGTCTGAAAAGGGACACCCATAGTCAAGTCAGCCTCTGAAGCCCACCAGTTTAATGATATGATAACCTTTCTAGGGATCTATAAACGTTTCCACTGAGGATCCACATTTAGGGTAAAGTTGCGCAAAAACCAATTCTGCGACTTCCATGCCCAGCTGAGGGAAAGAGCATCCCCTTTGGTCATGTGATAGTTTAGGCAGGAAAGCTGTTGCTTTCTAAGGGCTCTTAGAAGAGCCAACGATTCTAGAAGCTTGGAAACATCTCCGAGGCCGGCCTGTGCATGCGCAGTCCCATATGGGACTGCACAGAAGCCATGAAGATGAAGGTATAATTGTGCTCAGGACTGCCTTGTTAGTCACTCAGCTTCCAAGAAGGAAGTGATTGTAAATCTGGACAGTGCTTGAAAACACCATCGTTTTGCAAGTTTTGTTTTGATCGCCCCTCAATTACAGTAGATGCTTAATTCTGCTCTCCCTTGAGAACCAAAGTGCCAAAAAGTTTGTTTTCTCCAACACCAGTTTCTGAGTATTAATGATCTATCCCCTTGTTTAACAATTGTCTAGCCTAAACGAACATTGTATATTGAGCCAGAATCGTGCATTTGCATACCAATTAGGCTGTGCCTAGTTATAGCGGCGATGTTCTTATTGCTAAACAAGAGACTGCAAATATTGCAGTTCATGAAACAAAAACACAGTAGTCCTTCGCAGCTACTTCGGCATTTATAATGTCAGATCTGGTTATGTCCCAATCTTGATTTTTCAAGGAAACAAACAGTGTTCCTCTACCATTTATCAAAGTCATGAAATGACAATAAGTTGACTCCATGTATTCATCCCTCAGCGTATAAGCTGGAAGGAAGACTCCCTCACTCTAAATATACTCACATTCAAAATGAATCTTTTTTTCTGGAGCCTTTTGCCTCTTTGGAAGTGTTGAAGGGAACAGTTTAATAACCCTGCTGAAGTTTTTGGTATTGGTATGAATTTGTGTCAAGTTGCATTGAGGCATCTGTGAGATCTAAAGGACGTCGCCTGTCATTTAAGTGGCTGATTCTGTCCTTTAGCAGAAGGCTGTGATAAGTCTGCTGGTCTTCTTTCAGAAGGGCATAGGCTAGCTCGGTGTGCTAGTTTTAATTAAGGGTGAGTGAAGATATGTAGGACAACGTGACTTTGCTAGAAAACGTCCCCATTTTCTCTCGAGGCAGAATCCTGTTACGATTCTGCACTCGCTTCATGGCCCAATGTAGTAAGACAGTCATTTAATAGTGCATTGGCTGTATAAACCAAAAATCAAAAGAATGCTGATGCATTACTGTTTTAGTACACTTCTTTAGTTCTGTAAAGAGGAGCTAATGTATCAATCTGAATTGGCTAGTTCAGCCAGTTAGGGCCTTGAAGAAATTACTATTTTGTTGGTGGGTTGTTAAACCAAATAATTCCCTGTGTACGCACTGTGTAAACTATGTCATTTTTGGGGTTGCAGATATTGATAAGCAGGGTCAGCCCTGGTTAGTATTTGGACGGGAGACCACCAAGGAAGTCCAGGGTTGCTGTGCAGAGGAAGGCACTGGCAAACCACCTCTGTTAGTCTCTTGCCATGAAACCCCCCAAAAGGGGTCGCCATAAGTCGGCTGCGACTTGACGGCACTTTACACACACACAGATATTGATGGTCAAATGTATTTTGTAGACCTTTACACATACTCATACGACTGTCATAGAGTGAAGCTCCTCCCTCTCTAGCTCCAACGGCTTGCCCCCAGCCATCTTGCTGGGTGTCTCCAGTGAGTCTCCCTAGGCCTCAGAATGAGGATGGGAAGGGGGTTGTGCCACCTTTGTCCTTCTCCATCCCCCGGGACCACAGCTCTTGCTGCATCAGAGCCGCAGCCTTCACTCCTCTTTGGCCTTTCCTAGGAACCTGCCTTTAAAGGGCCAAATAGCCCCACCCCTTCTCTGGGCGTACCCAGCCTTGGCTGGGGTAGTCTGCCAGCCTTCAGTCCCCGTCCCTCCCATGCCTAGACCTATGGACCTGGGATGCAGTTGGGCTTGCTTGCCTCTCCAGCCCCGCCTTGGTTTCTGCTCTGGTTTGCCTTTGCATAGGCCTCTCTGGCCCTGCCCTGGCTTCTACTCTGACTGTGAAGGTTGCCATCCTCTCTGGCCTGCTCCAATGCTGGGCTCCAGCTGATTCTTCTGCCTGCGCCAGGTAAAGGCCCCATGTTGTCACCTGGGAGGATGCTGGGCTCTCTGCTGGCAGGGCTGGGGCCGCTGGGAGCTGTCTCCCCCAGGGTGGCAGCGGAGAGTCTGGTCCTGATTCCGGTGGTGTCTCCAGACACAGTGCTACTTCTGAATTATTCTTGATCAGACCAGAGGTTCACTGTTGCTTTTATTTTGTGCATGACCAACAGCCCACACTTTCTTACCTCTCATTGTATATTATTTCTGGGGGAACTGGGGCCATCAGATGTATTTTCTGTTGAAAGGCATTATTCAGGAGGATGGTGTTTCTGTTGCAAAAATTGTATTTTTTCAATAATAGATAACCACGGTGACAAACAATCTATTAATAATAATAAGGAATGTAATATCTTTCCATGATATTCGGTTATCAAATATACCAGTTACAACAGCATTATACAATGATGAAAATGTGAGGTGACTTTGAAAGGAATTTCTACTGTAGTTCATAAAATGCTTAATTTAAACAATTTTGTGTCTTCTCTGTGTGTGTTTAGTCCATTCATTATGGATGGAAGTGTCTAACCTCAATAAGAATTATTCAGAAATATCAACTCTTTCTCTGTCAGCACAATCATTGAACAAATATGATACAAGGCCAGGCTTGAAAGCAACAGATAGGTCTTTAAGTAGGGCAGAATTATTTTATGGATTTATACCCCTCCTTTTAAGCCCTCCTTGGGGCTACCAAGGCAGCTAACATTATAAACATACATTTTTAAACCATGAAAATCAAATCAAAACATGTATTATAAACAATTAAAACCAAGTCAAAATTCACATGCAATACAACAATTAGATAACAACAATTAAAAACAGCAAGAAGCAGGGATTTCACTAGGGAACTCCAAATGAAACAAGTTTTCACCCGCAAGTGGAAGAAGGCAACAGAAGGAGACAGATGAGTTTCTTTGGAGAGAGGGTCCCAGGGCTTGGGTGCTATGACCGAGAAGACCCTTTCCTGGATTGCCACCCACCTAATCTTAAAAGATGAGAGCGCCCAAAGAAGGGTCTGAGATGATGACCATAGCACCCAGAAAGGTTCATAAGGGAGCAGTAGTTTTTCAGGTCTGGTCCCAATCCATGTAGGACTTTAAAAGTCAGCACCAGCGCTTTGAATTGTGCCTGGAAATAGATTGGAAGCCAGTGTGGATGGGCCAAGATTGGAGTGATATGGGTCCTACAACCCACTCCAGTCAATATCCTGGCTGCTGCATTCTGCACCAACAGAAGTGTTCGAACACTTGCCAAGGACAGCCCTTGTAGAGTGCACTGTAATAATTTAATCAAGATGTAACCATGGTGTACATCACAGTGGCCAGGTATTTTCTGCCCAGGAAAGATTGCAGCTGGCTAACCAGTGAAAGCTGGTCAAAGGCATTCCTGGCCATAGCTGACACATGCTCATCCAGCAGTAAGACTGGGTCCAAGAGCCACCACCACCCCAACTAGGGACCTATTCCTTCAAGGGGAGTGAAACCCCATCCATAACAGGTGAGACCTTAAATCCTGGGTCAGATTTTCCACTCACTTGTAGCACTTCTGCCTTACTGTGATTAAGTTTCATTTTATTAAGCTGCATCCCTTCCACAACTGCCTCTGGGCACCAGTTCAGGGTTTCTACAGCCTCCCTGAGATCAATCGTAAATGTGAGAATTGGCTTTCATCTGCATATTGGTGACAACCCAGTCCAGATATCTGGATGACCTCACCCACAGGCTTTATGGAGTAGTTGAAAAGCACAGGGAAGAAGAAGAGTTGGGTTTTATATGCTGACTTTCTTTACCACTTAAGGGAGAATCAAACTAGCTTACAATCACCTTCCCTTCTCCACAACAGACACCCTATGAGGTAGGTGGAGCTGAGAGAGCTGTGACTAGCCCAAGGTCACTCAGCTGGACTTATGTGTAGGAGTGGGGAAACCAACCCAGTTCACCAGATTAGGGTCCACCGCTCATGTGGAGGAGTGGGGAATCAAACCTGGTTCTCCAGATTAGAGTCCACCACTCCAAACCACCGCTCTTAATGACTACACCATGCTCTTAACCACTACACTAAGGCAGAGCTTTGTAGGATCAACAGGCCAAGGGACAACATCCTCAACAACAGTCCCTCAGCACCACCTTCTGAAACGAATTCTCCAGGTAGGACAGGAATAACCATAAAACAACATCTTTTCTCTTTGCCCTGTGGCATGCAAGAAAAGGTGATGAGGAGATACTTTTAATTTCCATAGCAATGGGTTATTTTATTAAAGATGAGCTGTAGGGTGAGGGATATTGGTAGGAATTCAGGAAAGTTTTACAAAGGCCAAGATTGAAAGAACAAATCGTTGGTACCTTGACACTCCTAGTCAATCACACTACATCATATCACATGGGCCTGCCAATCCAGTCTAAGATGAATATTCACTCGTTATCTCAGTCAACCAATTAACACAGCCAACATATTCAATGTAATGTACAACTGATGGATAGATTTCATCTGCCTAGTATCAGGGACATCCCTAAAGGTATATATATTCTCAACCACACAGAAAATTTATACCATGGCTTGCAGGCAAAAGATTTGCTAATGGCACCACTCCTGTTACTCCCATTCAATTTATGGAAAACCAGGACTTCAGAAATTTGCTTCTAGCTTCCCTTTCAGAAACATGGCAGTCTTGTTTATTGACTCCACATGGATCAATATTATTTCACATGTCTAAAATGACTTTTCCCCCAGTTGTTATATATTCTTAGGAAATTGAATGGCATTTATATCCATTTTTCTAGTGTTCGTCACCTATATACATACTAAAATGACATACAAAGTACATTTAAAAATTAAGGCACCAGAGCAGTTAAAAATACGTGGTAAAAACCAAAGCAAATGATACAAGGTCAAAAAATTATATGAAGGGAAGTAAGCAATTTAAGAGGAGGAAATGAGTTACTCAGCAAAAGGCAGAACGGAGAAATTGTCACTTTCCAAAACAGGATTTCCTAGATGTTTTGCTTTATTTGCAATTTCTGACAATTTTTTAAAAATTACATACTATGAGCTGCACAAGGCTTCAAGGTGAATAAATGGAACAAATTAAAAATATGCTACATAGAAAAAAATGTGATAAAAAATGCCATTTTCCTAGCCACAAAATGTTTGTATCTAGAAGACCTTTGGTTACGGAACTCTCAAGAAGTGAATTGCAAAGTCTGGGGTGTATTCCCCAAAAATACTTCTGGCAGCTGGTGCAGATCTAACTTTTATTGACCTCTAAGGAGCCTTGTGGCGCAGAGTGGTAAGCTGCAGTCCTGCAGTCAAAAGCTCTGCTCACGACCTGAGTTCGATCCTGACAAAAGTTGGTTTCAGGTAGCCTGCTCAAGGATGACTCAGCCTTCCTTCCTTCTGAGGTCAGTAAAATGAGTACCCAGCTTGCTGGGGGTAAAGGGAAGATGACTGGGGAAGGCACTTTATGAGGCAAACCACCTCATAAAGAAAGTCTGCCTGGTAAACGTCAGGGTGTGATGTCACCCCATGGGTCAGGAATGACCTGGTGTTTGCACAGAGGACCTTTACCTACCTTTGTAACCAGCATTTAGTGACCAGAAGTGTGAAGTGGGATAGTGGTTAAGAGCAGTGGTTTGGAGTGGTGGACTCTGATCTGGAGAACCCGGTTTGATTCCCCACTCCTCCACATAAGCAGCACGCGCTTGGCCAGGTCCCGGAAGGTGTCTGTAGAGATGATGGAGAGGGCGGACCCGGAATCCACTTCCATTTTGCAGGGCGTCCCCTCGATGAAGACGGTGGTCGAGAGTTTGTCGACGCCGTGGACCTTGTGCAGGGCGAGGGTGTGGACGCGGCAGCAGTTGCAGCGGCTACGGCACGGGGACTCGAGTCATCATCGGAGAGAGTTTGGACCGGTCGGGCGGCGCCAGCTGTCTTCTCCGGGCGAGACAGCTTCCTCAACAAGCGGCAGACCTTGGCGATATGGCTGGAACGACCGCACGCCTTGCAAAGAGCATCGCGGAAACGGCACATGTGGGGGTTGCCGCAGCTGGCGCAGGCCCTTGACACCGGGCCCCGTGGCTTGGGCGCCCTGGTGGACATTTTGTGGGCCTCATCGCTGGAGTCGCCATCGCTGGCGTGTCCAAAATGGACGGGGGCAGTCACTCTGGGACCCCTGGCAGATGAGGCGGCGGCACGGTCCCCAATCCGCTTGTCTTTGTCTTCCTACTCGGCCGCGGTCGCCTCCTCGACGGCCTTTGCCAGCGTTGCCTCCTTCTTCCATTTCAAGTGGCTGCGCACCTTCGCGTCCCAGAGACCAAACACGAACCGGTCCCGGAGCATCTCGTTGAGGGCAGAGAATGCGCAGTACTGGGCGATCTGGCGGAGGGCGGCGAGGTACTCAGCGGCGGTTTCCTCAGGCCGTTGGTCGCGGAGGTGGAACTCGTGGCGGCGGGCCAACACCATGGACTGCGGGGTGAAATGGCAACCCAGCGCCTTCATGATGGCGTCGAAGTAGGTCTCCTCGAGCTTTGCGGGGGCCACGAGGGTCTAGGCCAGCTGGAAGGTCCAGGGTCCGCAGATGCTGAGGAACACCGCCTGCTGCTGCACAGCGTCAGTGAACTTGTTCGCGACCATGAAGAAAGAGACTCGGGAAGCGTAGCTCTCCCAGTCACCGGGGTTGGAGATGTCGAAAGCTTCCAACGACCCGGTGGTGGCCATGAGTGTGGTGTGTTCGTCTCTCCTGAGAATCCAAGTGAATCAGAAATCGGGCCGGGCAGCCTACCAGACACAGCGAGGTCGCGGAGCGATGAGGTAGCTGTGGGGCAGCCGGCGTGAGATTCAGCAGTGCGGACCGGGCTGCCTACCGGTCACTGTAAAATGGCGGAGCGGGAGTGATTCAGCAGGTCAGCCTGGTCACTCTCCAGTCTTCGTCGCCATTGTTAAGTCTGTGTGGGAAGGATTCAGGAGGTGGGAGACGGAGTTCAAACAACAACCGCGTTCATTGATTACAGGAACAGAACTGGTTAACACAACGAGCAACCCTTGTTTCTATGCCCCCCTGGCCGCCTGTGGCCGCTTCCCCCTTGATCCGTGATAGGGAACCTAACCTCCTGGTGGCCAATGGTATATGTTGGCTTGGAGCCAATGGGGTCCATTTGCTCAACCAATAAGGTGAGCAGGGGTTAGGAGCCGTCGTACAGAACTCAAGCTCCTAGGTCTCCCCTTGCTTACTCCCCAACTATATACATACACAACACAGCAGATGCTAATCTGGTGAACTGAATTTGTTTCCTCTCTCTTTCACATGAAGCCAGCAGGGTGAGCTCGGGCTAGTCACAGCTCTTAGAAATGAACGTACCCTTCAGTAGTAGGAGCTGCACCAATGTAAGGGTATACAAGCTGTCATGAAGGCCTTTAAATCACACTGAGCACTTGGAATTTCATCCGGTAGTCTGTAGGGGATTTGCAGCTGCCTGTGGGGCACTAAATGAGTGTCATTACCAGGAACAACTCCTCCCATGCAAGCCTTTCCGGCAGCTCAGATCTTCAGGAGATATTGTACCTCCATTGTTTTCAGGAGGTAAGGCTCCCTCAATAGTGGCGCCAGAGTTTTAGAAATCCTTCCCCTGGCGAGGAACATTAATTGGCCTTTTAGGCCAGCTTGAGGCAGCTTGACAAGAATTTCCCTGTTTGGACGAGCTGATGGAAATGTTATTACTTAAAATATTTATACCTTGCCTTTGGGTGAACCCCGTGGCAACGGAGGAAGACAAAACATCCGCTAAAACTGATGCCTGCATGGAGAATTTTAAAATTGGTTTACGATTGGAGGGGGGCTGCTTTTATTAAGGTGATTCATACATCTTAAATCATAAATCACAGCCACTGTGAGGCAGACTGGTGCAGTCTTTACAGAGTGAAAACTCCCAACAAACAGAAAAGACTAGCCTGTTCAGAACAGCCGCAGTAGCCAAGGAGAAGAAAAGGAAACCTGGCTCGTCGTTCTGTTTTTAAACTCCAGCCAAGGTTAAGTGCTTTGAAATCCCAGCCATTTTGATGGGAGACAGTCAAGTGTATGTTTTACTCTTCCACTCCAATCGATCGGCTTTCAAAGTATTCAACTTCAGCTGGATCATATCCTACATCTGCAGTACTGGAAATTCCAGATCGAAATTTAGATTTTAGCAAAATATGTCTTTCGGGTAAAAGCATACCAGTGTTAGGTGATTGCACACGCCTACTGATACATTTTGCGCATGTAGATCTCTGCCTCTTTACTGTGCGACACGGATTCTGCATAATTTATTGCAAGCTGGTGGAATGTTCTGTCATTAAATCAGGACATGCGGAAGGGCTGTCATAAAAGGCATTATTAAAATAATCTTTTTTAGAATGATGACTCTCATCACACATGTATTTGTAAATATAATTCTCATCCGAGCAGCTAGAAACTGCCATCTCTTTTGAGCTATTTTTTTTTTCATGGGCATGATAGCCCACTGCGAAATTACTGACTTCTGCATTATAATTGCTGATTATAAATCATATATCAAGGCATCCCAGAACACAGGCTTCCCTGTGGGCTTTTCAAAATAATTTTGCAGCTGCGCCATAGTTGCAGTGACCCTCTTGAATAAACCAAGTAGGAGAAAATACAGCATCAACTGTCCACAGAAATAAAAATACAGACCTGCATTTTCAGTGGGGTTTTAAATACCCCTGCTGGGGGGAAACGCCCAATTATCTCTATAGTGACTTCTCAATAAGGTTAGTCTAATGCAAGGATATAATAGAATACTTGTTTTGGTAATGCTTAAATTGTTTATAATTGTAGAGGGCTTCCGCTGCAATGAGAGATGTTTATAATTGTAGAGGGCTTCTGTTGCAATGAGAGATGTTTATTGCATTCCCGAGCATTTTTGTAAACTTCTTACTATTCAAGGGATTTCTCCATTGAAGTTTTTTGTTTCACTGGGATAAAAGAGGAAGAGGCAGAATGAAAAGGGTTATTAAGGCCTCTTATGACTGTCTCTGTGTGATCACAACTCCCTTATTAGTGAAAGCTTGTTTAAAAATCAGAGCATGTTAGCCCATTAAAAAAATGATCTAAGCCTTCCTAGCATACTATTATTCCCAGTATATCTTATTATGGGGTTTAATTTTACTTTAAAAACAATGTTTTTTACAATTGGCCTGCTTTCTGTTAGTTTGGATGCTTAGCATAAACACACTATTTATGACCTAGGGTTGCCAGGTCCCTCTTCGCCACCAGCGGGAGGTTTTTGGGGTGGAGCCTGAGGAGGGGTTTGGGGAGGGGAAGGACTTCAGTGCCATAGAGTCCAATTGCCAGAGTGACCCCGTAGGGTTTTCAAGGAAAGAGGCATTCAGAGGTGGTTTGCCATTGCCTGACTTCGCGTGGGCTGAGAGAGTTCAGAGAGAACTGTGACTGCCCCAAGGTCACCCAGCAGGCTTCCTGTGGAGGAGTGAGGAATCGAACCTGGTTCTCCAGATTAAAGTCTGCCGCTCATGTGGAGGAGAGGGGAATCGAACCCGGTTCTCCAGATTAGAGTCCACCGCTCTTAACCACGCTGGCTCTCTAACAGGATACTGTACTGCATCGCAAAAAGTTCCATCCGGCAAATGGAGCCTTCCAAAGGAGCATGGCACCTTTTCCAATACAAGAGGCCTTGTTAGGGTTGCCACCCTCCAGGTAGTACCTGGAGATCTCCTGCTATAACAATTGATCTCCAGCCGATAGAGATCAGTTAACCTGGAGAAAATGCCTGCTTTGGCAATTGGGCTCTATGGCATTGAAGTCCCTCCCCTCTTTAGGCTCCACCCCAAAAACCTCTCGCCAGTGGTGAAGAGGGACCTGACAACTCTAGGCCTTGTTGCAATGGAAGAGGTATGTTCCATTGATGGAAAGGCGGCCCCATGCATTGGGAGAAGGTTCCACATTACTGGAATGAATCCTTTGGATCCACCCAAGATCACTTGAATAATGTGTATTCAAGCTTTTTGGAAGGTATGTCATGAGGTCATTGTAGAGTTGCCAGCCTCCAGGTGGTGGCTGGAAATCTCCTGCTATTACAACTGATCTCCAGGAGACCGAGATCAGTTCTCCTGGAGAAAAATGGCTGCTTTGGCAATGGGACTCGATGGCATTGAAGTCCCGCCCTCCCCCAAATCCCACCCTCCTCAAGCTCTGCCCAAAAAACCTCCGGCCAGTTGCAAAGAGGGACCTGGCGACCCTACTATCTTCTCCAGCTCCATCACCTCCCATGCCACCCAAAAAAACTACTTACTTGGGAAAACAATGCAGGGTTCAGCATACAACTGATCTCCAGGTGACAGAGATCAGTTCCCCTGGAGGAAATGGCTGCTTTGGCAATGGGACTCTATGGCACTGAAGCCCTCCCCTCTCCAAACTCCGACCTCCTTAGGCTCCATCCCTGAAATCTCCAGGTATTTCCCAACCTGGAGCTGGCAACCCTATTTCAGAGTATCAGACAGGGGTGCAATTGGACACATTATGGGACATATGCAGCCCCAGGTACCTTGCAGTGCTTCTAGTCTGTTGAGGAAGGCGGGTAGTGTGGGCAGTGGCGGATCTACTATGAAACTAAAGAAGCTTAAGCTTCAGGGCCCCTAATCAAGGAGGGTGAATTTTTCAACAAAATTGATGGGAGTTTTTAAAAGTGTTTGTTATTAAAATAAGGCTATTTTAGTGATAGAATCATAAGCCAATGCACTGAAGTACTCAATATTGACCTTAGATTATGCTCTGATACCCATTTCACATGGCCTCAAAATGTCCCTGTAATTGGTCAAATTTCAAAGTTTTCTTGGGGGCTTGCAATACCCGAACCCCCAGCTGTATGGGCTCACTGAGCTCGCCAGAATCTATTCATAGCCTTCATTTTGGCATCTGGATCCTCAAATCCTTCGTTGGTGAGCGACTTAATAGTCCTATAGTTCAGCCCTTAGTGTAGAGCCAATCGGAACCATAAAAAGACACCTGAATTCTCAATTCAGGCTGCACTCGTCTTGCTTGTGCATTTTAACATCAAAAATCAGATTTTCACCTCTTTATCCTAACGAGCCCCCTCTGATGACCTTCTACCTCTCTATTAGAGAATGAACCAATACATCTGCTATAGAACAACCCCACTGAAGAAGATAACAGCGGTTACCCAGACCTCATTGCTGGTGGGGGCTCACTGTATGGCTAGGGTTGCCATCTGCCAGGTAGTAGCAGGAGATCTGCTAATTCAACTGATCTCCAGCTGATAGAGATCAGATCACCTGGAGAAAAATGGCCACTTTGGCAACTGAACTCTATGGCATTGAAGTCCCTCCCCTCCCAAACCCCACCCTCCTCAGGCTCTGCCCCCAAAATTTCCTGCCGGTGGCAAAGAGGGAAATTGTATGGCCCATTTTCCAGGACTCCACCCCACCACCCTGTTCTCTGCCATGGCTACATTTGTGAATGTTACCCTTCGTGGGAACTAACCTGTATCCAGCACTTTGAAATTCATTATTATTACTATTAAGATGTGCAATATAAGAGGAACATGCTCGAAGGACTGATGAAGAATTCAATTGCAGAGAATTTGAAACGGCCGTATCCTCCATGAAGCTATTCCTCCTTGAATATTTAATATCTGTTATATCTGCTCACTTACCTGCATGAGACGAATACAGAAGATTGATGTGTATACTTTGAGAGACATTGCACTTTTGAATTGAACTGTTCCTGGTTACCACCATCCTTGAGATGGTTCTGTATGTTTGTGCTTGATATGATTGTATGTGTTTTTCACTTTGTGTATTTATGAGTGCGTATTATATTAGACACAGTAGCATATAAACAGTCTTTGCACCCATATGTGTTTTTCGCTCCTGTACTGACTTCCTAATCTCCCGATACTAGTACAGTGGTGTCTATTTTCTCCCCCAACTGCCAGGTAGTAGCAGGAGATCTCCTGCTAATTCAACTGATCTCCAGCCGATAGAGATCAGATCACCTGGAGAAAAATGGCCGCTTTGGCAATTGAACTCCATGGCACTGAAGTCCCTTCCCAAACCCCGCCCTCCTCAGACTCCGCCCCAAAAATCTCCCGCCGGTGGCAAAGAGGGACCTAGCAACCCTATTGCAAGGGCGGAAAGGCCCTTTGGACCTTGTTGGATGTTGCCCTGTTGTTGCTCATTGCGAAGGGGCCCCCATAACAATTCAAGCTTCAGGGTCCCAAAAATGTAGGCCTGCCACTGAGTGTGGGCATGACTTTATGAGATAATCAGGCCTCCCTGGCCCTCTTGCTCCTGTCCAGTTAAGTCATATACTCCAGCTACCTGTGCTTCTGTGGCATCTGTGAGCTAGGCTGGTCACCAAAGGGTATCAGGGATAGTGCAATGCTGACATTACTGTACAACATTTTCACTATACATGCTGCAAACAATCCATTTTGAAATATCCACACACTGCTTTTGGTACCCGGCCAACAGTACAGTATCATTTGTGTAGAGCTGCAATTTTTCCTGCAATTTGGCTATCCACCTGTTCCTGTTTCTTCTCTAAGCTTCCTCGCATCCTCGCTTTCCATTTTTTTTTGCCCTTACTTGGTTTCTTTGATGTTTGTCTGGGCTTTCTCAAATCGGATCAAAAGTGAAAGCTCAGAGAAATGATGAGGAAAACATGGGAAGACAAGAAGTTGAAATAAGGACGTGAGGAAGTTTTGTGGGGGGGAATCACTGCGGGTCAGCATCACTCGGGGACAGGCTGTGGCTCAGTGAAAGAGGCTTTGCTTTGCATGCAGGAGGTCCCAGGTTCAATCCCTGACTTCTCCAGTTTAGAAGGACCAAGCGGTAGGTGAAAGTGTTGGATATTATTCCTCTCCATTCTCTTAGAATATAAAGTGGCCTTCATGGTTCGTATTTGGCCCTTTTTTTGTTTGCCATAACGGTGTATAAGCGTGTCCCAAATTCCTTTAACTGATTTTTGGGATAGAATGATGCTATTTTCAGAAGAACCGATTGAATTTATAAGTATACACATAGCTTGGGATTCATCATTTAAAAACTTTGCATACTCTTGACTCTGAGCATCAACTGGCCTGCTGTCTGTTAAGACATACTTAATGTCCAGCACATTAAAGGCATTTTCAACTGCAGTCTGCCATAGAGTGAAAGGAACTCTGTCAATAGCTGGAATAGGCACAAATTGACTCATTTTTGAACTCACGTGACTCTGTGAAGTTGCGCTGGTTCCACTACTCGAACTTGCAGCATCTGTATTAGACATCTTTGTAGATTAATCCTCTGTTTCTCTGCTTGCAAAAAGTGTGACCTTTTTTCAATTCTCAAACAGTCTTTCCAGAGGGCTGGCTGCTGGAAGCAGTGAAGGAGATATTGCTGGCTGCTTTCTTTGATCCTTCTTTTAATCCTCAGTTCCCTGATGGGACAAGATTCAAAAATCAAAAATTATGCTTTTTGACTCCGCCTTCTTAACCATCAATCATACAGATCACCAACCATCCTCTGCTACCACTTGTTGGATAATAGGCCCATGGAATCATGATTGTGGTTAGAAAGAGTCAGGTCAAAGCACACAATAAAACAGAGTCAAAGACTTTCTCTTAAACAAAAATCCTTTACTTTCCTAAACAGGGTAGGGTTGACATGGAGTTAAAACAAATAACATTTCTTTCTATCTAGTTGTTTCCTATAACTTGCCAGATTGTGCTGGCAGGTATCTAAGCTTAAATCCCTTTGTCTGTGCCCCAGCTCAAGAGAGCTGAAACAAACATCTTGCATCTGTAAATTCAAACTGCTACTGCCCCAAACCTTTTTACTACCTTAACAAAAAGAACAAGGCAATAAAGGCAATTCTGACTCCGTGACTTTAGGCACGTTTGCAATGGCGATTTGCTAACCAATAGAGTACTGACATCTGTTATTTCATCATCAACTTGAGACTAAACTGTTGATACAAATTAACTCTTCACTCTCTGACAGAAATGGGACTCGCATTACATTCCCAACAGAAAGACCTCTACCTGAGTCGCTGAAGAGCTGCTGCCAGTCTAAGGGGAGGGGCTGTGGCTCAGTGGTAGAGCATCTGCTTGGCATGCAGAAGGTACCAGGTTCAAGCCCCGAAATCTCCAGTTAAAGGGACCAGGCAAGTACGTGATGTGAAAGACCTTTGCCTGAGACCCTGAAGAGCCGCTGCCGGTCTGAGTAATACTGACTTTGATGGACCAAGGGTCTGATTCAGTATAAGGCAGCTTAATGTGTTCATGTAAGTAGACAATACTTACCTTGATGAGGCAGCTTCAAGTGTGTTCATGTGTGACCCAAACCACAGCAAAACCTCTGTGTGAAAAGATCCTTGAAGGTGTTGCTCTGAATTCCTCACACTTTACGTAGCCCCTGACACTGCAAAATCTTTTATCACTACAAAGAGCATAAAATTCACAACTTGGATTTTCTGGCATAAAAACCAGTGACGATAGCAACCCGATCACATTGTTGTCCTCTATATGCTGGCGCTTCTGCTGTGTGCCGTATTTTGTAACTATCTCTGCTATGTACAGAACCTTTCTTTAATATGGTGAAGAGTGAAAGAAAAAACCATATTTATCATTTGCATGTCTGCTTGCAATATTATATATTTTTAATGTCCTTTTTCAGAATATTTGCCAAAGCTAGGCTACCCTAGTATCAAAAGTAAAAATAGATTACATAGCCCCAAAATGGAAAAGAGGAGATATCCTGGCATAAACCGTGCATACAGACTTGGTCTAAAGAAGCTGAAGTCCAGGGTAGCTAGTTTGTTTTCATTAAAAGGCACAATCACAAATGATTATTTCTACCAGATTGAGTTCACACTGGTTATAGCCATTCGCCGCCAGACAGCCGACCTCTGTGCTTTGTTTGGCATAATAATTACATTTCAGCCATCGGCTGTATTATGCATTTCCACGAAAATTAAAACTGTAATAGATTTTTCATCACCATTCAGTCCAATATTAGAAAACATCGTTTATTTCATTTAGATATTTATACCCCACTTTCCTCCCCAATGGGGACCCAAAACAGCTTACAACCATCCATCTCCCTTCCTTCTGTATTTATTGTAGGAGGTAGGTTTAGGGTTGCCAGGTCCCTTTTTTGCTACTGGCAAGAGGTTTTTGGGGTTTGGGGAGGGGAGCGACTTCAATACCATAGAGTCCAATTGCTGAAGCAGCCATTTTCTCCAGGTGAATTGATCTCTATCAGCTGGAGATCAGTTGTAATAAGCAGGAGATCTCCAGCTAGTAACTGGAGGTTGGCAATCCTAGGTAGGTTAGGATGAAAGAGAGTGTTTGGCCCAAGGTCACCCAGAAGGCCTCTGTGGCACAACAGTGATTTGAACCTGAGTCTCCCAGATTCTAGTTGAACACTCCAACCACTACACCACCCTGGCCTAACAGAAAGCTATCTTTTGGTGTAGCTAGAAACTGAACATGCTGAGCAACAACCAAATGTCTGAGGGGAAGGTGTTCCATACTTGAGGATCCATTATAGAAACAGTCCTGTCTTACATGGCCACTCAGCTTATTTGAAATAAGGCAGGTGACCATAGCATTTTGAAGTGGTTAAGAGCAGTGGACTCTAATCTGGAGAACCGGGTTGGTTTCCCCACTCCTACACATGAAGCCAACTGGGTGACCTTGGGTTAGTCACAATTCTCTAGTCACAGCTCTCTCAGCCTCACCTACCTCACAAGGTGTCTGTTGTGGGGAGAGGAAGGGAAGGAGATTGCAGGCTGGTTTGTTTCTCCTAAAAAGGTTGAGAAAATCGGCATATAAGGACCAACTCTTCTTCTTTTTCTTCTTAAGCAAGTTGGTGATCCTTTAGATACTCTGGTGCCGGACCATGTACTTTAAAGCAGGAGTCCCCAACATTTTTGAGCCTGTAGGCACCTTTGGAATTCTGACACATGGTGGTAGGGGCAACAATAAAATGGCTGCCATGGGAGGCAGAGCCAACCAGAGGTTATGCCTAACTCTAATAGTAACTACTCAACATTTTAGAAGCTCTGTTTAATAGGATGCCTTTTAAAGTGAACATATTGTTTTAAAATATTTCTTGTGTGCACACAGCTTACCTTCAGTCACACAGTGAAGATCCTTGTGCTGCAGTTAAAGCAACGCGTTTAAAAATCTGCACAGCCAGCCAGATCTCCAATGGCCAAACAGAACCTCCGGAAAAAGCCCAACCTGACCCTGTCTGAAAACACTTTGTGGGGACCAGGAAAGGTGTCAGCAGATACCATAGCACCCATGAGCGCCATGTTGGAGACCACAGCTTTAAAGGATTCTGGTGGTGGACAAGGTTCCCCCCTTACCACTTACATATTAGTGCATAGTGCTGCACCTGGCCTAGAATAATATTAATATGTTGCAGTTATTATTTGTTTGTTTGATTTCTACTCCGCCCTCCATCTCTGGCCAAACTGGGCTCAGGACGGGTTGCACATATATTGACCAATAAAAAATCACCACATATGCTGCCACTATAAACCTACTCAAATAAAGCATAAATGACCACAGACCAACTTATTTATACTATTATACTATGTATTCTTCTTATTAATATACTCTTATTTGAATATACTTATTTGAGTATACCAATCACGTACATAAATGTTACAACCAAAAATAATCAACAGGTAAATAGTGTCCATCAATTATCCAATCACAAAGGCGAATTCCAGTGAACATGAAGAAGGATTTTTCTTGAAGATCCTACGTGGTCCTACTGCTCCAAACCACCACACCATGCTGGTAAACCACCTCTGAACGTCTCTTGCTTTGAACACTCTACAGAGTTGCAATAAGTTGGCTGTGACTTGACAGCAAAAAAAAATCTGCACTGTTATGAAGGTGTAAAGAAGGAACAAGTGGGGAAGAAACCCAGATCAATCTTCTTGATAATGGCCTGGAGACGCAGCAAGCGCTAGCAATAAGAACCCCCACTGAAAAGGTGACACACACCTGTAATCTTTGCCAGCATCCCAGAGGGATGCAGCTTCACTTGCGTTGCTGTCGGCAGAGTGGTAATGAGTCAGCAAAGTCTCCCTGCAGAATTGCTGACAAGATTAGTTGTGGAAGAAGCAGAGCTGGGGGTGGAAGAAGAACAGAAATAGTAGCGAGAACAAATTCAAAGGGCTGTGAAGGACAGTGCGGTGTGCACACCTGATCTGATGCTCATAGTGCATTTTTCCATCCACCGGGCGATAGCTCACAAACAGCCCTTTCTTTCTTGTCAGAAATGTCTGGCTCCGGAAGGATTTCTCTCTGCTAGAATCCACTGTACGTTGTTCACTAGATCACAGCTGAGCCGCAGACGTGCTCTGGGTCCCAAATGTCTTCCGATCCAGTCTTTTAAAAGAGAAAAGGCACTTTCCTGTCAAAGCTGCGCACTTTATTATTTAACCCATCTGCCTACAAAACGCTACAGCTTCTTTGGGAACTTTGTGCTTCCTGTGTATATTTCTGTCCTTCTTTGTCTTTCCTATTTGTAACAGTCCCAAGTTCCTATTCCCAGGCAAACAGAAAAGAAGTCCCTTGTGGATCTCTGGTTGCTAATAAGTTGGAACGCCAGCTCCTTCAGTGTGGCAGGTGTTAACCCAAGCATGTCAGTGACATACAAAAAAAAGAAGAAGCAAAACTGACGAACGTTCGTTACAATTATTATAAAAGAGGCTGGGACTCTCTTCATTGGGGCAGATGAGCGTCGGACTAGGATCAGGGGAACCCAGGTGCGAATCCCCCCTCTGACATGGAAGCTTGCTGGGTGACCTCGGGCCAGTCACACACTCTCGGCCTAACCTACCTCACAGGGGTGTTGTGAGGATAAAATGGAAGAGAGGAGAACGATGCAAGCTGCTGTGGGGAGAAAGGTGGGATATAAATAAATAAAGCAAATACATAAATAAATAAGGTTCTACAGACCCCCTGATCTCAAACCCCTTTGTGTTCATTCCCAAGAACTCCAAATGAAGATTAGCTCACCAAATGGATCTTTGCTACTTCTGCCAGTCTTCTAGGGTTGCCAACCTCCAGGTAATAGCGGGAGATCTCCTGCTATTACAACTGATCGCCAGCTGATAGAGACCAGTTCACCTGGAGAAAATGGCCGCTTTGGCAAATGGACTCAATGGCATTGAAGTCCCGCCCCTCCCCCAAATCCCACCCTCCTCAGGCTCTGCCCAAAAAACCTCCCGCCGGTTGCAAAGAGGGACCTGGCAACCCTACTATCTTCTCCAGCTCCATCACCTCCCATGCCACCCAAAAAAACTACTTTTACTGGGGAAAACAATGCAGGGTTCAGCAACCGGAGTGGAAAATCTGTAGAAATAGCATGTCCTTCCTTTATGTGAGCAGACTAAACTAGTTCTGCCTTTTTTGACTCCACATTCTCTTCACAGCAACCCTCTGTGAAGACTTGGCCCAAGCCGGTTAAGGAGATTCTGACAGAGTGGGGATTTGAACTTGGGTCTCTTCAGGTTAGGGTTGCCAGGTCCCTCTTTGCCATCGGCGGGAGAGGGGAGGGACTTCAATGCCATAGAGTCCAATTGCCAAAGCGGCTATTTTCTCCAGGTGGAACTGATCCCTATCAGCTGGAGATCAGCTGTAATAGCGGGAAATCTCCAGCTACTACCTGGAGGTTGGCAGCCCTAACCATTGTGGAACAAATTCTTGCCAATAATTCTGGCAGCTGTCACCAGACGGGAGTTCTCTTGTGGACTAAGTCTTGTTTTCCCGTTCCCAGGGTCCTGACTTCAGCGACAGCAGTGCCACATTGGGTGAAACTGAGGAGTGATTTTAAAATGAGAATAAAGGCAAACGAGGCTGAACGAGAGGGATAGCCTGAACTGACCTGCAGGCTTCCAAAACTCCTGAGTGCATATCCCAGTGCCTCCTTGTGAAATATTAATCACTTCTGAGTGTGGCAAGAAAACGGCATCAATAAAGTGGTCAGGATGCTCCGTGTTGCCAACGTAGAGTTCAGTAATAAAACACAAATTGAAAAGACAGCTGGATCTGGTTTTCAGAGCTGGGTATGTTTAGCCTGAAGAGGAGAAGACTGAGAGGGGATATGATAACCATGTTCAAGTACTTGGGCTGTCCTATTGAGGATGGTGCCGAGTTGTTTTCTGTTGCCCCAGGTCGGACCAGAACCAACGGGTTGAAATTAAATCAGAAGAGTTTCCGTCTAGACATTAGGAAGAACTTTCCAACAGTTAGACCAGTTCTTCAGTGGAACTGGCTTCCTCGGGAGGTGGTGAGCTCTCCTTCCCTGGAGGTTTTTAAGAGGTTAGATGGCCATCTGTCAGCAATGCTGATTCTATGACCTTAGGCAGATCATAAGAGGGAGGGCATCTTGACCATCTTCTGGACATGGAGTGGGGGTCACTGGGGAGGTAGTTGTGAATTTCCTGCATTGTGCAGGGGGGTTGGACTAGATGACCCTGGTGGTCCCTTCCAACTCTAGGATTCTAGGTAAAGCTTGAAGTGGTACTGTCCATTCTCCCACCTCTTGTAGCTGCCCATCAGAATGTTCCATAGCGTGCGTGGGGGGGGGGAGAGACGACCGACGTCGTCGTGGTGCGTTCTAAAGAACGCGCTAAAACGGCAGAGATGTAACGGTCCATTCATCGACTGGCGCATGCGTGCTCCGCGCCTCCTTCTCCTCTCTCTCTTCCCACCCTCTCCTCACTTCTCACAGCGGTGACATCATGGCTTTGGCCGCGCGGGGCATTGTGGGCCGGGAGGGGCCGCCATTTTCGGTGAGGAGAGAGGCGGAGCCGGGGCCGCTCAGTCAACGCTGAGGGAAGCCGGGGAAGGGTTACGCGTCTTTTCGGCTGTGGCGGCGGCGGCCGTAGTAATAGCGGCGGTGGCGAGGCCAGCCCCCGCTCGGCGACTGACAGCCGGCTCTTCCGGCCGCGGCGGAGTAGTCATAGCCGGGGTGAGCGCTGGCACGTCGGGCCTCCCTCCCTCCCTGCCTGCCTCCCCTGACAGCCGGTCCGCCCCCCCTCCCCCTTAGACTCGCCCATCTCTGTTAGAGCATCGCCTCCCCCCGCCAGGCTTCCCCGTGGGCGCGCCCGAACGTTGCCTGCTGGTCTGATGGAAATGAGTGTGTGTGGGGGGGCATCTGGGGGGAGGCTGTGAGCAAGGGCGCCCCTTGTGGGGAGGGTGTGCTGGGGAGCAGTGCAGGCTCTGAAGAGGGGAGGGGCGAGTGTGTGGATGGGGAGGGGGTCGTTGGTGGGTAATTGTGGGGCGAGGGTGGGTGTGTCCGTGCGGGGGGGGGCTGTGAGGAAGGGCGCCCCCTGTAGGGAGGGTGTGCTGGGGAGCAGTGCAGGCTCTGAATGGGGCGAGGGTGGATGGGGAGGGGGTCGTTGGTGGGTAATTGTGGAGGGAGAGGATGGGTGTGACACTGCGGGGTGGGCCGCTGGGGGGCTGTGAACAAGGGCGCCCCCTGTGGGGAGGGTGTGCAATTTAGGTTCTGGTGGAAAAGGCAATCAGTAAAAGGCTAGGCGATGGGGAGGGCTGATTATGGGGAGAAAGGTGGGTGTAACAGTGTAGGGGAAGGTACCATGGGAGAAATATTGGCCGAGGAGGAGGTTGTTGGCAGCAGTTGGGTTTAGCCCTTCAGTGTATGTTCTCCCCCCCCCCTTCGTTGTTGAGTCTCCTTTTCCCCATCGTCAATTGCTCATCCTCCATAAAGAGCTGAGCAGGCTCCTGTTAGCCTGCCTTGGCTACTGCTGACAGACTGACCAGCCCCATTAACGTTGCTGATGTTTGATTCCTAGCAGGGGTTGAAGATCTGCCACTCTCCTAAAAGGGATGCAGGGGAGGAAGGGACGATTCTGTCTACACAGAAGGCTTGTGCTTTGTTCCTCTCTTTTCCTGGGAGATTAAAACTGGAGTCCAGTGACATGGCCTTGAGAAGATCTCTGGATAAGTTTTCTAAGAAAATAAATGGCCAACAGAAATTTATCTTTTTTATTATTTAAGTTGCCACTGGACTAACCCATCTGAAATTATCCTCTGCCTTCTCAGTTCCTGCCCTTATTTGCACATTAAATTTCCAGTTTGGGACCTGGTAATGCCCATGGATGAGGAAGTCCATAGAAAAACCTGGGATGATCCCTGACCTCAATTATATTTTTAGTTGCTGCATGGGCAGATTTCTTCTAGATTGTGTTTTGTATTCTGGTGAAATGAGGAAGGAAGAGTGGGGGCTGCTTTTTTTTGTTGGTTGGTTTGTTTAAAGAGACAGGGTCCTCAGTCTGCTGTCTTCTCTTTTTTCTTTTTTTGAAGCTTTACAAGATTTTGGAACTTCGAAAACATTTCCTCCCCCCACAAGAGCATAAAACTTGCTAAGTTACTTGAGGATAACTGACCGCCAGATTAACTGGGAAAGTTGTAACTCCTTTATGATGCCTAAATTTTATATAGCATTTCATGTAAGCTTGCATATTTAATTTTTGGACTATTAATATCAAAACATGTAAAGGCCTTTGCTGGCAAGATCCTTGTTGGACTCATCTGGGACCAACCTTTATTAATTTATTGGACAAAAGTACAAAAATAGTTTGGGCAGAGAAATTCTAAAAGCAATTTTCCAAATTTCACATGTGGTACTTGCAATCCACGTGTAAAAGTGACATTAAATAAAAAACAACATTAAATGAAATAAATATTGGATTGTGTGCTATGATATTCACAAAGCAGGTGAGACATTGAAGCATGTTACAATTAGATCGGAATTGTTTTCTAACTCTCCTCCCAACTTCTTTTTAAGCATGGTGAAAATACTTTAATTTACCTTTGATTCCATACATTTAATTTGGAAGCCGAATCTTGTTCTAATAACTGCCAAAGCTAGGCTGCAGGGTGACTAAAGATATTAGAGGCACAGGGCTCAAAGGCATCTGGAATAATAAATATATCCAATGTTCATCAACCGTGGAGTTATAGGAGATCCATTAGGCAAAGTCATAGTGTGCGGTAAGACAGCATAACTGTTTTATAGCAAACATATTGCTTAACAGGAAACTGTTCTGAAATGACTTCAGATTTGAAGAAGCTATGAACTGTATCCTAATAATGCAGACTAGTTTAGAACTGCTGAGAAGCTGAAGTTAAAATGATCAATTTTTTGAGTAGATGGATTCAATAATGCTTGTGTTTCATGGAAAAACGGAACTAGAGCTGATAGTAGAATGTGCTGTGCTATTAAGTTTTCTGCTTGTTTAAAAATACATAACGTGTAATACTATTAATATAAAAGGGAAAACTTTCAGCAGTTGTGAGATACTAACACGCTGCACACTATTCGTACTTGCTTTTTATTAAGGCGGAATGAGAAGCAAACCTATTTTAGAAGGAAGAGGTTAAAACAGAAATCTAGGTCACTGGCATAAGGGTATTGGTGTTTGCTGCTTCAAAGGAAGCATCTAAATATTTAACAAGAACATAGAACAATGTCTGATGAACATTAAAAAAAGATGAGGCAGGTTATAATATGAAAACGGGATAATGCGGCATATGCCTTTTCAAAATAAGATAGCCATTGTTGCTAGCTTTATGTCCCTGGAGCTTCCCATAAGGATCTGGCAAAATCCTCACCTGCTTCTGTTCTTTATGTATTGGTTTCTCTTGCTTAGTTGGGTACCCTGGGGGTGTTTCATTGTCTCAGCTAATGCAGTCTCTGGCTTTTTGCTGCAGGCCAAATTCCCTTTGGACATGAGGATTAGTGCAGCTACTGTTCTGTCTCCATCTTTCTGATCTGCCTTTTGAGGCACAGTTAGCTTGGATTCTGTTTCTAGTGGGTTGCTGTGTTGGTCTGCAGTAGAACAGCAAAATTCAGATCCAGTAGCACCTAAAGACCAACAAGATTTCCCAGGGTATAAGTTTTCAAGAAACTGACGAAGGGAGCTTTGACTCTCGAAAGCTTCTACCCTGGAAAATCTTGTTGGTCTTGAAACTACTACTAGTGTCCAATCTTGTTTTCACTGTGAATCTTGAGTTATAACCCTATTTTTATGATATCATAGCTCCTATATATCTTACAACCATTTTAACGTTTAAAATGCCCTCTTTTAGTGTGTGGCAATATGAATCAAAGCTCTCCAAAACAGCTTGTAAGTTTCCGATTCTTGGGGGAGGGGGTGAATCCTGAAATTTTCTTGAAGCGGGAATGAAGCTCCAGTTTTTATAACTGTAATGAAATGTGTGGCATTCCCACAGTTTTAATTTGTTGAGGGATGTGTGTGAGGAGGAAAGTACTAAGTTTGGACTATTGCGCACAGCACCATAAGGAATGCAATCCACAGAGGGGGGTTGCACTTATTACCTGATTGCTTTTTCTATATTGTGTTGCTAATGTGCATACATAATTTATCAGTTTTCAAATTATGGGTTGGATGATTTTTTTTCCAGATCACAAATTAAATAGAAAAGAAGGAATTCTTCTGGCAAATTTCTCTAAACAGCATTATGACACTGAAAGAAGGATTCTTGAAGCAGAATTTCCCCCTCTTCTCAGCTTGTGTTGGAGTGGTGCTATTTTCTTTTCTTTTTCTTTTTGGCTGTTCTAGAAAATAACTTTTTAACAGAAATCACTTACTGCTGGCCGTCTTTTTAAATCAGTGTTGAAATTGAAACGAAGTTGCAGCTGAAGTCGTTGCTAGGTGGAAGGCTTCTAGTCCAAATGGCTTTTCAGCTGTGAACTCATGACAAGCAGATACTGTCTTGTCCTTTGCTCCCATCTGTAATATGTTGATGATAATGACCTACCTTACAGGGCCGTTTTAAAGATCAGTGAGAAATTATATGAAGCCCTTTGAATGTTCCGTAATGTGCTCTATGAAAACTAAAAAGTAAAATAAAACTTTAAAAACAACTTAGTTTCTTAGGCAAAAAATGCTCAGTATATTAGGAAGCTCGAATAATAGTGTTGTTGAGTAATTCCCCACAATACGTTGTATAAGATCCAGATGGATATAATTCTTGTCCTATCACATTGCTTATTAGATGTCTCACTTTGTTGATTGCATTGACTTAATGCAATGTACGCTGCCTTGAATATCAGAAAGGCAGACTATAAAGAAATAAAAGTAATTAGAGATAAAAAATAGCAATTAGGTGACTAATTGAATGTAACCTGAAGTTATGAAGTTTTTTCCTTAAGCAGTCATACTTTTCACCTCCAGAAGCTGGACCAATCCATTTTGTGTATTGGATCTCTACGGTGGCAAATTAATGTACCAAAATAAGTTTCCCTTTTCGACTAGTGCTTTACTTCCAGTGGCATGCATAATTCTGTATTGCATTGAATATTTTTTTGAAAAAGATCACTTATAAACTTAGCGAATCCTTCATTTGCTTTAAAAAAAATCTTCACTTGCAGATGGGAGTGGATCCAACCATAGTGACTAAAGGCAGTAAACCTCTGAATACCAGTGCCAGGAGGCCACATCAGAGGAAGGCCTTGGCCTCTGTGCCCTTGTTGCTGGACCTCCAGAGGGACAGGTTGGCCATTGTGAGAGACAGGATGTTGGACTACTAGATGGACCTCTGGTCTGGCCCAGCAGGGTTCTTCTTGTGCTCTACGTTCAGCTGGTGGGGGAAAAGCAAGTATGGGGACCATTTTGACCTCCATAAAGCCTGTGCTGGTGTTCAGGGGAACTGCATCATCAAAAGCAATGAGGAATGGTAGGTTTAGTAAGGAGGGGACTTAGGTGAAATCAAGTGGGAAAGTTGGCTCGATCCAATTTATGATTTGTTTCAAACATTTAGGCAAAACATGCCTTCAGATAAGAAGCCATGAAGTAGAGCTGGGAAACTGAGGGCTTCCTGGTCACCGACCAGCTGTGGGTTGTTCTGATCTCCAAACTGCATTTCTCTTGCCTGCAAATAAGGATTCTAAGCTATAATTGCACGGTTATTTATGCTGCTGGTTTGTAATCAAAAGATCAAATCCCAGTTTGTTGTTTTGCTGTGGTTCTGATGTTAAAACAAATCATGGCTTGTTTGGAACCAAGATTTCTTCAGTTTCCTAGTTGTACTCCTGGAGGAGAGAACGAATAAGCCAGAGGACTTTTTGGCCTGTTCTTCTCAATAACAAACTGTAGTTTGGTCATGATGCGTGAATTCAGCTTCTGTGTCATTTGAAATTCTGTTGTGTAAAAACATCAGAATGTCTAAAGGGAATTTTAAAAACAGCAAGTGGTGTAAAATCCGCTCATGGTGGCAGAGGGCATAAAGGCAGTTCAGTGACTACACAATGATGACTCAAAAATATATTGTACTTGGATATAACATTGTTCTACAGTGACTGAAATCTTAGTGTGGTTTTACTGTCATGCTACACACTTCTGGGAATCTGCACTTTGTGCAGAAAGGGAAGGACACAGACAGGAAATATGGAGGGGAGGGGCTGTGGCTCAGTGGTAGAGCCTCTGCTTGGCATGCAGAAGGTCCCAGGCTCAATCCCCGGTATCTCCAGTGAAAGGGACTAGGCAAGTAGGTGATGTGAAAGACCTCTGCCTGAGACCCTGGAGAGCCGCTGCTGGTCTGAGTAGACAATACTGACTTTGATGGACCAAGGGTCTGATTCAGTATAAGGCAGTTTCATGTGTTCACGAAGGGCCATGCATGCTTCTCATCAAATTCTGCTTCTAGGCGTTCAACATTTTCTGACTAGCTACATTTATATTTTTGTATTACTTTCTGTATCTGTATAGAATAAACCATGAAATCGATTAAGCATGCATAAATCTGCACGTCCATGTTCTCTCTTGACATTCTTTGTTCTGATCTCTATTTGACTTCTCATAGAACTACAAAAAAACAAAAGTTAAACAGCATTGAGTGTAGTCTAGTAGCAGGAGGAAAGGAAATGGGCAAGTGATAGGCAGTGGGGATATATGGATAAAGAAACTGACTGGAGGTAATGAGTGAAGACTTCCTTGCAAAGACCTAAGTTGTACATGCTGAATGCTGGCGCATTTTTGCAAGCACAAGTTGAATGGTAAGAATATATCTCCACAACATTAAGGGCTAGGATCTTGCTTTTATGATCAAATTGCCATCTCTTTGGGTTCCACTCTTCATATTGTCTGTTATTGTCTCCCCCTGAAAAATCTTCCCTTGCGTTTTGCCTGGGCTCTATGAATGATGCAAAAAATGAGGGAAAATAAGGTTATTAAATAAGCTGAAGTGGGTAATACATCCCATATAAAGCGCACTTGAGACGTAAAAGTATTAAGGTATATTGTAGGGTCATACCATTGAAGTAACACTTCCAAGTGCAGCTGTTTATAAAGATGTCCGGAGACTGTGGGGTTAGAAAGTGCTGTCAAGTAACAGATGACTTATGGCAACCCAGTAGGGTTTTCAAGGCAAGAGACGGTCAGAGGTAGCTTGCCTTTGCATAGCAACCCTGGCCTTCCTTGGTGGTCACCCATTCAAGTACTATCCAGGGCCAACCCTGCTTAGCTTCTGAGATGTAACAAGATTGGACTAGCCTGGACTATCTAGGTCAGGGCGTCAGCTAACTATACAAAGTATATTTATACTGACTTCTATACATTAATCCTCTGTGTAATAAAATGGCAGCAGTTAGCAATCTTGTATGGCACAACATGCGTAATATTACTAGCATATATACTCTTGAATAGACATTGTTCTCAACACATGATCAAGGTTTTTAAATTAATATTCAGCCTCTTAAAAAGTTAAAACTAAACATCAAGTTAGGTAACTTTTCAGGTTCTAGCAAATCTCTATTTGTGTCAGTGGGTTAAGATGTTGAAATACTGGTTTAAATCTTAGCAGAATGTTATGGACTCAAACTAGCTGTTAATTCCCGGTTCTTTCTTAATAGAGAGATACTACAGTCACTTGACAATTAGAAAACCTGTTTATTTAAGGTGCATAATTTGTCTGTTTCTTTTGTTGGCTTTGCCATTGGTGCATGCTTGGGTATTTAATCAAAATTTAGAAATGTCAGGTGGAGCTGTTGATGGGGTTTTGCATAATGAACACAGTGAGCAATTTGTAAGATGGTGTGTGCCAGACATGACTGTTAGATGTGCGAGACTTCTGAAACACCACTTAGTACATTTCTTGTGGGAGAAGAATGCAGTAGCCATCCAAGTCTTGAATGGGAAAAAAATGAAGCTAGTGGTAGATAAGTGGTCCTTTGTAAGTAGGAACATAGGCATTTGCAACATTGCATATCACAGTAATCAGATTTTGCTGTACCTTTTTGAAAACAACCATGATCCCCCCCGTCTGATGTGAGTCTTGTATGCTTGACTCTGTGCCTCATAGGAGGGTTTATTTTCAGGAAATAATTTTGGCACATAAGGGAAGTGTGGCAAATCTCAGTTCTCCTCCTGGTTTCTCTGTCATATGAGGCTTCCGGATGGGCAAGATATGACCAAGTATCTTGGTATTGCTAATTTTCAGAAATTTCAAATTCATTCCCTTCTCTTACTCTTCCAGCTGGAGAATCAAAAAGGCGTCCTGTTACGCAGTTTCTGCTGGAAATGCTGAAGAGTTAGTTATCCATAACCTAACTCCCTGACATTTTGTGGTTGGCTCCACCTCCTGTGGCAGCCACGTTGTGGTGGTGCCCACCGTGCTGTGTCAGAATTCCAAAGGTTCCCACAAGCACAGAAAGACTGTGGACCCCTGGTCAATAGTATCAACAGTGGCTTATAAATCCAGCAGGATTGACAAAGATGCATTGTCTCTGTCTATTTGAACTTGGAAATCATCCACCGGAGCCATCTCCATGCCATGGGCAGGACTGAAGGCAGGTTGAAAAGGGTCAAGGGCAGTTGAGACATCCAGAAACGCTAGGAGTTGTTCTGCCACCACATGTTCACTTAATTCCTTCCAGAAGGCAGATTTGAAACTGGCCTGGATCCAGTGGAAGTTTCTTAATGACTGGACAAATTAAACCAGCAAAATGTAACCAACATAAGGCGAAATGGATCTTAGAAAGGGCAATAAACAGTTTAATGCATGTTAATCCTATATCTGCAAGCTAGGCCAAAAGTTAAAGAATACAGCAAGGGTTGTTTATGCAAGGAGCCAAAAATACTATCCTGAACAGGACAGGTTTTGTATCTTGACAGTGACATGCCACGAGGGAGTGCTTGAGGGCTTTGTTTGGGAGGGAGACCCATCATCTTTTGCTGGTGCTTTCAATGCGGTCTGTAACTTCCTAAGTTCAACTGTCTTTCAGAAAAAAATATCTATGGGAGAGCAGGTTAAATGAGAAGTTCAGCAGGCTGTACAGGTTACTGATTGTGCACAAAGCTAGCTTTGTCACATGGAAGCTATTTGGAAGTCCTGCTGCTGGACAACTCAGCAAATTTAAAGCCTTAGTTTGGTGTTTTATGGAATCATAGTAATGTTCTGGAGGAAAACTGTATGGCTAGGCTTACCGGTGACTGATAGAGGCATGGAAGAAGCGTTGCTGTTCTGAGAATCCAGGCTCTTGAAATTATCGAACACTGAAAAGCTCCTGATTCCAAGCAGTAAGGTCTTTAACGATTTTCTGGAATGTGTGTGGAGGAGGAGATCTCTCAGGATTTAAGTCCATAAATGCCGCGTCGGCAGTGAGAGCCTATTTTGTACATGTGATCTTCTCTATGAGAGAACTGGAACAGTGAAAAATCCCTTGATGTAACAGCTAGAATGGATTCTCAATGTCCTCTGTTCTCCAGGATAGAGTGCTTCCAAATTGAAAAGTAAGCGTTCCAGTTGTCTTGAGTAGGACATATTGCCCATTAAAGTAACTCATCATAGACAATTCACATCTTCAATCTGGCTCTATTTACCTGTTTTGTTCCTATAAATACTTTTTGTGTTTAGCCATATTTTTGGACAGCCACAATCACCGTTTAGCCCATATGGTGTTGGTGCAACACGCCTAATAACTATTAAGAGAGCCAGCATGGTGTAGTGGTTAAGAGTGGTGGACTCTGAACCGGGCTTGATTCCCCACTCCTGCACATGAAGCCTGCTGGATGACCTTGGGCTAGTCACAGCTTTCTCCAAACCCTCTCAGTCCCACCCACCTCACAAGGGGTCTGTTGTGGGGAGAGGAAGGGAGAGAGATTGTAAGCCAGTTTTTTTCTCTTTAAAAGGTAGAGAAAATCGGCATATAAAAACCAACTCTTCCTCTAAACTGGGTTTTGACATCCTATTTATCTGTAGTTTTCTAAATATCTTTGGATGGTATTAATTTTAATCCTTCAAGCTTATTTAAAAGTGAAACTCTGAAGTGTGATGAAACTGCAGTTTACATTAATTACATTTAATTTTACATTTAATTACATTAAAATAATCAATTTGCTTCAATGTAATTTTGATATAGTATATTGAGCGGGATAGGCCAGGCTCGCTCGATCTTGTCAGATCTTGGAAGCTAAGCAGGATCGGCCCTGGCTAGTATTTGAATGGGAGACCAATACCAGGGGCATGATGCGGAGGCAGGCAATGGCAAGCCACCTCTGAATGTCTCTTGCCTTGAAAACCCTATGGGGTCACCACCACAGCTCAGAAAAAAATAGGAACATGAATCTGAGATTCTGTGCTATACAGCCAGTGCCACATTGGCCTTCAGTTCCTCAGTGGGCTTTCGGTAATTCTGTGCTTCCTGCCTCATAGGCTGCCCAACCATGTTATTTGGAATACTAGTGAGGTGAGGTGACCGCATAGGCTGGAATGCACCATTTCAGGTCTAGTTTGGTACTGGCCATGACAATATTTATTTAAAGTTACAAATTGCCACACTTCAAATGATTGTGCGTACATAGGTTTGCTGTTGTGGGGAGAAAAAGATCTGTGGTGGTTTTAAAAAAAAATTTTTACTTCATTTGTACCCACCTTTGTCCCCAGTGGAGTCCCAAAGTGGATTGCATTGGTCTTCTCCATGTTATCCTCAAAGCAACCTTGTGGGGTAGGCTAGGCTGTGTGGCTGGCCCAAGGTCGCCTAGCAATCTTCCATGAACACATGAAGCTGCCTTATACTGAATCGGACCCTTGGTCCATCACAGTCAGTTTTGCCATGCCAGAGATATTGTCTCTGTGCCCCTACTTGGGGGGGAATCTGGTTGACCATTGCAGGAAACGAGATGGTGTCTTAGATGAACTCATGAAGCTGCCTTATACTGACTCAGACCCTTGGTCCATCAAAGTTAGTATTGTCTACTCAGACTGGTAGCGTCTTTCCAGGGTGTCAGGCAGAGGTCTTTCATGTCACCTACTTGCCTAGTCCCTTTAACTGGAGATGCCAGGGATTAAACCTGGGACCTTCTGCATGCAAAGCAGATGCTGTGCCACTGAGCCACAGCCCCTCCCCATGCCAGAGCGAGGACTGGGACCTGAATCTTCCAGGTCCTAGTCTGACACTCTAGTCAGTACACCACACTGGTTTATGTGTGGATTTTATGGTAAACTGTTTACCGTCATTATTGAATGTAGCATTCATGAAGGTAAAATGAAGACAGCAGCCTGCATTAATCTCAATGAAGTCCTACTGAAATCTGCTGGAGAACGGTTGAGGTCTGCAGCCTGGGAATTGCAAATTGATACGTACTAGCTTGTCTAATTGTTCAGCTCACCAGTATTGGTTTTTGTTCCGCATATGCTAGAGTTTGTCTTGAGGCTACACATGTCAGTCAGTAGCTTTCCATAAATGCGGTAATAAGCACTGTCTTATTAGGGAGTGAAATGTACTGACGCTTGCTTCTGTAGACTAAAATGTCCGTATAAATTGGCTTCAGATCAGGGGAATCTTGTCTTTTCTCACCGCCTAGCTTGAAAGGTGGAGTAAAAATATTGATTCCGCTGATACAGTTATGATTGTGAGAAGGTGAAAGCTTGAGGTAGTTCCATTCTCATTTCTATGTATCTTCTAATGTGTGCTTGAAAGATATACATCGTTTGCTGCTTGCCTTCTTTTGTGACTTCTTTTCCTTATACCTAACGGAAGGGTTGAATGTGTCAGGTGAAGTAATGGCTCCCTTGATGTGTTATTTCATGGTATCTGGTCAAATGTACTCCTGAGGAGGAGAAGAAACAAAGCAGTAATTGTATTCCATGTTTGAAACAGAATTGATCTTCTTATCTGTATAGCATTGTCACTGAAAGCTTAATTCTGCCAGGTCAGCTTTTCAGCCTGTTAAATAGAAAATGATTTTTTTGCTCACTAACATCCCTGTTGTTTTGCATTGGTGTGTTTTTGCATTGGCTTCTCTGACAATGTGTCGAGTTTATTTAACTCTGTGCCTAAAATCGAAGGTCTGGATTTCTTTTTGTTTCAGTGTCAATAATTCATCGTTTTTTGTAAACAAACCAACAATTAAAAATAAGGAGTTACAAACTACCTAATAGTGATTGTTTTGTTGGCGTTTATTATTGGGAACATATCGCTGTTATAGGCCGTGGGCAAACTTTTGTCCTCTGGGGAAGTTATTTTCTCCTTAAAAACCTTAAGGACAGCCTGCTAAGTTCATAAAGCTGTTGTTCAAACCTACAAGAGTAGCACTAAAAAAAGGAAGAAGCAACTCTTGTAGTACTCATCATTATGGGGATTAAACTCCTTGAAGGAGTGTAATCACATTGTTCTCTGGTGCTTTTCACGGTCTATGCTTCTGATAGTTTGGGAAGTATTGTTATTGCCAGCCATTACATTGTAGTCATTAAGAAGTAGGTTTATTGGCCTTTTGATGCATACGCTTACTGGTGCAGGATCCTTTCCCCACAGAAAGGTCCCATGCCGCTGAGGTAAGTATCTGAATGCATTGACAAGAAGGGGTGTAGGCTCAGCCAAATGTCAAGTTGAGTTTTCTTCCCCCACCTGGAAGAAAGGATGTAGATGAAGTTAGATAGATAAATAAGTAGTTAAAAGATGTGATCCCCACTGTAGAATTAATTTTTGACTGGTTTGGTTGATTATACCAGCATACTCTAATTATCTTGGCAACAGTACTATAAGCACTGGAATGAAATGTGCATATATTCATAGGAAAAAATGGAATCACAAGGCATTAAATAGCCCATATTACCCAAAACTCATTAGAGCATGGAAGCTAAGCAGGGTTGGCCATGTTTAATATTTGGGTGGGAGACCACCGAGGAAGACCGGGGTTACTATGCAGAGGAAGGCAATGACAAACCTCCTCTGCTCATCTCTTGCCTTGAAAACCCTTTGAGGGGTTGCGACTTGATAGCACTTAATTATTATTAAAATAAAGCTCCAAAGTTGAAAGGATAACTTTATTAAAAAGGTTGGTTTTCTGTTTTTCCCCCTCCTCAGAATGTATGACAACATGTCCACAATGGTGTATCTAAAGGAAGACAAGTTGGAGAAGCTTACCCAGGATGAAATTATTTCTAAGACTAAGCAAGTAATTCAGGGATTAGAAGCACTGAAGAATGAGCACAATTCCATCTTACAGAGTTTACTCGAGACACTTAAGTGTTTGAAGAAAGATGATGAGACCAATCTGGTGGAAGAAAAATCAAATATGATTCGCAAGTCTCTGGAGATGCTGGAACTTGGACTCAGTGAAGCACAGGTAAAAATAAAGCACAAAAGCAGACTTTATTTTCCGTGTAGGTTATCAATGTTACTGTCTGATGATAGGATACACAAAAAAAGACCCCACAAATGTTTTGTTGTAAACCAGAAAGCAGTTGATGCTAAATTTCAAATACAGAAGAAACCGAATAACGTCTTCCCTGATACATTTTAGGTAATGATGGCCTTGTCAAATCACTTAAACGCAGTGGAGTCAGAGAAACAGAAATTACGTGCCCAGGTTCGCAGGCTATGCCAGGAAAATCAGTGGCTGAGGGATGAGCTGGCCAGTACGCAACAGAAACTGCAGAAGAGTGAACAGTCTGTGGCTCAGCTGGAGGAAGAAAAGAAGCACTTAGAATTCATGAACCAGTTAAAGAAATATGATGATGATATTTCCCCTTCAGTAAGTAGCTGTATATTAAAAGTCTGTTCTTTCTTATTTCCTTTTATTCTGCTAAAGAAGTTGCCGATTTTTACACTTGCTACTTAATATTTCATGAATAGCAAAAACAAACAGGAGTCTTTGTGATAAATCACGATGGGTAGCCGTATTAGTCTGCCTGCAGCAGTAGAAAAGAGCAAGAGTCCAGTAGCACCTTAAAGACTAACAAAATTTCTGGCAGGGTACAAGCTTTTGTGAGCCACAGCTCTCTTCTTCAGATACAGCTAGAATGTAAGTCCATCTATCCTTAAGTAGAGAAGAGTGAATTAGACACACGGTGACAATGTAAACGTCAAAAGCAAGTAAATGACATTAGCAGGCGTGATTGGATTAGGTGTGATATGCAGAGGGGTCGTGGGCATGGATAAATTAGCATTGGTAATGAGACAGGAATTCCAGATCTCTGTTCAATCCAGGAGAATGCATAGTCTTAAATTTCATTATTAATTGTAATTCAGCAGTCTCTCTTTCTAATCTCCCTTTGAAATCCCTTTGTAAGTGGTTTGTCCCAAATGTAGGCCTGAAGCAAGAATGAAGCGGGTCCAGATAATCCACTTTATCCAAGATAATTTACTGCTGCCTTGCTCTGTCTCTTCACTCATAAATGAAATATTCCAGATTACCCTGTAAATTATTCTAATCAGAAGCATCTGAAGAGGGCTTTTCAAAATAAGTGTGGCTTCTTTGAGGAGTCCCAAGGTCTCCCTGATCTTTCTTGACTATAACCTGTCTGGAATCAGATACATCTCTCAGCACATAGACTTGGCCAGGCTGTGCAGAGATCCTATACACAGGGTATTAGATGGAGAGCAGCAAGACATTTGTGTTATGTAGTCAGGCTAGAACAATTGAAGATCATCCACACAGTTGTGATAAGTTAAGGGTATGTTCATATTTTATTTGTTGCATCTGTGAATACACAATACTAATAAGAGTAGTATTTTCACCTGTGTCACAGCAGACCATTACAGGAGCCTATTGTCCCAAAGCCCAGGTATCCTAAATACTTTGGAGCACTAAAAAAAAAATCTGTTGGATGATGCTATGCAGATGCAGTGATGGCAGGGGAATAAATGTTTCATTGCTATGGGATTTCTGAATATGGAGGGGAAGAGTTGATCCTCACAATTTTCTGCTGGCAGAAGATACTACTTCCAGCAGAAAAATGGGGTGTGCTTTTCAACTCGGCCCCTCAACCCAGCCCACCTCAGGTCCACACTTTATCCCACCTGCCATATTGTCCATAGGAGTCCATGATTTTGAACAATGCAGCAGGAGGGAGGAGAGTTGCCTTCTGCAAGCACCATTCTGCCCACAAAGCCCGCCCCCCTGTGAACCTGTGCTCAGTTGGATTCCTCCTGAGGGTTCTTCCATTCTTGTTGTAGCCCTCATCTCTTCTGCTTCGTGGCTTGCAGTCTTTTGTTTACACTGTGGAGCAACATGAGCTGTGTGTGTGTGTGTGTGTGTGTGTAGTGCCGTCAAGTTGCAGCCAACTTATGGCGACCCTTTTTGGGGTTTTCATGGCAAGAGACTAACAGGTGGTTTGCCAGTGCCTTCCTCTGCACAACAACCCTGGTATTCCTTGGTGGTCTCCCATCCAAATACTAACCAGGGCTGATCCTGCTTAGTTTCTGAGATCTGACGAGATCAGGCTAGCCTGCTCTAGCGAGTGTAAAAGAACTTTTTAGAGTTATTTGTCATCCAGGTTTGCCATCCCTTTATTTTAGAGGCTGACTTGGGCTTTGTCACTGCAATCAGCAGCAGCAACTGTTAAATCCCCAAGGATAGTTTGAACACAAATTGGATCAATCAGCTGCCAGGAATGGACCACCTGAAGGCCCCCATCCTTCATGCAAGCTATTACTCTGAAGTTCACAAAATAATGATCTGTCTAGTCTTGTCCCAGTATAAACAGAATATCAGATTGAGAGCATGGCCCACAGCATGTGTATACATCCCAGTGCTTTTGTGGTAGCCATCAAGTCCCCAGCTGCACCAGCAGTCTTATCAAGGATATTGAACTCTCTCAGGACTAATCGCTTGGACCAGACTTGTTAAACACCAGATTCTGAGACCACCTCCAATAGTTCAGTTAGGGATCTGCTCGGTATGGAAGAGCGGTACCAGTTCAGTATTCTCAGTCAGCTTTTAGAACCCAGTATCAGGTATGACCAGTCCACAAATGTGTTCTGAGGAGTGAGGAGCCTAGGAAACCAAACTGCATCCTTGTACTTGCAAGCGACTTTGCCCCTTACCCCCTGTCACTTTTCGCTTGGTGACTGGATAGGGCCCATGGCTAAATCCAGACCAACTCTCAATAATATGTCAGGTTTGTGTTTTCAGGAATGAATCTTGATTAAATCTTTTTTTGGGGGGGGGGTGATCAGTTCCTTGTTAAACATCAGAAATTACATATAATTGATGCCGTCATCCTGGTAGTTACCTGGAGAGAGGCACAGAACAAGTGATTATGTATTAACATATTTGTACCCTACCTTTCCCCTTGGCTCAAGGCGGCTTTGTTTGCTAGTACTATTATTATTACTGTTATTATTTGGTCACAGACAAAAACCCATCTACACTGTCAGTATCACAGGGCTCAATAAATCCCAGGTGCCAAGGAGCCTAGGAATTTCGTTGGGGCACCTAGTATTTTCAGCAGTCCTTTATTGTAAGTGCCTCTTGGTTATTTTCAGTAGAAGTGCAAAGCTTATTTAGGTGAGAGATAGAGATTAGCTTTTTGTTATGAAGGCAACCAGGGGTTCCCCATATTTATTTATATGCTACAATACTTTTGTTATAGCTTTACAAAAACAACCCATGAGGAGTTTAGGATTATGTTCTGTAGTAACAATACTTAGAAAGTATGGTTATTAGCATATAAACCCCAGAAGGCTGAAAAATAAGTCTGGCTGCTAAATATTTGGGATGGCTCATAAAGCCAAAGAGAATTTGTTAAGGCATGCAGTGTCAAGTTCAAACTCTCAGGCTGTCCTGCGACACAATCATGGTTGTCTATTTTAAAAAATTGAGTTTTTCTGCTGCCAGAAAAAAGCAAATTAGTATTTTGATGATGTGTCTAATTTTTTTTTAGATAAAAGAAAAACTTTTAATCATAAAATGAGCAAGGTACTTGGATCTTATGTCCTTCACAATTACATTCCAGGAGATAATGTGTAAGGTTCTCGCTTTGGGTTCCACAGGTGGAAGGGAAAATAGAGAGGCCAAAATGTATGCGCACATGGGCGTCTTTTAACTTGACACATAATAAATGCTGTCTTTTAAAATCCACATTTGCATAATCTGCTTTGGTTTGATCATTGTAACAGTCTGTGATTTCTGGGGGGGGGGTTGTTTAGGAGGATAAAGACTCAGACTCGACCAAAGAACCGTTGGATGATTTGTTCCCCAACGATGAAGATGACCAAGGGCAAGGAAGTAAGTGAATTTAAAATGAGTTCATTTAAAATATATTGAAGGTACTTGTTGATCTTAAATTCCTAGACTTCCGTAAGACATTGTACATTGTACCCTAGCATAAAAGGACAGCTGCTTCATCCGGGCCTGATAGTTGGCTTGCCTAAAAGAGTAAAATAAGCTATGGACAGGAGTTTGTCTAGTGAGCATTTCAAAACTTGACTTCATTGTGAAATTTTTGAAGAGAATGTGAATGGGTGGCCCCCCTGCAGCTGTAGTTTGACAGTGCACCCCACTGCCTTCGCTCTTCTCCCCCCAGCTCCCCCCAGATGTCTTCCATTTTTCTGGCTATCAGTAACTTCAGGTTTATTGTGGTGTTTCTGTGGGTGAAGACATGGTTTCCACTAACGGTAGTTCTATTTCGTGAAAGATCTTGAAGCTGTCATTTTCCTGAAAAGCTGATCATGGCTGGGTTAAGTTCCTGCACTCTCCACCTAGTTCAATGCTAGGGTAAAGAGCAAGTAGGCTTGTTCTTGGGGCCATGTTATCTTGGGTGGGGTGGTATAGACTGACCATGGCAATTACAGATATGTATTAATTACATATTTGTATGTTTTAATGAATGTGGTGGTGTTAGCCACCCTGAGCCCAGCCCTGGCTGAGAAAGGGTGGGACAGAAATGAAATACAATAAAAATAAATAAAACAAATTAATTTGCCGATACTTGTTTTCCCATGGATGTGAAGAGTTCCTGTGTCATTCTCCTGGAACTCTTGTTTTGTGGTCAATGATAACTGGGGGAGGGGGAATAAAGTAGAACAGGCTTCCTTGGGAGGTGGTAAGCTCTCCTTCCCTGGAGGTTTTAAAGAAGAGGCTAGATGTCCATCTGTCAGCAGTGCTGATTCTGTGACCTTAGGCAGATCATGAGAGGGAGGGCACCTTGGCCATCTTCTGGCCACTGGGTGTGTGGGGGGGGGGGTAGCTGTGAATTTCCTGCATTGTGCAGGGGGTTGGACTAGAAGACCCTGGTGGTCTCTTCCAACTCTGTGATTCTGTGATAAACTTTGCCTATAGAACATGAGCCAGAATATTCACAAGGTGGTGCATTCTCAAATAGGACTAGATTTAATAGGCTTATGGAATTCAACCACATCTTTGATCTTAAAACATTTGAAGTATACTTTTTAATGAAGTTCACGTCTTTGGTGCTAACACTGCTTGAACGTATGCATATTTCTTTAGTATTTTTTTTAAATCATGTTTTATTATTATCCCCCCCCCCCCCAGTGCAACAGCCACATAGCAGTGCGGCAGCTGCTGCCCAACAGGGTGGGTATGAGATTCCCGCAAGATTAAGGACCCTTCACAATCTTGTCATTCAGTATGCATCCCAAGGCAGATACGAGGTTGCCGTACCCCTCTGTAAGCAAGCGCTTGAAGACCTGGAGAAAACTTCAGGCCACGATCACCCTGATGTTGCCACTATGTTGAACATACTTGCATTGGTGTACAGGTTGGTACTCTTAACATACTTCCTTTAAAAAAGAGTTTGTGAAGACCTTTGTCACAACCACAGTTAAATAAAACATTGATGTGGTTTCAGTTATTTATTAGCCGCTGATGGTGCTCCATATGAATGGAGTTTCAAGATATATTTCTGTCCCTCTTTCAAACTCCTTTCATTTTACGAACATAAGAAAGGCCATGCTGGATCAGACCAAGGCCCATCAAGTCCAGCAGTCTGTTCACACAGTGGCCATCCAGGTGCCTCTAGGAAGCCCACAAACAAGACGACTGCAGCAGCATTATCTTGCCTGTGTTCCACAGCACCTAATATAATAGGCGTGCTCCTCTGATACTGGAGAGAATAGGTATGCATGACTAGTATTCATTTTGACTAGTAGCCATGGATAACCCTCTCCTCCATGAACATGTCCACTCCCCTCTTAAAGCCTTCCAAGTTGGCAACCATCACCACATCCTGGGGCAGGGAGTTCCACAATTTAACTATGCATTGTGTGAAGGAATACTTCCTTTTATCTGTTTTGAATCTCTCACCCTCCAGCTTCAGCAGATGACCCCGCATTCTAGTATTATGAGAGAGGAAGAAAAGCATCTCCCTTTCCACTCTCTCCCTACCATGCATGTTATAGACCTCTATCATGTCTTCCCTTAACCACCTTCTTTCCAAGCTAAACATTCCTAAGTGTTTTAACCACTCCTCATAGGGCCGTTGCTCTAGCCCCCTGATCTTCTCTTTGGGAGGGAATCAGTCGCACAGTCGTCCCTTGAATAACATTTATGGGCATTTTGAGTTAAGCGGCAGGCAGTTTTTGTGGGAACCTTGGTTGGCAGCTAGGTGCCGATAAGCTGAATCCAGACTGCTTCCAGTTGTTCTGTGGCTTAGCATAGGCTGGTGCTTATGGTGGTCCTACGCTGGCTTAGGCCAGTGAAGAAGTGGGCAAAGCATTTATGGTACCTCATAGTATCCTTTAGTTTTTCCTTTATAGAGAGATTACAGGCAGCCTTGGCCTAGCTGTCAGCCGTTGTTCTGTAGGTCCATTGAAGCTCGAGTTGCCAGCCGTTGTTCTGTAGGTCCATTGAATAAGGCCGCGTCTTGGATACAGATTTGAAAAGAGCAGATTCTGCACTGAATCCTAGTATGTTGAAGTTGGTTCTGTCTGTTAGTAATTACTTTAAAACTTAAATGATTCGCAGCAGTTTTATAAAATGTCTTATGACTCTTCCTTTTTTCTAATTTAGGGACCAGAATAAATACAAAGATGCTGCAAACTTGTTGAATGACGCCTTGGCTATTCGTGAGAAGACCTTGGGCAAAGATCATCCAGCGGTTTGTACATCTGTCCCTTTCGTTTTTGTTCTCCCCCTTCCCCTCTCTGGTACTAACTTTTTTTTCCTTTGAAACTCACTTTAATATTAAACTTAACAGGAAGTTTTTTAACGTCCCTGCTTATCGTTTAACCTCGTTCAGGTAGGGGACTGCAGTTAAAATGTTTTGCATTTTTAATGATTGAGTACAGGTCTCCCAACAAATTGTATGCACAGAAATTATGTAATACTTGTCTGATTCCGAATCAGTTTGCACGATTTGAGTGTGCTCCAGATATCCAAGGAATAGATCAGAAGTGCTGCTGAACTCCTGTTGGAGATGCTCATTTATAAATGATTGGCGAAATGTTTATTCAGCTCAAGTGGCTCACTCCCAAGTTGCCTCTAATCCAGTGATTAATGCCTTCGTACCATATATTGCAAAAAGGGATTCAGAAACTGCTTCACTCAGCTTCCTGCTGTTGACAACTTTCGCAAATAGCATTTTGCTGCATGTTCAGCAAACCTATGTATTTAATATTTTAAGGAACTAGCCCAGCGCTCCCCATCCTGTATCTTATGGATTTCCTATTGACCAGAAGATTATCCAGACAAGTTTCTCAATGTCTGGGCCTGCCCTTTCTAGACGTTAGCCCAGGTCCTCTAGAAAGTCTAACTCCCTCATGCTGTAGCATGAGAGATGTGCAGAAGGGGACACGGTTTCTGGCCAAGTTTGATATTCTGAGCATTTGTCATCTACAGACTTCTATTTATTAGGATGAAAAATGGGGCAAAAATTATCTTCACTGCTGATAATATACAGGTGCCAAAGGTTGGGCATTGTTGTGCTAGTGAGACACATTTTATGCCTGTCAACTGTAACTTGATTTCCCCCCCTTAAGTAAACAGTTCAAGAGTAGATCATGATGGGTAGCCATGTTAGTCTGTTTGTAGCAGTTTAAAAGAGCAAGAGTCCATTAGCACCTTAAAGACTAACAAAATTTCTGGCAGAGTATGAGCTTTCGTGAGTCACAGCTCACGAAGAAGTGAGTTGTGACTCACGAGAGCTCATACCCTGCCAGAAATGTTGTTAGTCTTTAAGGTGCTACTGGACTCTTGCTCTTTTCTACTGTTCAAGAGTGCTATGGGTTGGGGCCTGTGTAGCACCAGTGGAAGGCACTGATAGAGCCAGATCTTCCCTGCCTTCGCTTCCCCCATCACCACCTATGAATTGCCCAAAAGGTGATACTGTGGGATGGGGAGCCTACATGTGTTAAAATCCGTGCACTGTGGCTGGCCGCAGCGAGAAAAAAAGGGGTGAAATTAACCCTTCTGCCTCTTGCACCTGAGAAAGGCTCCTTGCATGGGAGGAAAGGATGCATAATATCCAACCCCATATATCTGAACTATAAACAAATGGTTAAACTGTACATGAGACGTCAGCTGCTTTCCTCATCACTTCAGCCACAAATGTGTAGCGTTCTTTTTTTGCAGGTTGCAGCAACTTTAAACAACCTTGCAGTGCTCTATGGAAAAAGAGGAAAGTACAAGGAAGCTGAGCCTTTGTGCAAGAGAGCTTTGGAGATTAGAGAGAAGGTAACAGTGCGATTGCATTATTTTCTTTCTTCAGTTTGCACTCCAAGGCTCACTGTTTCCGTATCAGCAGAATGTGTGCGCTGATTAAACTAGAGATGATGGGAATAGTTATATACCTTTTAATTTATTTTGACAAAATCCTGTAGATATATCTTTAAGATATGCAATAACTTTGTTGAAGGACAGGAAAAGTAATTTTTTTGTAACATGACAAGGACTTGAAATAACAAGGGGCCCTTCAGAGTCCAAATAAGATTTGTTTTTCTAGCAGACTCTGCAAATGGTTGTAACGCTACATTTTGGAGCATGTTTTCCTGCAGTACTTTCTAATATCTTCAGGATAATGGATAAAAAGAAAGCTCTGTTCCACTAATGATGGATGCTTCCTTCCCTGGAACAAGCATGCTCTGCTGGATGAAGGCTCATTTTGCTGGTCCAGATCTCCACTGTTAGGGGATCAGAACCTATTTGAGCCAGGCGTACTCTTCAGGAATAGTTGCTCATTTACCGTCCTCATAACTAAAATCGTGAGGCAGGATATCCAGCAATTCAACATGGCTGAAAAGCTTCATATCAAAGGAAGAAGTAGAGTTGGTTTTTATATGCTGACTTTCTCTACCACTTAAGGCTTACAGTCACCTTTCCCTTCCTCTCCCCACAACAGATACCCGGTAAGGTAGGTGGGGCTGAGAGAGTTTGGAGAGAACTGTGACTAGCCCAAGGTCACCCAGCTGGCTTCATGTGGTGGAGTGGGGAAACCAATCCAGTTCACCAGATTAGTCTACCTTTCGTAACCACTACGACATGCTGGAAGAGTAGGCTAAGGAGGAAGGTTTTCCATGGTTGAAGGAGGCTGGAAAACTCAGAGGGGAAAGAACTGAGTGATCCCCTCCGTTCTCTGTGGCTCTTGCCCAAGAAGCTTGGGGCTCACTCTATATTCTCTTTCCTCATAGAAATATCTATGCAATCCTGGTGGAATAGAGTTAGAGTGAATGGCTTAGTTCAGTGGTTCCCAAACTTTTTGAGTCACGGAGCACTTTTTGGGAGAGAAATTAGTCATGAAGCACTAATTTTCACATAGCACCTATGCACTAAGCCAAATGACAGTAGTATTTTTCTTTCCAATTTCTTCACCGAGCACTAGTTTAGAGGCTGTCAGCCATGTTCAAGTATTGGCTGATCACAGTCATGTGGTTGAGCCTTCTCCCGTGGACATCAGTCTTCAGGAACGTTATGGCCACGTAAATACATATTTTTGCTGTAAAAAATGCTAAGCAACACTGGTGTAAACAGTGGAGCAGCTGCCTTGTCTTTTAAAGTACATATATCAGGCAGGCGTTAAACATGTTTCCCTTTTGTTTCTAGGTACTGGGAAAAGATCATCCAGATGTTGCCAAGCAGCTAAATAACCTGGCCTTGCTATGTCAGAACCAGGGTAAATATGAAGAAGTGGAATACTACTACCAGCGGGCGCTAGAAATCTACCAAACAAAACTGGGGCCAGATGATCCAAATGTAGCCAAAACAAAGAACAATTTGGTATGTTTGCACAGTATAGTTAGAGGGGGGGGGAATGAAAAGGGAGCGGCTGCTGGATAGATCTCATTTGCTGCCAATAAGGGGACTAGAACCAAAGAATGGGAGGGGCTGGTAATGTTATTGAACAAACACCTGTGCAAGTGCTAGAAGAGCTTTTTGCAGCGCTAGAACAAGTTTTGGTTCTGTTAGAACTTCTTATGTTTCTGCTCGAGCAAGCGAGCCCAAAAAGAAAAAAAAAGATGCAACGTGACTGGTGACAGCTTTATTGTCATGTACAGCCCCTACGCGTTTCGCTATTAAAGCTTCACCGGGGGGATCAGAGTGCTTTTTGCTGAACCTTTCTGCAGCTCTATTTGGTTTGCTGACATGTCGCTTGGCATAGCCCTGTTTTTCTTCTATTTTGGATTTTCTGCTTGACAAGAAAAGGGAGTACATTGCCAGCTTTAGTTTAGCTTTTTTTTTGCAAAACCCTGTTTTACAGGGGAGTGGACATGTTCATGGAGGATAGGGTTATCCATGGCTACTAGTCAAAATGAAGGCTAGTCATGATGCACACTTATTCTCTCCAGTATCAGAGGAGCATGCCTATTATATTAGGTGCCATGGAACAAAGGCAGGATGCTACTGCAGTTGTCTTGCTTGTGGGCTTCCTAGAGGCACATGGTTGGCCACTGTGTGAACAGACTGCTGGACTTGATGGGCCTTGGTCTGATCCAGCAGGGCTTTTCTTATGGGTCCCCAACCTTTTTGAGCCTGTAGGCACCTTTGCAATTTATTTATTTGTTTATTTACATATTTATGTATGGATTTTTATCCTGCTCTATCTTGGCCAAAGCCGAGCTCAGAGCAGCTTACATCATAAAACGTTCTGACATATGGTGGTGGGCAAACCACAAAATGGTTGCTGCTGGAAGCAGAGCCACATATACAGAGGAAGCCCAGTGCAGTGGAGAAGGGGGGCAATTAAAAAAATACACTGGGAAAGGGGTGAGAAAATAAAACGAACCCTGCGGTAGCAGCTTCTACTGAGACAATGTTATTTTAATCTGCCTAGCCAATCAGATCTTCAGTGGAAGATCAGAAGCCTTTCTGGGCAAGAGCCCCACCCACTTTCTAAAAAGACTTGGTGAGCACCAAGAAAGGTGTCAGTGGGTTCCATGGTGCCTGTGGGCACCACATTGGGCACCCTTGCTCTGGTGCTCAATTGTAAAATAGCCCTTCAGTGAGATGAAAGGTGTTGTTGGATGAAATCCATTTTTACTTGCTCGTATATCCTGTATATCTCTCATATATCTGATTACTTTGGGGGAAATGTAAAACTTACTAGGTTCATGTTGTCTTTTTCAGGCATCCTGCTACTTGAAACAAGGCAAATTTAAGCAAGCAGAAACTTTATACAAAGAGATCCTCACTCGTGCCCATGAAAGGGAATTTGGCTCTGTGGATGGTAAATATTGTTTGTCGTGCAACTGAAACTTTTGAGAGGTCCCTAGTGAGGAGGAGAGATTCAGATATTGCTGTTTAAAACTAAGAACAGGGATGGTTTCTTATCGAGCAGCACAGAGTAACTAAGACAATGACTTTCATGCATTTGGAAATTATGTGGTCAGATTCCAAAGAACTGCGGCACTCATATGAACCCTACAAGCTATGCGCCTATCAGTTCCCTGTGGGAACTTCACAGCAAACCACTTTTGCCACTGAGGAGAGTTTAAAAAGCAATTTTGAGGCAGTGATTGAAAGGGAAAGGTGGAGAGGGAAAGGTCACATCCTACTGGATATGCTTACAGTTGGTCTTTTGTTCTCAATCTCTTTTTTATTAACATGTGTTCCCAGGTTTCTGCACAGGATTTTAAACGACAGTAAAAAGAGTGGCAAAGTAAATAAGTACACTTGTCCCCTTCAGTTAGACTGATTAGCTGGGGTATCCATTGTCCTCATAGAACGTGGTTTGCAAACGTTGTGTTTATTTATCTAGCGCCACCGTGGTGTACTGATTTAGAGTGGTGGTTTGGAGCGGTGGACTAATCTGGAGAAGCGGGTTTGATTCCCTACTCCTCCACACGAGCAGCGGAGGCTAATCTGGTGAACCGGGTTGGTTTCTCCACTCCTTCACATGAAACCAGCTGGGTGACCTTGGGGTAGTCACAGCTCTCATTGAACTTTCTCAGCCCCACCTACCTCACAGGGTGTCTGTTGTGGGGAGGGGAAGGAAAGGTGATTGTAAAACGGTTTTATTCTCCCTTAAGTGGTAGAGAAAGTCGGCGTATAAAAAACAACTCTTCTTCTACGTCCTTTATATCCACCTTTCTCCCCAGTGGGGACTCATAGCCGCTTACATCGTTCTTTTGCTCTCCATTTTATCCTCAAAACGACCCTGTGAAGTACGTTAGGCTGAAGGATACCCAGCGAACTTCCATGGCAGAGTGGGGATTTGAACCTGCATCCCCCGGATCCTAGTCTGACACTCTGACCACTACATCATACCGGCTCTCAGTGTTGCGTCATGTCCCTCCAACTGTCAGTGCACCAACTGAAGCTGATGTTCCTTTTCCCCATCAGCCGCTTTTGACCTTGTAAACGCTGATCCCTGAGGCTGCATGGATCCCCGGGGGGTCAGGGTCCTGCGGTGAGAAAGAAGAATTAGGCAAAATTGGCTCTCCTTCCATCTTCAGGGCCATGTGGCTTTATTACAGTTTGAGTTATTTGTATCCCACCTGACTGCAGGTTTCCAACTAAAGCCGCTTTTTGGCTTTGTGGATCTTGCAACCTTTGGCATCAGCTTTTGCGGGGTGGGGGGTGTCAAAAGGGGGTGGACAGGGAAAGGAGGAATGTATCGAAGATCTGTAACTGCCAGTAATTGTAGCGCAGTAGTTTCGTTGTGCTGAATTAATTATGTGTAAGTATTATGCATGAGACGTCAGAAGTATCACTGAGATAAAAGCAAACTGAATTTATTCTGGCAAACAGTTAAGCTTCTGTCAGTACTTGATATATGCCGCCTGGTTGACATCAAAGCCGCTTAGAAACATTGTGTTAACAGTTTTGTAACTTGTCATTTTTAGGTACTTTTTCCTTATTGCAGTCTCTGCAAAACAGACGCTTACTTTTTGATATGTCCTGGTTCTTATCCAGTACGGTGACATGACTGTCTACTACTGTTGCTCGTTTTCAGCTTGTTTCGAAAAGTCCCAATTTGCTCACAGGAAATAGGGATATGAGTGGTTACTGGAGAATGGACTGGATATCCCTAGTACTGCATATTTTGGTCTGGGTGGGTGGGTATTTCTGTACAAATGCGCTTAGGTGTTTTTGAAAAAAAATTGCTGGCCTAGCCAATGTGGCAATTCTTATATTTCACATGGTATTCAATGTCGTGTTTTTACGCAGATGAAAACAAACCCATCTGGATGCATGCTGAAGAGAGAGAAGAATGCAAAGTAAGAAGAAACCTGGAGCAAAAAAATTCCTTGTATTTTTATGGCGTTAAAGATAAGCTTTAACTTTCTCTGTTCTCACATTTAGGGAAAGCAAAAAGATGGCACTACATTTGGTGAATATGGAGGCTGGTACAAAGCTTGCAAAGTTGATAGGTAAGTATAGTGTCTTAAAGCATTGAAATTTAATAAAATAAAATAACAGTACGATATGAGAACCAGCGTGGTGTAGTGGTTAGGAGCAGCGGACTCTACTCAGGGGAACCTGGCTTGATTCCCCATTCCTTCACAGTGAAGCCTGCTGGGTGACCTTGGGGCCAGTCAATGTTCTCTCTGAACTCTTAGCCCCACCTTCCTCACAAGATTCCTGTTGTGGGGGGAGGAAAGGGAAGCCGATTGTAAGCCTCTTTGAGACTCCTTACGGTAGAGAAAAGCGGGGTATAAAAACCAACTCTTCTTCAAGTTCCAGGTGTGTAAATAAATGCCATTTGAAAGTGTGGTTAAAATTGGACCAGGGTTTTTGATACGTCCTACCCGGAGATGGTTCTCATCGGCATGCTGTTTTCAAAGAGATTGTGACGAAAACATCTTAGTGCAGCTATCCTGGACTTTTAAAATAGGAGCATACTCAGTTTTCCCTTGCATTCTCTGAGATTTCAGAAGTACCATTTAATCAGACTGAAATGTTCAGGACATTAGCTTATCAAGAAGTAATAATAACTTCGATACTCCCATGAGTGAGTCATGTAGTGGGGTCTGACAGTCTTTATTAGAAAAACCATTTAAAAAAAATATAGTTCACTGTAAATCTGGAAAATCCTGCTGCCGTTTGATGTACCAAAGGCTCTTCTGTCCATTGCATGCTAAAAATGGAACGTAATAGTTAATTTAATTTGTTATTTCACAGCAGGGGAGAGTGTTCCACCCTTGCTTGCCATCAGGCAGATCTGGAACTCTGAGGATGCTGGAACTCTGAATGTTTTTCTTTGCATCAACACAGCGTTGAACTTGGTGGCCTTAAGACGTGCAGATGAGGTTATAAATTTTTCTAAAAGCTAAATGTTCGATTTCAGGATGATGCTAAATAATACATATTGGGCTGTGTCCTGCCATTCTTTCTGCTGGCCCAGGCATAATATTTTGGCTCAAAGAGCCTTCCTCTGCTTCGACGACGGAAGGCTCTTTGCACTGGCGGAACACACTGGCCGTGGCAGAAAGGGATGGCGGGATTCAGCTCTTTTTAATTCTCAGGTGAAAGCTACTTAAAAATTGACCACCAGCAGCCAGACCAAACTGAAACGCGTAGCACTGTTTCCAAGGGAGACTTCGACTTCAGTAAACATTTCCTGTTTTCAAGTTTGGGTTTCTGCTATCCAAAATTAACCTTGATGCCTATTTTTATAGCCCGACAGTCACAACTACCTTAAAGAACCTTGGAGCACTTTACAGACGGCAAGGCAAGTTTGAGGCAGCCGAAACATTAGAAGAAGCGGCAATGAGGTCCCGCAAACAGGCAAGAGTCTAATCCCTTTCATTATCAATCAATAGGTTTAATACGGTCCAAGACCAGCAACTAAATGATATACATAAATATACATACATAAAAAGGATAGCAAGTATATACTCCAATAAATACTTGTCACGCCTTTCATTAATTTTTTTTCGTGATTTGTCTGTTAGGCTTCTAATTTTTGTCAGGACTTTTTAAGTTATTCCTGTTTGCTTTCTTGGGTGGGGTACAAAGAACGAGCATCAACTTCGACTGATATCCTGACTTTATGTGTGTGTGTGTGTTAAGTGCCGTCAAGTCGCTTCTGACTCATGGCGACCCTATGAATCAAAGTCTTCCAAAATGTCCTGTCTTTGACAACCTTGCTCAGATCTTGCAAATTGAGGGCGGTGGCCTCCTTTATTGAGTCAATCCATCTTTTTTGGGGTCTTCCTCTTTTCCTGCTGCCCTCAACTTTTCCTAGCATGACTGTCTTTTCCAGTGACTCTTGCCTTCTTCTCATAATGTGGCCAAAATACAATAGCCTCAGTTTAGTCATTTTAGCTTCTAGGGTCAGTTCAGGCTTGATTTGATCTATAACCCACTTATTTGTTTTTTTTGGTGGTCCGTGGTATCCGTTGCACTCTCCTCCAACACCACATTTCAAAGGAGTCTACTTTCTTCCTATCAGCTTTCTTCAATATCCAACTTTCACATCCATACATAGTAATAGGGAATACGATGGCATTACTTTATACAGTTATTTTTAAAAAAATAAAAAGCCAACCGTTAGCTACTGAAGAGAGGCGGTGCTAGCGGTTGCTGTTCACCCAGTGCAGACCTCTAGGTAGAGATACACATAGGCCTAGTGCAGAGGTGATGTTCTTAGCTTGGCAGGTTCTTCTCTGCCAGAGGAAGAGGACATCCTGATTGACGGGTGATCTTCCCATTGGGTCTACAGGAAAGCCTAGTTCAGGTTCCTCTTGCCACAGGTGTGAGGCAGCCTCCAGTTTCAGTTTGCATCCTGCCCAGGGGCGGACTGCAGGCTTTTGATTCAAATCCACATCAAAAGGATTTTAGACAGGGTTTCCTCCTAGATTTGCTTATTCGGCTTCCTGTCTTAATTATAGCCTCTCCCCATTGAGTTTAAAAAACAAAAATACTACCATGATCTCTTACCAGCAGTGTTCTTTACCGATTGCAGATTCTGCTGATTGATGCTCCACTTGCTTTGTTCGTTTTGGTAATGATGATGGTTCTTCATTTGGAACAAGTGGTTTAGTAAACAAGGCCTTATTAGTATACCTGTTAGGTAGCATAAAGGATAGGAACTGCTGAGGTTGAAATGTCATTGGGTCCCCAACCTTTTTTTTTAACCTGTGGGTACCTTTGGAATTCTGACACAGGGTAGTGGGTTCAACCGTAAAATGGCTGCTCCGGGAGGCGGGGCCCTCCCCACATACAGGAAGTCCAAGGGCAGTGGACAATTTTTAAAAAATACACTGGGGAAAAGGAGTGAGAGAGAGACTAAAATGAGCACGAGTGGCAGCTGCAGCTGAAAAATGTTATTTTAATCTGCGAGTCCAGTCAGATCTCCGGTGACCCATCAGAAACCCTGCTGGGCAGGAACCCCACCTGACCCTGTACACTTTCTAAAAACACTTGGTGGGGTCCAGGTAAGGTGTCGGCAGGTGCAATGGTGCCTATGGGCGCCATGTTGGGGAACCCTGCTGTTGTGGAAGTGCCGTAAGTCGAAGAATTCCCCATACTTGAGTGGAAAACACTCCTGCATCTCCCCCCCCCACATTGGATCTTTTTGAGAATGTCTTAGATAAGGTTCATACCATGTTGAGTCTTACTCCAGAGTGTTTCCCATCCTAATGAAAACCTTTTTTTTTTTGGGAAGAGGCAAGAAACAGTAGTGAAAAGCGAAGAGCTGAAAATCCCTGTTGTATGTGCAGCCCTCTGATCAGTGATGCCCTTAGAGGTTACTGACGTAGACAAACCCGTTCAAAATGTGGGAGGGCTCCCAGAATTGTTCTTGCAAAAATTATTTTGGTGAAGTAGATGGTATAGAAACAATACGTTCTCCTTAAACATAACTTTGGCTTGAATCCTGTGCTCAGCTTGTGAAAGTCTTCTGGTGTAAGGAGCCTTCTGCTGCTAGTGGGAACAGATTCTGAATCCAACCCTTTACAATTCTTTCTGTAATATGTACTTCGTTAGGTGTGTGTTATGCCTACATATATTCAAGAGTGTGTGTATATATGAAAAATAAAGAAGGCTATATTATGCATGAAATATTTTTCAGACTTTCCATTAACTTGATGAAATTTATTGTGCAGTTCCATGCTGTTCAGTGAGCGAAGTAACATCTCTTGTTATTTACCTGGATTCAAAGTGAAGTAAAATGTCCATTTCCCTGGCTCACAGGGTCTTGACAATGTTCACAAACAGAGAGTTGCTGAAGTGCTGAATGACCCAGAAAGTATAGAGCGACGGCAAAGCCGCGAGAGCCTCAATGTCGACGTGGTAAAGTATGAGAGCGGTCCCGATGGAGGAGAGGAAGTGAGTATGAGCGTAGAATGGAATGGGGTAAGTACAGTACACAGTGTAAGAAAATAATCTGGGTCTGTACAAAACCCTGGCAGTTTAAGCTGTGATTCTGTCGTGTGTTCAGGGACATTCCTGGCTCGTATACTTATGCAGATTTGAGCAGAAGAAACAAGATCTTGCTTTTTGTAATTTCCTTATGATTGAGTCAGTTTAGTTCCAACGGGAAAAACTTACCTAGGAATCAAAACTGGATTCTGGAATGCTGATTGAATGTCCTGGTTAATGCCTCGGACCTAATCCCCGACATCGATTTGTTTGCTGGTGGCAGCACAAGGACTGTAATTGCTTTACTTGTTTACTTTCCCGATTTCTCCCTTCTCCTTATGTCTCAAAGTTTCCTTTTACCAACGTAACAGCAAGAGCTGCTGTGTAATAGAATGGGATTGGTATGGAAAGATAACCCAGAAGTTCTCTTCAAGGAGAATGCTTCTGTGTAAGAGGGTCATTAACCCCACCTCTACTGGCACCTCAGCTTCTGTTCACATGAACACATGAAGCTGCCTTATACTGAATCAGACCTTTGGTCCATCAGAGTCAGTATTGTTTACTCAGACCGGCAGCAGCTCTCCAGGGTTTCAGGAAGAGGTCTTTCACATCACCTACTTTCCTAGTCCCTTTAACTGGAGATGTCGGGGATTGAACCTGGGACCTTCTGCGTGCCAAGCAGATGCTCTACCACTGAGCCACAGCCCCTCCCTGATGTTCCAGATGTCACAAATGGTATTGCCAAATTTGGCTATTGCATGCAACCCTCTTGCTGTTTCAAGGCATTGTGGTGGTGCAAAAACAACATTCACCAGCTCGTACATGACAAGCAACTGTTTCCTGTCACCCATGGAAGCCTGTCATGTCCTCGATTAAATTGAGACCTTTTCTAGCCTGTGATGTCCAGTTTTCACTGCTTTAAATGTAAAACACTCAGCACGTGAGTGGCAATAACAAGAAGCTCTTCCTTAAACTGCCGTCATTGCATTAACATGCAGCTGACCCTCTTCTGTCTGTCTGTTGTCTTGCCGGTGAAGCCAGTTAAAGCTTTTAGTGATACTAGGATAGTTTTACTATTTTCTCTTAAACTGGGTACTAGCTACGTGTGTTAAGCTGCCCAAGATTTTCACTTTTTCTGTCTGCCTTCGGATTGATTCAACTTTATAGAAACGTTTAGTCAGATTGCAGTAGTTATAAAGTTTTCTAAGCTCTCTTGCTTTTGGGTGTCTAGGCAGATTCGCTTTTCAAAACCTCTCTCATTTCAAGTTCTGTGGCTCTTGCTGGATCGATAGGGTCCTAATGGGTGCTATAAACAGCGGTATTATTATTTTTTCTTGCTCTTTTGATATGGGGATATGTTTCGGTATCAGAGCAGTTCTGGTGTTAGCAGTGCTAAGACAGTCAATCAGCATATAATGCAAAAATTGCCACATTATTATTCCCTTAATTTGTCCACTTGGCATTAGAACTGTGTACTGTACTCTTCCCTGATTTTCTTCTACTTGGCATGCCTGCACTTTTCCCAAGTTCGAGAAAAACCTTTTAAAAAAATGCAGATTTGGGATTGATAACGGGCGCTCAAGAAAATGACTAAACAGTATTTCTAGGTCAGTGACGGACAAAAAAAATCAAATAAGAGAGTAGAATCCTAAACTTTGAGAAGGATGTGGCATTGATATATTTCTATTTCTAGTTGTTTTGGGGTTGATTCTCATCCACTTTCTTTTATGGAACATTTTTATGTTCGTGTTCTGATTTGCAGCTGATTTTGACTTCCATTTTTTTTCCATTTCACGTTACCCTTCTTTGACAATGATGTGGATACTCGCTCTGCTCTTCTCTTCGCCACGATAGTAATCTACTTCTTGACATTCAGTAGAAATAATTACTGTATATCATATTTTTATCCCACCTTTCCTCTGTGGAGCTTGGACAGACACACGTGGGAGTTGTCCCTTTTTCTTATTTTTGGCTGAATACCTACATCTCCCTCCTTGTGCTGTTCCTGGGTTGTCCTGTTCCTCAGGAGCAGCATTTCAGGATTCACTAGGCTGGGTTAGAGGGCGGGATAAAATCCATTAAATAAATTTTTAAAAATTGGACTGGGGCAGGGGAAGAAAATGAGAAAGAAGAGATTTTCCCATGGGATCCAAGATCCAGTATTATCTGCATTATTTAATTTGTTTTGTTTTTTTATGTGGTAGTAGCAGAAATGCTGTCCCATTTGACTCAATTTTCAGTTAGCTTTCACTTGCCGCTTACTACAGTTGGCCCTTTTGTTCCAGTGACTGAAATGAGTCCAAAGATGGAGCGTCCTCCTGCCTCATTTTTCAGTCAAAATTTGATCATAGTTGGTGTTGAAGGTTGAAAATGTGAAAGAGGCAAATAATGTCCATAACATGTAACAAACAGCTGTCCATAACATGTAACAAACAGCAAAGATGAACGTACTGGGTTCATTTGTTGGGTGCATGTGTTCTAGGGTTTCCAGGTCCCTCTTCGCCACTGACGGGAAATTTGGGGGGCAGAGCCTGAGGAGGGCATGGTTTGGGGAGGGGTGGGACTTCAATGCCATAGAGTCCAATTGCCAAAGTGGCCCTTTTCTCCAGGGGAACTGATCTCTATCGGCTGGAGATCAGTTGTAATAGCAGGAGATCTCCAGCTAGAACCTGGAAGTTGGCAACCCTATTTCCTGCTTCTGGGCCCAGTAGAGAACGTATTTGTATGGTGTGTGTGTACTACATTTTCCACACATTAGACAATATGCAAATATTGCACTGGGGCTCAATATTTAACAGTCCTGGAGGTGGGGACGGAACACCCACTTAACAGGGTGGGATTCTACCCCCCCCCACACTCTGTGGCTAGGCTCCCGCATCCTTTTTTCTAAATTGACCCAAAGGAACTAGTATAGCTTAAATGTTGAGTGCCTCTGTCACTGCAAAACTGAGCCAAGAGGAAAGGTGGGGCATAAATAATTTAATTAATAAATAAAACTCTTGTTGATTCTGACTTGAACAAGTCAGCGAACCCGCGTTCTTAGAAGAGGCTCCTTTTGCCTGCAGGTCGAAGGTTCAGAGATCTACACGCTGTCGCTTCAGGACTCACGTTTGTCTCAAGACTATTTCTGATAAAATTCTAAGAAAACATAGTTAATGAACTAATCTCACGTTTTGCTCAGGGTGTTTCACTTTATAGGTATTGCAACGCGACTGCAATACCGACTGCCCAGAACCTCTCGGTATGTGTGCTTGAAGTGTTTTAGCTGCGCACACATTGGGCTCTTGTTATCCTGGCCACGGATCGCAGCTCTTTATTCTGCTTTGCGGATAATCTGAGCTCATCTCAGCATGACCTTGAGCATCCTGGTGTGCAATGGCCTTCAGACTTTTTCCCTTCCCAAGGAAGCTTTTCCACAACCTCTTCTCCGCTGAAGAATATGTTGGTGCCTACTGTGGAACATCCGAGTGTTTACAGAGGACTCCGGTGCATGTTCTGGGGTGTGTGCTCGATTAGTATGACACAGTAGCCAGATCTGGTGGGCCCCCACTGTAAACCCATACTTAGAATTGCACCCAATACTCAACTGCATCAAATCTTGCAGGGGAGTATTTGTAGTGCTACACAAGCTGATCTTCTCATTAAGGAACTCCTAATGTGGAGTATAGCTTGAAACTCAAGCTCAAATAAAATGCTAGTCGTGAAATGAGTTGGTTGGCCGAATTTTTGGCAAGGACACATCTTCTCACTGCTTGGTGCTTTTCCCTGATGATAAAAGCTTAAATTGATGCATGGTGTTCTCAGTTCTTTTCTTATCGCTTTATTTTGGCTTGTGCACTCTTTTGTTCTGTTGAAAACTCACTTGTCATGCCTCATCATTTTAAATCAAAATGTATTTATCTTCCTAAATTATGCACAGGCATAATTAAAAAAAAAATCTTATCAGAAGAAGAGACTTCTTTCTGAAGCGCTTACAAAAACAACAGCACTGCAATATAAAACCTAGAAGAAAGATCCAGATTTCTGCCCACAGGCTTACGATCTCAAAGATCGCATTGGGTCTCTCTTATATTATGACCGTCAAGGGGAATTACTGCGGCAGACTTAAGGGATTTGTACTTAACACCTCACAAGGAGCGGAGACCCGGCATAAACTGTATGACCTAGAAATACTGTTAATACCAAAATTGAAAACTGTTGACCATCTCTCCCCCCTCCCAGTTTCATTCAGTTTTTTCTCTCTTTCTCCCCATTTCTGTCTGACAGGCCTAGATGCCTTTTCTGATTCTTACACTGTCTTCTGCATGGCCGGGGCGCGCACCGTCTTCAAGCTCTAACTTCTCTCCACTACTGACTGCTGTGTATTTAGCAATCCTTTAAGATATTCTTGTCAGAGCTACACTTACTGTTTTTTTTTTGTTTTTGTTTTTTTAAAGAAATGGCCACTCCTTCAGTGCTGGTGTCTCTTTTTTGGTGGGACCGGGGGGCGGGGGATATTCTTCTTTCTTTCCTGTACACTTGTAGCTTTGCCAGATAACGTTACCTAGTCTTACAAAATGTGGTGTTAATAACCATTTGCTGTGTAAACAGATGAGAGTCCACAAATTTAATAATGAAGTTCATAAGTAGCTGTTTCACTGATGGAAGGTAGCTAAAAAAAAGTATCCTACAAGGTATTCTTAAAATAGCATGACAGTGACCTTTACAGAACAAATTGTTTATTAAGGAATAATAATTATTTTTAAAAGTAAGGCATGTGCTCACAGTGCTTTCAAGTGTATTTAGAGACCTATAACATGGTTTATCATCAATATGGAACTCTGGATGTCTTTGCTTATGCTTATACTATAAAGTAGCATCGCTGTTTAGTCTTCATGTGGAACTTCAGCAGTTATGCTTTTCTCTACTAATCTTGGTGTTGGGTGACTTTGTGTATTTGTCTTTCTAACTTCTAATAAACTCACTCCAACTGATGTCTGTCTCTGTCTGCTGAATACTACTTTCTCCCGTGTTCTCCCGTAGCTACATAGGATGTCTAGAAATAGCCAGACTCATAGTTAAATAAATGTGGATTCCCCCCCTTCAAATCAAGGTACGTAGGTCTTCCACGCAAATTTGGTGGATAGTGGATCCTCGCCATTTGCAGACTCATGAATATTTTTTTCATACATTCGCGGTCCGATCACGTGATGCGGTCCCCAGCCCCTTTTTATTCCCCATAGTGCCATCATATTGGTAACATTGTTAAATTTGCAGAAACATTGTTAAATTTGCAGAAAATTCCTGCCTCCCAGTATTTGAAGGTTTCGCAGTTCACGGTGATCCCGGGAACGAGTCCCCTGCGAATAGGGAAGGGTCTACTATAATGGAAAAACAAGAATTTTTTTTTAAAAAGGTATCCAAATACTATCCTGTCAAATATTGATGTATCATGAAGAAAACTGTAAACGCTCATAATGTCCATTGAAAACAGTATTTAAGTACAAAGCACAAGAGCTTGAATAGAGAAGTGTGCCTAGTATATGCTCCTGCTCGTAAATATCCTGGGCCAGCTTGCTGCATAAAGCCCATATAAATTGGACAGTAAGAAAAGATAAAAATTGCTCATTCCGATCTCCGTGTCATTGTTCTGCTTGGTGGCGGGCTTTTACTGTGTTCACATCACTGCATCTTGGTTAGCATGGAGTGCTTTGGGGTGTCTTCGGTATCCAGCTAATGGTAACCTTTTAAATGCATTCTGTTAAGAAACCACACCTACCCATAACATTTATGTACACATTTGTGAATTGCTTACCAGATCTCTGCAGTCTTTGCCTTTTTAAAAAAGGGAGTGGGAACATTCTTACCAGGCCCTTTCCCTGAGCAAGCTTCACATGAATATATGGGAACTGGACAATTTCAAATCCTAGTGAAGCTGGCGTAGGAGAAAATTATTGAACTATGTCCAGTGTGTTTGCCTGGAATGCTGTGGACAACACTTGTAAAAAATGATACTTTAATCTGCTAATCCGAGAATATTAGAGAAGCTAATAATATAAGAAACAAACATACTTCCAGTAACTTTACTTGACATTAAGTGAAATGATCACACCATGTGAGATCTGTAGTTGTAGTATATGCTCATCTGTGACAAAGGTCAAAAGCTTTTTTTGCAGATTTCAACGTGCTCATTTCCCCCCCTCAGGATGGCACTGGATCCTTAAAACGCAGTGGCTCCTTTAGTAAACTTCGCGCTTCAATCAGACGCAGCGGCGAGAAGCTGGTTAGGAAGCTGAAGGGAGGAAGTTCACGAGAGAGTGAACCAAAGAATCCTGGGTAATTATTTATTTCTAGATGTGATGTGGAATTTTCAGCTTGTACTTATCGTGCTGTGTAAATAGGTTCCTTCTACTGGTACCATCTGGTGTGTGGAATTGCAAAACACAGACTTATACTTATATAAAATCTGATGGCAGTTCTTACAAACGTAATATGGAGAATGTTACTTGCACATGTCAAAAGTTGGTCCAAACATCTGGGAAAATCTGATCTCTTTACGTAAGTTTGATTGTGAACAGTTTCATGGATTTGTAAAAGCAAAACTTTTGACATCATATAAATCATAGAATCAGCCCATAGTTACCTATTCTGTCTTCCCATCTTAGACACAGGTATAGCATCAATGCTACTGGTTGAAAATCAGCAGGTTTCCCCCTTAATTTATTCTAAATAAGGCAAGGGTAAAGGTGATACTTTGGTTTGATAGAAATAAATAGATTGACAGATATTTCTAGCACGCTATGATAGGTTATCCAAAATCTAACTTACTGACAGGATGTGTATTTGCACTTTTTCATTATCAAAGATGTTTCTATATAGTACTTAAATTGACTGCCCTAATGATTACTTTCTATCTGAGATATGCTTTAAGGAATTATTAATGAAATGGAAGACAGCGTGTTGCACCCATCATTGCGGTATACAGTAGGTGAGCTTAGTACGAGGAACCGCTTTGCCTCTCTTATAAAACCTCTGCTGATTTTTTCACTTGTGGCTATTATGATAGGATTTGTTGGCCAAAAGCACGGGCTGCTATTTTTATTATCCATGAGGGTGACTACACAGAGACTAATTTCAAAAGAGCTGTGGTTAGAGATTTTTTTTAAAAAAATCTGTCTTCTAAACTCAGTTTTAGCTGGAGACGTGACAGTATTAACACAAGAGCTTTATTTTAGAAAGCCGGGAAATAGTATTTAACTTCAATGTGTGCTGTATAAACTTGAGATGTATTACTGCAGTACAGGTTAGCAGTATTGGCTGCTTATAACAAAATTTACAGGGTCTATCAATATTTACAATGCAGCCATGTCAGTATTATATAGAATTCTTTCTGCAGATTTAGTGACTTTTTAAAAGGGGGGAAATATGTTCTCGAGTCTGTCATCACATTGAATCCTTATTTGCAGGTTGTTTCAGTCTCAGTGATGGAGGAAGTTCTTGTGGATTTTATTCAGTTTAACGCTTAGCCAAGCGTTTATCAGGTCAATGGCAAGTTGGCAATAGAGGAGCTCCCTTTGAAAGCATAAAATCAAAGTGTCACTTAACTTTAACCTGGCACTGACTGGAACATGTTGGCCTCTTGTAAGGCACACTGGAAAAGTAGATTAATTCAGGTACAATTCCCTAGCAGAGTACAATGTTGCCTTCTTAGATGAATTCCCATTTATTTAATTAAATTTGAGATATCACTTCTCGGTTTTATTCTTCATCTAGTTCCAGAATATCCCTGTTAGATAAGAATATAAGAAGGGCCCTGCTGGATCTGACTGTTGGTCAGTCTAGGCCAGCATCATATTCCACATGGTGGCCAGTCAGTTGTCCTGGATGGTCAACAAACGGGCTATAGAGGCCAAGGCCTCCCCCTGATGTGGCCTCCTAGCACTGGTATTCCAAGGTTTATTGCCTTTCAGTGTAGAGGTGCCCTTTATTCATCACGGCTAGCAGCCATTGATGGACTTCCCCCAACATGAATCTGTCCAGTCCCCTTACCAAGTCATCATCGTGCCCACTGCCAGTGATTTACATAATGTCATTATCTGTGGAGTGAAGAAATACTTCAGATACTCAAGTAATTTGAAACCTTGCATATACTGTATTGTGATCATTGGTTAGGGAATAATAAGTGGCCTTTCCCCAGCCCTGTGCAATCGTATATTAACATAGTTCTGAAGAATTATAATTAACGTATTTAGTGTTTTCCTCCACAATACAGCGCTTAACTATTTTTAAGCTGGAATCTTGTACACTCTTCTGAATATGCTCAATCATAGGTAGGGATCCACAGAGTTACTTGGGTGTTCCAAGTGATACTTAAAAAACAACAACCCTATAGTATATCATAAACAACATTTTAAATGTCTCATTTTCAGAACCTTGCTGCAATTTTGAGAAGTAGGCCCAAAGTTCCTTAGGTATGGTTCTTTGGACGCAGCCCATGTATCGTTGTAAAAGATGGACCCCCCAAGTTGAGAGAGCAGACTTGTAACTTTCCATAGGTTCAATCCTACCAGCTTTTCTTCTGGTCCAAGCAGGAATAACCAAAAAGCTAGGCTGAGGAATCCCCATCATGGCCCACACAGGATGGGGCCACGGAGAGGATAGGAATTGGGCGAGATAATTCTTCTGTCTTGCACTAGCAGAAAAGGGGATGGAATCTAACCACCTGTACCCCGAGACCCATTATCATCTATTCCTCAACTACCTTTTCCTTAGTTGTTAGTGGAGATTATTCTTAGACTTACAGCTGACTTTGAAACTTGAAAGCTAGAACTTGGTTTCTAGTTAAATTATTTAAGAAAGTCAGTTTGACTTCCTTCATCCAGTAGATTGTGCTCTTGTCAGTCGAGTCTTGTAGAGCAATTATTTCCTACCTCGTCGATATCTCCTTGGAGGGGATTTTAAGATGCAAGAATAGCAGTGGTATTAGCCAGCTGTGGATTGGCACACGAAGGGAAATGCTGCCTCAAACTTGAAATATTTACAAGTGCACTTGCCAGACTTAATGGTCAGATATATAGCTAGATAACTTTCGTTCTAAAATTACTAATTTTATACGAAAAATATGGGCTTTATATGCTGTATGTTCTGTTTCATTATTTAACCCTACTGTGTTGTACCTGTGGATTTTTTAAAAAAAATGTACTTTGAATTCCAGCGTTGTTTTTATTTGCTTAGAATCTGCGTTTTGCCTTTGTGTGCTTTGAACGTTTTCATTTGTGGTGTGTTCATGTATTTTTTAGATTAACACGTGTGCCCTTTTACTGTATAATTTTGTACCAATAAATAACACTGAGGTGCCAACTCTGCATGATTTACTGCTTCCTTTCTGTTGCTGCTAACCTTCACATTTTAGTGTGTGCGTACACAGTGTAGTTTTTATGGAGGCTTTAAAAAACAAAGTGTTTAAATGTCCCGAAGCTGTGTCTTTCATTCACAATTTTGATTTCCAAATTCCAGAGTTGCTGCCGTCAAATCTTTTCATGATATTTAAGGATGAGAGCTCCCACTGATGTCAGCATTGCGCTTAAAGCACGTTGGCTAGAATCTAGACAGCTACTTTAGTCATGCCCAGTGTGATCTCCCCCCACCCTGTTTGAATAGCATCTCTCCCCTTAAAAACTGGCATAGAGGCCTCCCCAAAGCCTTGCTGGTATATGCATCACTGCCTGTGTAGTTCTTTGGGTTCTAGCCTCTGACATTGGGATCAGAGGGTTTTTATATATCCACATGTGCCCTTCCCGCCTGTATTTGTAAAAGTCAGCCAGTTGACTCGCCACCTGGGGCTCTTCTGCTCTGTCACTTCCTGGGTGTGGGGGCGAGTTTCTGAGGTTTTACAAAAAGCTTCCTTGACCTATCCCTTACAAAATGGTCTGTTCACTGCAAAAGCAATGCGGTGAAAAAAGCCGTCCAGCTCCCCAAGGTTTTCCAGCTTGGACAGCCGATGAACAAGTCAGCGGTCTTTGTATTCTGTGATTGGGGAGAGGAGACTTCGGTAGTTAAGGAGCTGTCTACGATTACTGTAGAGCAGAGTTTCCCAAACCTTTTTAGTCATAGAGCACTTCTCAGGAAAGAAATTAATCACGGAGCACTAATTTTCACCTAGCCACCTATATACTAAATCAAATGACAGTAGTATTTTTCTTTCCCATTTCTTCATGGAGCAGTTTGGGAACCTCTGCTGTACAGTAACTGCATTGTTTGCTTTCTCAATGACCATTGTTCACTAAACAACTGCAAACGACATAAGAGATGTTGAAGAAAGTAGGGAGGGGAAAGATAGCAATTGATAGTGCAGTATTTGCAGGGCAGGGTGACATTCACTAGTCTTGCAGTGAACCACTACCAAGAGTTTTTTGAAATATGTTTTTGATTTGTAGATGGGTTAAATGTTGGGCATAATCTTTAAAATTCTTTCAACCCCCCCCCCCATGGTTGCAGTTTCACTTATGTATGATGATGTACATTTAAAATTATAGTACTTTATTAATCACTAGTTGAGGCCTTCTGGGGACTGAGAGATTCAATTGACAGCTAGTATACCAAGGCAAAGCTTTTGCTGGGTTTGTTTGTTTTTACATGCTGGATCTCATAATCTAGTCAAGAGGGAACAGTATTACCTGGCTCATAGTCTTCTAAATGGTCCAGAACCAAGTAATCTTACGGAACTTTTGAGAACTCCAAATCTGTGGAGACTTCCTCAAACAGTTAAATGTAGCTTTTAGTGAGTGTATCTGAATAGCTTATTGCATTTGAGGTCTGAAGGCTGGAGATGTCTTAGTGCAGGATCTTGCACAACAAATTCTGAACTGACATCATGCAAATGAAATTACATTTACCGTTTCCTGTGTGCAAATACAATCAAAAACACGGGAGGTCTCGGTGATAGTTTTGAGGCTCCGCATACAGAAAAATGCATGTCTAGCCATATGTCTTTAAAAAGTATTATTTTGTAAGATGTTGGGGTTACACCACAGCGAAATTCTTGTTTATGCGTGTATGTATTCGAAGCTCTCAGTTTTCAGCCCTTCTCATCGGTTTGTCCTTGCATGTTCACTGACCAGCATGAAGCGCGCCAGTTCACTGAATGTTCTTAACATGGGTGGCAAGGCTACTGAAGATCGCTTTCAAGTAAGAAGCCCTATAATATTCTTTTGTATTTAGATGGTTAACAGCAGGGCTTGGAATGGAGCGCTGTATTTGTCAACTAAAAATGGCAGGAATTGGGGGGGGGGTTGGATCCAGTTCAAGTCTGTACTCAGTTGTATGGCGGCAGCTCCATACGGCCCACTGTTTGCTAAAATGGAGAGCCGCTCCATGTGTTTGCTGCATGAGCTCATCTCTGTTTGAAGTGGCCACCAAAACATCTGCTTGCGTATGTGAACTGGTTAGGTTTTATGTATAGACGACGCAGGCGCTTCAGACCTGCTCCTTGCTCCAGCCGTGGGAACTCTAGGATGTAAACACTTCCATAGCAATGTCTGGAATTGCTACATATTTGATACTAGACAGATGTAGCAAGGTGGACCATAGAATCATGGAGTTGGAAGGAGCCATCCAGGCCATCCCCCCTGCTCAGTGCAGGGCCATGTTTGAGGGATTGTGGAGTCAGCCGCTTCTTGCATTTCTAGCAGCTGCCCTTGCAAGAATCTGTCTGAAAACACTCCAAAGGAGACAGCTACAAGTGAAGCAGCTGTTTTTTGTTGCCCATACAACTCTAATGTGCTTCACAGGTCGCTGCCTTCAGTAAGGGACATGCCAGTTGTTGCTGAATGTAGTATCCTACCACCTCACACATAGGGAAGGCTGAACATACCACCCAGCAGTGTTGCCAAGTGGTAACATCTTCAGAATGCTAATAAAGTTCTTGAAAGAGTCCCACTTGCCTGAAACCCTACAGTTGCACATTTCGCACCCTTGGTGTTTAAGAATACTCAAGGATGTCCATTGGACCATGAACCAGCAGCTACTGTGGCCTCTTTTTCTTGCACTTGCTCTAGTGCAGGCAGGACGCTTTGTGCTGGATCCAACCCGGCTGTATACAATTATGGCTTTGCAAGTATGCCCACCCCCTCCTACTGCAGTCTCTTGCGTTCACCCAAGAGCTGTCCTTAAAGGACTGGTGGGGTGGGGGGAGAACCTCCAGAGTAGGATTTGAACTGGCGCAAGGGTCTACAGAGACCTCTCTGGGCATTGGCAAAAAGACCGTGCTTACACAGGTCTCCTCAGAGCTCTGAGCAATAATTTTTAAAAATTAATTTTAAATTAAGTTTTTAAAATTTCACTTACTGTTTGTTCACAAAAAGGGATATTGTCTGGCACTGGTCCCATTGTTACTTCTGGTAGCATAAACCGACACTGCAAATTGTGTGTGGAAATATACTTCTCAGACTCCCTGTCTATTTCCTATAACAGTTACCTAAATTGGCAGTGTCCTGTGTTGTGCCTGTTAACTAATGTGTAACCGCAACTAACTTGTGTGTAAAAGTAGCAACTGCTTCAAGACTAACTCGTACTTCATTTGTCATCTTGTCAAGAGGCTTACAAGAAAAGCGCACAACTGTATAACAGCATTTCCAGTTGGCTAAAAATATTCTTGCTTTAATAGGTTGAAACTATTCAAAAACAAACAAGGGCACCCTTAAACTTTAAAGCCTGAACTGTTTTCCCCAAGGACAGCTCAAAGATTTGGAGTGAGACTGAAACCTTTGGGTAATCTTCCGGGATTCAGATAGAGGTGACAGAAGATTAGCATACAGCAGGGGTCCCCACCGTGGTGCCCGCTGACACCTTTCCTCGTGCCCGCCAAGTGCTTTTAGAAAGTGGGCAGGGCCAAGTGGGGCTTTTGCCCAGCAGGGCTTCCGATTGGCCATTGGGAATTTGGCTATGCAGATTTTTCAAAATGTTGCTTTGGCAGCAGCTGCCACCGCAGCACCGTCTTCACGGTGTGACTGGAGTTAAGTTGCAGTAATCGTTTTGTGGCTTGGCCCACCACACTGTATCCACATTCCAAAGATGCTTGCAGGCTCAAAAAGGCTGGGGACCCCAGAGCTAGGTGTGAAGATCACAGAAAGCCTTTCTTAACAGCTGGATTGTAGGACTGGCTGCTGTAAAGTGAGAGTGCTCACTCCGTGGCTGGGGGAGAGCCACATTTGCAACTACCCAGAGGCGGATCTACTGTGAAACTAATGAAGCTTAAGCTTCAGGGCCCCTAATCCCGGAGGGCCCCCCTGAAGCAACTTTTTTTAATGAGTGAATTTCTCAACAAAATCAATGGAGTTTTTTAAGTGATAGAATCATAAGCCGATGAGTTGAAGTACTTAATATTGACTTTAGAATATGCTCTAATACCCATTTCATAAGGCCTCAAAATGTCCCTGTCATTGGTCAAATTTCACAATTTTCTCAGGGGCTTGCTGTGCTTGAATCCCCAGCTATATGGGCTCACTGAGCTCGCCAGAATCTATTCACAGCCTACATTTTGGCAGCTGGATTGTCAGATCCTTTGTTGGTGCACAGCTTAATAGTTCCGTAGTTTAATTGCATCACTGTTATGGCCCATTTTCAAGGACTCCACCCCACCACCCTGTTCTCCACCATTTGGGCCTCGACGTCCTTGCAAGGGCAGCAAGGCCCTTTGGACCTTGTTGGATGTTGCCCTACTGTTGCTGGTTGCGAAGGGCCCCCATAACAGTTCAAGCTTCAGGGCCCCAAAAATGTAGGTCCGCCACTGCAGCTACCATCAACCAAAAGGGCCACGCTTGCTTCCATCCCCGGCATGAATCCACTCCCCAGGGAGCCTCGCAGCCTATCTGTTGCCCTGGCAGCGGCTGGAAACCACCTGCCAACCACAGGCCCCACTGACCAAGGACTTTGCCTTCTTTTCTGAAACATGGGGCAGGTGCTACCTTGGGGGAAGTGTTCGAAAGAGCCACATGGGGCTCCAGAGCTGCCGGCACGTGAGAAATGTGGGCTGCGCTTTAAGTGTTCAGCCGTCTTGTGTAGACTCCTAAATTGCGAAGAGGAACTCTTAATTTGTAAAATAGCCATTAAAAAAACACTTCTGAATCTTAACTTGAATACATAAGACACATTTGTTCAGGGCTGGACTGTGGTGTTCATCCCTCCAAAAATCTCCACGGCTGGATTTCCATTTGCACAGCGTGATTCCTTTACACATGCATGGATATATTCAGCGGGATCTGACCCTGTGACGTGTTAGGCTGTGTCCTGCTGCTCCAGTCAGCTAATGGTGGTGCAAATCTCTGATGCAAAAGGCTCTTCTGAAAGCAAAAAAGCTTCTGGCATTCAGAGGCTGCTTTCTGTATTGGAGGAAAGTGTTGCTGTGTTAACTGAGCCCTATGATACAGCCCCAGTCTCAGATATGGCTCTTACAGGATGCAAAAATGTGTACCTTGAAGCTGGACTAAGGTTGTTCAAACTCTACCATCTACAAGATATTCGGTGGTAGGGCATGGTTTATAAACCTCGAATCCAAAGGCTTGTCTATGTACTGGATGTTTGTGGTGTGTGCGCTTTACCATGCTTCCACATCTGTTTTGGAAAGCTATTTCTGAAGGTTGAGAGCTCCGGGCTGCATTTGAGGCTGTTCAGCAGAGGGAGCGGTCTGCAGCCCGAAGAGAAAATTGGTCACTGCCTATATATTACAGAGCTTTCCACCCTCACATTTGGGGCTTTTTGGATTTTAGACTAAGCACCTATCTAAATAAGGAATGCAAGTTACTAATAAACATGACAAAGAGCCCCATGGCGCAGAGTGGTAAGCTGCGGTACTGCAGACAAAAGCTCTGCTCACAACCTGAGTTTGATTCTGACAAAAGTCAGTTTCAGGCAGCCGGCTCATGGTTGTCTCAGCCTTCCATCCTTCCGAGGTCGGTAAAATGAGCACCCAGCTTGCTGGGGGTAAAGTGTAGACAACTGGGAAAGGCAAATCACCCCGTAAACTCAGTCTGCCTAGTAAACATTGGGATGTGACATCACCCCATGGGTCAGTAATGTCCCAGTGCTTGCACAGGGGATTACCTTTACCTTTAATAGAGATGGTAAGAATAGCTTCATTATAAACCTGGAGCAAAGCCCACTTACCTGTATACTTAAGTCATAATAAGGTTTTTATGGAGTTAAAAATGTCTAAGCAGCGCATGATAGGTAAACCAGTACTGCTCTGTTACATCGCTCGATTCTCTTAACGTTTACTAGTTTTTCAAATTCATGCATTTTTTGAAAATGTTGGAATTATTTGCAACTGTGTAGCAACTGTGTATAAACTCTTCCATTCTTTTTCCCCCCATGCAGGGACGAAATAATTGTCTGAGTGCCAGTCAGACTGATTTGGCTCACTGAGATTCTGGGACAGACGCTAGCTAAAAATTCTTTTGTGAATTTACGAAGCACTGAGTTTCAAAAGTTCTGGGTTTCCCCCGTTGATGTCTTTCTAGGAACTGTCTAGCATAGAGGCACCAGTTGCTGTGGACTGCTATTGCTAGACCCCCTCAAAAGGTGGCAATTTTTTTTATAAAGCTCCTTAGTTACATGGTTTAACTTGCTTGTGAGAAAACAATACGGAGTGTTCGTTACGTCATCATTGTTTGCTAGGTGTATGGACATCTGTTACAGATCACAGCCATGAAAAGCAGAAAACACACACACTGAAATCTAAAGGAGAGCAAAAGGAAAGTAGCTTTGGACACACTGTCTTTAAAAACTGTTGAAAAGAGGTTGTGTTTAACTATAAGAGGTGGGACGGGAGGAATCTACGTTGTGATCGCTGTGTACAACCAGGGTTGTGCAATGCCAATAGCACTGCATTGTTGGCTAGCGCAGCTTGTACCTGGCACCTCATTTCATTTCCTTAACCAGTACAGAAAGATGCATAACGTTTAGAATGGCAACCTGTATGCACCACTTCAGAATATAGCACTTGTGGCTTCCGTAGGCCTAAAAATCAATGGAAGACCTGCAGTTCACTTAAAACAGGAGGACGGGCAAAGGGAAGGGATAAGTTGGAAACCCAACAAATCTTTTATGTTGAACAGTTCCTTTGCCTGTTGGTTAGAGGCCTGCATCTCTTCCCCCCCAAAAAAACAACAACAACTGTTTACCTCTTGAGTTTTACCTTTTCCCTCCATTCAGAGTGGCTGCTGGAGAAGGTGAAGCAAGGGCTTTGTGTATCAGACTGTTACACTGTGCCTCCCTATGCAGAGAGGCTTCTACATAAACTTGCTTGTAAAGCAAAAATTACACCAGATAGCAGTTTCTAGCTGGCAGGTCGTTTCCTAAATCATGGTTATACAGTAGTAGAAAAAACGTGCTAGCAGCCAGAAGCAAGATCAGCATTATTTGTTACAGAAAAAAGAATGTAAACCTCTGAGAGAACTAGCTAAAAACTACTCGGGCTTGCAATTTCTTTTTAAAAAATAAACCTCAATACGCAAATGCACGGATTGCTTATTGTGGCGGTACGTGGGTCAGATCTCTGAACCAGCAGCAGCTGGGTGAGGAAATACTCGGATAAGGCCAAATTGGTCTTAGGAGCATACTATGGCAAGCCTTGAACTTAGGGGAATTTTATTGGCATGCTCCTAACGTGGTTCACTATCGAAACACATGCAGTTGTGCACTGTCTAAACAAACTTGGGAGAAGGAATTTGAAAATATGAACTGTCTAAGGTCGAAAACCACGTTACGTCCCTGAACTGCAAAGAAGTCTTAAGAGTTATTCAGGTGCCCACCTGGGATGGTAGCAACAAGATTTTTGCTCTCCCGGCCTTTTCCCTTGATAATTTCTCCGTTCAGCGTTCCCACCTGGCAAAGGGCGCACACCGCTCCCATCCCTCATTCCCTGTTTTGAGGATCCTCACCGTACTACAAGTCCCAGTTCAGATACTGTTGTACAGTGGTAGAAATTTAACATGTGGCCACTTTAAAGTAATTTTGTGCAAAGGTGCTCCTTGTGACGGAGATGTAAAGTCTGTTTTCCAAGTGTTAAAATAAAAATGGATTGGGGTGGTTAAGCAAATATTTATTACTAGCCATTTTTCAGAATGCAGACTATAGCTATGTTTTAAGACACTCCAAACAATTTTTTTTTCTTTCAATCTCGCTTGATAATAAAACTTACAGTTTATCCTCTACTGAACAACTGGAGTGTAGAGGAAGGGACACCATTTCAGAACTGAAAATCTTTTAAGAGTAGTGAGACACATTCTTTTTTCCTACTTATCTCCCTACTTCTCTGTGACTAAATTCTGTTGATGAAAGGAAGACGCAGGAATGTAATTTCAAGTGAAAGCGACACTGGTTTGTCCCCCATGCCAGTTAATGCAATCATCCAGTATCTTTAGGCTCCCTGTCTTCCAAAGGAAAAATGTGCTTACCTTTGGGAAAAACTGGTACAGGGCTCCAGCTGTTAAGCCCGCATGCATTTTAAGAAGCAAAGGCAAACTCCTTGTGGCCTTCTATTGTGATCCAGTAGACGTGCTGAAGAGCGGCTGGAAACAAAATGGCTGACACCAGTGCAGTTATAGCCACATCTTGGGTGAGGCCGGTTCATCCTATTATGCTGCAAGTTAAAATGCTCTTCTTTCTCAAGCCTATGAGGGGGATGCCATGAAGTGTTTCCGCTGCTGGAAACCTTTCTGCGACACCCAGTATCATTTCTTCATCGTCTCCACCTCCTAATTCAGCCCGTAATGCCCCCCCGGCTGTTCCTAGGGGCAAGAGCAGCATTTTGAGGAAATTATGCTGTGTGGGATTCAAGCCTTCTTGTTAGGGATTGTATTGCAAAAAAACCCCAAAATTGTAAGTGCATCAGTGACCTCCCCCCCTTCAGGGAGGGGGTCTTCTTTGCCCTGGCTACCAGAGAGGTGGCTGTTTATAAAGCCTGGGGAGAAGGTGGGGCATAGTGGGACAACTTGGTAAGCAAACACTGTCACAGACCGATCTCATTTTGAACCTGCCCCGACTACCCATTAGGATTGGGGCACAAATACTCTAAAAATTGGGAGCTTCCACACGCACACGCGGAGCCTGTTCATTCCACGGGAAGTATGTTCAGAGTCTTCAGTCTTTTCCGTAGTGCAGACCGCCATAGGCAGAGCATCTTCTCCCAAACACAGCATGAACTTCATGGTTTTGTGTGGGGTGGAGCAGTTGTCTGTCTTGAGTTTATGCAGCTCCAGTACTTAATGAATTGTCACCCCTTCCAAAGTGCGGCTAGTGGGCATCCTCAGCTGCAGAAAAAGAACACTGAGTGACAACCCCTGCTAACGCTGACATAAGATGTAGGTCCCCCCAAAAAACCCCATCGTGAATTTCTGCATTTAACGGGCTGTTATACTTATTGACATCATTGATTAAGTCTCATCTCTAGAAATGCGGTTAAAATGCCCTTCCCACCACGAGAGAAACTGCCGTTGAACTTTGCTTTTCAAAAACGAACACATTAATTGCAATAGAAAACGGCAAGAGTCCACTATCACCTTAAAGACTAACAAATGTTTCTGGCAAGGTATGAGCTTTCGTGAGCCTCAGCTTATGTCTTCAGATCTGAAGAAGTGAGCTGTGGCTCACGAAAGCTCATCCCTGCCAGAAATATTATTAGTCTTTTAACTACTGGACTCTTACTCTTTTCTACTGCTACGGACAGACTATCACGGCTAGCTACCATGATCTACATTAATTGCAGTCAACATGGCATGAATCATAAGTAATATGCTGCATCTTTGCCTTTCCCGCAATAGGCATCTTCACTACGGCGCTTAATTTGCCTCCCGCCCCGTTTATTGTGTGTGTGTTAAGTGCCGTCAAGTCGCTTCTGACTCATGGCGACCCTATGAAAGTCCTCCAAAATGTCTTTGACAGCCTTGCTCAGATCTTGCAAATTGAAGGCTGTGGCTTCCTTTATTGAGTCAATCCATCCCTTGTTGGGTCTTCCTCTTTTCCTGCTGCCCTCAACTTTTCCTAGCATGACTGTCTTTTCCAGTGACTCTTGTGGTCTCATGATGTGACCAAAATTCGATAGCCTCAGTTTAGTCATTTTAGCTTCTAGGGTCAGTTCAGGCTTGATTTGATCTATAACCCACTGATTTGTTTTTTTGGCAGTCCGCGGAATCTGTAACACTCTCCTCCATCACCACATTTCAAAGGAATCTATTTTTTTCCTATCAGCTTTCTTCACTGTCCAGCTTTCACACCCATACATAGTAATAGGGAATACGATGGCATGAATTAATCTAGTCTTGGTGGCCAGTGACACATCCTTACACTTCAAAATCTTTTCTAGCTCCTTCATGGCTGCCCTTCTCAGTCTCAATCACCTTCTGATTTCTTGGCTGCAGTCTCCCTTTTGGTTGATGGTGGAGCCAAGGAATAGAAAGTCTTGAACAATTTCAATTTCCTCATTGTCAACCTTAAAGTTGTGTAATTCCCCTGTAGTCATAACTTTTGTTTTCTTGATGTTCAGCTGTAGTCCTGCTTTGACACTTTCTCTTTTAACATTCAGCAGTAGTCGTTTCAAATCCCTGTTTATTAGCAGGGGCCTTAAAAATGGTCAGAGCTTGCCCTCCACCTCTTCTTCCTCCATTTTAAGATGCTCTATTAAAATACAGGTGTGGAATGACTTATTTTAGAACTGCTGTCTTGTCTCTTTAGGAACGACTCCAGTGGAAGCAAACACACATCTGTAATTAGACACCTGCTTAGATTTGCGGGTTAGTTCCTTAAGCACACCTTTACAGACCTCCGTCTTGTTCCTTAGTATGGATAAACACTTATGGAAAGGTTTTTCCATAAGAGCACCTTTTTAAAAAGCAATTCTTTAAAGGCAAAGGTTAAATTGGAAAAGGCCCAGAGTTAAGTGCTCCTCCAAATGCAGACTCCCTGTGTTAAAGTAATGCTGTGTTAAAGTAACATTTAAGCTAATATAACTAAAGTGTACAGAAGAAGCACTGAATTTGTACTAGTATCTGCAGGGCGTAGTTTAACCATGGACAGATCAGTGTGTTAACTGTGTAGATAGTGTTCAGTTTTTTTCCTGTTGATACTAACACATCAAGGCTGGAAAATGTTTAAGGAATGTTTGAAGTTAAAACTGTAAAAGATTCCACTGACTTGTGGATATGGTTATGTTGTACATATGAGCTGAAAATGAAATGTGTAGTGCTTGACTGCAATTGTTTACAATGTTGAGTTGAAATGCACAAATGTAAGACTTTTTTTTCTTGAAAGCTGCTATTGTGTGTTAAAAGTAATGGAATAGACACTTGCTGGTAAGCAAGATGCTAAGTTGTGTTGCATCTGATCACACTTTCATGTGCATACTTTACCTAAAGCCCCTATATTCTGCTCTGTAAGAATCTGGAACTTTATCTCATGCCACCTCTAGAATCAAATTAAATATACGGTTATACTTTGTTAATGCTCAGGATTTGGACTGTATCTGAACTACATATGAGACACACGAAGCTGCTGCTGAAATTGGGAGTTTCAGGTAGAGTTCTCCCTTCTGTAAGACGTCCACAACTTAATTGGTATTCTCTCATTTAAGCCATGTGCTCTTCCCTCTAAACCCACTTTGCAACATAAAGCTGCAGCTTGTGGGGCCAAGGAAATGCACAGCATGCTGGGGAACGAAGATGTGCTCTACAAGTGAGGACAGAACACACACAAGGCTGCCATTATTGGTGGCAACCGTGTGCTTTTTTTAAAAAAGTGTACTTCTGCCTCTAGTGATTTATGTGTTATAGAGCAGAGTTAAGTTAAGAAACCATTGGACTGAAGCGTAAGAGTTAGCTCAAGCATCCTAAAAGGTAAATGAGCCATCTAAACTGCGATAAATCTCTTTTTGGGAGAAAAGCATGATAAAAGCATTTTTAACGGAATTAAAAAAAGCATAGCTGAAATTCACTTTAAAGCACTGAGGCTACTCGGGTCAGTAAAGCTTTGACAAGATAGTGGTGCAGGATAAATAAGAGGGGGAAGCCTTTGATCGTTGGATGTGCTAAAATGACCTTCTTGCTTTACATTAGAAACGTCCTGAAACCAAAAAATTGAGAAACTTGTTTAAAACTTTTAAGAGTGGGTTGTTTTTTTAAAAAAAATGTGTTAAGCCAAACTTGAAAGCTGAAAGAACTTCCTGGATTCCATTCTTAAAAGAAATACGGTTTTCAATTCAGCGCCAAATAACCATAAATCAATGATTTTTTTAAAAAAGATCAGTTTCTGGATTTTCCACTAAACCAACTGTGTTTTCAGCCTGCCAGTTCAGCTGTCCAAATGCATTTTTATTCATAAAAAACAAGCAGCACCAGAATGTAGAGCAGAGGACAAAATGCCAGTTCTGCCACTTTAAAACAGCAACATGATTCCACAAGTGCATAGCACATTTCCATTAAATGACTCCTGATTTTTTTTTTAAAGCCTGTTACAGAACTGTGGTTCATTCTGAAAATGTTAACGTATAAAGCTTCTTTGGCATTTTCAAAGTATAAAAAATAAAATATTGAAACCAACCTTATGGTGTGTAAATGCCGCTTCTTTATGCTTCTTGGGAATGCAAACCCTCTCTGCAAACAGTTTATCCATTTATAAACACAAAAGGAGGGAGAAGACTTGTACCTTCTCTGCTTTGCTTCCTACCATGTCAGAGTCTCCATCCGTATTCCTTTCACTCCTTCCAGGTTCACTGTGTAACAGCAAGCAGACTGGGGCAAATGGGGAGCAAAAATCACCCTCATTGTCCTTAACGTGCTTCCATGGGGTGCGTCTTCAGCAGGCTGCACTAGATGGCTTGTGCGGTTGACCATCAATCTCATCAGCAGTTGGTTGGACCAGGTGATTCCAAGGGCCGGAACAACACTCTTGCCCGTAGAGCTGAAAAATGGTATTTAGTAGATGCAAAGTTGTTTAATATTTAATCCTACCCCTTCCTCTAGGAGTTCAGTGTATTGTAGTGTTTAAGAGCAGTGGAGTCTGATCTGGAGAACCAGGTTTGATTCCCCACTCCTCCACATGAGCAGCAGAGGCTAATCTGGTGAACTGGATTTGTTTCCCCACTCCTACGCCTGAACACGCAGGAGCCCCGTGGTGCAGTGTTAAGCTGCAGTACTGCAGTCAAAAGCTCTGCTCACGACCTGAGTTCGATTTCGACGGAAGTCGGTTTCAGGTAGCTGGCTCAAGGTTGACTCAGCCTTCCATCCTTCCGAGGTAGGTAAAATGAGGACCCAGCTTGCTGGGGGTAAAGGGAAGATGACTGGGGAAGGCACTGGCAAACCACCCCATAAAAAAGTCTGCCTAGGAAACGTCAGGATGTGATGTTACCCCATGGGTCAGTAATGACCTGGTGCTTGCACAGGGGACCTTTACCTTTACCGCCTGAACCCAGCTGGGTGATCTTGGGCTAGTCACAGCTCTCTCGGCTCCAACTACTTCACAGGGTGTCTGTTGTGGGGAGAGGAAGGGAAGGCGATTGTAAGCCGGTTTGATTCTCCCTTAAGTGGTAGGAAAGTCGGCATATAAAAACCAACCCTCTTCTGCTTCAGGGTGGCATATATGGTTCAATGTCTCCATTTTATTCCCCGTCCACAAATGAGCCTGTAAGGTAGGTTAGGCTGAGTAGGAACTGGCCCAATCTCACCCAGTAAGCTTCATAGCTGAGCAGGGATTTGAACCCAGGTCTCACAGATTTTCATCTGACACTAACCACTACAGCCATCCAGCAGGATTCTCATTAGGGCAAAGTTTAAACAGCCAGTTAACCAAAGCTTCAGCTGCTTGATCAGTGAAGACAGATTTTGATCTGTTAACTCTGAACTAACACTGTAAAGGCATGCTTACTTGTCTAGAATTTTTGTACTAGTGAATTATAAGGAGTGTGTGTGTGGGGGGGGGGGAACCAAATATTAAAAACTGCTTCACAGTCCAATTACAATTTAAGGTAAGACTCCCCTACATTTTTCAACAGTATGCAAAATTCGAGTTTATAATCTCCCTTAATCAACTGACTCCTTTAGCGGCTGCTTAGCCTTCACTCCTATTGTGCCTCTTTTCAAATCAAAAGCCAGATTTATCCCCCTGCAGATTATTAAAACTGTCATAGCCTCTGATCAGGTTCCTAATCCAGGGTAGTTTTGTATTTGCAGTAGGTGTCTCAAAAGACATGTCTCTTTTGAGTGGTGACTATGGCTTTTCTCTTAGAGGGTTTTTATACCCCACTTTTCTCTACCATTAAGAAGTCTCAAAGTGGCTTACAATCACTTCCCACCCCACCCCACAACAGGCACCTAGTGAGGTAGGTGGGTCTGAGAGTTCTGAGCGAACTGTGACTGGCCCAAGGTCACCCCAGCAGGCTTCATGTGGAGGAGCGGGAAATCAAACCCGGTTCCCTAGATTAGAGTTCGCTGCTCTTAACCGCTACGCCACTCTGGCTCTCAAATACACATGCTATTTCAATGGAACAGAACCAGCTTAAAACTCACATTTCACTTTGAATAGGATCTGCACGCTACATAAACTCTCAGGAACAGCATCTCTTGTACTCACCAAGGACTGCTGTGATCGCCGCTGGGGCCCTCACCCATTGTATCCGTTACCTGGGTTATAAAAGAGACGGGAGGTACAGAAGCACACTTTTCCCCCCAAAGGGAAATTATGACAGAGAAGAAGATATACTCCTTGGAACAAAAGGATACCAGATTAAGTTTGCCTCTCCACACACAAAAATGCATAGTGGAACTCCCTGCCCCAGGATGGGGTGATGGCTGCCAACTTGGAAGGCTTTAAGAGGGGAGTTCATGGAGGAGAGGGCTATTCATGGCTACTAGTCATGATGCATACCTATTCTCTCCAGGATCAGAGAAGCATGCTCATTATATTAGGTGCTGTGGAACAGACAGGATGGTGCTGCTGCAATTGTCTTGTTTGTGGGCTTCCTAGAGGCACCTGGTTGGCCACTGTGTGAAGACTGCTGGACTTGATGGACCTTGGTCTGACCCAGAATGGCTTTTCTCATGTTCTTATCTTAGTTGGTCAATACAGTTAAAGCTCATTGAAAGTGGTCCAGCGATTATAAATCAGGGGAACTGAAAGAGATGAAATAAAGTGTGTGGGCTGCCTGGGTAAGCAGACATTCACAGGGAAGCCCCATCTCTCCTTCCCTTATGATCCTTTCTGGCAAGTTTGATGTTGGCAGGATCTGGGTGGTGGTGGGGTGGCTTACTGGATTTCTAGGCCATGCACAAATGGGTTCTGAGGGGAGGCAGAGGATTCATTTCAGCCTCCCTTGCCATCGTTCTGTAGTGGCAGGTTTAATGGAATTGTTCAGAGGGACCCTCTTCCCTGATTTAGGCACCATGAAGGTCTGTGTAGTAGAAACCCACTAAAGGAACAGTGAGAGAATGCCTACATGTGGGACACCTGTGTGTGACATTGGTACTCAAGAAGGTGGGCTCTCCTTCCCAGGTTTTTAAGCAGAGGCTAGATGGCCATCTGTCAGCAATGCTGATTCTGTGAACTTAGGCAGATCATGAGAGGGAGGGCAGGAAGGGTTGCATCAGTGTTTGGCTCTCGTGACCCTTTCTTACATGGCCAGGTAAATGCCGATCGCCACTCTGGGGTCAGGAAGCAATTTTCTTCCAGGCTAGATTGGCCAGGGATCCAGGAAGATTTCTTGTTTTGCCATCTTCTGGGCATGGAGTAGGGGTCACTGGGTGTCTGTGTGGGGGAGGTAGTTGTGAATTTCCTGCATTGTGCAGAGGGTTGGACTAGATGACCCTGGTGGTTTCTTCCAACTCTATGATTCTGTGAAATGCAGCAAAGGTATATGACTGGCTAATGGGAAGGGATTCATAACAATTCCTAGAGAATTGGGGGGAGACCAAAATTCTGGGAACACGGATCCTTCTTTTTGGATTTTTTAAAATGAAGCAACAGAGAATGCTTTTCAAAACGCAGTTTTCAAATACTGTTTCAGCTGCCCCTTCACTCCCTCAAAATGCCTTCTAGATCATTCAAATCCTAATTTGCCTCCACAAATCCTGGTTTCTTTGCCTTTTGCTCTGGCCAAGCATCTCTGTAGATGGGGTGTGCATGAAGACAGTGTCAGGGTTAAGCCAGAACATGTGTTTGTATACCATTAAAAAAAAACAAGACAAACCACGGTTAAAAAAATCTGACTTCAGGTCACGATTTCGGATCCTGTCTTGATGAATTCCAGCAATAGCCAGTGGAGCAGCCTACATTGAAACAGTCACAGTAACCATGGCCAGTTCAACTAAACCTTGGTTTTGCCCTATGTCTGGATTGAGCCTAAATCTACAGCATGGTTGGGCCTTGTTGGAATCAGTAAGTGAAGGCCAAGATGCTCTCCCGTTCTTACCTGATTCATACACACTACCGGGGTCCGGAAAGTGCTGCTTAACCGGTGAAGTTTTGCTCCAATTGTCTGCAAGTACTTGGCTTTGAGCACAGAGTCCTTAGCTGCAAACTCGCATCGGAATAAGGCGGCGATGGAATCGATGACGACCAGGCGCACCATGCCTCGCGAAAGCAGTATGCTGACCTTCTTTGCGATGCACTCGTAGAAAGTCTCCTGCAATGACCAGGAAGCTTCAGGCAGCAGACTGAGGAAGGAGGCCAAGAGCTGTGCACTTCTAAGAGAATGTTCTTATAGCTTCATGGGAGAGAACTGCAGGCAATAGCTGGGGGGGGTCAGGCGTGAGCTGAGCTTGGAGCCCTAGGTACCGTTTGAAGCCACAGTTTGGTTGCTGAAGACACCTCTGATTCTAGCACGAGGTCACAGACTGATTGCCAACCGAGCAACTGTTGATGGGCTCAGTAAGTCTCACGCAAGGATTAAACGGAATGTTAAACACTTGTCACTTTTGAAGCCGATTTTAGCACAGCTGGGAATTAGGGTTAGACACGTTGGGACCAGCGAGAGCCTCAGGGGGATCCCATCCTCCTCTTAGCTAACCCACCCATCCACCATGGGGATCGCACTCCCCGCCCCCACTATGTGGTTTTTTTTTCTCCTTTTCATACCCATCTTTGTAAAAACTGTAAACTCACCTTGCAGACAGAGTTAAAAGAAAATAAAAATTCCTACCGTACTTGGTAGATTTTAAATCAGAAGTGTAAACAACAGGCATCATTCACTTAAAAAACAAAACAGAGGCAAACAAGCCTCGGCAAGAAGAAGACTGGAAAATTAAATTGATCTCTTTGTCGAGCTGATGGATAACAGTACTGGAAATGCCAAAGGGAAAACAGGATGGCTTTCGCAAAGCGATTGATTAAGCAAGGTCAATCTATCTTTCAAAGCAGAACACAACACAATACGCCGCTGCAGTGGGAAAGAAGAAGTCATTCCTGTAGGCCAGGGGTGGGGGGGATGTTGCAGTTTTGGAGAAACGATGCTGGGTTCCAGAAACACAACTTCTCTAGCACTGGATTCTGTTCATAACAAGCTTCCCACACCTCTTCTAACCATTGCGGGTGAGAAAACATACTTGGGAAGGGTTTTGTACCATTTATCCAAGTCACAGGGGAAGCCCAAAGGGGGCACAGAGCTCTGGAAACCGTACATTGCCCACTCCCTGCCTTTCAAGGTTTTGGCAACACGACCCCCACGTTTTCTGTCTAGGGCATTTTTATCCCACCGTTCCTCCAGGAAGCTCAGGATAGATTATATGCGTCTCTTCCCCCCACCCACCCCGTCCCCATGTTAGCCTCACAGCAATCCTGCAGGGTCAGCTAGAGACACAGAGAGAGCCGACTGCCCCAAAGTGAAACAGCAAGCTTGACAGAGGGGTGGGAATTTGAACCCAAAGATCCCAAATTCTAGTCCCCAGTGTAGTCTCTTCCTTACATTTCTTTAGTCGTAACGGCTAGAAAGTTTCTGTTTGAAAGATTAGAGCTGCAGGCAGATAATGTTTCGGTTAAATATCAGGAAGAGCTTCCTGACAGAGCAGTTCCTCAGTGGAACAGGCTTCCTCGGGAGGTAGTGGGCTCTCTTTCTTTGGAGGTTTTTCAGCAGAAGGTAGATGGCCATCTGACAGCAATGCTGATTCTATGAACTTAGGCAGATCATGAGAAGGAGGGCAGGAAGGGTTGCGTCAGTATTTGGCTCTCATGGCCCTTTCTTACATGCCCAGGGTAATGCTGATAGCCACTTGGGGGTCAGGAAAGAATTTTCCTCCAGGCCAGATTGGCCAGCGATCCTGGAGTTTTGCCTTCCTCTGGGCAGTAGGGGTCACTGGGGGGCGGGGGAGGTGGTTGTGAATTTCCGGCATTGTGAAGGCAGTTGGACTAGATGACCCTTGAGGTCTCTTCCAGCTCTACGTTTCTGCACCCAACAGAATTTTGATCCATTCCAGTTGAACACATGAAACTGCCTTATAATGATTCAGATCATTGCCTTATCAAGGTCAGCCTTGTCTACTCTGACTGGCAGTGGCTCTCCAGGGTCTCAGGCAGAGAAAGGTCCTTCACATCACCTACTATCTGTTCCTTTGAACTGGAGATGCCGGGCATTGAACCTGAGGCCTTCTGCACGCAAAGCAGAAGGTCTACCGCCAAGCCATAGCTGGTGCCTCAGTTATAACTAATTAACATTAGCCAGGTAGCTGCCGTTGGGGTTTGCGTATTTCAAGCCTCTAAGGGCTCCTTTTGTTTTGAATGTTCTGCCATTTCCTTTCGTACACTGGAATGCTTCCACTGCAATTTAGGAAAAGGCTAATTTTACATTCTGGAACTATCTCCTGACCTTTGGGGCTGACATTTACTGCAACACGACAGCTGTGGAGATGAGCCAGTCAATCATGGGGCATGAGCTCTCAACATGAATAATGATTATTTGATCAATAGACTTTTCTACCACTGTAAGAGTCCCCCTCCAACATTTCTGGCGGGTAGCTGTGCTAGTCTGTAGTAGAAGAGCAAGATTTGAGTCCAGTAGCACCTTAGAGACCCACAAGATCTCCAGGGAATGAGCTTTCGAGAGTCAAAGCTCCCTTTGACAAATGTCTCTCAAAAGCTTATACCCAGGAAACCTTGTGAGTCTTTAAGGTGTCACTGGACTCGAATCTTGCCCCTCTAGCATTTATTTATAACAGTACAAAACTGGACTCGATGGCTTGGATCCACTACAGCGTTTCCACGGGCAGGAGTTCCACCCGTGGAGCAGAACTTTCTCACTTCCTCTCTCCCACTGCAGCCTGATCTGCCCCCTACAATGCTGCTCCTCCAGGAGTAGCATTGGGTTTTTTTTTCTGGCTGCAGGGAAGGGAGAGGAGAATCGGTGCAATCCTAAGGAGAGTTACTCCAGTCTAGCCCCTTTGAAATGAATGGGCTTAGACTAGAGTAACTCTCCTTAGGATTGCACTGAAGGTCGTCCTCCGCAGGTGGAAATCCATTCGCTCCCAGACAAAATGTGCTGGATTCAAGGTAACTATTCCACGAGGGACTCCCAAGAGTTGGCAGAGTACTTACGATATCGGCCGCGTGTTCAACAAAAATGCTGTTTCCGAATTTTATCTTCTGCACGACGGAACGGGGGATGTCGCCTCTCAGCTGGGATTGGCGTTCAGTCAATTGCTGGAGGCGCTTATGGGGGAAAGCGTCTTCTGTGCAAATGTAAATGGCACCTGCGACAGAACGGAACTTTGGGAATGGTTCTCTTCTCGCTGCAGTCAGTCTCGTAAACACTGCTTCCAACTGCAGAGAGAGTTCTCAACAGCAGGATAGATTTGATTTAAATCATGATTTAAATCACTAGTCAGACTAGATTTAAATTGTGGTTTTTGATACTCTTTTACAGCCTGCTGCCATTATAGGTTTTATCCTCCAGGGAGAGAATAATATAAGCCTCAGGCTATTCTCTTTCATTTTTACTGATTGCCCCTCCCTCCTCACACCTAGCTCCTTGTGCAGATCTATTCCACTCCAATCAATCTTCTATTCATTTAACTTCTTGAAACTTAGCACTTAAAGGGTAAGGGGTTGATTCTGTGAACACACATTTGCAAAGGAACAATGGGATTAAGGTCTTTTTCTAAGCTCTGTATGTTTATTTTATAACATTTTTGCTGTGAAGAAGAGGCATGTTAACTCTGCAGGCACAAATTCAAAGTTTTGAGAACTGCAAAACCAAGCACCTGTGATAATATCTTCTTGATAGAAAAACTGCCCAAAATAGTCTTACAGAAACCTCTGGAAGAGCATTACATTGAAAATGGATTAATGGAATTCATTTACCAAAAAAAATTTAAACATTGAATGAATATACAACCTCATGCTACATAATTAAGAACTAATTCTTATTTCACTATGTATAACCTTTGGACTATAATGTATCTTAAACAGAAAACTATCTTTAGATACATTTTCTTCCAAAAAAGGATTTTACTTTTAAAAAATCCAATTTAAATTTTAAAAATCCAATGTTTTAATTTTTAAAAAATAATTATTGATTTTTATCCACCCTGCTCAACAGATTCTCCCCTCACCTCCACCCCAAAGTCTGTTCTGACTGCCAGGCTGAGGTAGCCACTGAGGTACTGTCAGACTGGAAGAAAGACACTTACCACGAAACCCTAAGCAAAGTTATACACTGAAGGCCATTGAAGTCAATGGGCTTAAAAGGGTATAATTCTGATTAGGATCACACTGTTAAGCTTGTTTGCCCTTAAATATCACTAGGGCACTAAGACGAGGACTGTGTATGTGTCAAATTAACAGAAAACACAGAAAAGCATGAATTTCCTTTCCCTAGATGTAACCGTCACTGGCTATCCATCAACCACTTCACACTTTAAAAAGGGGAAATGAAATTTAATTTTTCCTTGACACCATAAAGAGAAAGGTTGCCACATCTCTCACACAATTGACCTATCTACTTGGCAGTATCCGCTTCTCAGAAAGTGTCTTCAGCTGTTTTATCCAGGGAGTGATGTATTTATTTCATGCAGTATGATTTTGTGGACCTGCTAAAACAATGTGGGCTAGGGAGTCTATTTGATCTGGACAAAAAGGGCATTTTCGTTCTTCTACAACAATTTTATTGTTGTGTCTCGGCTGAGTCTAGGGAATTACATCTTGCCAATAAGAAAGCTCTTCTGAACTTATGAATTTCTAGCCAGCGGAAATAGTCTGGCAAGGAGAAGCGAGGTGAACATTTACGATTTGCATCCTTAAACACTAAGGGACCAATCCTTAGTGACATGTGATATGGGATGCAGAATTTATTTTATGGGGGCAGGAATGCAAATTTGTACCATGGATAGTCCTTGTGGAACTTTACTTTTCTCAGTGCAGTATCCAGGTTTTCAGAGTGAAGAATGGTAACTTTTTTCTAGTGCAAAAATATACACAGCCCTGACTAAGCCTTACATCTCTGATTTATTTATACCCTGCTCTTCTTCCAAATGGCGACCCAAAGCAGCTTACAAACCATTTTATCCTCACAAAAACAATTTTGAGAGACAGGTTAGGCTGAGAGAGTGTTACTGGCCTGAGATCACCCAGCAAGCTTCAAGGTCAGTGTGGGGATTTGAACCCGGGACTCCCAGGTCCTAGTCTGACACTTTGACCCCTACACCATAACCTTTCTTACCACATTCTAGTCCACCGTGTTCAAACGGATATTGCACAGAAAGGCACAGCTGTAAGCCGATCTGGGTCTTCCCAGCCGAGCTCTCGCCGGCAATTTCGGTAATCCCCGTCAGCGGAATGCCGCCTCTTAGCAAACCATCTAGAACTGGGCAGCCTAAGCTTAGTTTCCGGCGTTGGGAAGTGCTGTGGTTTTCGTCTCGGAAGAGCTGCAGTGCTGAAGGACAGATTTAGAAGAGGGGAAGGGGGTAAATGCAGCTTTGATTGTTTACCTGGGAAGAAACACCAAAAAGAACAGCTGCACCTGTTTGGGTGGCAACGTGCGCAGCATAAGAACATAAGAAAGGCCCTGCTGGATCAGACCAAGGCCCATCAAGTCCATCAGTCTGTTCACACAGTGGCCAACCAGGCGCCTCTAGGAAGCCACTAACAAGACGAGTGCAGCAGCATCATCCTGCCTGTGTTCCACCGCACCCAAAATAATAGGCATGCTCCTCTGACACTAGAGAGAATAGGTAAGCAGCATGACTAGTATCCATTCTAACTAACATCCATGAATACCCCTCTCCTCCATGAATATGTCCACTCCCCTCTTAAAGCCCTCCAAGCTGGCAGCCATCACCACATCCTGGGGCAGGGAGTTCCACAATTTAACTATGCGTTGTGTGAAAAAATACTTCCTTTTATCTGTTTTGAATCTCTCACCTTCCAGCTTTAGCAGATGACCCCATGTTCTAGTATTATGTCCACTCTCTCCAAATCTTTCTAATCCAGACTGTCCCCTTTCAGAAGTGTTCCAACACTTAATTTTCTTGTTCCGTTCAAGCTACTCTATTCTTTCAATTAATTCTGGGCCATCATAGATAGTTCTCTCTCTTTATTGATGTCATTTATTACCCTTCTTTCTCACTGAGAGTCGACAGATTATAAAATACTAAAAAAAAATTCAATCAGACAGATCCATCCAATAAAAAATGCAACCGTACCAGAATTACAGAATTAGAAAACAACACAAGCAGAAAGCTGTCTAAGGCATGACGTACTATAAACGACACACAGTACGGATTACCAAGGGAGAAGAAAGTACCCCAAGTTTGTTTGGAGAAGGTTATGGGGTGACATGATAGCCATGTTTAAATATTGGAAGGGATGCCATGTTAATGAGGGAACTAGTTTGTTCTCTATTGCTCCAGAGACTAGGACACAGAGTAATGAATTTAAACTAAGAGAAAAACGGTTCCACCTAAACATTACGAAGAACTTTCTGACGGTGAGGGCGGTTCGACGGTGGAATGTGCTGCCTCGGAGGTGGGGGGGTGGGGGTGGAGTCCCCGTCTTTGGAGGTCTTTAAGCAGAGGTTGGATGGCCATCTGTCAGAAGCACTTTGATTGTGGGATCCTGCATGGCAGGGGGCTGGACTGGATGGCCCTTGTGGTCTCTTCCAACCTTGTGTGATTTTGTGATGTTTTTGTGAAGTTACAGCCGTAATTAAAGCCCCTGCTCCACAGTAAGATTTTTGCCTTAACTTTCAACCTGCTTCAAACTAAGATGAATCCTTTTTAGCATATAAGCAAATCAGAGCCTGAGAACAAGTGATATGTCTTCTCTTGGGAAAACTGATGGAGCAATCTTGAACAGAGATGAAGCCAGTGGGCTTAAAATGGGTGTAATTCTGCACAGGATTAGAATATGAGTAACCAACAGACCATCCTAAGCAAAGCGTCTCAGCCGCTTGCACTGAACACCTATACAGACTTACTAAATTTCAAGCCCAATGAAATCAAAATTCTACCGACATCCCCCTCCCTCACACAGTTATGGATCAATGTCCATTTTCTCCCCAAACAAGGAGACTCTTACCTGTAAGGCCCGAGTTCTTCCTCAGTGCACCAGAAACGGCTCTTAATAGGTATTGTACATCCGTACAGGACAGTTTGGTCAACCTTTGCAAATCTGCTCCTGAAAGATTCAAAATCTCTTTGACAGATCTTAGGTTAGCTGGAATGAGAAAAATGATTAGATATAACCGGTTTCATTTCTTTCCCCATATATAAAATGTCTGGTTTTAGCCCTTTGACTGTTGTAGCAAAAGGAAGTTGATGCATCTATTTCTTGGTAGACGCAGATCTCACTCGGAGTATTTCAACTTAAGCTGTGATTTCATATTATTCATGCTTTTCTGAAGAGGCGCCACTGAATTTCACAGAACTTACACTTGAGGAAGCACACAAAGGATTCTAAGACTTTCAGTGCAATCCTAAGCATTTATGTCCTTTTGTCTACTGATGTCAATGGATTTAGAAGGGTGTGCCTCTGCTTAGGATCACAATGTTAAATTGCAAAATTAAGAACATCTTCCATGGAATAAGCCCCATTGGCCCTGACCTGGGTGGTGCAAGCTGGATCGATCTCATCAGATCTTGGAAGTTAAGCAGGGTTGTCCCTGGTTAGTACTTGGACCACCCAAGGACCACTTAGTACTTGGACCACCAGGGTTGTGACATGGAGGCAATGTCTCTTGCCTTGAAAATCCTACTGGGCTGCCACTAAGTCGGCTGCGACTTGACAGCAAAAAAACAACAAGCCCCATTGAACAGACCTGAACACAATTCCAAGCAGAGCTGCTTAGAACTTCTCTTTTCGTCAACTAACTGCCAACTTCGCTGGGATTAGGCATACCTAACTTTGCATAGAAGTCAACAGCCGGCACCTCTCAGCACATGTACTAAAGCAGAAGTGCTGTAGAAACAGGTGGGATTTATTTTTCAGTAAACATAAACAGCATCAGATTGGAAAGGTAAATAAACCTTTCCAATAAGCAGTAGGGTTGCCAGCTCTGGCTTGAGAAATTCCTGAAGATTTTGGGTGAGCCTGGGGAGGGCAGGGTTTGGGGAGGGACCACAGTGGGGTATAGTGCCATAGAGCAGGGGTATCAAACTCAATTGTTACGAGGGCCAGATATGACATAAATGTCACTTGGTTGGGCTGGGACATGCCTTGCCAGCCCAGACTGGGGGGGGGGGGAGTTCGCTGCCTTGTGGGCCGGATAAGAGCTCTCAAGGGTCCAAAGTTTGACACCCCTGCCATAGAGTCCACCTTCCAAATCAGCCATTTTCTCCAGAGGAACTGATCACTGTAACGTGGAGACCAGTTGTAATTCTGGGAGATCTCCAACCACCACCCGGAGACTGGCAACCCTAAGATGCTGCAGCCTATCCAGCCATGAACTCCGGTGACGGCTTCCCCAAGCCAAAAAAGAACATAACAAAACTCAAGTCTAGATCTTAAACCCACGATCACAGGGTGTGTAAATGTGAGAGCAGGAATTCAGGAGATCAGTTACCTTTTTTAATAGCTGCAATCACTCTGGGGTTCATGTCGAGCTGATCCCAATCCATTTCTTGAAAAACACTGTGCCACACGCCGTTCTGCAATAGGGCAGAAAGAGCAACGGTAGATAAAACAGAGAGCAAAAGGAGAGGTGGCAGAAGAGATTGGGATTAGGCATACCTAACTTTGAGTGGGAAAGTTTTTAACAGGTTGCTCCCATGGAGGGCTGTTGGGATCAAGCCAGCACTGTCTCAGGGACCATTCAGCTTGGACTCAGCCAGTATCGATGACGTCACCTATAATCTCCTCCTGTGCTGCTCCAACCTGAGTACCCCTTCCACTTACTCCTGAACTGCTTTTATAACCTAATCTGCCCCAGTAAGGTGGCAAACGTCAATACGAGCCACACTCCCTGATCCAACATGTTGCAGCCAATAGGCCTTCCTTAGTGGAACAAATTGTTAAAATACACACTAAAAAGGACAACGGTTTGTAATACAAAATACAGCGTTTCTGACCCAGCTCTACAACAAACCCCAGTTTGTTAGCTCGATAACCCCCCCTGCATTAATGGAACAGATTAGGCCCTTCAAGAATAACCTTTTCCAGGTTGTTAGAACTGGTCCCAATATCTCAGTATGCAAGGCCAGGGTGCATCGTAGCTCTATGGTGCGCATATCCACGTTTAAGGAGGTTGCATTTTGCTTCCTGAAGGGCCACTGCTGACCATTTTTTCCCCTTCATTTCCAATCAGAAGCCGCCATGCCCAAATCCCACCGGCGAGACCTGAAGTTACCTTAATTTATTGTTTTCCACCACGTTGCAATGCACGCCTAAGTCGCTTTCTCCGCTACTTGCTCACAAGTGGACGCGGCATCGGCAGGAAACCAAACCTCAAGCACCCCAACCAACTTTCTAACAGGCCCCCCATTCAAACCACACCTCCCCAAAACCAGCAAAACTGCCGCCAAGTCCTTGGGCTACGAATGCTCTGGGCCCGCGAAAGATGCTAGCCAATCGCAGAGCGCCGAGAGGAACGCCTGGCCAATCCGCTACGAGAAAGCGGCTTGCGCCCCTTAGAAGCCGCTCCCTTCTCTCGCCGCTGAACTTCGCTCCCGCCCTCAGGCCCGAGGGGCGACTAAACAGCGCATGCGCGCTCACTCCCTCCATTCGCAGAACACGCCTTGGCGAGGCGGACGATTGGCTGAGAGGGCCACATCGAGGGGGCGGGGCGCTCTGCCCGCCCTGTTGTCTGCGGGGCAAAAAAAAAAAGCAACAACCTCCGCTCTCCGTTTTTATTGGCGCGCCGTCTTGCCCGTCTTCGAAGGGGCGGCGCTGATTGGCTAGCCCTTCGTGGGCCAGTGGCTTGGGCGCGTCGCCTTGTGGCGGCGGCGGTGGCGGCGGCTGTGAGGTGAAAATGTCGGGCCGGGAGGCCCCCGATGGCAAGAAGTTGGTCCGCTCGCCCAGCGGGCTCCGGATGGTGCCTGAGAGTCGGGCCGCGCGGAGCCCCTTCGGCCTCGAGGAGCCGCCGTGGGTGCCCGACAAGGAGGTAACGGCGCGGGGCAGCCTCAGCCGCTCCCTCCCCTTCAGCCTCCGCCCTGACCCCCCCCCCGGCCTCCCGTGGGCCGCATCTCCGTCGGGCTTTCTCCGCCAGGGCGGCTTTTCCTCGCCTCCCCATCCCTGGGGATCGCTTTCTGAGACCGCTGGTTATGCCTTTGCATTAAAAAATATATATATCTCCCTGCAAGTAGAAAGCTAGCTCTGCAGGGAGAAGTGTTTTCTTTCTGTGCTTGCGCTGGTTATGCCTTTGCATTAAAAAAAATCTCCCTGCAAGTAGAAAGCTAGCTCTGCAGGGAGAAGTGTTTTCTTTCTGTGCTTGCGCTGGTTATGCCTTTGCATTAAAAAAAATCTCCCTGCAAGTAGAAAGCTAGCTCTGCGGGGAGAAGTGTTTTCTTTCTGTGCTTGCGCTGGTTATGCCTTTGCATTAAAAATATATCTCCCTGCAAGTAGAAAGCTAGCTCTGCAGGGAGAAGTGTTTTCTTTCTGTGTTTGCGCTGGTTATGCCTTTGCGTTAAAAAAAAAACATCTCCGATTTTTTTTTGATTTTTTCAAAAAAAATCAAAAAAATTTGGAAAAAAATAATAAAAGAAACAAATAATTTGATTAATAGTAAAGTGAAAAGAAAACCATTATTTTGTTTACTGGGAATACCCACAAACGATATTCATGATCGGGATAGGATTATTTGTCAATATAGTTTTGCTGCTGCAAGGATTGTGATAGCGAGAGTATGGAAACAAACAAGTAAACCCTCAATTACAGAATGGAGAGAGAAAGTGTGGTTATATATGAGGATGGCCAGATTAACAGAAATTCTGCATGGAAATGATTTGGAAGAATTTAAGTTAACATGGTTTAAGGCTACCTCATATTGGGATAAGTTGGCAAAAATGGATTTTACTTTGTTATTTAGTGAGCTATAGAAAATTATTTTTTAAGCAATATTAGAATTTAGATAATTAATAAATAAAGCTACCGGACACTTCTATGGAAGTCATGGTGATGGGTCACTTTTGGTGGGTGGGGGGAAAGGGTATTTTTCTTTTGATGAATGTATTAAAAAATGAAATGTATTCAATATGTTATGTGAATACCCTTTTATATCTATATATGTATTTTTTTCTTTTTTTTTCTTTTCTTTCTTTTTTGTATTGTAAAATTCAATAAAAAATTATATTAAAAAAAAATCTCCCTGCAAGTAGAAAGCTAGCTCTGCAGGGAGAAGTGTTTTCTTTCTGTGCTTGCGCTGCTGGCTTTTTGTTTGCAGGGAGGTTTCCCCCCCCCTCTTTCTAATGCAGTGGTTCCCAACCTTTTTTTGACCAGGGACCACTAGGGCTTTTTTGTTCGGTGCAGGGACCCCAAGGTTCAAAATAAAAATTCAGAGAATTTGAAAATAAACTTTAATCATAACTGTTAGTTAAACATTAAACTTAGAATAATATTTGAATATATATTTTTATAATAGAGAACTTTTAATTGAAAATATTAATTTATTATGGGTGGATAATGTCGTTTCGCGGACCTTAATTTAGTTCTCACGGACCCCCGGTTGGGAACCAGTGTTCTAATGCAAAGAAACATTTTTATTTTGCAATCTGGGCAATTGTTCAGCTGTAAAGTGCCCAGGTTAGCCTGATCTCGTCAGATCTCAGAAGCTTAGCAGGGTCAGCCCTGGTTAGTATTAGGATGGGAGACCACCAAGGAAGTCCAGGGTAGCTGTGCAGAGGAAGGCACTGGCAAACCACCTCTGTTAGTTAGTCTCTTGCCATGAAAACCCCAAAAAGGGGTCGCCATAAGTTGGCTGCGACTTGACGGCACTTTACACACACACAAAGTGGAGTAGAACAGCAGGGTAATGTGATCTGCTTGTTTTGTTTTCGAACATTTTTTTCTTTTCGCAATTGTACATTGGACATTTTTATCTTTTCCCTTTCTTCCCCTTTCTGTATCCCTTTGATTATAAAATTTAAAAGAAGAAGAAGAAACACATAGGAATCTGCCAGCATGCGAAGATAACACAGGGATTGGGAGGAAAATGGGAATGATGGCAGTGGGGGAGAATTTTTTGTCCACGCAGATGGACTTCATTGCTGAAGAATGTCACAGAAGGAGAAGGGAGGTGGCACCGCAAAGGTCTTCTGGGAGGGAGGTGAGGCAGAAAGGGAGGAGGTTGTTATAGGGAACAGGATATGGTGGATGGTGGTGCAGCTGGAACAGCAAAAGCTTGCATGCAGAGTTAGATGGAGATACTGTGGTTTGTTTTCTTGTTTACATAACTTATATCCTGCCTTTCTGCCCTTTTAAGGTCCTTCAAGGCAGCTAACAATTAAAAAAATGCATGATAAAATTGCACTACAAAACCTTTAAAATCATTAAAACAATCTAAGAAAAGACCTAAAAACCCAAATTAAAAACAAAACATTAAAAACACTGGTAAGGAAGGAGGGATGACTGAAGGAATGGTTAGAGAGGTCTTGGGGAGGAAAATCCATCAAAACCTATGAAGAATGGAAAAGAAAATCCAACAAAGCTTACAGAGGATGGGATAGGGGCTTTTGCATTGTGTATGGATGGAGTTAAGGGACATGGTTGTATAGTTTGGGCAACAAGAGGGTGAATTATTTTGGTGGCAGAGTTTTGGATGAGATGGAACAGCAGAAACGGAGACAGGCCAGGGTGTGAGATGAGTAGAACATCGACCGGAATTTTCGCCATAGGGCAGTGGAGTGGAAAGGTTATTTGACAGGGAGAAACAATGTGAACAGGTGATGAGTGGACGAACTATGGGGAGTGAAGGAAAAGAAGGAATCAAAACAGAGGCTTTGTGCCTTAGTATGAAAACCCCAAAAAAGGGGTTGCCATAAATCGGTTGCGACTTGTCAGCACTTTACACACACACACAGTGAGGTAGATAGTGAAGTTATTAGATGTATATCAAAATGAAGATTTAAGGGGAAAGTGGGATGTTTGGCCTTAGACATGGTCAGCTTGGTGGAAGAGCTTGGCTTGTCATCTATGTACAGAGGATGGGATTTGTTGAGGACACCAAGGAATAGTATGTAGGGAACCTGAGGAACTCTTTAACAGGAAGCTTCCCCCTTTAGAAAGGCTGAATGAGTAATTCCACAAAGTTGGGAGAGTGTTGTATTGATACCCATTGCAACCACATGGACGCACAAAGAAAGGGAGTTCTGTTAGCGGAAGAAGAGTTGCTGAGCAATGAATGCAACGGGGACCCTGTGGGGCACTTATGCAATGCTATGCTTGCTTCATGAAATACCAGCTGTTGTGAAAAGGGAACCAGGAAGTGTAGCCTCCGATAGAAACAGCACTGCAGAGGAGGTGTGGAACGTCCCAGTTTTCTTTCCAACTTCAGTTTCAGCTCCAAAATGAGTTGCCATAGGCATAACAATTTTCCAAGTTAGTTAAGCCTTCATTGAGTTATTAGTGGCTGCTGCCTCAAGGGAGGTTTGCGATACTTTTTGTACAGTCTGCAGCAGATATTATAGGAATGCGTTGTGTTCACACCTTTGTTTTCAAACAGCAGTAACATCACCAGTAGCATATCTTGATTTGGTACTGTGTGTGGTGCCAGCTTTGCTTATTCCTCACTTTGTTGTTAGTATGGACAATATTGCCTAAAATGGTGGTGGTGGAAAATGCCGTCAAGTCACAGCTTACGTACGGCAACACCATAGGCTTTTCAAAGCAAGAGATATTCAGAGGTGGTTTGCCATTGCCAGCCTTTGTGTAGCGAACTGTGTTTGTCTCCCATTCAATTGCCAACCAGGGCTCTTCCAAAATCTGACGAGATTGGGTTAGCCTGAGCTAATCAGGCTACCTAAAATTCAGTACTGCTCTGAGGAACCAGAAAAACAAGGGCGTAAATGTAGTTTGATGCCCATAGTCTGATTTATATATGGTCTCAACCCTGAACATGTTGGCTAATACACTTGCATTATGGTGAACACATGAAGCTGCTTGATACTGAATCAGACCCTTGGTCCATCAAAGTCAGTATTGTCTACTCAGACAGGCAGCAGCTCTCCAGGGTCTCAGGTAGAGGTCTTTCACATCACCTACTTGCCTAGTCCCTTTCACTGGAGATGCCGGGGATTGAACCTGGGACCTTCTGCATGCCAAGCAGATGCTCTACCACTGAGCCACAGCCCTCTGTGCTCTGTTGACAGGGCAGGTAATATTTGCATTAACTTCTTGACAGTCAGGTGGTATGGTGCTTGCTCTTTGCCCATTGGCTTCCCTTTTGAGTCAGAGTACATAACAGCAAAGTCCCTAAAAATGGGGAGCCCCGGAGGAAAGGCTGATGGTGGCTTTCACTTCATATTTCTTTGTATGTTCCCTATTTTTTCCAAACTGTGTTTAATTTTCATAGGTTCTTTTAAAAACGAAACACTGGAATATCCCCATGCCCAATGCACTAAAGCAGCGGTTCCCAAACTTTTTGAGTCAAGGAGCACTTTTCAGGAGAAAAATTTGTCACGGAGCACTCATTTTCGCCTAGCACCTATATACTAAACCAAATGACAGTAATATTTTTCTTCTTTTTTTTTTTTATAATAATTTTATTGGTTTTTATAATACAAATTTTCCATGATAGTAAACAACAATAAAAGCAATATGAAATTCAAAATCAAAATTCTAACTCTATGTTGTTATAATTTCTTGAATTCATAACAAAAAAAACAAATTAGAGGAAAATTTATGACTTCCCCATCACCTCTCTCCGCCTCTTAATAAAATATTCATCCCATCGTAATTGGTCTGATCTTAACTTATAAATTCATTTAACTTTCATAGAACATTTTCTAGTAATCTAAATGATTATAACTCTTACTATTAATTGTATCTTCTAGATCAGATTAATAAGTATTCTTCCATTTTCCCCAGTTTTAATTCATATTCACAGTATTTCATCCAATCCTCCCATTCCCCTAAGAATCGAACTTTGTCTTTTTCATTTAAAATGGCTGTAAGTTTTGCCATTTCCACCAATTCGAACATTTTCCCAATCCAGTCTTTTTTCTCGGGAATTTCTGCCCCCTTCCATTTTGCTGCATAAAGCAGTCTCGCAGCTGTTGTAGCATAAATCAAAAAAGTTCTTTGTATTAACAAGTCGTCAGGTATCATACTTAATAGCATCATTTCTGGTGTTTTGGGTATATTTTTTTGTACTATTAGTCTCAGTTCATTGTATATCATATCCCAAAAGTCTTTAGCTTTATCACAAGTCCACCACATATGGTGAAAGGAACCAATTTCCTTATTGCATTTCCAACATTTGGGGGATGTCACTTTATATATCTTTGCCATCTTCTTAGGTGTTAAATGCCATCTATACATCATTTTATAAATATTTTCTCGAATTGATTGCGCATTTATTCCTTTCAAGTCTTTTGACCAAAGTCTTTCCCATTTGTTTAAAGGAATATCATGTCCAATATTTTGAGCCCAATCAATCATAGTTGGTTTAATTGTCTCCTGCTCACAATATAATGTTAAGAGTAGATTGTACATTTTAGAGATCAATTTCAGATTGTTCTCTAGTAACATCTTGTGGAAAGGGGACTTTTCTTTAGAAAATCCATTTTTCATATCTTGTACAAAAACTGATTTAATCTGACAATATTGCAACCATTGTAAATCCTCTTTGAGAAATTGAAATTCCTTTAATGAACATTTTTTCCCCTCCCAATTAATTAATTCCTGGTAGATTATGAATTTGTCCGGTCTAAGTGGTCGAAGTGTTAGCATTTCTTGCGGTGAAATCCACATCGGAGTTGTTGGTTCCAAAATGTGTTTGTATTTCATCCAGATGCGCAGTAGAGAGGACCTGATTATATGATTCCTAAATGATGCTTGTATCTTAATTTTATCATACCATAAATAGCCATGCCATCCACTAATATTATTAAAGCCTTCAAGCTCCAATAAACGTGTATTTGATAAGGTTATCCAGTCTTTTAGCCATGTTAAGGCTACCGCTTCAGCGTAAAGTTGAAAGTTTGGTAGTGCTAAGCCTCCTCTAACTTTAAGGTCCACCAGATATCTATAAGCAATCCTCGGTTTTTTCCCTTGCCAGATGAAATTTAAAATGTCTTTCCTCCAAGTATCAAAGTATTTAACATGTGATATTATAGGCAAGTTTTGGAATAAGAAGAGCATCCTTGGTAACACATTCATTTGAATTGTTGAAATACGTCCCAATAGTGACAACTTTTTATTTGACCAAATAATCATATCAGTTTTTATTTTACCCCATAATTTAAGATAGTTGTTGGTTAACAATTCTTTGCTCTTCGCTGAGATCCAGATTCCCAAGTATTTAACTTTATTGGCCTTCTCCCAACCTGTAAACGTACTGAATTCCTGTTGTTCTATTTCTGATAAATTTTTGAATATTGTCTTTGTTTTTTCTTGATTGACTTTAAATCCCGATATTTCCCCAAAGTCGTCCAGAGTCTCTTGTAGTAACTTCATTGATTGTGTTGGGTTTTCCAGAATTAACAGGAGGTCATCCGCGAATGCTCTCAATTTAAATTCATGTTTTTTAATTTTTAGACCACGAATGTCCTCCATACTCCTTAGTTTACAACATAGTGTTTCCAACACCAACAAAAATAATAACGGAGACAAAGGACAGCCTTGTCTAGTTCCTTTCTTAATTTGACAATTTTCCGACATTGATTCATTCACCAAAATTTTCGCATGTTGGGATGTATAAATGGCTGATATACCTTTCAAAAAACGGTCTCCAAAATTTAATTTTACCAATGTTTTTTCCATAAAGTCCCATGAGACCATATCAAAGGCTTTTTCCGCATCCAAAAATACAAAGGCGGCTGATCGTTGTATATTCTGGTCATAATATTCTAATGAGTCCAATAAGATTCTTATATTATCTTTAATTTGCCTTCCTGGAACAAAGCCCGCCTGATCTTCATGTATAAGGTCTTTGATGAATTTTCTTATCCTATTCGATAAGATCGAGGCATAAATCTTATAGTCCACATTTAACAACGAAATAGGTCTATAATTTGATGTTCTTTCTGGGTCTCTTCCTTCCTTGGGTATCAACGATATGTATGCATGCGACCAAGTTTCTGGGGCTACTCCCTTATCCAAAATTGTATTGCAAAGTGATACAAAGAAGTCTGCTAAGTTGTCCCTAAATGTTCTATAAAATAAAGCAGTTATTCCATCTGGTCCAGGTGTCTTATCCGTCTTTTGTTTCATTATTGCTTCTTGTATTTCTTCCCTTGTGATTGGAGCATCTATCCATTCTTGTTGGTCTGTTGAGAGGATATTCATCTGTATTGAACTTAAAAACTTATCTATTTTCTGTTTTGAAATATTTTCTTTCTGATACAGCTTAGTGTAAAATGAAACAAATTCTTTTTGTATATCTGTAGTTGAATGAACTGGTCCTTTAGCAGTTTGAATTTTTGTTATAATCTTCTTCTGAAATGAGTCTTTCAGTTGTGTTGCTAAAAATTTCCCAGGTTTATTAGCATGTTCAAAATATTTTTGTTTGGCAAATTTTAAGTTTTTGTTCATTTCCTCCATTATGACCAAATTTAATTGATGTTTAGATACAGAAATCTTCATTTGTATTTCATTTTTCTCTTCTTCTTGTAACGCCGTAACAAGTTCTTGTTCCAAGTTTTGTAAATCCCAAAGTATATTATTGGTAAATTGTAGTTGAGTTTTCCTCCACGCTGCATGTTTCTGTATCATAAATCCTCTTAGAACTGCTTTAAACGCATCCCACACTATATTCAACGTAGTTTCTCCATTAAGATTGACTTCAAAAAAATCTTTAATCAGATCATATAATTCTTTTTGAATCTTATTTTCCTTTAGAAGTTTATCATTCAATCGCCATCTAAATGCTTGTTTATTGTTCCACTCAAATGTAACCGGATTGTGATCAGAGAAAGTTCTTGGTAAAATATGTATTTTACGTAGTTGCGTAAAAATTGATTTACTAGACCAAATCATGTCTATTCTGGAGTGTGAGTCATGTCTCGCTGAATAAAAGGTATATTCTTTGGCTGTAGTATTCATTGTTCTCCAGATGTCTTGTAATTCCAATTCTGTAGCCATGGTGAAGAAAGTTTTAGGTAAACATCCTTCATTTTCGTCTTTTGCTTTTGATTTTTTATCCAAAATTGGGAGAATAACGCCATTTAAGTCACCCATCAATAAAATCTGGTCATTAGCATACTGAGAGATCAGTTCATGCAATTGTCCATAAAATTTTGTTTTTCCTTCATTGGGAGCATATATTCCTACTACAATCGTCTTTTGCCCCAATATTTTGGTTTTTATAATTACAATTCTCCCTTCGTTGTCTTTATATAGTAGTTCAGGACTAAGGCTAGAATGAGCATATATTACTACTCCCTTAGTTTTTGTTTCGGCCGATGCCACAAATGCTTGTCCAAGCATTTGCCTATCCAAATATTTTTTGTGTTTTTTTGCTATATGAGTCTCTTGTAAACAAATTAGGGAGTATTTATACTTCTGTAGATATTTAAAAATTCTAGCCCTTTCAGTTTTTTCATTCAAACCATTCACATTCCAAGAAATTACTTTTGCCATGGTACAATGATTATTGAAGCAAAATATGCAGTCTATAATTTAGTTCCTCCTGCTGCTCCCTGTGGTTCTTCTTCTTCTTCTTGTTCTTCTTCCTCTTCCTTTTGATCCCCAGTTAATCCTTTAAGATCTGATTTATATTTTCTCAGAAATTTTCCCACATCTGCTGTAGATGTAATTGTCATTTTCATTTCTTTGTAGGTAAAAGCCAAGCCTTGTGGCATAATCCAGCGATATTTGATACCATTAGCTTTCAAAACAGACACAAATTCTTTGTAATTATTCCTCTGTGAGAGTAAATGTCTTGGTATGTCCTTTAATAAAATTAGCGGAATGTCTCCTGCTGACACCGGGTTGTCATAATGCATCTTCATGATTTTATCCTTAATCCTAGTGTCATAGAACACTATCATCAAGTCTCTTGGCTTAGATCTTTTCATTCTAGCAGGTAATGGTATTCTGTATACTCTGTTAATAGCTTGGTTCAATTCTTGTTGATCCATCTGAAACAGGTAAGCCAGATTTGGGATTACAGTTTCTTTGTTGTCTCCCATCATAACTGGAAGGTTGCGCAGACGAAGGTTGGTCTCTCTCACTCTCATCTCCATCATTGCTATTTGATCTTTTACAGTTATCTGATTTAATTGTATTGTTTCAATCTGTTTTTCTTGGCTTACTAATTTTTTCTTTGTATCCTTATGCTCTTCCATCACTTTCTTTATTGATAAGTCCATTGTTTGCATATCTGACTGCATAATGCTCATTTGGGTTTTTACTTCTTTAAGATCTCCTGTTATCACACCCAATTTGTGATCAATAGCTTGAGATGCTTGACCTAGGTTTGTCATCATAGAAGTTAACTGTGCCATCTGTGTAGACATCTGTGTAGACATCTGTTCAAGCTGCTTATTTGTTGCCTCTGTTTGTTTGGCTAGCATATCTTGTAATTTCTTATCCATGGCTAAGACTTGTACTGAGTCCTTCAATTTAGTATAGGCAGGGCTATGCAATGAGCCAGAACGGGGTCGAGTTCCAGACATTTACATTGGAATAAGACTGGTAAAAGTCATGTCTTCAGACAGGGCCCTCCAGGTGGTAGTTAATAGAAGGTAGTTCAATGATCAGCTTGATAATTTTTTCGGGTTGAAAAGAGCTAAACTTGGCTTTAAAACAGCTTAATAAAGTTTTGAAATACCAACGAGTTTTATTGGACGCTCTAGGTCGGGTCTACCAGGAAGTATTCCGGAAGTTGTATTTGCCGTGGACCTTCTACCGCCTCATCTCGATGGTTGTTTCCTTTAGGAACTATTTCTGTGTAACTCAAGTGCGACGCGTATCCGGTCCTCCAGCTTGCTTCCTGTTGTTGTGACTCAGATGATAGAGAGGGTGGTATAGAGGGGCTTCCGGTCTGATGAATCCCTTGCTGCTAACGTGGCAGGAAACTCTTTTTCACCAGAAAATCAGGAAGAAATTCACCCTCCCCTTCCCTCGAAGTTGCTTCTCATTGGTGGAAATTTTAGTCCATCATCTAAGCGTCCTTCCAACTCTTTGTTTTGATTTAAGCTGATCTGTCTGATAAGGCTCCTGCCGCTAATCCTGATGGAATTTACGAATCAAACTTTCCCGATTGAGATAAGGGAGGAGCAGGGGCACTGGGAATATCTTCATCTACCCCCCAGTTATACGGTGATGCCAGTAAAAAAACGAAGGGTTCTTTGTACTCACTTGGGCATCGAGAGGTGAGGTTCTTTTCTTAAAATAGTCCTTGTGTTGGTGTTAAGGTGGTGGAGGGTAGAGCCTTGTGCCAAAGCTGCGTTTTGGCGATTCCTTTCCCTAATTGCCCTCGCAGGACCGGCGTCCAGAGCTCTGGGGGACTTATAAAAGCTCCCTCAGAGTCTTTGGGAGGTCAAACTGCGTTTGCGGGCTGCAGGGAATTCCTGCTGTCCGACCCACTTGCAAGGGTCGGATTGGGGTGCATATATCACCCCTAAATTAGCGCAAACTTGGATTTCTCTCAGGACAGCCTGAGAGAACGTCGTACTCATCCCAGCACACCACCGGAAGTCTGACAGTAATATTTTTCTTTCCAGTATCTTCACGGAGCACTGGGAGATGTTTCGCGGATCACCAAGTGCTCCATGGAGCACAGTTTGGGAACCGCTGCACTAAATAATGCCACTGTCCTTAATGGGCTGGATCTAGTGTACCACTTGTGGCACTCTGCTTATCCAGAGCCCACCGCTGCCAGGCCAGGGTTCAGGGGACTTCCTGCAACAGCACTCAACATGATGTGGGGCTTTGCAGTGGGCAAGGGCATCAGTGAATATCTCACACACACACACAACCTACCAGTTTAGGCGCCCTTCTGCTGGAATAAAAACTAGTATTGGGTTGAGCTCATTGCTTACACAGGGAATTTAGATCACGCGCTAAAGCCTAAATTATTCTAAATGGTTGATGGAATATCTGCCAGTCTTCTTCCCTTGCTGATGCCCCTTTCTCACTGGAGTTCACTGCCCTTTCTGCTGTTTATGTGTGAATCAGTGTGCTGGAAAGGCAGCTTGGCTCGTGTCAAAACCAGACAAACCTAAAAAAGCTCAGTGCATTTGTTTTTCCAGACCTAAGACTTGCCCAGCATTTTTGTTTCAGGTGACAATTTTTGTCAAATTGATCATGGAATAGGGAGAGCTGGGGGGCATTTTTTTTTTTTTTAGTAAGAAAGTAATGCTGCATTTGAATAGCGATTCCAGTAGTATGTTGGCAAAATGTTCTTACTCAGTGAATTGAGCAGTACCAGCGGGTATGCAGAAGGCAGGCTTTGGAGCTGCCAGAAGCATGCCAGAATTCTCATCGCAAAAGTCTGTGTGCATTTCTGTGAAAGCAAGATAAAACTTCTTTCTTAGATCTTCATCACTGCTAACCTGCTTCTCTTGGATAGTGTGTTATCATGTATACTATTCACTAATGAGTGTGTATTCACTGCAGAAAGATTGCAGGAAAGTAAGCGTGCTGTAGTTTTATTTCCTATACTGGTAATCACTAATTGGATTTGATCCACTAGCTCGTAGTGGCTTATGCTGGGGAACCTTTTTGGTCTTGAAGCAGCCCAACTGCTTATGAATCGGCCAGTGTTACTTACCAAAGATGCATGTGTGCATTGTTTTTCCAGAGAAGGGTTTTTGCTTTTCCAGCCAGCAGTGGTTGGATTGAGCTCCTGAAGACAATGCTTACTTTCAGTTGCGTGCTTTGTCCTGCAGCGGAGCCAACTTCATAAGATCTGGCCAGTGGTTTTATCATTCTGCTTCTGCAACCAGGCTCTTTCTACCACCATTCTTTTCTGTCCAAAACTCACCTAAATCGGCCTCTGCAGCCACACAATTAGGTCTGGGGCTTGAACAAATGTTAATTTATAAATCCGGGTGGTTTGTTTATTTATTTATTTATTTTATTTACAGTCTGCCTTTTTTCACCGAGACTCAAGGCAAATTATGTAGTGTAATTCAGCAGGATGGGACAGCCAGTAAACAGTGTGAAAGGGCTAGGATTGCAGAAATCTGAAACAAACCATATGAACTAAGGTGACATGTTAAAACAAGTGCAGAAATTACATGGCAGGATCATTCCTACAGTAACAGATGGTATATGCTACACACAGTAGTATAGTCCACAACCCTTGCTCAGAGCATCTTTCTGAACCATTCCATTACAGTATATGTTTTTACCTGTTTGAAAGTGCCCTCCTTAATAATTCAGTTTTGTGTAGTTCACAGAATGCTAGGAGAGTGGGAGCCTTCCTGACCACATCAGGCATACCTTTTCTAAAGATGACCTGCTTTACCTGAAGCTTGTTCTCCTGGTCTATTTAGAGCCAGCGTGGTGTAGTGGTTAAGAGCAGTGATTTGGAGTGGTGGACTCTGATCTGGAGAACTGGGTTTGATTCCCCACTCCTCCACATGAGCGGTGGAGGCTAATCTGGTGAACTGGATTTGTTTCCCCACACCTACACTCAGCTGGGTGACCTTGGACTAGGCACACTCAGTCCCACCTACCTCACAGGGTGTCTGTTGCTTGGAGGAGAAGGTGATAGTAAGCTGGTTTTATTCTTCCTTAAGTGATAGAGAAAGTTGGCATATGAAAATCAACTCTTCTTCTAGCCTTTGTATGTATGTAAAGTGCTGTTAAGTCACAGCTGACTTACAGCAACCCCAGCAAGGCGCTTTCAAGGCAAGTGAGAAGCAGAGGTGTTTTGTCATTGCTTTTCTCTGGTCTGGCCTTTGCCTTTGGTTAATATTTCCATTTTTTAGATAGATAATCAGCAGTAGAATCTGGATCAGTATTATCTATCTTATTGTTGACCTGCAGGATTAAAGCACTAAATATTGATGGGGGGAAGGCATAGTTTAGGATACGGTGAAGTTACTGTGTGTATTTGGTGAACTGTTTTGCATTTAGCCTTGGTGTTAGAGACTGCCTTATCAAGTGCGTGGTGTTTACAGTGCTGACAGACCCAGGGTTTATCTCCCATAATCATTGCACCCTGGCATCTCCTGAAAAGTCCTGGCTTGTGTTTAAGTGTTTCGCCAGTAACCGTGGATAACTCCACTGTGTTTTGGCTTTGCAGCAGAGGCCCACAGGAGTATTAACTAGCAGATCAGTCGGTCACATCTGGACAGAAATTATAGCCAAGCCATTGTAGGGCCAGTTGTCTCTACAGTTCGTACTTGAATCAGTTTCAAACTTGTCAGTGATCTTAGTTACCCAACAAGGGATTTTAATTCTGTAATGAGTTTAGCAATCATGAACATGGGTTTGAAAAAAATGTTCATTTAATGGAATACAAGAGACAACACTGGAAAATTGTTGGCAATATGTTCTCCTTAAGGCATGCAGTGACAGTCCTAAGGTTTAAGAATCTAGTAAAATGCAGTTTGCCTGCTCAGCTAGAGAAGATGGGAAATATTTTGGTACCCTTATTAGCTTGTTCTCTTTATCTTCTCACAGTTGCCTATTTTGTCCTTCTTATGCCCATTGTACACTCCTCCTCCCCCCCCCCCATGCCTGGGTACCAACCTGCTGCTTTGTGGATTTCTTTATCTTTGCAAAGCGTTCCTGAGAGTCCTATTGCAAAAAAAAAAAATGTTTTACAGGTTTTGTTTTAATTCCATGAACACTTTGTAGGAAAAAAATGATTTCCATCAGGCTGATGCTGCGCAGCTATCAGAGTTCTTTGAAAGAAGCCATAGCTGTTAACATTGCTTCCAAATGTGTTTCTAATTTGTAATTTAGATGTGCCCCCAAGAGAGTAGTTCTCTGCCTAGAATACATAGTTCTTGAAATAGAAGTTCGGCGGGACTTTGGATTCTCTCCCAAGCTGTTGTTTTTCTCCTACCGGTTTCTTTAGTAGGGTGTACACTATTCACCATGGGGATCAGAGACTGGGATGGAGTAGTTTGAGAAGAAAAAAACATACGAAGGATGCTAGTGAAGCATTTTAAGGGGTTTGGGGTTTGCATGCTATCTACATTTGCACATTCTTTTACTTTTGGGACCAGATGACGGAGTATATTCACATATTTTTTCCTTACTGTCTTTCTAGTGTCCCAGATGCATGCAGTGCAGTACGAAGTTTGACTTCATAACCAGAAAGGTAGGAAAACATAAGGTTTTTTAAAATAGCTTTTCATGCTGTAGTTTAATTAAAACAAGACTTCTCTAACCCACTTGTTAGAGCCGCCGCAGTGAAAATTGCATCGGATGCAAGCACGGTCATGACACCTATGGTTGAATTGCTATTTTTGGTCGCAGGATGGATCGGAGACGTCTTGTGAACCAAGCAAGTTACTGGGATTGATTTCTACAGTCTTCCCTCAAAAGTTCTTTGTGCTCCCCCCACTCCCCAAGCTGCTACTGATTGCTATAGCAAGAAGAGGTAATTGGCCAACCCCCCACTCACACACACATGTACCAGCGTGGTGTAGTGGTTAAGAGCAGTGGTTTGGAGTGGTGGATTCTGATTTGGAGAACCAGGTTTGATTCCCCACTCCTCCACATGAAGCCAGCTAAGGTGACCTTGGGCAAGTCCCAGCTCTCTCAGCCTCACCTACCTCACAGGGTGTCTGGGATGAGGGGGAAGGGAAAATGATTGTAAGCCGGTTTGAGTCTCCCTTAAGTGGTAGAGAAAGTCAGCATATAAAATCCAACTCTTCTTGTGTGAGTAGAGCGAGCTCTTAGAACAGAGCAAAAGCTCACACAAGAGGGGGCAAGCGTTTTCTGAAATTAGTGTATCTAAATTAGGGAGACCGTTGGTAATGTCTGTAATTGGTAACACAGCCCCAGCACTTATCTTGTATTCATTAGTGTTTTATGAAGAAATGTCACAAACTGTACCTTCTGCATTTTATGGCGTTTTGAACTCTCTGCTTGCTTTTTTCCCTTTATGCCTCTGATTGTGTGCGTGTGCATGGCAGCTGATGGATATGAAACCCAGAAGAGTTAATGTCACAAGACTTCTTTTGTGTGTGCTGACAGATTTAAACAGCTACCCCTCTAGAATCTGAGCAGATTTTAAGGTACTCTGTCCTTTTTTCCCATCAAGTCACAGTTGACTTATGGCAACCCCATAGGGTTTTCAAGGCAAGAGACATTCAGAAGTGATTTGTCATTACCTCCCTCTGTGTTGTGACCTTGGACTTCCTTGGTGGTCTCCCATCTCAATACTGGCCAGGGCTGAACCTGCTTAGCTTCTGAGATCTGATGAGATGGGGCTAGCCTTGGCTATCCAAATCAGGGCAGTTCTGTCCTACAATTAATAAAACTCCTGCAAAGTCACAGGCTGTGGCGATTCTTCAGAAGTCCTATGTACATTAACTAGAAGTGGGGAAAATCAGTAGCAGCAAAGAGTAAGAGTCCAATAGCATCTTAAAGACTAATAAAATTTCTGGCAGGAAATCAGTCAGTTCACATTTTGTTTTGGCTCTAATGTATTGCAAGGTTGAGTACCTAAACGTCATTTGAATTCTGCAGTGTTGAAAATGTAGCTTCCTGCATGCTTCCATGCCTTATCAGAACAGAAAATGGGAGGCCCAAAATGAAATGAAACTACTTTCTGTGGCTATAACATGTGTTCCAGTGTTAATGAACCTGACCTGATCATATCACTTCCATGAGAAGTAGACATAGATCAGTGGTTTCTCTCAAGCGACATAAAAGTGCAGGCACCGGGTCATTACTGACCCATGGGGTGATGTCACATGACATTTACTAGGCAGACTATGTTTACGGGGTGGTTTTTCATGGCCGTCCCCTGCTGTTGACACTTTACTCCCAACAAGCTGGGTACTGATTTTACCAACTTCGGAAGGATGGAAGGCTGAGTCAACCTTGAGCCATCTACTTGCAACCGACTTCAGTCAGGATCGAACTCAGGTTGTGAGCAGAGCTTTTGACTGCAGTACTGCAGCTTACCACTCTGTACCATGGGGCTTGCTTTCAAGCTGTATAGAAGAACCAGAATGGAAACACTTTTCTAGATAAAAATTCTTTCTCTCCCAGAGTTTTTATTTCAGCAGTCATTACATCTCTGTGGCACTTCCTGATAAGGCAACTTTAGGTTATTTTCTTCTCTCTGTCTGCCTGATCTCTTATCGGTTTCAGCTCTGTTACGTGTCACTATTCATATACTGCAGTCGTTGGTTTTTCGTCACAAAGCCCCAACTGTGCTGAAACAGTTTTTCTTCGTCACCCCCCCCTCCCACAGCACCACTGCAGGAGATGCGGAAAGTGCTTTTGCGACAAATGCTGCAGCAAAAAAGTGCCTCTTCCGCGTATGTGCTTTGTTGACCCCGTGCGCCAGTGTGCTGAATGCGCGCTCATTTCTCAGAAAGAAACAGAGTTTTACGACAAGCAGCTCAAAGTGCTCATGAATGGTAAGTGCAGAGCATGAGGCATTGGTGGTTCAGATTTTTTTTTTGACCGTGTAGTGGGCATGAGAGAAAGAACCACATTTTGGAATTCTGTGTTTAAATCGGACATAATCAAATGACTAGATATAATTTTCAATGTGACCTGGAATTCTTTGGCTACCTTCAAGCCAGTATGGGGAACTCTGTTATGGGGAGTGGCAGTGAATCTGTTGCGTGCTTTACCTATAATTTGGTTTAATAACTGTAAAGAAGTGTACAGTACAACCCCTCCACTGCTGGATACAAATAAATACATGTCTTGGTTTGAGGGGGATCATCTGTCTCTGATGCCAGATAAAGCCAATAGGTAGCAAATCTTACTTCTATAGTGGAAGCTGCCATGTTGTGTCTTGTTGGTTTGGCTTGATTTGGTATTCAGTAAACCATTAATTCATGCCATCGTATTCCCTATTACTATGTATGGGTGTGAAAGCTGGGAAACGTTGAGGGCAGCAGGAAAAGAGGAAGACCCAACAAGAGATGGATTGACTCAATAAAGGAAGCCACGGCCCTTAATTTGCAAGATCTGAGCAAGGCTGTCAAAGACAGGACATTTGGGAGGACATTGATTCATAGAGTTGCCATGTGTCGGAAGCGACTTGACGGCACTTAACACACACAAACCATTAAAAGCAGAAGGAAGTGGTAAGGAACGATGGTTCTTCCTTCTATGATGAATGGATTTGTGGATGACCTTTCTACCCCAGTTCACATTCCTGCATTCAACCTGTACAAGTCCCACTCGCTGCTTATGAATATAGTTGGAGGAGATGTTGGGGTTTGCCCTAAAAACAGGTCTTTTTCTGAAATAACTTGCCCAACTCTTAACAAGGGCAGTAGTGCTTAAGAGTGACATGAAATTTAGCATACTTGGTGTAGCTTGAACAGGATCTTTTCTTGGCACTACTTCAAAATGTTACTTTAAAAAAAATTAAAATTCAGTGTAATGATTTTTGGTTCTGCGTACAAGAAAGCAGAAGGTAACAAGTTTTGCATCAGTGGAGAAGCTAATGGCATTATTGTGGTTGCTGAAGAAAGCTGCCCTTTGGTAACTCACTGTTACAACAGAAACAGTATGTGGATCAGCTGAAACACTTCTTCAGTCTTGAGTTTCATGTGTGTCATGGTGTCTACTCTATGTCTTAGGGTAGCCATGTCTTCATACCTCATCGTGTCTTAACAGTGCTGTCCTATAACAGAATTATGCCCTTCTAAACCCATTGAAGTCAACAGGCTTAGAAGGCTCTGGGTTTAAGATTGCAATTGTCAATAACTCAGCATTCTTGCTGTCTTATGCTGCCCAACCCTCCTAGCCCTTCAAAAATTAAGAGCTTGATCTTCCCCACTTCCTACCAAAAAATTAGGGTAGACTTGAGTATTAAACATTTGGCTGTTGCCTAAACAGCAATTCTGTGTCTTCCTTCCCCCACTGTATCTAGTAAATAAAAATTGTTGTGTGCTATTATTGTGCTCAAAGTGCTCCTACACGAGCCGGTATGGTGTAGTGGTTAATAGCGGTGGTTTGGAGCAGTGGAGTCTGATCTGGAGAACCGGGTTTGATTCCCCCACTCCTCCACATGATTGCTGGAGGCTAATCTGGTGAACTGGATTTGTTGCCCCACTCCTACACATGAAGCCAGCTGGGTGACCTTGGGCAAGTCACAGCTCTGTTAGAGCTCTCTCAGCCCCACCTACCTCACAGGGTGTCTGTTGTGGGGAAGGGAAGGTGATTGTAACCCGGTTTGAGTCTCCCTTAAGTGGTAGAGAAAGTCGGCATATAAAAGCCAACTCGTCTGCTTCCTCTATCCCCACCAGGAGCTGTCAGTGAAACAGAGTGGGGAAAATTATGTGGGGGTGATGTTCATGTTTATTTTCTGGACATTGAACCTGAGAAAGAGATGCACGGCTGCTGTTCTTTGGGGATACCCTTGCTCCCCTTGGAGTTCCACGCTTAGTCTTTATTGTCACCTTTGTGTCATGTCTGAATAGCATGCCTTGCTGTGCAGCCAAAGGACCAGGCACACACAACTTCTCTTGGTAAGAACTCGGCTCCCTTGCCTGAACACGTGACCTGCTCATGTAAGGAAACGTGGCTCCATCTTGCCAGGAAGGAGAAGCTGCATGTGACAGTTGTGAAATATTTCTCGGAGAAGAATTTGAACACTCCTGAGGATTTTAGCTGTCACCTTGTCACGCCGCACCTTTGGCTTGGCCTTTCGGTTTGTGTCTGCCTAGCAGATAAAGTTGCAGCAGTGTGTTCATGGCAGCTTTCCTGATTTATTCAAATTTTAATGTGAAACCTGTAATAATAGACAGTTACCGGTAGTTTTTGTTTACTTTGCCATTGTTCTGTTGTCTAGTTCATAGGTGTCAAAGGAATAGAATTGGTAAACTGCAGCATCCTTTTTCTGTTAATGGTACAAATCTTGAGTTCGCTTTATCATGATAGCCTATCATGATAGGCTTTTCAGTTATGAAAGTTGTGAGAGAGCTTAATAAGCTATTAATTCTTATCTACGTGCCCCCTTTTTTCTTGCTGTCAAGTCACAGCTGACGGCAACCCCATGGGTTTTCAAGGCAAGAAACATTCAGAGGTGGTTTTCTTTTGCCTGCCTATGTGTAGTGACCCTGGACTTCCTTGGTGATCTCCCAGCCAAATACTTGCCAGGGCCAGCCCTGCTAAGCTTTAAGATCCAACAAGATCGGGCTAGTCTGAGCTATCCAGGTTAGGGCGCTACCAGCAGTGGGTCTATTAAATTTATCTTCTCTCCTTCTCCCTTCCCCGTCAAGGTGCTACGTTTTTTGTAACTCCAGGGACATCAGAAAAGTCTGAGACAATGGTCTGCCGACTTTCCAACAACCAGAGGTAAGAAGTGTGCTCAGGAATTAAATGGCGTCCATGTACCTGAAATGTTAGTATCCTGATTGTACCAAACGTCCTTTGAAATTATTGTGCAGAGTTAATATGATTTCTGCTTTGTAATCAAGAAACAGATTACAGCTGAAGTGCCTGTTTTGGACATCACATCAGATTTGGGCTTACTGGAGGCTTCCTAAACTGCAGTTTTGGCCTGTGCCTGAGGGGACATGATAGAGGACTATAAAATTAAGGGGAGACATGATAGAGGTCCATTAAATTTTGCAGGGTATGGAGAGAGTGGACAGGGAGAAGCTTTTCTCCCTCTCTCATAATACTAGAATGTGGGGTCATCTGCTGAAGCTGGAGGGTGAGAGATTCAAAACTGATAAAAGGAAGTATTTCTTCTCACAACGCACAGTTAAATTGTGGAACTCCTTGCCCCAGGATGTGGTGATGGCTGCCAACTTGGAAGGCTTTAAGAGGGGAGTGTTCACAGAAGAAAAGAGTATTCATGGCTACTAGTAAAAATGGATAGTAGTTATGCTGCATACCTATTCTCTCCAGGATCAGAGGAGCATGCCGAATATATTAGGTGCTGTGAAACACAGCCAGGATAGTGCTGCTGTAGTCGTCTTGTTTGTGGGCTTCCTAGAGGCACCTGGTTGGCCACTGTGTGAACAGACTGCTGGACTTGATGGACCTTGGTCTGATCCAGAATGGCTTTTCTTATGTTCTTATGGGACGGAGCCTGTTTTCTGACATGTGAACGCAGCCTAGAATTTCGCCAGCCAGGTGAAGGCAGTCCACTAAACTAGCAACTGACTTGCCAAAGCAATTTTGTTTTTTACCAGTCGAGAGTTGAAAGTATCACAAAGTAGAGAACAACTGTCCCCCAAATCCCCACAATAATCTCATGCTTCCCAACAAATCTCCACCGTGAGACCGTCCATCAGGAGGCCTTTGGGAAATACAACGCTTTCGAGTTTTAAACAACCACAGTTTTCTTGGCAGCAAGTTTACAAATGCATTGGGAATTTTCCCCCAGAGATCAAGTTGTTGACTTGTTAAGCTTTACGTGCAAGTAACTAGAGCAGGGGTGTCAAACATAAGGCCCTGCTTATGGTCTACAATCGGTTTCTTTAACGTGTAACTCCCTATGTACAACTTCTTTGTAAATTGAGGATCTGTGAGTCATGTAAACCCTTCACCTGCAGTCTGATGCAGTGGAGCCCAGGTGTATGCCTGACTCCTCATAACCTAACCCTTATTTTGTGTGTTGTTACATTATTATCGTAGTGCGTTTTTGCTTTCGGTTGTGGATCTTGGAGTTCCAGGACTTCCAGCTTGATGTTTGAAAGAAGCCATGTTCTCTACTTTTGTGCAGATATCTGTTTCTGGATGGAGACAGCCATTATGAAATCGAAGTTGCACAGATTTCAACTGTCCAGATTCTTACAGAGGGATTTACTCCTGGAGGTAAACCTTGCAGTGAATTAGTTGCTCCGTATGTAGCCCCTGGCAGTGTTTTGAGCTATACTGGAGGCATGCAGTACCTTGAGAGTGACTGCTTCTGGAAGCCTGTCCTACATTTTTTGGGGGGGTTGAGGTGAGTGGCCCTGACCTGGATGGCCCAGGCTAGCCTGATCTCGTCAGATCTCAGAAGCTAAGCAGGGTCGGCCCTGGTTAGTATTTGGATGGGAGACCACCAAGGAAGTCCAGGGTTGCTGTGCGGAGGAAAGCACTGGCAAACCACCTCTGTTAGTCTCTTGCCATGGAAACCCCAAAAGGGGTCGCCATAAGTCGGCTGCGACTTGACGGCAATTTACACACACACAGAGGTGAGTGTAGATGGCTAATTCTGTGATCTCCCAGTTCAATGGAATGTGCAGAATTGTGAATTGGAAGCCTGCAGCGCCTCACGTTGGCCAAGTCCGTGCATCAGATTCAGTCCTACTACTACCACCCATTTATGGCTTCTTGAAGGCTGCTAGGGCACAAGGTTAATAGCAACCCAAAACAGGCATTATGTCATTCTGTCTCTAGCAACTCCGTGCCCTTGGCTTTCTGTCTCACAGCCCCGGCCCTCTTCTTCCCACATCCTTTCTTTCTCCTTGACCCCTGTGGTAATCAACTCCAGGGGAGAGGCTGAGGCTCAGTGGTAGAGCATCTGCTTGGCGTGCAGAAGGTCCCAGATTCAATCCCCGGCATCTCCAGTTAAAGGAACTAGGCAAGTAGGTGATGGGGAAGACCTCTGCCTGAGCCGGTACCAGTCTGAGTAGACAATACTGACTTCAATGGACCATGGGTCTGATTCAGTATAAGGCTGCTTCATGTGTTCATGTCTTCCCCACCCACCGTTTCCTCTGGGTCCTGCTTTTCAGCTGCCCCCCCCCCCAGCTTCCTAGCACTCCTCTCCCCCTCCCTGCCCAGTAGCATGCAGCACTCTTGAGTCTTTCAGGGTCCCCTCTCACTAGCCCCTCTTCTGATTGCTCTTTCGTCTGCATTTTTCCTTCTGCCTCCTTGTCCCTGGGAGGCCAAACCCCTCTGTTTCTCCACCTCTTGGAACCTCTTCCCAGTCCTCGGCCATTCCTTGCGTGAAGGTTTAATCCTGCTTGAGCTGGACTAAGAAGGACTTCAGAGTTCCCCTGAGCAAAGCCAGAGACAGTTCAGTTGACTGTTGTGGGTTTGCCTGCAGCCTAAGAATGCTTCCGAGAACTGTAGCTGTCATTTAGTTAAAAAAAAAAATTCTAGTTGTCATGGCTGCAGAGATTTAGTAAGAAGGCAACAGAGGCTTGGGAAATAGAAACACAGAGTTGAGACCTCCAGGGTAATGTAGTCCAACCCCCTGCACAATGCAGGAAATTAACACTCCACCCCCCCAGTGACAACTGCTCTGTGCACAGAAGAAGAGGAAAAAACCCTCCAGGATCGTTGGCCAATCTGGCCTGGAGGAAAATTCCTTCCTGACCCCAAACTCTTTCTTCAGGGCTTATGAGTTAAGTCTGTATCAAGGTGAAAATGTCAGTTTGGGTTTCCCTGATCGAGGTTAATGAAAGTGTTGTGAGATAAATAGTCTGTCAACTGTTTGACACCTGCCATGTTCAGCCTTGCAATTAAGGTCACAGATTATTAGCCTACAAATACCACTAGTAGTGAAGCCATGAAAAGATTTTTTTTTTTACATTGATGTGGCTTGAAAAGAACTTAATGAATGTGCGGAGATGGGCAGGTGAAGCTTTACATGCCATGGAGGAAAGTAATATCCTATTAAGCCTCTATTCAAGGGACAAGACACTTTTCTTCAAGCCAGTTGGCAACCCCAACTGCACATCTTGTGCATCTGGGGGAATTTCTGCTTGCCAGTGGTGACCAGGTGATTTTTTAAAAATCACAAACCTCTCAATGTAGGTTATATATTTTGCTGTGGCCATCTAAACTCATGAGCTTTTCCCAGTTTTGTGCCTCTGGGAAGGGTATGTCTGTTATTGGACTAACCTAACAGTAACTATCTAGACACAGCAAAAGAACATGATCAACTGCTTTTATTAATCTCTAAATTGTAAATGTTCATTCATAAGGCCTCTGAATGAGGTCAATTACCATTTATTTAAAATAATACTGCTCACCCTGCCATTGAAAATATGTCCAGATTCTGAAAAATTGAGCCAGTGTGAGGGCTTAGACCAGGGGTGGGGAACCTTTTTCCTGCCAAGGGCCATTCGCACATTTATAACATCTTTCGGGGGCAATACCAGGTGTAGATCTCCTGGTGGGGGGCGGGGAGAGGCTAGGGTTGCTAGGTCTCCAGCCACCACTTGAAAGGTTGGCAACCCCAGGAGAGGCCACACAGAGAAGGCCTGCAGGGCGCCTCCGCTCCCCCCTCCCAGGTGGGAGGGCAGACAGCGGTGAGCCCCAGAAAACGAGGCACCAGAGGGGCGCAGCCCACAGTCGATTGGCAAGGGAGGAAGGGAAGAAGGAAAACAGAGAAAGAGGAAAAGGGAGGAAGAGAGAGAAAGGGAGAAAGAAATGGAGAGAGGGGGAGAAAGAAAGAAAAGGACGGAGGGAGACAAAAAAAGAGACAGAAAAAGAGGGAGAAAGAGAGGGAGAGAAAGGGGAAAGAGTGACAGAAAAAGAGGAAGAAAAGAGAGAAAAGCCTCCCCCCCCCCCCACACACACACACCCGCGCATGCCAGCCTACAGGACCGGGCCCCAGCCTCCCCACCTCCCCCGCCCACACACACACACACACACACACACCCGGCGGCGCATGGAGCCCCAAGCAACCGGGCCCCAGTCTCCATGCCCTCCCCCCCAGAGTCCATAAAAAAAAAAACCAAACCCAATAAGCTCCCGCATGCATGCTCTGCCACCGGGAGCCGCTGGCCTCTCCCCCCGCCCCGCTGCTCAACAGTCGACAGGCAGCGAGAGGGGCTTACAATGCGCCGCAGCGTTCCTGCATGCCGCAGCTGTAGGGGGCAGCCTTGGGGGAAGCGTCCCTCCCCTTCCCCTCTCGCCGACCAACAACTGACAGTCGGTGAGAGGAGGTCCAAAGGGCGCTACAAGGGCGCTGTAAGCCGTGGCCCCAGGAACACCTTCGGGGAGGGCCACCCTGCGCCCCGCCTCCGCGGCAGGGTTCCCGGAGGTCCTGAGGGCCACCAAAAATGTCCTCGGGGGCCGCATACGGCCCCCGGGCCTGAGGTTCCCCACCCCTGACTTAGACTCTTTGGGACCCAGGTGTTTGGACTAAGGCAGGGACTATACCTTAAAAAGAAACACTGGGTGGGTTCCAGAGCAAGAGTGCCCTAAAATCCCTGGAGGGAGTTTTCAAGCTACATTTTCCTCCCTGGAATGTCGATGAGTTCTTGCATATCACTGACCTTTAGCTTTGCTGTGTATTTCTGCCCCCTGACTTAACTTCTGTCTGCAATATAGTCCTGCAATATTTCAACAGCTGTAAACGGAACCTTCATTTCTTAATTCATTTCTTTTGACTGCTCTTTCTCCCCGTTGCTTTCCTGCCTCCTTGATGTAGAAAAAGACATTCACACTTACACCAGCCTCTGGGAAAGCGAGCACATTACGGAAGGTCAGCACTGAAGCCCGGTTCTCCTACTCATGCTCCTTGCAGCTCCTGTTCCATGCATGTTTGTCTCCTGCAGAAAATTGCCTGGGGTGGGGTGGGGTAGGGGCAGTTTGCGTAGTGACTAGATTTATGGACCTTATTTATTACTATTCCAGACTGTATGACTACTTCATGACTATGTGATGTTGATAGTTGCATTTATGGCTGCAAATAGTACATCCCCCTCATTTAAGAGGGAAACCCACACAAGGATTAGTTTCCCTTGTGGATGGAAGCCTAAAACAGAGGAAGAAGTTTTGCAGCTATATATTTTAATTGTTATCTAGCAAAAACAAACACACATATAGTCATAAAGATTTTATATATATATTTATATTTTTAAGTCTGGAATGTTGCTTGCTTAGACCACTGAAGAAGGCTGTATGGCCGAAACACGTATGGTCATAGTCTAATTGTGTGATTTTTGTCTTATTGTTTTATATGAGTATGTCAATTCGGTAGGCTTTTGCAGGGCCTTATATGTGTTTTATGTGGTATTAGATTTTATCCTGAAATAAATATATTCATATTTTGTACTGAGATAATCTTGAGTTTGTATAACCTTTGGCCTTGGATGTTTATTATTTTATTTTTTAACCATGCATGTTTGTCTCCTGTGGAAAAGTGGGGTGGGGGGGCAGTTTGCATAGTGACTAGATTTATGTTCTGTGTGTTTCCTTTGATCTCTATGGGGAAGGACTGGGCTCGTTTTTGTATTTAATTTGAAGCCGACACACTTGGCTTCAGCCAGCACCCATAAGGTCCCCACCAGCCAACCTCTCTTTCTCCCCTTCCTTTGGCACGAGGAAGGTCACATTGCAGGCGGAGAGGACCCATCTGAGGAAGTAAAGGGGTGTGGACGGGGGTGGGACACAAAGAGTGGACCCTCACTCTGGGCCTGCTTAGATTGGTTCAACAGAAGCCCCACATGGGTCAAGAATTTCGGTCTACCCTGTCTTCCCTTTCCCCCAGTGTTCCTTCAAAGCTGTGTAGTGTATACATAGGCCTGTAGAAGAGATTTATGTTCCAATGTGTTGTGAAAGCGGGCTGTCTAGCTCGCCAAGGAAGCTTGTCTCTGGTTTTCTGTGCTTGGGTAAGAATCATATGGTTGGAAGGGGCCATACAGGACATCTAGTCCAACCCCCTGCTCAATGCAGGATCAGCCCAGAGCATCCCTGACAAGTGCTTGGCCAGCCTCTGCTTAAAGACTGCTAGTGAAGGGGACCCCACCTCCTCCCCAGGTAGCTGATTCCACTGTCAAATAACTTACTGTAAAACAATTTTGTCCTAATATCCCGCCGGTAGCTTTCCACCCGCAATTTAAACCCATTATTGCGAGTCCTATCCTCTGCTGCCAACAGAACAGCTTCCTATAATCTAGCCCAGCTAGATTCTACCAATCTGTATTCGCCAGTGATGTTGAGTGATGGCAGGGAGAAAGGTGAAGGATTTGAGGGGAAGTCTGGGTTGAAATCCGCAGGTGTGTTCTGCTGGAGGTGATCTTTTCTCTAGGCTAGGGCAAGAGGCCTTCCCCTGATGCCAGGAGCTCTTCCGCTCTTGTAAGAGTCCATACAGAAGATACCAGTGTGAGTGGCTGCTACTTTCCTATGTTCCACCTTGACTTACTTACTGGTTAGGTTGCTGGATCTCAAATAATAGAGGAAGTTGGCCTGCATTACCAAGGCAGCTGCAGACGGGAGGAAGCCCGTCAAATCAAAAGAGTTTCCGTCTAGACATTAGGAAGAACTTTCTAACAGTTACAGCAGTTCCTCAGTGGAACAGGCTTCCTCGGGAGGTGGTAGGCTCTCCTTCCCTGGAGGTTTTTAAGCAGAGGTTAGATGGCCATCTGTCAGCAATGCTGATTCTATGACCTTAGGCAGATCATGAGAAGGAGGGCATCTTGGCCATGAAGTAGGGGTCACTGGGGTGTGTGTGGGGGGGAGGTAGTTGTGAATTTCCTGCATTGTGCAAGGGGTTGGACTAGATGACACTGGTGGTCCCTTCCAACTCTATGATTCTATGGCTGGAGTCAGGTGGGAAGCATATGTTGGCTGTGGAAAAAGGCGGTTCGCAGAGCTGGGGAAAGTAGTGGACCCCCTTATCCAACCCCCACGTACGATGCCCGGTAGACTATGGCTGTTCCTGTCCAGACTCAGTTTAGAGCAGTGGTTAAGGTTGTGGGACCAGGAGACCCAGTTGAGATGCCAACGCCGCCGTGAAGCTCACCGGGTGACCCTGGGCCAGTTGTGCTCGTCCTGGCCGGTTATGAGGATAACATGAGGAATGGAAGAGCTGTGCATGCAGGAGTGAAAATAATGCAGAAAGCTGGGTGTGGAAGCAGAATAGTAGACAGATAAAACAGCCAGAAAGCCCTAGAGCCAATAGGCAATAGTTGACAGGTACTGTGTAGGTAGTAAGTCAACTTTTTCCACGCAGGAGAAGCTGGCTGTGGCAGTTTTTGTCCTTTGAGCAATGCTGTCAGAAAACAGCAGAGTATTGAAAAGCAGAAGGAACCAGAAGGGGTGGGTCAGCTGCTCGCCGCTGTGGCTTCCAGAAACACAGCCCTGTGTAAGAGCCAGTGTGGTGTAGTGGTTAAGAGTGGTGGTTTGGAGCGGTGGACTCTGATCTGGAGAACCAGGTTTGATTTCCCCACTCCACATGAGCGGCAGACTCTAATCTGGTGAAGCAGGTTGGTTTCCCCACTCCTACACATGAAGCCAGCTGGGTGACCTTGGGCTAGACACAGCTCTCTCAGCCCCACCTACCTCACAGGGTGTCTGTTGCGGGGAGGGGAAGGCAAGGCAATTGCAAGCCGGTTTGATTCTTCCTTAAGAGGTAGAGAAAGTCGGCATATAAAAACCAGCTCTTCTTCTAAGCTCAGTCGCTGCAAGGGAGACTGGGAAGTACTCTGCAGCTCCTGTTTTCGGCTGCTCTCGCCAGGCCAAACTCTGCCAATGTTTTCTTCTTGCTAAGCAAAGCAGGCGGTGGGAAACACCATCTGCTGTCCGCCCTTCCCCCGTCTGTCTTTCTGGCCCAGCATGCCTTGCGTAACCTGCTCCTCCCGCTGCCTTTGCTTGCTCTCCGATGAGGGCTTCATATTTTGCAATGCTCAAACCGAGCAAGGCCCTGGGACTGCCAGTGTTCCCGGCACCACCCTCTCAGAAGCTGGATAAAAGTGATTCAAATAAGAATGTTTTCTGTGGACTTAATATAAGGATTAATTGGGAAAGACCAAAAAAAGGGGGGTGCTTATCTATCTTTTGTGGCAGGATCTCTGCATTGTGGTTCTTCTGGTGCCCTATAAAGGACACGTGCCCGTAGCCCTGCCACAGAACATGATGCTCAGCAGTAGCATCCAGCAACTGCAGTTTATTCTTGGGTCTTCTCCTCTTTCCACTCCAGTTTGTTCCCAGACCTTCAGTCCCACACTCTGGGAACTCAGAACTTTGAAAACTCTGGAAGACCAAACTGCATGAAGTGTCTAATCGTTGTATATTTGCGAAACTTGCTTAAGACTTATTGCACGCTGTGTGGTGGTTCGGGCGGGTTGTTGCTCGTACATCAGTTCAGAGTCCCTAAGGCCTCTGTTTCTGCCTTTGGAATGAGAAATCTAGCAGGGTAGATCTGGTTTACTTGGTCAGCCAAGGTGCACTCTGAAATTCCCTGCCACTTGCAGAGGGTTAAAAAAAGGGGGGTCTTCAGATCCACGACGTTCTGAATTTCACTTAATTTCTAGTTGGGATGGGAGGGGGAGGGAACCTGAGTTTGAGCAGGTCACCGTCTTCTTAAACCAGAGGTGTGGTTCCAAAGAATGGTAGGGAAGGGGCCGTGGCTCAGTGGTAGAGCATCTGCTTGGCATGGAGAAGGTCCCAGGTTCAATTCCTGGCGTCTCCAGTTAAAGGGACTAGGCAGGTAGGTGATGTGAAAGACCTGAGACCCTGGAGAGCCGCTGCTGGTCTGAGTAGACAATACTGACTTTGATGGACCAAGGTTCTCATTCAGTATAAGGCAACTTCATGTGAAGGTAGGCTAGAGCCCCCAGCCCCTTCTCATGTCTCAAGAGTCTTTTACTGAAAAGGCTGCAGTTAGTATTTAGAATGAAAATTAGGCATTTTGGTATTACTGTGGAATATGGTGGTGGTTGTTCCAAACTGCAAGAAGGTTTAAGGCAGTGCTCTAGATTCCAATCACAGATCAGTAAAATTAAAGAGGTATGTAGTGTGTAATTTTCTTCACTATAGCCTTTCCCCAATGTTTTCATGGAGGTATGAAAATGCAAAATATGTTTTCTGTAGGACATGAAGTTAATTGGCTGCAATCCAGGTAACAGAATGTGCCCAGAGCTGGGAGGCTGGGGTAGAATTCTTGCTTGGGTGTGGCTTTCTCCATAATCACGACTATACCTGACTACATCTACCAGGTTAATAAAATGTATGCAGTGTTCCATAGTTACCTTACTGACAGAGGTTAGGAAGGAAATGTTGGGGCTTGCCTACAAATTATGTTAAGGCTGTTAGAGTCCTTTCACTGATGGTTGGTGTTCGTTCCGGGAAAACAATTTAAGCCTTTTATTTCTATTACTGTTCTCCCTTAGGAGGCAATACTCGTGCTATAGGTATGCTCCTTCAGTACAAGGCGCCGGGGTCAGAGGAACTCAAACAGGTGAAATTTACTGCTGGAGAAGACTTCAATTCTAACAAGAAACTGTCGGCAACTTGGCTAGCAGCCATGCACAAGGTAACTGGTTGAAGTTCTAAAGCTTCTCTTCTACGCCTTGAGTCTCCACATCAGAATATTAATGGCGACATTCCTTCATGCAGACTTCCGTAAGCCCAATGAGACAGACATTTTAGAGCCTGGATTTTTACTTCTCATGCTGCCATGAGGGCCTGATCCAGCTGAGGACTACGGCACCCTCCCCCCATTTTCAAAACCTGACTTGAAAATGGTACAGGGCAGAGAGGAGCCCCCCCCCCCCACTTTCCACAGTCCCCAGTAGCATCGGACCCCCTTGGAATTTTTAAAAGTAAAAATCCAGGCTATAAAATAGTGCTGTGTCCCTGTGGTGGAGATGGTATCATCTGGTTTCCCCCCGCCCCCAGTTGTCCAATTAGCAAGATGAGAAAATGGTAGGAAATTAACTCCCTTGCTTGATAGCACAAGCTGGGCATACTATATACATGTTAGCTTTTGGGGTACCAGGAGAGTACCCTTGAGATTGATTTGTTTTTTTCTCACAGGACAAACTATTCTAGAAATGCTTGCTGCTAATAAGCTTGCCTCTAATGCAGCCTTATTACCTTGATTCCTTATCTTAGCAACGTTTAACTTAATTGAGGATGTAAGAAACACTCGGGGGAAAATGGTTGACTTTAAGCTTCGTTAGAGGTCAAGCACCAGTACTAAATGATCAGTGTTTTATCTCTCCTTTTGGTCTTGTAGGCAGCAAAACTTCTTTATGAGTCTCGGGACCAATAACAACTTCCGATGTGAGGGGGAAAGATAAGCTCTAAGAATAAACTTCTCACTAGTTCACATGGTAATGAGTGCTTGGTAATAGAGGGAACCAGACTGCCCTGTTCCTATCCTCTAAATGTGGTTCATTATGTGAGCTCTGGCCAATAACGATGTGAGTATTTGACCCATAAGTATTCACTTATTTAGTGTGCAATATGTATACAGTTTATTAATAATGCTTTAAATATAGCCTTGCATCTACGACTTTATATTTTGTTAAAATCGTGTCTGCACTTAATATGTACGATGAAGTGTGACCTGCACTACTGCTAAATGTATAGCACAACTTTTGTAGTTCAGATTATGTATATTGTATAATTCATTATAAAAAGGAAACACTCATGTTTGATGCTCCCGAAAATAGCTTTTCAGGTGTGTAGATCTCAGGTTCTCCCCCCCCCCCATATCCAAATGATCTATGAAATCTGCCTTAGGTGTCCTTTTATAGAAGCCGCTCTTTCTTGTGGTGGGGGTTTGTATCATGATATTAAACACTTCTCTTGTAAAATAAGATTTACCAAATGCCACAAATTGTCTTGTGAAAGTCTACCTTTCTGAATGAAACTTCCAGCAAACCTGATTTTTGAAGTTTTATATTCATGCTTTTTGTGGTAATTCTAGGTTTGGCTAATAAAAATCTGATTAAATACTATTTAAAGCTGCGAATACTAGGTGTGTTTATTAGCTTGTAAGAATGATCACCCATCTGGAACTGCCATTAGGTTTCACACTGAGTACAAATCAGCATCTTAGACACTGAAAGCCAAGCAAGTGGAAGAGGTTGTCTTTGAGAAGGTAGATGTTATTCCTGGGTGATACAGTAACATGAACACCACATAACTCTCCATGTTCTGAACGTCTTACCCTTCTCATCGCTTTCTGCTGAGCAGCGCACCTCGCAGTGTGTGTTGTGGCACACTGGTGAAGATTCTACTTACACCCTAGAGAGATGAGTAAGAGGGGACATGATAGAGGTCTGTCAAATTTTGCATGGGCGGAGAGGGCTGACAAAGGGAACTCGTGGGGCATCCAGTAAAGCTGATGGGCAGTAAATTCAGGACAGAGGAAATATTTCTCCACACAGCGAGTGATTAAAATGTGGAATTCACTGCCAGGGGCTGTAGTGATGGCCACAGGCATAGATGGCTTTAAAAGGGGATTAGATTAATGGAGGAGAGGTCTATCAGTGACTACTAGACAGGATGACTAAAAGGAACCTCCATGGTCAGAGGCATTAAACCTCTGAAAACCAGTTTCAGGAGGCGGCCTCGGTCTCTATGCTCTGTTGTTGGACCTCCAGAGGAACTGGTTGGCCACTGTGTGAGACACAATGCTGAACTAGATGGACCACTGCTTGATCCAGCAGGGCTCTTCTTATGTTCTTACTGTAGGGCTTCACTGTGCTACTTATTATCTTGGAAATCTTGTTCATCATTACTAACATTCAGCTTCCAAGGAAACCCAATCTGCTTTCAAACACATTGTGAAAACCAGAGAAACAAAACTCTTCTTCCTGTTTTGTGAACCTCACTTTGTTGTCTAAGTCTCCATCTTTCGATGGGCCCAAACAGGGCTTGAGGTCACTTTTGCAGAATGTAATAAAACTGCTGAAGAATTCTACCAAGTTGGCCTGCCCTACCTGTAAGGAAATACACAGTGCAAGTTACGTAGTGATGGGCATGATAAACTGGCAAAATAAACTTTTCCAGGCTCGCTCACACAAAAATTCTTTCAAAGGATTTTTAAACACACATGTAAAAGCACAAACTGTACCGTAGCAGTAGTTTATTGTGCACACTGGATGAGCAGTGTTTCAGAGGCTCACATTCATTTAGCAAATATTCTTTTACAATAATACCCTTTTCACTTCTCGTCACCACAATATATACAATTAATGCTAAACAGTGGTAAAAGCAACTTACAGCACTGCATCCGTGGATATATATAAATTATGCACAACATGGACATGAAATACAGCCCGTTGGCCTAACAGTTGAACTGGGAGGAAATTATAAAACGTGTAGCTACAGCTGAATGGGAAATTCAAAATAGACTTCTGTGTATAAAATCATGTACAATTGATATTCCAATGAAGGGCTTTTTTTAAAATTTTGCTTAAAACTACATTGTGGATTAAGTTATTGCATAACTGGCCCCCAGCACTAAGTGCGGGGGCTGCCGAGAACCGGAGGCACCGTCCCAAGCCCAACAGCAAACTGTCCTTACCATAATAAATCTCTCCTTCTCCCCTTCATGCTGCACAACCAACCTGGCCTTTATTCCGTCCTTCGCTCACTTTCTAACTAAAATCTAAAGGCCCTTAAATGGAATCTCTTTAACATTTTTCTTTAAAAAATAACCTTACCCTTTTCAACTATTGCACTTTTCTTCCATATAAACATACAAGTCCCTCAAATCTCAAATGTGGGTTTGTCCAGAAGAGGCAATTCAGGGTGCGGTGGGTGGAGAAATATAAAAACGGGATATGGGGAAGTTAAACTGGTGCTATAAGCAGAGTATCAAGAAAAACATCAAGTGAAGGAAGAAGTGCGGTTTTGAGAAGTGTGCAAAAAAAATCCATTCAGCGTTGATGCTTCTCTGTTTTGTCAATAATGTCTTGATACTAGAGGGCTGTTGGCGACTCCCAGCGGTCAACTCTCACCAAGATCTTTTAAGGATTTACGCAGTAAACTCAACATTCAGCTGACAGCTTGAATAGTTAACGGTCTTGACATGTCAGGATGGTTACTGTGGACTAGAATGGACCAGACAGCATATCTGCATTTTGCAAAGTTTTTTTTTTTTTAACATTTAGCACAAGTAAGTTTGTTCTCTTTAATTCGACTGGAAAAAAGGAAGTACTGTAGGCTGTGTTGAGTACCTCCCCCAAATAGTGGGTGAGTTAACATAGAGCAGACCTCACTTTACAAACTGCAGATTGAAAACTTCAAATGCTGTCAATTATATTAACAAGAACACCATTTAAAACAAGTGTAGCTTTATTTTCTCCTGGTGAAATGTGATTGAAAATGTTCTCCAGTGTATACTTTTCATCTTCCAGTTGCCAGCAAGATATTGCACTGCCGAAGGTAGAATTCAGGCAAGTGTTCGTTGCCTAGGTTTGATTCTTGGGTATAACTGCAATGAAATGAATTTGAGGTTGAATTCAGGCTTTGTAGTGGAACTTTTTTTTTTTTTTAATTTCAAAGCTGTTTTATGCTGGAAAATGGTTTACAGTCTTGTAGAGCTTCAGCTCTCTAATCTCTGCCAGTATCTTTTTTTAAAAAAAATCCCAATATAAGAATTTCATCATAGGTATTGTTGTAGCATATAGGTATATAGTACTGTAGGCTGGCATTATATAAACCATTTTTAGGAAATGTCTTTGAGATATTAAGTTGGATCATGTGAAGCAGAAACTGCCCACTTGTCTTCAGAAAGACACTGCTAAAGAGAACTTTGCAGACAAAAAGCCACATTGCATTGAACTGTGGGGGTTTAAAGTAAAAATGGGCAAAAAAGGGGCCCTCTTCTGACAATTCCTGCCTCAGGGCTACTTTAAGCTTCATCTAAGACTCACTTAAGTCCTGCGTAGTAATAAGCTAGAATGGTATTTGTAAAGCAGGAGTACTTATGCAAAGCTGGCCTTTGGCAAGCCCCTGTCAAGAGTAGAGTGCTTTAAAGCTAGGACAGCCCAGTTTCTGTACCCAGACAGTGGTTATGAATGCACTGGATAACGTATTTGCTGCATGACTGCTTAACAAATCAGTCTTCCTCCAAAAAACATTTTTTGCAGGACTGAAATTGAGCAGGTTACTACTATTCAAAGCCTTAGCATAAAAGCTCTCGGTTTACTTTCAAGGGCCTTTAAGGCTGCAGGCTTGAAAACTCCAGTCCAGAAAATTCCAAAGCAGATGGATGCTACCTGGGTCTCTACTCCACTCCGAGCCTCAGTAAAAAACCTACTGCAGACAAGACCACTTGCTTAAAAAAAAATAAAAAAAAAAAAAAATTCACCGTAGCTTTCTTTTTCAGGACAGGCTTCCTTAACAAGTCTTTGGATCTTAAGAAAGGAATGGGGTTTTTTAAAGCATCAAGGAGAAATAAAAGGGCCACAACAATACCAGGAGATAAAAAAAATAAGGCCGATGGTGCAAAATAGGTAAAAATATATTTTATTAGATAAAAGTCTCTACACGTTTCGCCCAAGGGTCTTCTTCAGGGGAATCTGTTAGCCTTGCTGTGGTTTTTAAAAGATTAGTATAAGTCTTTGAAAAAACCACTGCAAGGCAAACAGATTCCCCAGAAGAAGCCTCTTCATCTGAGTAATAAAATACATTTTTTTACCTATTTTGCACCTTTGTCCTTGGCCTTATTTTTTATCTCAACCACTTTTTTTTAAAACCCTATTCCAAGATTTTTTTGTACAGCAAAAGAAAGCTTGTATGATCATCCTAACCCCAAGTGGAGAGAAATGCATCTCTCTTGTGACACAGATTTGACTCTGCAGTTTAAATTTCTTCATCTCTACATTCGAACAGATAATTCTTGTTTCCTGGAGGTGATTTCTGGGAGGAAAATGATGCACGCTCTGAGAACTGCGCTTGTCTCTAAACGTTCATGGAGATGTCACAGCCTCTTATATGGCAGACACTAATGGTTAGCAGAAGTAAAAAAAGTTATCAGGAGCAGGCACATTTAAAAAAATGCATCAATGATCATCCCAAGCCATCTTCAAAGGTGCAGAAAAAGCAATGTGAAACTGTCCTCCCAGTGTTGTACACATCAGTCTGATGGGGAGAGGGAAGGAGGAAAATCACACTAGTCTATTCTGCTGTGTTGGGGAGAAGACCAGTGTGTGACTAACATGGTCAAGAAAGTGAGTACATGGAAGCATTTAAATCCTCCAACTCAGTTTCAACCACCTCTTTTTGTTGGGGGGGGGCTTTCTGGCTATTAAAGGGTGAAGAATAAGAAGAGTTGGTTGTTACATGGCGACTTTCTCTACTACTTAAGGAAGAATCAAACCGGCTTACAATCACCTTCCCCTCCCCACAACAGACACCCTGTGAGGTAGGTGGGGCTGAGAGAACTGTGACTAGCCCAAGGTCATCCAGCTGGCTTTATGTGTAGGAGTGGGGAAACAAATCCAGTGCACCCGATTAGCCTCCACCGCTCATGTGGAGGAGCAGGGAATTAAACCCAGTTCTCCAGGTCAGAGTCCACCACTCCAAACCACTGCACCATGCTGGTGAGGCAAAGGACAAGGTACTTTTGCACTGATCTCTAGGAACGTTCCTTGTTTAAAAGCAAAAAAAAAGAGTCCTATTATTCCTCCTTCAGCAATGCTGACAGTTTCTGAAAAGCATTTCATTTAACTAGTGCACAATATACATGTGATGCTGGACTTACCCCCAAGAGATTTTTAGGCACATAGCCTTCTTTGTCATTCAGCCGAGCCCACCACCAGTCCGTCTCGTTATCGTCTTTGCGTCTTAGAATGGTAACTGCATCTCCTTCGTGGAATGACAACTCGTCGTTGTTCTGAGCGTCGTAATCCCACAGTGCATACACTACCCCTTTGTTCATCACTCCCAGCTTCTCTTGTACACCTGTTTCCAAAGGGAAAGTGGGGAACGCAAGTTTTTTTCAAGATGGTGGCGAAACAATAACCGTCATTTGGGAAATGAGTGCGACGGGGCAGCCTGAGCTCTCTCACGTGACTAGGGGGTTCATTTCCAGGGGCAAGCTGTATAAGGCTTATCTAATTCCACTACATCTGACCACATTAACCAGAACGAGTTCTGAGAGAGCTGGATCTGTGGCATAGGAAGATGAAAGCCGTCTCCCTTTCTCCCACCCGCCACATGACTAATGCAGAGTTTATGCCAGCAGGCATGTTTGTTACGCCCAATTGTAAACCCACCCTGAGCTCTCTGCTCAAGTAATAATACGAAGCAGATTGTGTTTTTGTAGTACGTAGGGAGGAACGGAAGCAGGCAAGGATGTCCCCATCTCCTGGAAGCAATCAGCTCTGTGCAGCCATTCAAGTTTAGAAGCTGGTGCCTCAACTGGACACATCCATTTCAACCTCAACGGTATCAGCATGGCCCTCACTACAGCCCAGTCAGCTGGCGGCCACGGCCCCCTCTGTTTACTGCCTGAAATGGTAAATGCACATTTGTGCTTCTCCAACAGTACCTTTCCAAAGTGGCCAGATTGTACTTTTGAGGCCCAGAAATCACTCCCACTGCTTTTGACAAGAAGAAGTATTCTCCCATAAGGCCAGTGACATGACCTTCACAATTATATCAAGTACTATTTCTCTCTATTCCTTTCTTAAGAAAATTGGAGAACAGCAGAGAGCTTCAGCTTGTGTAATAACTGCTGTGCGTCCACACAGACATTCTCCCACTGATACTGTTTTCTCCTATACACACCCAACATTCGCACACACACACACACACACAAGCACACACACATAGTGACTAACCCTGCTCTGCTGAGCCAACAGTCCTCTGTCCCTAGCCCTCACATGCATACACACTCCCGCGGAGTGTGTGGCTGTCCTTGACAAGGGCCAGGGCTTTTTCGGCCCCGGCCTGGTGGAACAGTCTTCCAAGTAACATCAGGTCCCTGCGGGACCTAAAGGAGTTCCGCAGGGCCTGCAAAACAGAGCTGTTCCGCCGGGCCTACAACTGAGGGCAGCCGCAAGTCTTTCCATTACCATTACGACAACAGTGTAGCATTGCCTTAAAAGATTATTCAACATGTATGGATATTTATGAAGCAAATATGGAGATTTATAAGTGTGTAGGTGTCGAAAACACTGTAGACCTTCAGGTTACTTAAGATGGCCACGTTCAAGCAAAGCTCTGAATCTTCAACCCAAACCTATTTGTATTCTTGTAGCTTACCGTACAGAAACTGGGAACACTGAATGTAACCCTCTTCCATCTCCTCACACTTGTCTGCCGCTGTTTCTATGTCGCTTATAGTTGAAGCAAAAATTGCCGCTCCGGATTCAACGAGCAGCTTACAGAGGTGAACGCTGTTGCAAGATGCCGCGCAGTGCAAAGGCGTCCTGAAACGAAGCGGACACAGACGACTCAACGTAAGGCAAACCGGAACACGCAATAACACGTGCCAAGAGGCAGTCCTGGTGAGGGCAAGCCGACGGGAGAAGCTGCCCAGCACAAGTGAATTCTCAGCGTTTTCTGGAAGCCCTGTCATCGGTCTGCAAGACTGGAGTGCTCTTCTAAAAGCACCTGCTTGATCTCTTGAGAAAGTCATGACGGGCACCTAAAACCAACCGGCCAGGCAGCCCTTTGACTGCACAGCACAGGGCTTTGCTCTCAACGCCTGACACATGACTAAGTATGATAAAGGGGCTCTGGTTTTTGTTGCACAGCCTCCCAGACCTTTAAGAAAGTGACGTTTAGAGCTCCTCTCATCGGATACAATGGCTAACTTATCTGCAAGCATGGCTAGGTTTGCTTGGCTAGCAATTAAAATCAGGCAGAGTTTGCTTAAGAACCTACATTAACCAAGAAAATAGAGAATGAATACTGTTTGATCCTACTGTTTAGTTATTTATTTTTCTTTCTAGTTTTAGCCTCTGTAATTTTAGGATATTATCAAGCATTCCAATTTTACCCACATTTAGTATTTGTTCAGATATTAATTCGTTATGCACCTTGATAATCTTGCCCTTTTTAACCATTCTAACTATTTAACCAAGAGCCCCGTGGTGCAGAGTGGTAAGCTGCAGTACTGCAGTCCAAGCTCTGCTCACGACCTGAGTTCGATCCCAACAGAAGTTGGTTTCAGGTATCCGGCTCGAGGTTGACTCAGCCTTCCATCTTTCTGAAGTCGGTGAAATGAGTACCCAGCTTGCTGGGGGTAAAGGGAAGATGAATGGGGAAGGCACTGGCAAACCACCCCGTAAACGTTGGGATGTGACATCACCCCATGGGTCAGGAATGACCCCGTGCTTGCACAGGGGACCTTTACCTTTTTAACCATTTAACCATGTTAATAGCAAATCTGTTTTGTATTTGTTTTTATCCTATACTATTTAACTATGCAAATTTGCTTTATTTGATGGTCTATGACTGCAAATACATTATTGATTGTTGCACATCCTGGATAAAGGCGTACACTGCAACAGGGGGCGCTTCGCACTGGGTTCTCACCATCCGTCGCTGTCAGCCGCGTTCACATTGACCCCGAAATCCAGCAGGAACTTCACTATGTGGTGATGGCCGGCACACACGGCGTTGTGCAGAGGAGTGATTCCTTCATCGTTAGGCTTGCTAGGGTCGTCCACCTGAAGCCAACAAACAACAACGGGGACTTCTTGAGCTTACATCTTTTCTTCTGAAGCTGTGGCCAGACCAAGGGTTCTTGCCACACCAGTAAGCCTACCTCGTAGATGATCCTTTGCACCAAGTCAAACTCTCCTTCCAGCGAGGCGTCCAGCAAGAGGGCCAGCGGGTTGAACTTGACCCTCAAACTGTGACCGGTTCTCTCAGAGTTGGGTTTCTTCAGGTTGGTCCGCTTGGCCTGAGTAATAAGGGGCAGACATTCGCAACGGCATCAATATCTCAAGGTTTTGAATCACAGTCAGCCCAAGTGAAGTTGGTTAAGGCTTCATCTGTTTTCATTCTAAATTCATGTCTGTCTGGAACTAAAATCCGTAATAAGTGGAAGTAAGCACTGTCCTAACTCGGTTTCTGCTTTTCTTTGTGGTACGTCACATCCGGACAGTCACCACCCGACTGCCTCAAGGTTCAATGGACAGGGCCACTTCTAGCACATTAATGCAGCAGGCACCAACCTTTTCAGACGTGGAACTGAACTTTAACCACCACCTGCAGCAGCATGGGAGCCAGTGTTTTGTAGTGCTTAAAGTGCTGGACTAGTATCTGGAAGACCCAGTCCTAATCCCCATTCATGCCATGGAAGCTCACTGAGAGCCAGCGTGGTGTGGTGGTTAAGAGTGGTGGTTTGGAGCGGTGAACTCTGACCTGGAGAGCGGGGTTTGATTCCCCACTCCTCCACATGAGCGGCGGAGGCTAATCTGATGAACCAGGTTGGTTTCCCCACTCCTACACATGAAGCCAACTGGGTGACCCTGGGCTAGTCACAGCTCTCTCAGCCCCACCTACCTCACAGGGTGTCTGTTGTGGGGAGGGGAAGGGAAGGTGCTTGTAAGCCTGTTTGAGTCTCCCTTAAGTGGTAGAGAAAGTTGGCATATAAAACCCAACTCTTCTTCTTCTTGGGTGACTTTGGGCCAGTCGCACCCTCTCAGTCTAACCTACCTCACAAGATCGATGTGAGGATAGAATGGAGGCGAGGAGAGTGATGTAAGCTGGTTTGGGTCCCCATTGCGGGGAAATGTGGGATATAAATAAACGAATGAACAAACACAGAGTAGGGTTCTTCCATACATGCCACCCTCTCTCCTTTCTCACTCTCCTGTTGCTTAAACCACTTAAAACATAAAATGCAGGTACTGATGGCGGGACCCACCCGGATCAAGGCACAACCCAGGTGAGGACCAAAGCTTTGAAGGTGGATCTGCACAACCTGTGACCCGTCAAACTGAACAGAGCTCCCCAGTGGCTTAATAAACCTCCTGTTTTATATCTGCCTGTCTAGGAATGCACCAAAATATGGAAGACTGCCAAGCCCCTGGCAAGCAGCAACAGCTGGCTGTCTTCAGCTGTGCTCATTAGACCCCATCCATACCATGCTTGCCTGTAAGAACTGGCCTAAGTAATACTTCTGTCCTACGCCCAGCTTGATCAGAGCGTACTAAGATGTGTGTATGGAGTGTTGCCTGATCTCTTCTGTTGCCTGTTCTGTCACTAGAAAAGACAGTCGTGCTAGGAAAAGTTGAGGGCAGCAGGAAAAGAGGAAGACCCAACAAGAGATGGATTGACTCAATAAAGGAAGCCACAGCCCTCAATTTGCAAGGCCTGATCAAGGCTGTCAAAGACAGGACATTTTGGAGGACACTGATTCATAGGGTTGCCATGAGTTGGAAGCGACTTGATGGCACTTAACACACACGCACACATGGGGTGTTGCTGTACAAAGGGACTAAAACTTTACAGCCCAAAGGAATGGAGACTTTGTCGGAGCACTTAGTGAAGTGTGGAAACAGTGAGCCTTGCCTGTACTAACCAAGACTCCCACCTGCTCTCTGCAATAACTTACCACAGGAAGCAGAGGAGGAGGAGGAGCGGGGGGCAACTGCACTTCTTCCACTGGGGTGTTGCCCTCTGGAGTGGGACTCGGGGGGCGCTCAACAGGAGGGGCTACGGCAGGATTGTTGTTGTTATCGTCCTCCGTTGTTTCGGGCATCGGAGCTGTGATTTCTGCACTGATCAGTTCCTCCGTCGCAAGGCAAGGGAGTTCATTGTCGTTGGCATCGGACGATTGCTCGTCGGGGAGAGGAGCCGTGGGTGGCACAGGAACGGGCTCCTCAATGTTGCCGTTGGTGTTGGCGTTCCCATTATCGACGTCTGCCAGCGTGCCTATGAAGTCCTGCGAGTTGCCAGGCTGATAGAAAGGGGCCCCTTCGATCCCCCCTGCCAGGGTGTTGAAGCGCTGATAGAGGAGCTTCTGGATATTTGGTCCGCTGGGGCCTTCCGGTTCAGTGATGGAGCTTCGCTTTTTCAGAGGCCGGGGAGCGTTGGCGAGTTTCCTCCGCAGAGCCTCCAGGTCAGCGTCGCTTTGGTAGCGAAGCGGGGAGTGGACGATGGGGGTCAGTTTGGTGGGGCTGAGGGGGCGGGGGATGTTTTCTACATTGCTGTTATCTCCAGAGGGTGGGACGTTCTCCATCTCCTGCTCTTTTTCGCTACCATCACTCAGGGTCAGAGGCTGTGACACGTTTCCTGGTAAAGACCCGTGAAGGAATGGCAACGGCGAAGGAGAAGTCGAACCAGACTGTACAACGGGCTTCCCGTAAACTGAGGGGAGGAAAGAAGCCATGAGGAATGGTTCTAAAACAAGGAATCACTTTGGTGTCAGTGCTGTGGTCTTTTTTCAAAGTCATAACAAAAATTAAACACTGGCAACTGCTGATGTAAAAACAGCTCCTAGTGCATGATGAAATTATATAAAGCAACCAATTGTTTCATCAATTACAATAATTTTGATAGAGCTATCTATTATTTGTAGTCATGGAGTGGAACACATGAAGCTGCCTTATACACAATCAGACCCTTGGTCCATCAAAGTCAGTATTGTCTACTCAGACCAGCAGCAGCTCTCCAGGGTCTCAGGCAGGGGTCTTTCACATCACCTACTTGCCCAGTCTCTTTAACTTGAGATGCCAGGGATTGAACCAGGGACCATCTGCATGCCAAGCAGATGCTCTACCACTGAGCCACAGCCCCTCCCCTAGAAGTGGAGGTGATTAAGAAGAGAGAGCAAGTTCATTTTTTGGGGGGATCTCTGCCAGGTTACTGGAAAATAAAAATCTGGAAAATGACTGGGAATGATCACAAGGGTAAGAATAAAGCCCAACCATCTTCCCTGCAAAGGAACCTATCGTATGCAGTCCACAGTGTGCTAGAGGCGAGGAAACAAGGGACAGGATACCAAGGTGCCAGCCAAGCCAATGGAGCTTTAGATAACAGTTAAATCAAAGTTTACACTACAAGCAAAGAAAAAAAAACTCACCCAAAAAAACCAGGAGACAAAAATTTCTTGCTCACAAATACTGTAATGAGACCTATTCAAAATGTATTCAGGCTAAGGCTTGGATCCAAAGACACTCTGCACGTGTACTACGGATTTTTGCTTTCCCTTCTCTCCTTGGCCCCTTTGCATCTCCCAAAAGCCATTCCTGAGGGTCAGGAACCGTCTGGAATGGTGGGTAACGAAGCATGAGGAGCTGCAAGCCAAGGGGAGAAAACAGTGCCCCCCCTTTTTGTGTATGTTTTGCCCATAAAGACAGATCTGGATCTATGCCCAACTCCCTACAGCATTTTATTGGGGCTCAAGATTTCATCTTGGCACCCACGTCTCTTTCTCATAGCCATATCTAATCCCTCTAAACAAAGGAGGAAATATCATACATAAAAGTGCGGGAGTGGCAGATTTTCCTGATGCAGGCCGCAAAACTAACCACAAAACCAAGATTACATAATTAAAATTACACAAATCCTCCTCTAAATTTATCTTGAAACCAAGCCATGTTCTTTGCTTCCTCAACTGGGTCAGAGATACTATTGCATAATTTCACATCTTCAAAGATTACAAAAAACTCTGACTTCCTGCCTGAATTTATTAATGGCCTCTTAATAGCCTTTTAGTGAGTTTTAATCTTGCTATTCCTGTAATACTTGTAGTTGTTCCTCTTTGTATTCCTTCGACTTTAAAAGTCAACTAAATGAGACCTCACCAATGCCTTTTCTCAAAGTATTAATCCCTCCATATACCTCTTCTAGAAATGTACTGCGGATACACACGGTTTCCTGCTCTGCTCCACAGTCACCCATGAAATACTAAATACAGCAGGTCCCAACACTAATCCCTGAGATTATACTAACAATGTACCTTAATTTCGTTTTTTGTTTTTATCTAAGTATGTACCACCTCTGACTACTAAGGGAGATTAGAAATAGAGACTGCTGAATTACAACCAATAATCAAGCTCAAGACTATGCATTCTCTGGGACTTAATAGAAATCTGGGATTCCTGTCTCATTACCAATGCATATCACACCTAATCCAATCACACTTGTTAATGTCATGTACTTGCTTTTTATATTTACATTTACATTGAGTGTCTAATTAACTCTCTCTACTTAAAAATAGATGGACTCACATTCTAGCTGTATCTGAAGAAGTGTGCTGTGGCTTACGAAAGCTCATATCCTGCCAGAAATTTTGTTAGTCTTTAAGGTGCTACTGGACTCCTGCTCTTTTCTACCACCTCTGGTGGGGGGGTGGCAGAGAAGAGGGCCATGGCTCAGTGGTGGAGCATCTGCTTGCTATGCAGAAGGTCCTGGCTTCAGACCATGGCATCTCCAGTTGAAAGGATCAGGTAGTGGGTGATGAGAATGACCGCTACCTAACTTCCTGGAGAGCTGCTGCTAGTCTGAGTAGACAATACTGACTTGGATGGATCAACGGTCTGATTAGTATAAGGCAGCTTCATACATTCATGTTCAAGAGATGCATTCAAAACTGGTTCTGAATCACAAAACCTAATTTCAGATTATCGACACAGCACTCTGAGAGTCATTCCCTGCCAATGTAGCATAATGCTGACAGCAATACAGATTGCTGAAGAATCTTAGGCTACTAGAGCTCTCAGCTCAGAGAACATAACACGTTCCCCTCAACCATTTGAAACAAAGAGCACCTTAAGGCAAAAGCCTAAGGATCCAAGTACCGTTAGATCACTTGCAGAACAGAAAGGCAATACCAAATATAAGCCCTACCTGCTTTAACGGACTTGTTGAGGGTATTGTATACGGCCTGCTGGTAGTTCTTTGGCGGCGTCACTTGCTGAAGGTACATTGAGTAGATGGAGCTAGAGTTCACAGTCTGTGGCCCCTTCCTGGGAGACTGGGGCCTTGAACCTTTGTCAGCCAAGAAAGGCCTGATGGCCACGGTTAAGGGGAGGTCAGGCCTGCCGTCTCCACCTGGAAATAAGGGGGCACCAGAAGGTTGATATGTGGGACTAGGAGGCACAGATATCCTCTGCTGTATTTGTTGGGAAGAGCTCGGCTGATGAATGCTGCTTGCTGGTGGTAACGGGACAGGTCTTTGCCTGTTTGTTGCTGTAGAACCAGGTCTTGGTAGGCTGCCGTCCTTTCGTCTTTCCAAGGAATTGGTAGAACCTGTGCCTAAAGGAGCAGCACTCGGATAGGTCCCATAGTTTTGCGGCACCGGCTTGCTTATGCCAGGGATGGTTGGCGGCACCTTCCCCATATCAAGGCCCTGAATTAAAAAAAAAGAAGAAGTTATTATTTTGGCAAAAAGCTAAGACATTTGTTCTGTCCCACAGAGGACACAGATAAACAAGAAATATATCTGTGACCATAAACCTAATGAGTTAAAGTCATTTGGTCAATGTTATTGAGGAGCCACAAGGATCCAAGCTTGCAAAGTTAAGCAGCTTTTCTTACACGTTGCAGCCACCCCATCCCCCAAAAGGGATCCAGAAGAATATGCACAACAGGTAGAGCAGCTCCAACTGTGCATGTACCTAGGTTTATGGTACAGCTCATTTTCCTAACAGAAGCATCCAAAATTTAGTTATCTGAAATCATCATGTCCCTTCCCATGTGCTGAATTGGGAAAAGAAGCCGTTCCCTCCCTCTCCCCCTCTCTCACACACATCCCTCCTTCAGATTCTTTATGTGGTTTGGTCCATTCAGATTATTTCATGTTATCAACATAAGGATTTCTTACTACATTTTCCCCTAGTGCTTGCCAATATATTTTATTCTTTCACATTTCTACTATCCCATCACCCTCAGAGAAGTAATATGGAAAAAGGATACCACATGGGGGGGAGGGGTGCTCAGGAAATTGGGCTTCCCTGGGCTACACAAAAAATGTAATCCCCCCTACTGCTCATAGGGAAGAAACACAAAATGTGTACTATAAACTAATTCCAAGAAAGAAAAATAACATTTAAAGAAACAGTAAGGTATCAAACAATATTTGAATGCGAACTTGTGCTGTGGGGTTCTCGTACAATTTAAAGATCAGCCACAACAGCCTTTTATCTACTGTTGTATCAGCTAGTTTGAGCCAGAGATGGGATCTTGGGACAGAATCAAAAGCAGCCCTGAGATCCATAAATGCTGCATAGAGCCGGCCTCCTGGTTGAGAAACATATTTATCTGCTAAGACAATGATCCAAAACTGAGACGCCCCTCCTAAATCCTGCTTGTTCGGGGTACAGTATAGATTCTGTATCAATCCAATGCTGGAGCTTGGAATGCAAAAAAAGCTGAATAAACTTTACTTCTATGTGAATGCTAAAACTCCACTTGGTGATCCAAGTCCACACATTTTAATTTTTTTTTTATCAAACTCTCAGACACACACACACACACGTTTACAATCTAAGTCAAATACAAATAATTTGAACATCACAACAAAGCCCATAAGAGCACAGTCAGAAGAGGCCAATGATCCATTCAAAGCAAGCATAAACAACAGGCACTCTCAGCTCCCACATCTGTTTTCAATGCCCAGGCTTAACAGTGGAACAGGGGAAGGCAGAATAATTGAAAAGGGCCTTGAGCAGAAGCACAGCGCATTTTCTTTTCCCACCAAGTATCTCCAGAGTAGCCATTCTACAGGAACTCAGAAGAAAAAGTTCCCAGTGTGTGTGTGTGTGTGTGTGTGTGTGTTACCTCCACAGCCAGGCATGACTCAACAATTCTTTTTCTAGAGGGTAAGCCAGGGAAGGAAGGGAAAAAACTGGGTGTGTCGTTGATAGAAAAGCAGTAGAAGCAAGGGGGGGGGGAGATCTTGTGGCATTTAAAGAGCTATCAGAGTGTAACAGGTGATTTGGAGTAACCAACATTATGCAGGAATATCAAGAAGGCAAGAGGAACGACAGAAGACTGTTACAGCAAGGCTTCTGCAATGGTGAGAATATGCAGAATCTTGCCAGAACCTTGCAGAGAATAATGAACACAGCCCTGTGAAAGGAATGAAATGACTGATTTTGTTATGAAGTAAAAAAAAGAGGGTGGAGGATAATAACCCACCAGCTTGTCGGTACTCCCTAATACTGAAGAAGACACAGGCTGACTGGAAATGGTTCCTTGCTTCAAAGCAGCATCCATGTTTGATTCCTTCCAGTCTGCGTTGGAGATTTGGGGGGGCTTCACCACAGGGGCCGAGTTCTGTTTAAGTGCTGGCCAGTTCCCATCGTTTGCTTGAAACAGAGGGGGGGGGGGGAAGGTTTTATTTAAAGGTTACTAAAGCACAAATTTGCCAAGAATAAATCAATTTCCAAGAAAAAACAGATGGTGAGACAGAATCAATTATTCAGAGTAATAACGTCAGGGTATGATTAAAATCAGCGATGTAAGGGCCCACAGAATCAAAGAAGGGGGTTGCATGCTTAACCCTCAGGCAAAGCAAATTGCTTGTGAGATGCTGTTGCTCTATTAAGAGCAGGGCTAGACTTCATTCATTGCGGGGATATGTGTGCAAATTTCGCCCAGCTCCAGAAAAAGCCACTCATGTACAATGGAAGTACTGCAGCATTCTTTATATTTTATACTTTTATAGCACAGTGCAAAAAATATAAGCTTTATTTGCAATTGTGTGTCTGGGAATATACATTTCCTCAAAGTCATAAAGGGGTAGGACTGACTATGAATACGCACAAGATATACTTGCAGTATACATAGACACCTCATCCAGGAAACTGTTTAATTACTAAAATCAGTAAATTATTGCTATTACTCTGTCCTCCAGCCAACAATGTATTCTCTGTCTAGGATTTTTCCTCTAAAGGCTCATCATAAAATAATTTTAAACTACATCTCAAAAGAATAGCTATTCTTTATTTGCAATTATGCATTTTTGCTTTCTAAAATAAATAAAAATATACCTTAAAATAAGGCATTACAAGGTGTGTGTGTGTGTTGTTGTTTTTTTAAAAAAAAATTTTTTCCAAACCAGAGACTGTCCGGAATCTCTGCTTTTGGCTCTGCACATGAACAATCATGTACCAATTTCTAAGGTGGCAATACTAAGAATCCTTACTTGGAAGAAAGGCCAATTGAACTTAATAGAACTGAGTTGGATTGGGCTACTTGAATCACAAAAATGTTAACACATTTTTTGAGTATTTTGATAGAAAAGTGAGATTTTATTTATTTAACATTTTGTTACTTAATCTATTAATTTAATATGTATTTTTAAATAAATAAAAAGTTAGCTGTAAGTCATGGTGTGAAAGAACACCCCCTTGACTCGAAATGCGAAAACTCAGAGGTTAAAACAAGAACTACTGAAAGAATGAAACACACCTGGATTTAGGAGGGGCAGTGATTAGGAATGTGCACCAAAAAAAATTTCAGTATTTTTCGAGTTTAGGTTTATTAAACCCAGAAATTTTTGAGAAATCCCCAAAACTCGGATTTTTTGAAAATGTTTGGGCTAATGAACCTGCCCCTGAAAAATACCATAGGGATGCTAAACTGAAGGCTGGGCTTGCTGCGAGCGAGCCTAGCCTTCAGTTTAGCGTCCCCGCCCCAAATGGAACGCAGGGGTTTTCCTATCCCTGCTGCCTGCAGGCTCCGCCTCCACAGGAAGCAAGGATAGGAATGCCCCTGCCTTCCTCTCCATCTGTGGCTCAGATATGCATTGCCCCCCTTCTCTGGACTCTGGAGAAGGCGGGCAGCGTGGATGTGAGTCGTCATCCAGCAGGTAAGTAAAGGGGGAGGGAAGAAAGGGGGAGGGAAGAGGGGGGGGAAATGGCAGCGGAGCCAAAGCGGCTCAAAATAATGCCGAATAAATTTGGCATTATTTGGGTCTGCTTTTTCAGCTCTCATTTATTGCTGCCATTTTTTGCCAGTTAAAAAAATCCTGAAAAGTACTGAAAAGGGTTTTTTAAAAATCAGCATATCAATATGCACACCCCTAGCAGTGATATCTAGAATCAGAGCCTTCCATTTTATAAGTTCCTAAAAGGCATTTTACAGGCTAGCTAATGCAAACATGCCTTATTTTTATAGTATCCCTGACACTTAACACCTTTACAGAAAAACAGGATCTAGTTTAGACTCAATAGTAGCTCAACCAACAAATGGTCTTTCTGACTTGCTTGCAACCCCTGTACATCACACGCAGGTGAAGTCCACATTCAGGCTCATGCCTGAGGCAGACATGAAAGGTTTGAACCTTAAACAGAGTACAAGTGTGCCCGCTCACTGAAATTTACAAGAGAATTATGTCATAAAATTAAAGAATATTCTACTAAAGTTGGAATTCAGGTTGGATTACGGACTTTCAGTGATGACAGAAGCTCTCTCTCTACAAATCTATCCTATAAATTATTGAATTAAATCTCCCTCGGAAATGCATAAATTGCCATAAAGCTGCCCTGAGTTTAGAGTAGATTTTATATCATACCGAAAAATAATTAGTTAAAAATTAAAGGTCTTTTGATTTCTGATTTGACAGTAAAGATCATGGTGAATATCTCTTGGAGTTTTGTGCAACATACAGTTCGAAAACTGCTGTTTTGTGCTTTCTGAGTGCCACGAAGAGCCAGCTTCAGGCCCAACATCAAGGTCTGACACAGTCCAAGATCTTTTGTTACCATCATCTGGGGTAGTACAAAAAAAATCAGAAAGTCAAGCGAATAAATCTCTCCCAAATGTCATACCCATCTGAAAGTATGGGGACATTTTCTAAATATGAACTGTTTGCACCAATGTACACTAATCCAGTGAATATATTTCACATACAGGAGCAAGTGACCATACCGCACGCAGAGATTCGCTCATTTGTGCCAAGAAGGTCGCTCTCGTGCTGAAGCACTCATCTAAAAGAGTCGCACCAATCTCCCTGCTCACAAATCACTACTGGGAACCTTCATTCCCAGCTTAATTTCAGAAGGCATTTTTAGATTAGCGGTTCAGTACAGAGTACATTATTTTCCTGTTTCAGAGCAGGATAATGGGTTGGACTCACAGGGCTGCAAATGGAACAGAGTTTGTAGAACTGATCTTCACAGATCCTCCCTTCCCAACGCACCCCTGCCCTACACCCCGTACTACTTCTGAGGGTCAGGGAACCTTTGAGAACAATGTAAGATTCAGTGTACATTTGGGCTGATTTCTCTTTCCGGCTGTATCTTCCTGTACCAGATCCTACACTGTTCCTGATGCTTCTCATGGGGTGCAAGGGACAGTAGTGGGAAAGGAGAAACTGGTAAAGACCCATTCTACAAGTTCTGGTCCTGTTGTCCAAATCTAAGCCAAGGCAGGGCAATTGCAGAAACCGTAGTGGCACGTCTGCTTGCACAGGTTGTGAAAAACAAGATCGCTTTTAAGTGAGACGTAGGCATAAAATTTTGCCTTGCGTAGGAACTTTCTAAGCATTCAGAAGTACAAAAATATTCTTTGAAAAACAGAAGCATTTTGCAGAAAAGTTCAGGAAGTCGAATCATCATTATTATTATTTTTGAAGGGAAAATGCACCTGAAAAGAGTGCCAACCTTGTTGATGCATATATACTTTTACAGAATTGCTGTTTGAAATCATGATCATGCATAACGAAAACCACTGGCGGTGGGGGAGGGGGCTTCTTTTGTGACAGCTTTCCTCCCTACCGTACATCTCCATTTCCATAATTTTAAGGATAACAAGAAACCCTGTATTACAGAGGAGGTCTCTGTTTTCCTCTGTAGTTTAGTTGCTAACAGAAGAAAACAGTTGATCTGAAAACATCTGCGAATTCACTCTCTTTTTCTAGGATGTTGCTACACTGGCCAGGATTAGGTATGTTTCCCCTCCCCCTTTAAGTAATAAAGCACACCTCCTCCCCACCCCCTCTGCTCCCATTATCACAAAGTTCTTTTGAAAGTCTCCATTTCAAAAGCCCTTTTCCATGGCACGGAGGGTCTGTTGGTGAAGACAGACAAGCCCAAAGCTGTATCCGAAACCACTTTGCAATTTCTTGGATCCAGAACAGCACTTCCCCTTTCAAAAATCTGATCTTTAAACCACCCTGCATTCAAAATGCAGGCACAATTAGCACTTTAAAGGGAACGAGAGAGGGGGGGGGGTTAAAAGATTAAAGTAAATTGTCCATATCCACAAAGTAAGCCACCTAAAAAAACAATATTCAAATTATATACAAGCAATACCTTTTAATGCCAAAACATATATGATAGCCACATGGTGGAATCATTACATCTACAACCTGGTGGCATGGTGAGGCTCAAGATACTAGTATAACTAATACTAGCTAATGGTTTAGATTTTTTTAGATATGCAAGAGCAATGAAAGAGATCAATGAGAAATTTGTTTCATTGCATTCTAAGGATTTCAGCAATATATACAAGCACCATACTCACAGACATCTAGGTATATATGGAAGCAAGTATAGAAAACATATCGCAGGGCATGACAAAAATGTCTAAACATTCCCATTTAATATGTATCTGCATGCTGGAGCTCAGATGATCATATTAGCAAATGGGATCTCTTAAGCTTACTAACGATCTTCTACAGACTCACAGTGTAGAATCTCAGAAAGAGTAGACGCTGAATGGATGACATTGTGAACAGCAGACTGAAGAGAGGGAGGTGACAGAATAGGATCCACTATAATGTCTAAATCAGAAATTTTCCAAGGAGCTGGAGGTTTTTTCACACACCCAAAGTCTGTGTCTACCGAAGACGACCCAGGCAGAACCAGTCACACAGAGAAAGAAAAAGGGGAGGAAAATTACAACATAAAGACAAGAAACAGAATAAAATGTAAAAAGAGAACAGGAAAATAACAGAGGTAGAAGTATGATATTTGGCAAACCAAAGAAGAGCCCTAATACAGTGTCTTGAACAGAATGTGCTGTTTTTAAGTTCCTGGGGTGGGGAAAGGCCACCTTTTAAAAGCACGTGTAACTATCCTAAATGCGTCCATTATGCATTCTACATATACCATACTTGGTTATTCAGGCAAGTGTAGCTACAACCAGACAGGCTGAACTGTCTAACTGCAGGAAGGGAATCGCTCTACACAGAGAGCTGTTTTGACAAGTTGGAATGCAAAAACTATGCCAACGGAAACAACAGGCTGGAGAAACAGTCAACATCAATACATGTAACAATGTAAGGTTGCTTGTACACAGCCAGAAATAATATCCGCACCATAACTGTTCTTATTTACACTTCTTACAAGTTCACATAAAATTTTAATCATAGCTATATTTGATTTACCAAGTATCTGAACTTGTTCGTTGTAAAAAAAAAAAAAAAGTGCAAAGGGGGGTCCTAACCCATTCCAGTTTGACAGGGGGGGCAGAGGACATCTTCTTTGTCACCTCCCGTAATGACAGTCGGCATCCATGACGTTGAACTGCTTACCAGATTTGGATCTTCCATGAGTCCCGGTAGTCGTGATGGTGAGAGACTGTGGCTTCACAGGGTCCAATGGCACAGGGTAACTGCCAGAGCTGGGAACCTGAATGTAGGGCCCCACCGCTGCGACTCTGCCTGAAGCGCTCAAGGAAGACTGAGGAGATGATGTTCCGTTGATCCGATTCAACTGCAAGTTGACAAATCAAAAATCGTGTGAACATCCATCAACCTACATGCACGTGACTTGTTGTAAAGAGCACGGGAGAATGCAGTGTGCTTCATTGCAGCTCAAAACCTGGTAGCTTCCTGCCCCATATATTTTTGGCTGTATCCTAAAACTCCACTCAAGCTAAAGGCTCCTGCATCGAAGGAAGGCCTCTCTGCATTGGAGGTATGCACTGCCCTTAGCAGAGTTTATTTATTTACTTTATACCCAACCTTTCTTCACAATGGCGATACGAAGCAGTTTACTTTACTCTGCTCTCCTCTGTCATTAACCTCACAGCAACCCTGCGAGGTAGGTTAGGCCAAGCGTGTGTGAGTGGCCTCAGGTCACCCAGAGAGCTTCCACGGCAGAGTGGGTATTCAATCCTGGGTCTCCCAGGTCCTAGTCTGGTACTCTAACCACTATACATGCTGGCTCATGCTTCTACTTGACCCAGAAACCTTCTTTCCCAAATGATGTTTATGAAGGCCCCACTCTTCTACTATCTAGACTATCTTCTCCATCTAGACATTACGAAGAATTTTCTAACAGTTAGAGTGGTTCCTCAGTGGAACAGGCTTCCTCGGGAGGTGGTAAGCGCTCCTTCCCTGGAGGTATTTAAGCAGAGGCTAGATGGCCACCTGTCAGCAATGCTGATTCTGTGACCTTAGGCAGATCATGAGAGGGAGGGCATCTTGATCATCTTCTGGGCATGGAGTAGGGGGTCAGTGGGTGTGTGGGGGGGAGGTCGTTGCGAATTTCCTGCATTGTGCAGGGGGTTGGACTAGATGACCCTGGAGGTCCCTTCCAACTCTATGATTCTATGATCTCCAGCTACTGTGGTGTCCCCAATGCCAGAGAGCATGTATTCCTGAGTGCTCCTTCCATCTCAGATGGAATTCCAAAGTTCTCTCTCTTGGATACCACCCTCTCCCACTGGCTCCCTGCCACAAAGGTACAGCTTGCACGATATGAAACTCATGGGATTATGCATGAGGATTAAGGCAGTTCTACTGGGACTGTAAAAATCATCGCCAAATCATTATTCTATTGTTCCTACTTTGGCAACAATAGTGTCCCCGTGTAGGAAACTGTATTTCAGCATCAGTTTCAACTTATGCGGAACTCACTGTGTGACGTCTACATTCAATTTATACTCAAGAATCCTATAGCAGTTGCACGGTTTAAGCGGCAGGTTGGACATAAAGGTAATCTCAGCAGGTTGTGACAAAATGTAAGTAACATATTCTCAGTTTTCTAAAAAAGATGATGGACATTCTTTAAACATTTTTAATTTCTAGGCAAGTTTAGGAGATGGAAATATTTGCAACAAATAGCATTTGGGGGCTGGACAAAATGGACATTTTTTTAATAAGAAACTTTGCAGAAGTCACTGAAATCTGGCCCTTTTAATAGTTTATCTTACAGGGATGTTTTCTTTTTGACGTGCCTCAACTTTTTTCTTGTACAGGCGCTCACGCAGCTCGCTGATGCGCTTATCCATCATGGCCACCTCCATGTTGCGTTTGTTCAGAAGCTCCTTCTGCTGCTGAAGTTTGGTGTTCTGTTCCTGGTTAAGCCTGTTACGAATCTTTAAAAACCATAGACGTATCATTCATAGTGACACCAGCCCATACTTTGCTCCATTGTGAACATTATGACGATGCCAGAAATTGTTTAATTACTCCCCTCCTATCTTAATTTGTACACTTTTACACCTCTGAGGCCTCCTTGGTAGAATATCTACTGGAAGATAGGGTAACATATTTCATATTCCATAGCAAAATTTTGCTCTTATGTTTGCTGGAAACACAAGGCATTTATGAAGAACAAAGACCTTATGGGCAAACCTTCAGATTAATTAGTACGGATGAGATGCTGTAAGCGGGAGCTGTATAATTTTATCATAGGATATATTTTATATTTTATGCTGGCCTTTGGCTGTAATAATTCATAGTTGGCACTACTTCACTTCCAGTTGTTGAGGTAAAAACACACACACTGATCTCTGGCTAGGATCCAAAGAGCTACTTTAGGGGAGCCCAAGGGCTTTGACCTGACCTGGATGGCCCAGGCTAGCCCTATCTCGTCAGACCTCGGAAGCTAAGCTGGGTCGGCCCTGGTTAGTTCTGGGATGAGAGACTATCAAGGCAAGTCCAGAGTCGAGCCATAGAGACAGGCAATGGCAAACCACCTCTGTTTGTCTCTTGCCTTGAAATTCCATAAGTCAGCTGCAACCTGACGGCACTTTCCACCAAGGGCTTGAGCATGCTCTATGGATTATCACAATCACTTTGGAGTGTAATTTTTTTTGCAAATGTTTAATTTTTAACGAAACATGGGTCCAATCCATGGAGATTGACTAATGCCTGAAACCTTATGTGACAGTACGTCCAATTTATTCCAACGGGACATACTTCCAAATTAGGTCAGAACATTCTGTGTAGCTGATTAAATGTACCGTATTTTTCGCTCCATAAGACGCACTTTTTTCCTCCTCAAAAGTGAGGGGAAATGTCTGTGCGTCTTATGGAGCGAATGTGTGTGAATCCGGCCCCCGGGGAGAAGGGCAAAGCTGCAAGAGGCCCTGGGAGCCACGGCTGACCCCCCAGCCGCGGCAGCCCAGTGCAGAGCCGGCGTGCCCCTGGAGCCGGCTAGGAAGCCGCCAGCCAGCTGGGGGGGCGGGAGGCCCCTCCCAGCAGCCGCCCAGCGCAGCGGGAGCCTGGTGCGGAGCCCACGCGCCCCGGGAGCCGGCTTTAAAGCCGCCAGCCAGCTGGGGGGGCGGGAGGCCCCTCCCAGCTGCCCAGCGCAGCCTCGGGACCAGGAAGCGCTGGGGGGAGGTTAAACTCCTCCGCGCTGCCATCCCAGGCAGCGCAGAGCACTTTCAGGACCGCCCCGCCCGGCTTCTAGGGACTCCCTGGAAGCCCGGCGGGGGGGGGGGGTCTTTAAACTCCTCTGCGCTGCCATCCCAGGCAGCGCAGAGCACTTAAAAGACCCCCACCTGCCTTTTCCCACCTTTAAAGACCGCCCCGCCCGGTTTCCTTGGAGTCCCAGGAAACTAGGCGGGGCGGTCTTTAAACTGCTCTGAGCTGCCTGGGACTGGGGAAGTGCCAGAGTGTGTGTGCGGAGGTTAAACTGCTCTGCGCTGCCTGGGCAGGAAGCACAGAGCAGTTTAAACCCCCACCGCCCCCCTTCCTGGGAGTCCCGGGAAGTGGGGCGGTGGGGGTTTAAACTGCCTTCTAATATACTCAGGTCTCTAATTACTCTCTGCTAAAGGCTCCAGTAACCCACCTTTGCAGTGTCTGAAACCCACTGGTATTTTTCAACATATCAATGTAGATTAACTTATATCACCACCCACATCAGGTTTGCACAGCTGTGCTCTACTAACTGGACACTGCATATCAGCAACCTATGGCACTGTAGGCTTAAGAGGGGCTGTGGCTCAGAGGAAGAGCCTTTGCCTGGCATGCAGGAGGTCCTAGGTTCAATCTCTGGCATCTAAAAGGGATCAGGTAGTAGATGATGTGAAAACCCTCAGCCTGAGACCCGTCTGAGTAGACAATACTGACCTTGATGGACCAAGGGTCTGATTCAGTGTAAGGCTGCTTCATGTGCTCAGGTGTGTTCAAGCTCGTTTCTGCCACTCACCTGTGACCCAGCAAGGCTACCACACATGGCACATAGGCTGTGGTCAAGTTGGCAAGTCACAAGCCGTGCAGGCCTGGTTTCTCAAGACACACATATAAACATACTGACCCAGAGAAATGGCTGAGATCTTTGAAAGGTCAAGTGTATCCATGATGCTACGAAGAGGGAAAACTCACTTTTTAAAAATCGAACAAGAACTAAGTTTGCCTTGAATGTTTACCTGTAGCTCTTGGTACAATTTCTTTAATTCTACAGCTGCAGGCCCCGTCATTTGTCCATTGTAGGACTGGAATCCGTTCAACTTCCCTTTTCTCAAGTCTTCTAGCTGTTGAGTGAGCTGGTCTACTTTTAATACTGCCGCTTGTAACTCCTGCTGCTTTTCCTGGAACATGGCACTGATATGCTCTATCTCGGTAGCTGGGATTAAAAATGTAAAATGATAACACACACAAATTAACTCAGGAGCCATAAGAGGTGCTCTGCAAATTCCCTTCTTGCCACGTCTGCATTTATATGTGCAGAAGAATTACAGGGCAAGGAAGAGTTAAACAGAAGATGTGTCAGGTGTCATCTGTATCAGAGTGGCAATGGCAATTCTGGGTTCCAAAGCCTGAGCGTGCACAGTCTCCGAATGCTCGCTAGGCTAAGCCCGAGTCTCGTGCCATGAGTTCCCTAGTTCATACTGCAGAGTCCCTGAAGGATAAGGACCAATGAACTCCTATTCTCGAGGATCGGCTCAGAATCACACAAGCTAGTCCCATTGCTACCTGCCCTGAGTCTCTTTGGGGAGAAAGGCAGGCTTTAAAATGTCACAAATAAATAGTAAGGGGCAAACATGGGAGGCAGGGAAGCTGAAATGGTATACGAAATGGTCATATGGCTCTGCTCCATATACCAGCACAGGACTCTTGCTAAGTTCCAAAAACCTGTTTGCGCTGAAGGCCTCCATAGGATTGGCCTGGTGTTTGTAAATAAGTTTACAGTAGATAATAATGAGCGATTTCCAGCTTCCGATGTCTCCAAAAACATAAAGGCATTTCAGATTACCGCTAGTATGTTACTATTTGGACCAGTTCATGCATACAGTTTCCCCTACGCATGAGCAGTTGCGTCCTTTCCTTGATCAAATGTGTGTTCGCAAGGACATGGGGAAAATGCTAGTGTGAACTGGACCGTACTTGGATATAGTCGCTGTTCCCTTCCATCACGACATCTGGAAAAGGTGCCGTCATGATAGCAGAAACAGCTTCCAAGTGATTTCATGTTCAGGTGGGGCCTCAACATTAAAGTTTCACCATGCCACACTGGCACTGTAATAGCTCCCCTGTTTAGGGGAATCCAACTATGTTGCCCAGCCCAAGTCAGCTATTGGACCAAGAACTGCAAACGATGTGGGTTAAGAAAGAAAGGGGGGAGAAACCATCCATACACAAATTGCCGTTCATGATCTTGCTGTAATCCACTTGCCCTCTCATGGCACGGATTTTTTTCAACTTTGTCTCCTGGGTCTCCACTCGCTCCTTCAGTTTTTGAAGCTTTTCACTCTCAGAAACAGACTGCTGCTGACGGCGTTCTTGCTGCTTGAGATAACGTAGACGTTGTTCCTATCAAAAGGAGAACATGTAATCATGTTATTTTTAGAAGCACATTGCCAGCCACTAAAAATTCGTTTTGAGATAAACCCAGTAGTTAAAGTAAATAACAGTTTTCTCGCCTGCTGAGCTTTCAATCTGAGAATAGATGTATTTAAATTAATAACATTAAATGCATGTTTAAAATCCCACTCTATGTAAAACTTTTTGTCTAACCAGACTGCATTTCTAATTTTCCAAAAGATACCAAACCTTTTGGTAGCGAAGCGAGGGGCTCAAACTTCTCATGGATACAAAAACAATTCCAATTGAAATATTCACTCCCAACACATCTGTGAGGCTTCCTGCAGCATGTATTTCCTGCCGCTCAAACACGCTTCCTCCCACAGCAAAATGGCTCCTAACCCTCCATTACACAATTTCCCAGAGGAAACAGTGACCAGCAGATGACTACGAACTGGCAAAGATAAGGAGATCTACGGCTAGATAAGTGGCACTTGTTTAGAATGACAGCCTACGGACAGAATAAATCCAGGAAGTGCTTCCTTTTTTGCCTGCTGCATTCTCTTTAGACAGCTGCAAATGTTAACTTAAAACGGTACTCCATTCACTTCTGTTATATAATTCAACACAAACTTCACTATGTAAGTTCCATAAAAGTCTGTCCAACATTTCTGTATTATCAAGAGTCTATCAGAGAAGTATGCCTGCACTGAAATGCCAAGTCTGCTCGAGTCAGTAGGTGACACTTTGCTGATAGCACTGAAATATGAGTCACCTATGGATACCACAAGTCTAGAGCAGCTACAATCGAGTTCAGCAGCATCTTAGAGACCAACAAGATTTTGGGGGTATAAGCTTTTAAGAGTCAAAGCTCCAGTATCTGACGAAGGGAGCTTTGACTCTCAAACACGTATACAGGTTGAGTATCCCTTATCTGGACTGCTTGGGACCAGAAGTGGTCCATAATTCGGATGTTTCTGTATTTTAGAATATTTGCATATACATAATGATATATCCTAGGGATGGGACCCAAGTCTTAACACAAAATTCATTTATGTTTTATATACACTTTATACACGTAGCATGAATGTAATTTTAAACAATATTTTTAATAATTTTGTGTACACTGAACCATCAGAAAGCAAATCGGTGTGCTGTTGAGGGCCTGTAATGCTTGCATGCCAACGGCTATCTGACAAGCCTGCTTCCCTATGCTAGGCAGGACGGAAACTGGGCTAGCTGGGTTTCCTGCCCAGGAAGATAGGAAGTAGAAATTTGGTCCTGCCTCCCTGGGCATGTGATGGTAAAACCCAGATGTTTGCAAGATGCCCTTCCCCCAGAACGAGAAAGTCGGGTTTTTGAGTAAGTCCAGATATCGTATATCCGGATAAGGGATACTCAACTTGCACCCCAAAAATTTTGTTGGTCTCTAAGGTGCTACGGGGCTTGAATTTAGCTCTTCTATTGCAGACCAACAAAGCTACCCTCCTGAAGAAGTCTAAATCAAATACTTGTCTACATATACTTCTCAAAAGATCACCTGGCCAGACTTATGGGTTCTCACCAATGGCTGTTACTCCACCAGAAAACTGTGCTGTGGCTGTCTTGAACGGATGCATCCGCGCAGCAACAGTGCAAAGATTTACTGCACCACTGCGGTGTCACAAAAACATAAGACTCCACCAGAACGAGAGCCTTTGCCACGCATCCTGTCTGCTTTTTGTTTTGAATTGCACGTCATAAAATCAGGCTGCTCTCCCCAGTGACCAGAGCACTTTTCAAAAATAGGGGAACAGGACAGAATCAGACTGTCTCCCTTTGTCTGATGAAGCAAATCTAAGCAAAAAAAAACCTGGCGTCACACCCAGGATACCTCCTCACCTACATAAGAGTAATATTATATTAGTTCTTGATCATCAGCTTTTCCATATTGCTGGGATTTAGAGACTTTTGCAAGGGCAGCACATTTGCAGTGGGTTTTCATTCCCTCCCCCCAACAGGAAGTTGCACCTTACCTTGGCCACCAACATTTGCTGCTGATTTTCGATCTGCTGCTGTTGCCTGGCGGCCATGTCCTGGAGTTCAGACAGGGTGAGTTCGACGCGCGGATTCCCAACCTGGAGAGGGACAGAAAAGCAACACTAGAATGTCACCACACACTGCGAGCTCTCAGAATCTTCCCATATTTCCTATGGTTTCTGAAAGTCGGCCACGTTATTTAACAACCACAAACGCACGCCTACTACCCTCTCTGCATATCACACCTAATCCAATCCCAACCAGCTGATGTCATTTACTTGATATTGATATTTACATGCTACTGTCATTGCTTGTCTGAATTCACTCTTCTCTACTTAAGGATAGATGGGCTCACGTTCTAGCTGTATGTGAAGAAGTGAGCTGTAGCTCACGAAAGCTCATACCCTGCAAGAAATGTAGGTAGTCTTTAAGGTGTTACTGGACTCTTGCTCTTTTCTACTGATCCTAAACACAGTTAATAAGTAGAACACTCTCTGCCCTGTCCAGTTATTTAAAAAACAACAACACAACATCCAGATTTGTATGGGCAAGTCTTACAGTATTCTGGGGCATGCTAGTGTGCTGCAAGAGAGACAGTTTCTTGAAAGCCACCATGTTGGATGCGCGTCCCTTTCTCTCTCTGTGCCCCTCCCAGCAAGAATGCTCCATGCAACACTGACCTAACCCTCTCTGTGACTACATGAGCAGCAATAGCATACTGAAGGAAGAAGTTAAGGACCAAGGCCATGCTCCGCATCAACCCCAGAAACACTACCATTGCCCAGACGGTGCAGCCTTTGAAACTTGGCTGGCTGGGCCAAATATTTTATTTATTTACGTAACTTATAGTTCACATTTCTCATTAAGACTCAAGGCAAATCACATAATGTAAATCAGTGCAAGCAGCACTTGAGGTGATATGAAGACTGAGAGGTGATATGAATTAAGAGAAAACAGAGGTGATATGATAACCATCAAGTACTTGAAGGGCTGTCATATACAGGATGATGCCGAGTTGTTTTCTGTTGCCCCAGAAGGTTGGACCAGAACCAACGGGTTATAATTAAATCAAAAGAGTTTCTGTCTAAACATTAGGAAGAATTTTCTAACAGTTCGAGCGGTTGCTCAGTGGAGCAGGCTTCCTCAGGAGGTGGTGAGCTCTCCTTCCCTGGAGATTTTAAAGCAGAGGCTAGATGGCCACCTGTCAGCAGTGCTGATTCTATGACCTTTTTGGCAGTCCACGGTACCCGTAAAACTCTCCTCCAACACCTCATTTCAAAGGTATCAACTTTCTTCCTGTCAGCTTTCTTCATTGTCCTGCTTTCACACCCATACATAGTAATAGGGAATACTATGACATGAATTAACTTAACCTTGTCCCCCTTTTGGTTAATGATGGAACCAAGGAACAGAAAATCTTGAACAATTTTAATTTCTTCATCGTCAACCTTAAAATTGTGTAATTCCCCAACAGTTGTTATTTTTGTCTTCTTGATGTTCAGCTGTAATCCTGCTTTGGCACTTTCTGTTTTTACCTATATACCATGAAAAGCTTCACATTTGCCCCTTTCCATACACTGAGTCTCTGTTAAAAGGACAGCGTTTTTTTTCTCCAGTCCTGTTTCTCCAGGCCTACTCAAAGCTCAACCCAGGTGCAAAAGTTAGTTGACCATAATAGAAAACAAACTGTGGGCAGAAAAGACTGCTCAGGAAAGTCCTGCACAGAGCTGAAATCATGGGATTTCTGAAAACCACGATGTACACTGTAGCTTTGCTTTGTTTAGAAAAAAAGGAAGGCTGCAGGAGAAAACAAGACACGGGCTGGGGATGATAAAAGAATGTACGGTACCACCATAGAGCTCCTGGGGAGACCACAGTGTTAGCTGGAGTGTATCTGGTGCGCTTCAGCCAAATACATTCCGAGTGGGAGTATATTTGGGCTTGGCTCAGGAAGTTAAGAAGTCTCCAAGTTTGTACCCTAATAGGGGAGCCAGAAGCAGTAAAGGCTACTGAAAACTGTTCAAAAGACCTTTTCCTATTGGCTTGTTGCAGATTATTGAACTGCTGTAGAAAAATAAAACTTCTCTCAGAGGGAGGAATGTTTGCATAACTTGACGGACCTGCAGCTCATCTCGTCCAGAAGCCTTTAATCTACCAGGATCCAGTAACTATACATTGCAGCACACACATGCACAACAACGTCATGCCACAGACGCCTAGTGCTAGTGCTGATGCTAGGGGCGTGCTGCAGTCTGCTGAAGCAGCTTTCCCGTCTCACAAAAGGAGCAGCAAAAACAGAAAAGAGGAAGTACGGTAAATCATAACGCTTAGCACCACATAAATGACAATGCCAAAGGATAAAAGCCTCAGCATTTCTCTTAAATCTGAGCTGACCAGGCGGCCAGCATCTGATCTCTTTCTTCCATTCCTTTTGTGACATGGGGGGGGAGCACATCTCTATTGCATGTCTGAATTGTTCATCTTGTTGCTTAAATGCACTTTACAGCTATGTTTTGAGTCTGTCCTATATTTGTCTGTTACTGTACAGTTTTTTTTAAACAAAACCCTTATTGAAATTAAATGGTGTGGTATAAGATCATAATTGTGGAGAACTCAGGTTTCTGGTGTTCTGGTGTTTTAGTCTTAATATTAATTCTTACATGTAGTGTAGTTTTATATGTATTTACTTGGCCACTGAGCCCACTAAATGCAATGGGCCTTATTATCACTAAGTGTGTACAGGATTGTTGCCATGCACCACAGGCTCATACGTCCATATTCATCCACAAACTGGATATGGAATTCCAAAATTTTAAAAAGAAAACAAAAAAAAATTTTTCTAGCAAATTGCGCAGGCTATGAGATGGTGGCACACTGTGTTACGCCGTCACGTTCAAGCTCAACTATCTGTCCACTGACTGGTCAGATGAACTCAAGGGCCTTCTGCTCCCCTTGGACTGAAACACCATCTGAGTGCTAACCATGCCCTCAGCATCCGTTGGGCACTTACAGTCAGGAATACTGACAGATCAGGAAACCCTGAAAGAATTATACCAGAATGAGACCCAGCAGAAGGAGTGTCACAGCTAACCTTGAAAATTAAGAATGCCGCCTTTTAAAATTAATATAATTATGTTTAAAAACAAAAAACCTGAATTAGACCCACATTTGTATCTATGCATCTTCTTCAGGAAAATCTCAGTGGACCAACTTATCCTCAATTCAACCAGTAAAGCAAAAATAACCCTCTTTTAACTTTATGCTTTAAAAGAAACAGCTGGCCTCCAGAGCAGACTTAAGCCAGAAAAAAACTGTGTAAGACAAAATTAACCAATAATGATCCATATTACTGGGACTGAGTAATATCACCTCAACCAAGCATTAACATAGCATAACTTGCATTACACTCAACATGTCTGCAGTTTTAAAATTTCTGCTAGCATTTTCTTTTCAATCCAATCTTCAAAGTATTGGTACATGAATTGATTTTTACAATTTTAAAAATATTCTAAATACCATGACTTAAAACAATTCCACAATTCTGCCAAACAAATCAATACAGAATACCATGATACTTTTAGTTATAGGAATGCCTTCTCTAACACTGTTGGTTTCAGAGAGAATTTTTTTTTACCATCAGTGGCTTCCATAATGAATTTAATGATCTAGCATGAGGGAAAGAAGGGGGAGGGGAAAAGACATAAAACAGATTGAAACCTGCAGTTTTATTCGCGGTTGCTTCCTTTTCATCCACATGGCAAAAAGAATGACTGAGGAAGAACAAGCACAACTCCCTCTTCAGCCTCAAAACCGAGATCTTCAGTGATCAGCACCAACGCTCTAGGCCTCCAAAGTAGGGCAGCCAGCCTTTGAACATCAGAGAACTCAGAAATAAAAGCACCCTCCAGACGACAGCTCTTCCTTGAAAGGTCTAGTTAATCACTGAGGCTCAAGCTATTAATCTCATTCATTATAATTCACCGTTAAAATGCAGACAAAATGGCTGATGGGACACGGAAAAGCTCGCAGTCCTGCAAATCCAAGCGGCGCCCCATGTCAGAAGGTCGTGCTCAAGGAAATCGGAGCTGTATTCTAAACGTTGCCAGTTTCTCCGAGCCCTGATAACTAACTTTGCTCTCTGCTCATAATTATTAGTAGTTCTCTACATGACATCACTCACCTTTCAAAACAAACCTCAGCCTATCCCGTGTAAGACCAAAAACATTCTCCTTGCTCCACCGAGAACAACGGAACTCCTACTTTTTAAATATATACTTCAAAACAAACAAAAACTTTCTGCAAACAGCTACACCCACACATTCCACAGATTCACTCAGGGAGGAACATTCTGATGACTTGTACATTTCTGTATACGAATCCGGAGGAATCTTGTTCGGCAGCAGAACTCCCAATTGCTATCTGCTCAAAAAGTTCATTTTGGTTAATACTCTATGCACAAGACCTTATCTAAAATGGTATTTTGTATATTTTGTATTCAGATTTACTGCTTTCTTACATACTGTTTTCTCACACCATATGATGTAGTGGTTAAGAGCAGTGTTTGGAGCGGTGGAGTCTGATCTGAAGAACCGGGTTTGATTCCCCACTCCTCCACATGAGCAAAGGAAGCTACTCTTGTGAACTGGATTTGTGCAGCTGCATGAGTGTCCATGCACCTCATGACAAAATGTACCCATTTACAGAGGAATAATGCATTCCTAAAGAATTGACAGTACACCTCATGACGAAGTGCAAACATAAATACCAAATTCATACCCATCTGCTGCGCAAATTGCAGCGGCTATTCATCTGACCCACATAACTAGGTGCACCTCACTGCGTATGCGATGTCTCAAATCTGTGCGACTGAAGATGAACAGATGGAGCCCCTGAGACAAAGCGAGGCCTCTGGATAACATCCCTCCTGCATCATCACTTGGGAAGAGGGAGGAGAATTAGAACCACCTACACAGCCTTCACAAACAATTAACTCTCAAATGCTTCCCAACAGACAAATGTGAAGAGAATCTCTGCTGGAATCTCTGGAAAGAGATGGTGACATTTGCTCATCCTAATGTCTGGACCATGGCGGACCGTCTACTCACGTAGGAACACATATTTCTGGGGTAAGGAATGGGAGGCCTGAGGAAAACCCAGGTCCCCAAAAAGGCAAACACATACGATAGACACCAATTTTTTTTTTAATAACTGAGAGTTACAGAAGGGAAGAAGGGAAGTAGTGATACAGAGAGTAGCGGAAAGAGTACTGGGCACACTAGTAGTAAGTAGGAGATGGGTATCATACAGGGCCATGGCAAGACATTGAAGTTGTGCCCACTGAAAGCCCACCCCCCTCTCTGGTGTGAACCCGCATCAGACATCGCCCATTTCTTTCTATGCTTCGTTCTGCAATCACAAAGGTGCAAGATCTGCCTTCCATAACAAAAATCAAACCTGAGTTTTTCCAGATACTTAACCCTACACAGCAAACAGCTTCCTCATTTATGAAGGGACACAAGAAATCTTGTAAAGCCCCCCCACCTTTGTTTTTGTTTTACACTGCATCACACTCTCAACGTACTATTTAATCATCACGGTCCGACAGGGCTATAAAAAGTATTACTCATTCCTAGCGCCAGCACCAAACTTTACAGTGCCTGGTCAAGCAAATTATGAGATTCTACCAGCCTGAGAACAGCCTGAAGTGGATGAAAGTGGGGGGAGCTTCAAACTTGCACATGCTTGCTTTATTCCCTGAGGGGTCATGGGGCAATTACTACATGGCAGGCCATTCAATCCGCCACTCTCCCTCCTGAGCCAATGTTGCAGGGCTCCCACCTCAGAGGTGCTGCTGGTTTCTTCTCTGAGCAGATTGAGGACGTTCAATAGCCAAGCCTGCCAACGAGGATTCGTTTTGGAATGATGGCACCCTAAAATAAGGATTTCGGTTCTCAAATTCGTACAAAAAGTTACGTCTTCGGCAGAATGTTAGGTACTGAAAAAAGATTTACTGTGCTTCAAGTGCATTAAAAAAAATCACATGCTCCCCTCAGATCTCTAAACAAAGCATGAGGCCCCACCTATGGTTTATTCAACACTGAAGAAAATTTACTGTGCATATGAATGTAACCAGTGCTACGTGTTATTACTGCTTACCTGCACTAGAACCAACATAGTGAGCCCTTGCAAAAAATTAAGCCCTGCTTCAAAATGAAAGGAGTGGGCAGCTTTTGCAATTCCCCAGCTGCCTTTTCATATAGCAAGCAGATCCTGCTTCTGTATGAAACAGTCCCAGATATAAATCTTAGGGGAGGAATACCTAATTCTGTTTGAAATACATGAAACAGAACATTTTCTGGTCTCAGTGTGTGTGTGACATTATTGCCAGTGTAATGGTTTCATCCATATCTCCGCCTTCCTTTTTTCAAATTAGGTCAGTAACTGCCAGCAGCAGAATCCATTTGGAAATCCAATAACTATACCCATGGACCCTCTTCTAGCTTCATGGAAAGGAATGTGCTGATCAAACCCAGATTAATAAAAACACAATTTTTAGAATTAAAAAAATCAAAGGAATACACATACGGTTCACTATCTAACCGCATGCGATAAAGTGTGGTCTCATGCCAGCCTCTGCTATCTAAAAAGCTGTAATAGAAGAATATCCAGCTATTTAACTTGGGCTAGTTAACTGGGAGATGTTACCAATCAAGTAACATCGTCCCATTTCAGCCAGCATGGTGTAGTGGTTAAGAGCTGCGGACTCTTATCTGGAAAACCAGGTTTGTTTCCTCACTCCGCCACTTGAGTCTAATTTGGTGAACCGGGTAGGTTTCCCCACTCCAACACATGAAGTCTGCTGGATGACCTTGGGCTAGTCACAGCTCTCTTAGAGCTTTCTCAGCCCCACCTACCTCACAAGGTGTCTGTTGTAAGCAGGGCCGGTGCTACCATTAGGCAAACTAGGTGGTCGCTTAGGGCGCAGACCTCAGAGGGGCACAGAACAGGCCTGAGGGGCACAGTTTTAAACAATTAGTTTCTTGAAAAAAAACGAAACTGACAATTTATATATATATTGTTGTAAGAAGGGGAAGAGAAGTCAATTGTAAGCTGGTTTGAGACTTCTTAAAGATAGAGAAAATCGGGGTATAAAAACCAGCCCTTCTTTTTCTTATATCAGACTGCACCTGCAGACAGTGAGATGCTTTGACTGCATGAAGAATTCAATCACCGCTCCTTAAGAGCAGCCATCCTCTTCGTACCACCACCAGCTGACACAGTTAAATCAGTCTACATAATAAAGACTTAAAGCTATTCAGAAACAAACCGAAGCCTTTGGATGCTACCTTCCAGAAATCCTACCATTTTATCATTTTTCCATAATGTTGTCCTTGCTCTTTCAGCAGGGGAGGAGTACCTGCAAAGGGTACTTGGCAATACAATAAAAAAGGCTACATACTGGCTCCCTGGTAAAAACCTGCAGTGTATTTTGTCTTTTTTGACAACCGCCATCGACCAGGCAAAGCCAAATTATTTCTAATCAATTCCAACAGCTGTGATAAATTTAAACACATCAGCTCCAAAGCAGCTAAAGAGACCAACCACCGATAAACTGCAGGTGAGCTCTCTGTGTAAGTGGTATTTAAAATACGTAGAGAATCAGAGACTGTTAAATAATGACGTGGTCTTCATTCTCCAGCTATCCAAGGTTAGCATATAGCACAGACCAACATGTTTGTAGTGTCTCTTCACTCAAGAGCAGTTATGAGTAACTGTGATGCCTCATTATAAGCGTTATAAAACAAACAAGAGTTTCTTTAAAAATAGACCTTTAACCCATCTGGATTTTTCTGGATATTAAGAAGGAAAAACAACAACAACCCCTTATGGCTCATTACAAGATTCTTAAATAACATGATGATTACCTTATTATGCATTTTCCTGAGGCAAGGGTAAACAGTGTTTACACAGATGACGCAATGCTTGAAAGCCATAAAGTATTTCAGAAAACAAACACACTGAAAAATAGCCTGGGAGTTAACTGGATCCTGTGAGACCCCATAACTTTTCCAGGTTTGCCCAACTATACTCTCTCTTTTTCAACAGTCTGCAACACTCCCTTTGAACGCAACTGGCACGCTCCAGCTCCTGTATTTCACTATACTTTTCCAGAGTTAAGCATGCATATTTTAAAAAACAAAACACCTGTTTTTGTACTGTTAAAAATTTAATGGGAAATAACAATCCTCGCAAAATAATGTGTAAAGGGGAAAATGCTTTTTAAAAAAAGAGTTATTACTTTCTGGCATGTCATTGTAAAAAAAATGGCGATGCAGCAAACTTTTTCAATACTTCAACAGGCTTTGACTCCATTTTCTCCCAGGGTTTCCCCTACTACAACAATTCAGTTAATCAATTGCTGTCTACAAGCCAAGTCAGGAGCCCCGTGACGCAGAGAGGTAAGCTGCAGTACTGCAGTCGAAGCTCTGCTCAAGACCTGAGTTCGATCCCAACGGAAGTCGGGTTCAGGTAGCTGGCTCAAGGTTGACTCAGCCTTCCATCCTTCCAAGGTCGGTAAAATGAGTACCCAGCTTGCTGGGGGTAAAGTGTAGATGACTAGGGAAGGCAATGGCAAACCATCCCATAAACACAGTCAGCCTAGTAAACGTGAAGTGCCTTCACCCCATGGGTCAGTAATCACCCAGTACTTGTACAGGGCACTACCCTTACTTTTACATGCCAAGTTGGCAAACAGTCCACGCCCCCCACCACCAAAAAAAAAAAATCTTACAAGAGATAAGCCTCAAATCACAGTTTGCAAAGAGCTGATCAATACCAGGTTGAGTTCTGTTATCTTTTCTGTCAGCCACAGAGCCCACACCCTCCAAATCCTTTATCAATACAGAAAGCTGTCTCACTGCATCCATCAGCAATCAGCGAATGGAAAAGGCTAGTGGATTTTGCCAGCAATGAAAGACATAATCGTGACAAGAGCAAGCCAGCTGTCAGGTCCCATCAGCTTGATGCCCTGTGCTTTTCATATTCTATAGAGAACATTGAGTGAGTTCTCCTTTTGCCACTGATGACGGGTTTGGAGTTCCAACTCTTCGTTCAGAACAGAAAGTTTAAACCTGTCTCTCTTTTTTTGTGTGGTATTGGCAAGCTGTACAAAACTACGTATCAAAACAAAGTGGGAGATCATTATGATGCCCCCCTTCCATCACACTGCAGTGGTCTTTGCTGTTCAACGCAACAGCGTGCCGTGTTGACTGGTCCGCACTGAAATTTGCTATCTTATCGCCAGATGCAGACTGCACAAACAAGATAATAGGTAGCTTGCAAAGAAGGAAAAAAATAGGAACGTTCACAGGCCAACTGAGGCTCTCCTTGTCAGATCTACAGACTAAAATGAAAGGGGAGGGGGAAAAACCTCAGACAGTATAACAATATACCACGCAAGAAATAATATTAAAACCAAGGGGATGTGTCATAGCTGAAATACAATGAACCATAAGTACCTGTTTTTCCAAATGCCTTTTTGAACATAATTCCCTGGTTCAGAGCTATCCTTTTGTTTTTCCCTTTGAAAGGAGGTTCAGCTGATTTTCATTTTTCTGACATCAAAAATGTCACCAGCATTAACCTCTCAGATGTTATTTCCATCTTTATACCGGATCTTTTGTTTTTTTTTAAAAAAATCTTCTGTGCTGAAAGTGCCAAAATGTTCAAGTGCTTTTAAACTCACTTCATTATGCTTCCTGAAGGCTGCTGTTGAAGTTACTGCCATTAATTAATTTTATTTGGACGAGGGTTTTATAGGCTTTTATGCTGAAGCTCACAATACAATGGAAGACGGAATATTGTAGGACTAAATTCACTCCAACCAAGACGTTCCAACTTAGCTTTTTTGAGTTCGGACACAGTCCTGCTCATTAATTCAAAGCCCTTGTGACATGAGATTGACGTTTCTATTTTGATCAAGTTGCTTTCAATCTGTACACTGGAAAGTGTGGTGTGGCTTCAGAGAACCACAATGGAAGTTTGCAAAACAGATCTGTGTATTTTCATCTTCCCACTGCAGCTCCCCACCTCCAAGATTGGTGACTGTAAGGAATGACATGATATACAGCTTATGGGTCTACAGTTAAAAGTAGGAATTGGCAGAAAGTCTTCTTGGACAAGCTACGCTTACGTAGCCTCCAATTCCTTACTCCACATCCCATTTGTGAGTGTTCTCCCAGCACTGAGGAGCAGTTTTTTGGGAAAGGAGGGTTGCAGAAAGCAGAGGAAATCTGCAAAAATCAATTCCATTCTGCAGTAATCTGGATCCAAGACACTATATATGAACCGTGATCTGTGTTTTACTAACAAGTATAAATGCCTTTGTCAGATAATCATTTGTCAGATAATCATCAGCATGTGATATTTGTTGTGTGGGACTCAAATTGTAAATTGGATCCAGCAGTAAATTGTTTAATTTTTCTTACCAGCACTCTTGACTGTAGTCTAAAACAGCCATCCTATGAACACTGTGAGTGCCTAAGGAGGGAGGAGGGGAGAGGAAAGAGGAGGAGGAAGAGGAGGAGGAGGAGGAAGAAGAGGAGGAAGCCCCCTCCCATCTATTTATTTTCTTCATTCATACTATTCTCTGCAGTGGGGACCCAAAATAGTCCTCTCCTCCATTTTATCCTCCCATCACCCCTGTGAGCTTGGTTAGGCTAAGAGTGTGTGACTGGCCCAAGGTGATCGAGCAAGCTTCCACGGCAGAGTGGGGCTTCAAATCCGGGTCTCCCACATCCTAGGACAACACTCTAACGACTATACCACACTGGCTCTACATACCACCCCTCTGCACTAGCTTCTTCCATAAATTATGTGTTATTTTAGTCACTAAGGGCCGTCCTCTTCTTCCAATATCTTCAGGGGCAGACTGGCTTTTTGACTTGGGAGTAAAATTTCCTGATGGGCCACTGGCATAGAGGACCACTGGTGGCAAGGAGCGAGCAAAGCCAAACCCTAGCCAACTCTACCAGCACCTTGGAGATCAATGAGGCTCAGACCCTTCAGTGGCCATGTTGGCCAGTATCAGCTCACCCGTTGTCTCTTCCTGCGCTGCCACCACTTTGCAAGAAGAGGCAATGGGTGCTTCAATGCCCGTTATTGGTGCCACTGAACGGAATGGCCCCACAGTACCAGTTTGCTACACATCAAGGGCAACTTAGCTTGGCTTCTCAGGGTCCATTTTAACTTCCCAGTTCACCCCAAGTACATTAAAACTAGTGACCAAGAACACAGCTATCCCTGTGCATTAAGTTTGAGTCCTGTTCCATTACACAGGGACCGATCTGATTGTGCTGCTATGGAAACTGAGCCAGTAGCGTAACATTAAAGGAAAAACAGCCATTTTTAGTTCCTGGAAAGGCCTTCAGGTATCAAACAGTGAAGAAAAGAAAGAATATACTTCCATCTAAACACCATTAAAAATAGAAACTTTTCCCCTCACATACCCAGACTGTTTAGAGAATCTACCTCCTCTCTCAAACAAACATTTCGTGTGTTTATACCGTCGCTTCCATCAGAAATGACAGGTTATAGACAGATTGTTTTTTCAAGGCTGATGACATCAGAATAGAGACAGGCTGCTTGACAGCACTGCTTCATCTTTGTACGCAACAGGGCCAAGGGGGTTCAAGCCCCAGAATCTTATTTGAAAGCCAGCTCATGCAGAATCAAGAAGCCTTCCATGGACTATAACACTACAGACTGCACCACAAGCAAAGAGAATGGTTTGCATTTTTTAATATTTCTCCCTGGGGGGAGGAACCCCTTTTGCCCAAATAAAATTTATATGTTTACGGAAATCGATTTATTCCCCAATATGCTAATTTTCTTATGCTTAGGAGAGGGGGGGAGTGGACAGAAATCTGTTCATCGTGGGGTTGCTCTCTGGAGCAACCGCAGCTGCTGCCTTCCCTGTGCAAGGCAGAAGAAGAACCGAGGAGAGCAGGCAATTCCGGGCAGGAACAGGAAGTGAAAATTGATCCTGCCTACCCTGACTACAGGAAGGAGAATCACCCATCTCTCTAGATGCCCTCCCCCTCAGAGTGAGAACATTTGTGCAACCTTGCCCAGTTTCACACATTGACTGAAAAGTGGTAACTAATTCGAGGAAAACTTTAGTGCTCAGTTCTGCTGTTGGGGGTAACTGGCCCAAGAAAGATGCAGCCTGACAAAATGTGATTAGAGCCCTTTCCCTCCCGGGCATTTGATGTGTCACTCAGATGCTGCTTTTTTCCCACCACAGCCTTGTTTTACCATTCCAAGAGCTTTGCAGAGGCATGGAAAATTGGGAATCGGGAGTGAGGAGAAGCAGTTGCTGGATCATTTACCAGAGAGCAAGAGAGAACTCAAGCGGCATTCCTTCGGCCCCCGCCACAGATGCTATAAGAGTTATGTGGATGGGACCCCGGTGTATAGCGATAATTACCATTTCTAATATTTTTAATTGCATTGCTAATGTTGCAGATACAATTCTACCCTTGGCTGAGTTCATTTTCTATTTCAGCAGCTCTCGCGGAAGATAGAATACTCAGTGTAACAGAGCCTGTTTGTTCTCATGGCAAAATGACCCACGTTTCATTGCCACGCTAAATGCCTCAAGCGCTGTGGAAGGTTCGGTAAACAATGGAAGAAAATTAGGATCAGTATGTACTGCAGTAATCAAAGCCAGCACCAGCAGGGTCATCCATTTCTCTTCATTTAAATTTTAAAAAGCTGATAAATTAATTCCTCCCAAGTATGGGGCTTGCATGATTTATTAGCTCACCCTCAGGTTTCAAGGGAGAGGATCTCTATTGTCATCACCATTAATAAAAATGAACACCTTATTTCCTCCTGTCAAAAGGCAACAACATCAACAAGACATTCTAGGGGGAAAAATCTGAACATGGGGATCCTTCCTAAAATGTTTTTCAGACATTCAAGCAGTTTCAAAACACTTCTCCCCATGTCTTCAGTGCCCTCATCTGTCGTTATACCTACCAATTTCAGCCAACTCTACAACTGCATAGGGACTGTGAAAGTGGTGTTGAGGTGAGGGTTTGGGATCTTTTGTTTATATTTACAATGTCGTATATTTGAAATTTGTAGTGATCGCCAGTGCTGTATAAAAGACTGAGTATTACATTAGGGATGAGAAGATCTAGGTTCAAACCCTAAAGCAACCGTGAAACTCTTGGAGTATCAATATGTGTGATTTTGCCATCAAGTCACAGGTGACTTATGGCAACCCCATAGCGTTTTCAAGGCAAGAGACGTTCGGAGGTGGTCTGCCATTGTCTGCCTCTGTGCGGGCTGAGAGAGCTTAGAGAGAACTGTGACCAGCCCATGGTCACCCAGCAGGCTTCATGTGGAGTAGTAGGGAATCGAACCTGGTTCTCCAGATTAGAGTCCACTGCTCTTAACCACACCATCACGCTGGCTCTCTTGGAGTATCATATCACCCAGAAAACATCACTTAGCCTAATCCATCTCCAAGGGCTGCTGTGAAGGCAAACATATGGGAGGAAACCCACGGACATCCCCTCAGTTCCCTGGAGGAAGGGCAGAATAAAATTAAAATATGTTTAATATTAAACAACAACAACACATGCAAAATGAGCATTGGTGTGGGCAATATTTGTGTTATACTGTCTTAAGTTAATTAGAGAGCCAGCATGTTTGTGGTGGTTAAGAGCAGCGGAGTCTAATCTGGAGAACTGGGTTCAATTCCCCACTCCTCCACATGAAGGAGCTAGAAAATAATTTTAAGTGTAAGGATGTGTGGCTGGCAACCAAGATCAAGTTAATTCATGCCACAGTATTCCCCATTACTACATATGGGTGTCAAAAATGGACAATGTAGAAAGGTGACAGGAAGGAAGTCGATTCCTTTGAAATGTGGTGTTGGAGGAGAGTTTCACGGATACCGCGGACCACCAAAAAGACAAATCAGTGGGCTCTAGATCAAATCAAGCCTGAACTCTCCCTTGAAGCTAAGATGACTAAACTGAGGCTATTGTACTCTGGTCACATTATGAGAAGACAAGAGTCACTGGAAAAGACAATAATGCTCGGAAAAGTTGAAGGCTACAGGAAAAGAGGAGACCCAACATGAAATGGGTTGACTCAACAAAGAAAGCCATGGTCCTCAATTTGCAAGACCTGAGCAAGGCTGTTAACAAAGTCGTTAATTCGCAGGGTCACCAAAAGTTGGAAGCAACTTGACGGCACAACATACACAAACACCTATCCATTTGAACTCTTGTGAGGTGGGATTGGCTGAGAGAGAGCAAGCGGCCTAAGCTCACCCAGTGAGATTCATTGTCACAGTGGGATTTGAACTCAGGGCTCACTGTTGCACACTGGCACCTTGACCTCCATCCAGTGTGGTGTAATGGTTAAGAGTGATGGACTCTAATTTGGAGAACCAGGTTTGATTCCCCACTTAATGGTAGACTCTAATCTATTGAACCGGGTTGGTTTCACCATTCCTTCACATAAAGCCAGCTGGGTAACCTTGGGCCAGTCACAGTTCTCTTAGAACTCTCTCAGCCCCACCCATCTCACAAGGTGTCACATACTATTTTTCCCCCAGTGGGGAGCAAAAGTGCTTGGTGAGGATTTTCTGCTGACACTGGCAGAATTAAGCAATTCCTTTCTTAGCTATTTCTCCACGCAAACTCACAACCTCCTGAAATTGTTCTGGGTAAGAAAACAAATTGAGGCACATCTTTACATGGGTGTGTGTCACAGGCTAGTTGAATGATCTGGAGCTGGGTTACAAGAAGTGTGTGTGTGTGTGTGGGTGTGTGTGGTGCCATCGAGTCGCTTCCAAGAGCCAGCGTGGTGTAGTGGTTAAGAGCGGTGGACTCTAATCTGGAGAACCGGGTTTGATTCCCTGCTACTCCACATGAAGCCTGCTGGGTGATCTTGGGCCAGTCACAGTTCTCTCAGAACTCTCTCAGCCCTACCTACCTCGCAAGTTGTCTGTTGTGGGGAGAGGAAGGGAAGGTGATTGTAAGCCGGTTTGATTCTCCTTAAATGGTAGAGAAAATCAGCACGTAAAAACCAACTCTTCTTATATGGAGACAGTCTATCATATTTCTGGCCCTGAATTGGGGCTACTAGAGATGCAATGTTTCTACAGTCACGTGGAATGGCCCAACATATGCCGGACCATTCAGTCCCCAAAAGGAATCTCTGATCCATAGAACTAGACATTAACACAATAACTCCTTACAGTTAGTTAGGAAATTCCAGCTCTTTCCAAGGAGTGGTGTCTATATATTTAAGACATTCCTAGGCCTCTTTTCCAAAGCACTCAAGGTAGCTTACATAACCAACAAAAACAAAAACAAAAGAAAATTCCAAAAATAAAATCACAAAGAAAGCCACCTCATCTTCAGAGACAAACAGGGCACCAAATGGTATTTCAAAACGTTCAGTGAATACTTCATTCGACTATTCAGTCTGGATATTGCCGCAGAGTTCAGGGTTCCATACCCAACAGCATTCTTCAACGTACAAATTCTAGGGAATCTTTAGTTAACTACTAGCTCCTGTTCTTGCATGTGTCACTTGATAGGCACTTCCTAGAGTTCACACATTACACAGCACTGTACATCAATCCCAAAAACAATGATATCGTACTTTGAGATGTAACATGTGAACAAGTCTAGAATGACAAAATATGGTATTACATCTTTTGTCAAGCATTTCCAGATATTGGGAAACACAAGCTTGGATTCCGGCTAACACTTCTACACACAGATTACTATGACCTTAGGCAGTTCATGAGAGGGAGGGCATCTTGGCAATCTTCTGGGCATGGAGTAGGGGTTGCTGGGTGTGTGTGGGGGAGGTAGTTATGAAATTCCTACATTGTGCAGGGGGGTTGGACTAGATGACCCTGGTGGTCCCTTCCAACTCTATGATTCTATGATACTGTTCATTGAAGTATGCCTTCCCCATATTCCTCCTCGTGTTGCAGCCCAAAATGCTCCTCCTGGGGCATAAGAGACACCCCCCCCCAAGAATAGCTGGGTGAGTCAAATCAGCAAAAACTGCCCTAGCTGAGAGCCCAGAAATTTTAAGCAGGATCCAACCCTCAGTAATAACATATTTTCTCTTGAACACACACTGATGTTACAAACCAAGAACTCATCATTTAAGACTGTTACAAGTAACAACCATGAAGAAACAAATAGTAAACTTCATACAGCAAAACTGACCCCACAGATTTTTTAAAAATATCTCTCTCTCCCTCGGTGTACAATTATTCTATTAATCACTCGTTTAATCAACACAAACACACACACACACGGTTACAGGAGAGCAGTAAATGTTTAAGGACAATTTTAAAAACAAACTTTCAGTTGTTTCAGTTCCGCATTCAACTGTCAAGAAGTTGAGGTCCCTCAATTTCTTGGATTGCATGATTTTTTTTTGGTTCAGGCCTAAAGGCCTATGAATTTTGTGTTGTTGGGATTTTAGACCAGCAAAATAAGTTTCGTTTTGAAAACTGCTTTTGGGGAGAGAGCCAGATAGGCATCCAGCTGTTAATAGTTAAAGTATCCTCTCCCCTTTCTGGAATGCAAGGCTGTGCATTGCTATGGTAACTAATCGGTTAGCCATCATGACGATGTCCAGGTGCAGGTAGTTCTGCAGGCTGCCTCACCTGAACACATCTCTTAGTGAGTCAGCATTTTTGACCAAGCAATTAATCAACAACTAATTCCTTTCGTTTTCTCAACTGGCTTCTATGAGCTCATCCCTTTGAGAAAATGGATATAAGGACAAACCAGCCCTGAGCCTAACTATACACGCTTTAGGGTACAGCAGGAGAGCTGTGCTGGCGGCATCAGAACCCATTTGATTTTGGCCCTTGAGGGGGAAACTCTGGTCAAGCTGACCTTTTGCAGAAACCTTTGGACAACCTTTTAATGCTGGAAGCATCTTTGGAAGTTGGTATCTATAAATCTGATGCAAGAAACCTTTGCCAATCCTTTTGAATCAAAAAGGCTTTTGAATGTATTAGTTAGCTATGCTAAATGGTTTATTATTTTATTGCCTATCACTTCATGAAACCCTTTTTTCTTTCCTGTAAACCAGCATAAATCTTATAAATAAATTGTTAGCCTTTAAATGGATTGTGTCTTTTGATTTTGGGATTCCAAAGCCTAAATTCTGAAGTGCCTTGTGTGTGAATGTAAAACCACCTACCAAAAACCTAAGACAGTTTTGGGAAGTGTGAACAGTCCTAGCTAGGTCTCACCCTTGCAGGAAAAGTGTCACACTGAATTTGGAGCTTGGCTGGAGTTACCCTGGACTCCTTGCCTGGAGGCTCGCCTTTTGATCCAGGGTTGGTGGCAGCTATCCATTAATCTTGGGGTTGAAGCCCTGAGTTTAATGTTTTGTCTCTTTGGGAAACTTTTGACCAAACCAAAGCAGCCTCCAACTGGTGGAGACTGGTTGGGGCTCTTTGACATCAACCAACAAATGAAGCCTAACAAATTACATAACAGTAAGCTGATTACTCGAGTTCATAAATCCACTCTTTTGCATTCCTGCCCAAAAAATGATCACAGACCTACTGGGCTGGTCTTGTTGAGAAAATGAGCATGTGTTTGCCTGCTTTTCAATCCACCAGAACAATTCTACTTAGCTATACTACAGCACAGCTGCAGGCTTGCTGATTTGGGAAACCTAAATCAAGACAGCCAGCATGGCGTAGTAGTTAAGGAGTCTGACTAGGACCTGGGAAACCCAGTCTCAAATCCCCACTTGCACTATGGAAACTTGCTGGGTGACCTTGCGCCAGGCACACACTCTCAACCCTGACCCTAGTTTGTATTTGGATGGGAGACCTCCAAGGAATATGAGGTTGTGACGTGAAGTCAGTCAATGGCAAACCATCTCCAAACTTCTCTTGCCTTCTCTTGTCAGCTGTGATTTGATGGCCAAAAAAATAAAAATAAAATAAAAATCAAGCTTCAGTTTGCCACAACATCTGATTGCAGCAGCCAGGCTAGCTGGAGTTTCTTTCTTCCCCACAAAAAAGAATTCTAAACTTTTGTTTAACCCTGGTTTTTTCTGCCTCGCCTTCCACCACTCACAGGGATTCTAAACTGGGGTTAAACAGAACCTTGGCTTACCTGTGAAGGTTCCTTCTACACTGAGGGAGGAGTACATCTTCATCAGCGGGTTTTGTCATTCCTATGCTCAGGGAGGCAGGATCTAAAAAACCTTTTGCTTCCTGTCACATGTGCTAGGACAGCCCTCTGATATCCAGTTCGAGGACTTCCAAAGCAGAATTTGAAAAAACAGAAACATAATCATGCACCCAAAGAACAAGGAGCAGCCACTATAAAAACATAACTCAAACACGGAATTAGTAACACGTAAACACGAGAATACTCTATTCTAACTTTCCCTTTTTCTTTTTTTTAATGTGCAACTTGAATACTTCCATTTTTCATCTGTTTCGATTCTTCACCCTGGGCGGGCAAGATGTACTCCTCCCTCAGTGTAGAAGGAACCTTCACAGGTAAGCCAAGGTTTTGTTCTTCCACTCAGTTCGGAGTACATCTTCATCAGTGGGATCTTCAAAAACTGACGTTAACTAGGAGGGAGTCTTCACTGATTATCTGAAACCACATTCTGGAGGACTCTCCTACCAAATGCCGTGTCGGATGAAGAATAGGTATTTATCTTGTAGTGACGTATGAACGTGGAAGGGCTTGACCAGGTCGCAGCCATGCAAATTTCTTCCACGGATGCATGACCAACAAAGGCTGCCGAAGTAGCTGCACTGCGAACGGAGTGTGCAGTAATCCCCAAGGAAACCGGGATGTTATTAAGTTGACAGCACAATTGGATGCACTGTTTGATGCATTTGCTGATAGCCACCTTTGACATTTCACATCCCTTATTGGGAGGTGATATTGACACAAATAGAGATTCTGAACGTCGGAATGGTTCCGTCCTTCTCAAGAAGATGCGTAAGGCTCTCTTCACATCCAAGGTGTGCCAGCTCTTTTCTTTTGGATGTGAAAGGTGAGGGCAAAAGGATGGCAAATGGAGTTCCTGTTGTCTATGGAACCTAGAATTCACTTTTGGTGTGAAGGCTGGATCTGGGCGTAGCACTACCTTATCCACATGGAATACACAAAGGCTTTTCCTAGTCGATAAAGCCGCTAGCTCTGACACTCGCCTAGCCGAAGTCACAGCCATGAGGAAAAGGACTTTCATCCTAAGATGAACCAGGGAAGCCTCCCATAAGGGTTCAAATGGGTGTCGGGTTAGAGCCTGCAGTACTACATGAAGTCTCCAAGTGGGGAATCTATGGACTGTCGGATGTGATATGGCCGAGGCGCCTTTTAAGAAGGTGACTATGTATGGATGCCTACACATTGGGTAGCTGTCCAATTGGGGAACTACAGTCTAAATCGCTGTAACCTGTTGCCTGAGAGTAGATGCCTTCAACCCTTGCGCCAGTCCCTCCTGGAGAAAGTCGAGTAAGTTGCCCGTCGTGGTGGCCACTGGGTCAGTATGTTTTCTTCCACACCATCTGACAAAAGCTTTCCAAGAAAAATCATATACTCGTCTGGTGGGTTGTTTCCTGGCTTCCAACATGGTGGTGACGACCTCTGAGGCATATCCCATCTCTAGCAACCTTGACCTTTCAAGAGCCAGGCGGTCAGCTTTAGCCAGTCTGGATCTGGGTGTACCAAGGGGCCCTGCTGGAGAAGGTCTTGCACCGGAGGTGGAGTCCATGGTTCTTGGATCGATAACTCCCTCAGGGTTCCAAACCAAGGTCGCCGGGGCCATCGTGGAGCTATGAAGATGACGAGGGCCTTCTCTTGTCTGACTTTCTGTAGAGCTTTGGATATTATCGGTAACGGAGGAAACGCATAAAGAAGACCCCGTGACCACGGGGACAGTAGCGCGTCTATTCCCTCGGCTCTTGGATGCATGAATCGTGATGGAAATCTTGGAAGCTGATGATTTTGGCCTGTGGCGAAGAGATCCATAACTGGTCTTCCGAACCTCTCTGTGATTTGTAGGAAGACCTCCCTCTTCAAGGATCACTCCCACTCGTCCACCTGCTGTCGGCTGAGCCAGTCCGCTTGCGTGTTCAACACACCTTTTATGTGTTCTGCCCTGAGGGACGCCACGTGATTCTCCACCCAATTCAGGATGGTCATTGCTTCCGCGTGGAGGGATGAGGAACGAGACCCGCCTTGCTTGTTTATGCAAGCTTTGGCTGAGACGTTGTCTGTCCTCAGTAGCACGTGACTGTTCCTGATTCTTGGTTGGAACTCAAACAGGGCCTTCCAGATCGCTCATAACTCCAACCGATTTATGTGAAGACGGCTCTCTTCTGATGTCCAACGACCCTGTGCCACGTGCTGCGGTAGAATCGCTCCCCAGCCTTCCAGGCTGGCATCAGTGAAGATTTGGGTTGTGTAGCGTGGGAGATAATTCTGGCCCTTGGCTAGATTGTGGGATCTGGCCCACCACCTCAAGCTGTCCTTTACATGACTCGAAATGATGAGACGTGTTATCTGCAACTGAAATGGTTTGAGGAACCATTGGAGGTCTCTCATACGGAGGCGATCCAAGGGAACAATCCCTATGCATGCCACCATTTTCCCTTGTAGTTTGGCTAGGGACGAAAGTCCGGAAGATTTGGCAAGAATAACTGTCTTTGTCAGCTTGACAATGGAGGCGATCTTTTCCGGTGGGAGGAACACTACATTCTGGTTCGTGTCGATGAACACTCCCAGGTGATGGATTAGCTGGAACGGGGAGAGGGAGCTCTTGGTGCGATTCACCAGGAATCTGTGCTGTTCCAGAATCCGGAGGACAGTCTCTGTATACTGGCGGGACAGATGTTCCGATGGAGCACTCACCAAGATGTCGTCTAAATACGGGAAGACGTGTATCCCCTCCTCTCCCAGGTGGGCCACCAGCATCACCAGGACCTTAGAGAAGACCCTCGGAGCTGATGAAAGGCCAAACGGGAGGGCCTGAAACTGGTAGTGATCTTGGTTGTATGCAAAGCGTAGAAATTTGCGGTGCGCGCGGTAGAAGGATGCCTTGGTGGAAGGATCCCCTTCCAGAATTCCAATTGCTCCTTCTGTTGTCTGATCTGCCTCATGCCAGAGTGTGAGATGTTCGAAAGGAACGAAAGGAAGAAGAGTAAGAGCCCTCACCTTTTTTTTTTGTACTTCGGTAGGGCCTTTTTCTTGTCTCTCATCTCTACTAGGATGTCCTCTAGCTTAGAGCCAAAGAGCCGGCCTCCTTCAAAGGGGTATCCCAGTAGGATGGACTTGGAACCGAAGTCAACTGACCAGGACCGTAGCCAAAGAGCTCTTCTGGAAATAGAGGAAACTGCCAGAGCCCTGGCTGACATAGCCATAGAGTCAAGGGTGGCATCCGCCATAAAATTCACCGCTTTTAGAACTCTGTTTAGGCCACTCAGTACCCTTTTGTTATCTTGTGGAGTCAGGTCAATTATTTTCCTGATCCACATGATGGAGGCCCGAGCCACCAGGGCTGCCGAAGCTGAAGCTTGGATGGATATGGCCGAAGCCTCATGAGCCTTTTTGATGGCATAATCAGCTTTTCTATCTAGGGGGTCCCTGATGTTACCAGCCCCATCCTCAGACAGTAAGTCAGCCGACTGCAGAGCAGCGACTGGTGCCTCAACCACGGGTACTTGAAGGAGATTGGAGGCCCGGGATTCCAGATTATACATCTTTCTAACAGTAGCTGGGAGTTGTCTATTGGATAAAGGCTTGTCCCATTCAGTTTTGAGGATGTCCTCAAAATATTCCGGAAAGGGCACGGCCCGGGTAGATGTCTTCAGTCTGGTGAAGAACTCCTTGGTGCCCCTGAATTTAGCCTTACTTTTGGCCGCCTCTGAGTCCTCATCCTCATGGAGGTCTAAGGCTGCTAGGACCTTGGTCAGAAAGGCCTGATAATCTTCCCCGGCAAATAGCAGGGATTGGTGGTCCTGATCTTGTGGCCCTATTTCGTTGTTTTCTCCAGAGGAGAATTCTCCCTCATCTTCCTCACTGGATGAGGGAGAGGGTGGCCTGGCCTTGCTGGTGGAAGGTAAAGGCGCCTTCCTAGCTGCTTTAGTCTGCCAGGTACATCGTTTGCCACTAGAGCTTTCCCCACGTTCTGACTCAGAGTGGATGGATGCCCTAAAAACTGGGGATGATCCCCTAGATCTTGTGATACTCCTGCAGGAAGGGTCGCTAATGTGGGCGAACTCCTCTCTTAATGCTTGCCGCATACGTTGAATCCGTCCTAGGCTGCCCGCCCCCTTTCCGAATTTAATGAAGAAACGATTTCAACGTTACCCAGTGTGGTCCCAGTAGCATGAACTCCAGAGGAGCCGGCATCACCGGGATCAGGTTCGCCCTCGTAACCTTTATAGGCCGAACGGGCAGTTACGGCGGCAATCTTTTCCGTGCCATTTTGGACGTCTCCTGGCTGAAGGCCCTGCTTTTGAGCCGCCGCTTGCAAATCGAGCCGATTCGCCCGTTTCTCTCCTTCGTGGCTCTTGGATGCCGCTTGAGACACTTGTTGGGAGGTAAGGAGCCCTTCAACCTGCTCCTCGTCCCCTGACATTAGTTCTTCTGAAGCCCTGTCCCCACTTTCTGACATGATTCCTCCCGAGAAGCGGGGTGGGGGTGGGGAGGCACGGAGACAGAGATGAAGAGGGAAAAGGCTGCTGGGTGCACACAAACAAAGGATAGAATGTAAAGAACACAGAAGGTAGACAGGAAGAGTTATTGAAGTCAAAGGCTAGAAAAATCAGGTTTGCTACAGAGCTAACCACAAACGCTGCTTCTCCCTCTAAGGCAGGAAGAGAACTGGATATCAGAGGGCAGTCCTAGCACATGTGACAGGAAGCAAAAGGTTTTTTAGATCCTGCCTCCCTGAACATAGGAACGACAAAACCCGCTGATGAAGATTTACTCCGAACTCAGTGGGAGAACTGAAGTTTAGAATCACAGTTCCTGGGGAGGAAACCAACTCCAGCATGCACCAAGATCCATCATGGCAAACTGGAGCTTGATTTAAGGATTCCCAAACCAGGAGACACTGAATTGTGCCCCACACAAATTGGTGAAAATCTTTTTTTCCCAAAGTGTTAAAAAATATTCATGTCAAAAGAAGATTTGAGCTATCGGAAATGCTATAATAACCAATTATGAAGGGATGCTCAGCACAGAATGACCCACCCTTAAGTCTTCAGCTACCAGAGGAAAACAACAACAACACTTCAATCTCTGACAAATAGAAGACATAACAAGTTACAGTTATTGCTAGCTTCACGGTATTAAAACCACAACAAGCATCAACACAGACCCAGGTTTTTAGTTTAAGGATATTTAAATAGGATTGTTAGATGGCACCCACTGTCCTTTTTCCAAAATAAAACAAAAGGATTGCAGGTCCAGAGTTGTACACTTAGGGTAAAGAAATTCCACATTAGTAGCTAAGGGGGCTTAATTACTCTTGAGGAGTTTCTGGTTTAAGCTACCATTCTATAAGCTAGGGCTTGACAAATGCCAGACACCAGGGCACCAAGGAATTTCATTGTGGCACCTAGTATTTTCAGCAGTCATTTATTGTAAGTGCCTCTTGGTGATTCTCAGTAGAACTACAAAGTATATTTAGGTGAGCAACAGAGGTTATGTTGACCATCAGGGTTACCCCATATTTATTTATATGCTGCAACACTTTTGCGAATAGCTTTTTAAAAAATGACAAGAAACTTGGAAGAGTTTAGGAATCGTTTTTGTGGTAGCAATAATTAGAAAGTAAAATATAAAAAACCCTGAAGGCTGAAAAAGAAGTCTGGCTCCTTAATTTTTGGCGTGGCTCGAAAAACCAGAGAAAATTTGTCAAGGACCAGGGGTGTTGAACTCAATTGTTACAAGGGCCATATATGACATAAATGCCACTTGGTTGGGCCGGGACATGCCTCCCCAGCCCAGATTGAGAGTGGGGGAGGGGCCGGCTGCCTCAGCTGGCTCATGGGCCAGATAAGAGCTCTCAAAGGGCTGGATCCGGCCTATAGGACTTATATGTCTGATGCCCCTGGTCAAGACCTTATATAACCAGAGCTGAGCAGAAGAACGACAAGAATTTAACTAAAAAGGCACCTAATACCAAATGTTTTTAATGCTGTATATTATTTAAATACCTCCCCCTCCCCAAATTTAGGACCCACAGTGCTAACAATACTTTTTTTTTTTTTGCCATCAAGTCACAGCTGACTTATCGTGACCCCGTAGGGTTTTCAAGGCAAGAGACGTTTAGAGGTGGTTTGCCATTGCCCGGCTCTGCGTCACAATCCTGGTGGTCCTTGGAAGTCTCCCATCCAAATACTTGCCAGGGTCAAGGCTATGACTGGCCCAAAGTCACCCTGCAAGTTTCCATGGCAGAGTGAGGACTCGAACCTGGGTTTCCCAGATCCTAGTCCAACACCTTAACCACTACACCATGTTGGCTCCCAACAACACACACAATACAAAATACAATCATCCATTTAAAACATTAGAACACATCATGAATACAGATAATTAAAACAGATAAGTCTTCAAACTGCCCCATAAGGTATTTCAAAATATCTTCCAGTAACAACCAGCAGGTTGCAGCTACATGTTTTAAATCTGTTGAGCACTTTATATTATATTCCTGTTCTTATACTGTTATCTGCACAAAGCACTTGGGAAAGGTCAACATAGAAACCAAAATAAATGAAGTTTAAGCTAAAAATTAGTAAAAAAGAGAGCGTAAATCAATGTTAGTCAGCCAATAGCAGCACTTCAGAAAACTTTCAGTTTCTATATTTCTAAGTACATAATTAGATATACAAACTAAATATGTTATGTTGGGCATGTATATTGTTTTCGTTATTTCAACCTACCCCATTTTCAGTACGTTTCTCCACAGGTATATTAACTCCATTCCTCTGATTCTGAGTCTGGCGGCCTAGGAACAACACAGTTAGCAAATTTACACTTATTGCCTCCACATGTAATGGCCAAAGAGTTAGACAACTTTTTAAAAAATTCAAAACAGGATCAAACTCACAGTATTATTGAGCTATAGTTTATTATGCTGACCTGCAGATATGAGTGAGTGTTTTTCATCTTTGTGGTGGGACTGGCATTTTGTTTTTTCAACATCTATTTAAAACTCAGTTAACAACAACACAATGACCACTGCAACAGAGGTTACCAAAGAAGCGGTACGGCTGCAGTGTAAACATCCAGTCTCACTACCCTCATGTTTTGCATATGTTTATAGAAAAGAAAGACTGTGAACACTGGGGAAACTTCACCCACCGGTCCCTTGTTAAACAAAGCACAGCTCATGTTGGAGGAATTCCAGCCAGGTACCGTTTTCTAGTAAAAGGCACCAGTTACCATCATTACTGCTCCTTCTTTAGGAGAAGGGAGGATGTCGTTCAATTCCCTTCCCTGCAAGGAGACAGGGTTTGCTGGTGGCCCATGGAAAGGAGCCTGTGGGTGGGGGCAAGCCATGGAAAGTGGAAGCACAGCGTGGGGGGCAACATAGGAGGAGGCCCTGTAAGGCACTGTCAGGTTATCCCCCACCCCTTTGACCCAGCTCCCATCCTTCCTCCCAATTTACAAAGTGCGCAAAGGCACTTCTTGGAGGGTCCTGAGTAGATTTTTTTTTGCCTCTCCAGCTCAACTGGCCTCAAACCAGGGTGGGACTCTGCCCACTCCATTCTGATGATCATGGGGGCAAACTTTCCCACACCCTAATGAGGCGGTTGCTTTAGATATCAGTGTCAATTGGTTGTGATATCAGTGCGAGCACAGTGTGTTAAGTTTTAAGTATAACACTTAGGCAAGGACCCTCAGGCATCATCAGAAGCACGAAGAGGATATTCCTCAGACCAGGACCTCAGCATTAAGGGTGCCTCTGGTGACACTGGGACAGGAACCCCTTGACCCAGGGCCCTCGCAGTTAGGGATAAGGGACACAGAACACTTCCCTTGCACATCAGTAATACTTGGCAGGGAAAAGGCTAGGCAGTATGCTACTCTTAGGGCTCAGATTAGGGTTGCCAGCTCTGGGTTGGGAAATACCTGGAGATTTGGGAGATGGAGCCTGGGTTCAGCAGGGTTTGGGGAGGGGAGGGACCTCAGCAGGGTATGACGCCATATAGTCCACCCTCCAAAGCAGCCATTTTTTTCAGGGGGACTGATCCTGTCCACCTGGAGATCAGTTGTAATAGTGGGAGATCTCCAGGTGCCACCTGGAAGTTGGCAACCCTAGCTCAGAACCATAGTGACCTCTCCCAGAATCCAGAAATGCACAGAGGCCTGACTCTTCCGCATCCCATCAGTTGCCTGCACTGTGGTTAACTATGGGGTGAGTTTTGCCCTTGGCTGCTTGGCCCTTGATTATCCCTGCTAATGGTGTTGGCTCCTCTATTCCATGCCAGCTTGCAAATCCCTCCTTAACTAAAGCTTCCCTCCAGGCCTAAAGAACCTCTCCACTGTTGCAATGGTTCCCTGGAGGGAGAAGGCAAATGAGATGAAATTGAAAAGTGGTTTGTTACATTCACGTTGTCTTTGCCTTAAAACCCTAGAGGATCTAACCCCACAGTAGGGAGGAAAGCCTTACCAATTCTCCCCACGTTAAAAAAACAACAACCACCTGAGAGTATGATCCAGCCTATGTAAAGAACTATTCAGTCTCAATGATTTCAATTAGGAGCATAAGCACATGCTTAAATCACTCCCAACATAATCACTCCCAACATAATCTGCGCAGTGCAACTTTGTCTCGATTTGCTTCTGTGTTCACAACTTTCCCATGTTAAAAGTTTTATCTTTTTTCAACGGCAAACAGATTTCACTACCACAGAACCAGGAAACACAGTATCTTTCTGCAAGCTAATGAACGGAACATCATGTTATCAGATGGACTGATGCATTTTCAATTCTGTGCCTTGAAAGCAACAGCAGTTCCAGCTCAGCACTCTGTAGATGTATATTAAAGGCCATTTCACAGAAGCCTCATAAAATTCCCCAATATAAAAGTGATTCATCTTCTTCACAGGTTTTACTTTAAAGAGTTAACTCTGCTTAGTTTAGAGGGAAATTGGCTGTTCTCCCACAGACCCGAAGGCTGGCGATGTTTAAAACATTCATATATGCAAGGTTTATTTTTATCTTGTAATATCGCATCTTTATCTCAAGAGGACGAGCAGGAAATCATCGAAACAAATACATGAGGTTCTTGTAGGTTATCCGGGCTATTGTGGACTGTAGTCTTTGTTAGTCTGGAATAGCCATGCGGATTAGCTTTGGATTTCACACATTAATAGATCACTTCAGGATACAATGGTTCCATATTAACATACCACACCCTCATTAGCACATTATCTTGATACTTACAGGACAATGATTAGCACATTACCTTTGATACTTTTTGCAGGACAATGATTCAGCTCAAACCCAACCCCTTTCTGACTATATATTACTCTTCCTACACACTTGACACTGAACTAAGGGGGCACAGCGCATTTGTTTGAAGTGCTCCAAGCCTTGTATTTTCCCAAACTGATATAGCAGCATTGAGCCATTATATATTTTCCACACGCAAATCACTGCTAAACTGCTTTCCTTTGCCTGGCAGAAAGCAAACAAGAACTGGTCTGAATAGATGAAGAAAAATGCTGGGCTGGTTCAAGCTCTTACTGACACTTCACAGCTTCCATTTTTAGGTGGATACATGAGAGATTTTTATGTGTATGCCCACAGATGAAAAGTATGAAGGTGACAAACAGATGTTTGCATTTGTCCACCATAAAATTACACACGCACAAAGAAGACATGATTCACTGTGTGTCCTCACTGAGTATATACTCTGTGGCAAACCCAGGTTCCTTTTGATGGAATTTGATGGAATTTGGGCATAGGTAGTTCCCTGTGCAAGCACCGGGTCATTCCTGACCCATGGGGTGACGTCACATCCTGACGTTTACTAGGCAGACTATGTTTACAGGGTGGTTTGCCATTACCTTCCCCAGTCAATTACACTTTACCCCCAGCAAGCTAAGTACTCACTTTACTGACCTCGGAAGGATGGAAGGCTGAGTCAACCTTGAGCCAGCTACCTAAAACCGACTTCCGTCGGGATAGAACTCAGGTTGTGAGCAGAGCTTTGACTGCACTACTGCAGCTTACCACTCTGTGCCACAGGGCTTTGGTGGAATTTACCTTCATGCAAAACTGAGGGTCAGTTAGCATTTGTCACTTAAGAACTGATTTTATTCATTTTATATTTTATGTCATTGATACCCCACCTTTCCCCCCAATGATGACTCAAAGAGGCTTACATCACTCTCCTGCCTTCCATTTTATCCACGCAACAACCCTGTAAGGTAGGTCAGGCTAAGAGTGTGTGACTGGCACAAGGTCATCCTCCCTTATGCTATATACAAGTTGAGGAGGCAGCGTGCTTAGATGTTTGGGCAGATGTACACTAAGCAAAATAGCTTATATATTTTTACAAACTTTCTACCTACCAAACATGTGTGGCCACTATTACTTGGCAGAACTTAATCTGACTATCACCATGAGCTTCACTTGATTTACTGCAGTCACAGCTCCCAGACTGCTAAGCTGCTTGTGATGCTGTTTCTTACTCTATAATAGTGCTAGGACTGATTGATCCAGTAATGGTATTTAAAAGGAGAGGATGGGTGAGAAAAAGTGCAGTTTGGAAACAGACAAGTTTGTCATAAGTAGCTTGAGAGCCTAAGAATAAGTGCTTACAAGATTCTGCAGAAGACTCTGAATATAGTATGCTTGAAAAGACAACACAAAAACATGGAAGAGGAGGGAACGAGGAGATGAACTACTTGGCTCAGAACAGAGTCCAAGGGATTCTGGATGTTATTGATGCCAGAAAGCAGACAGATGGATGGATTACTTTTATATAGGGCTGGTTGGTGCTGAATCGCTCTTGTAGCTCTGGAATTATCCACCTAGTCCATTTTACCCTGCTCTCCCATCAAGGAGTTTAATTTAGTTTATTGGATTTATATCCCACCCTTTCTTGAGTACAGTCAGGCTCAGGGCGCCTAACAATTAAAATTACACAATCCATTAAAATACATACTGTAAAATAGACTAATTAAAATCTTCTTAAGTTCAGGATGGAGGGCTACGGTTCCCTTTTGACTTCCTCCTCCTTACAACAACAACCCTGCGGGGCTGCCTGTTGTAGGGTTGTAAACTCTGGGTAGTAGGTGATGTGAAAGACCTCTCCCTGAGACTGTGGAGAGCTGCTGCTAGTCTGAGTAGACAGTGCTGTACCTGATGGACAGAGGGTCTGATTCAGTAGGGGAGGGGCTGTGGCTCAGTGGTGGAGCATCTGCTTGGCATGCAGAGGGTCCCGGGTTCGATCCCCAGCATCTCCAGTTGGAGGGACTAGGCAGGTAGGTGATGTGGGAGACCTCTGCCTGAGATCCTGGAAAGCCGCTGCCGGTCTGAGTGGACAGTGCTGACTTTGATGGACCAGGGGTCCGATTCAGTATAAGGCAGCTTCATGTGTTCATGTGGATATATGTTTTTGAATTTGTAGAATAATATTTAAAGGGGGAACTCTGGCATCTCCACTGTGGAATTATGTATGAGCTGTATCTGCATTGACTGCATAGGCTTAAATCCTACGAGACCTTCAGATAATTTAACAGAAGCAAAAAAATAAATAAAAGGTTACGCATGGGCTCACTCTTGTATTCATTTATTAGTACTTGCTGTATAAAGCCACTCTGTCATGGGGCTATTAATAAAAAAGCTCCTCGTGGGGGCTTCCCTCTATCACAGAGACAAGGCTGTCAACTGAGGCAGCATAGGAAGCAGAGCACGTGCAATCCTGCACTTGAAACCTCACATGAAACTGTCCGTCAACTGTTTCAGTGCTTTCACACACACTGAACAATGCACTTCCAATCCACTTTTAATGCACTTTGCAACTAGACTTCACTGGGTGAAACAGCAAAATCCACTTGCAAACGATCAGTAAAGCGCATTGGAGGTGGACGGAAAATGCATTATTCAGTATGTGTGAAAAACACCCATTTCATTTTGCTCAGTAACATCCCGTCTAGACAGCTAAAAACCAGGAGCTGGCTTTGCCTTGAAGTTGGCTAATCAGAAGAGGCCAATTCACAGTGGGTAGCCGTGTTAGTCTGTTTGCAGTAGTCAAAAAGGGCAAGAGTCCAGTAGCACCTTAAAGACTAACAAAAATATTTTCTGGTAGGGTATGAGCTTTCGTGAGCCACAGCTCACTTCTTCAGAGGCCAGCAAGACCAAAAGAGATAATGATGTAGCAAGAATCCTAAAAAAAGCTATTGTTCTTAAATTTAACAAACTGTTCTTAAATTTATTTAAATTTATATTATGATCGACTTCCCAAAGATTGTGCAAAAATGAATGCCTGAGACCCCCAACCAGCACGGGGGACGGGGGAAGACAAATCAACAATTTTCCCAAGTATGCAGGCTGACACAATTGCAGACTAGGTAAGTTTATGACTTTGTGAAGCGTTTGTGAATCGTCTATAATTATGCTGTGGGCGAAAAGCATCAGGTAGCAAAAAGAAGGATTCCAAGCAGGAAAGGAGAGTGCTTAAATACTTTTTTCCCTGCATATGGATTGGCAGCGCCAAGCAGACCACAACTGAGAACATAAAAGATTGTACAGAGTTTGCTTGGAAGACAGACGACAGTCAGCTGTTAAGCGTCAGGATATATTTCTGCACTGGCCCTCTGCAAACTCAAATAATCAAGACCTACCCAAACTGATATGATTTTAAAACTGGCAATAGAGAATGAAGAGTGTTTTTTTAAAGATACCTGCCATAATAATCTTTAAATTTTACTATATAACCATAACTGACAGCTCACTTGCAATCCATGGAGACCACCATTTGGGGAAGGAGCTTGGGAAGAGAAGAAGCAGAAGAGTTGGTTTTTATATCTCGATTTTCTCTACCTTTAAAGAGTCTCAAACTGGCTCACAATCTCCTCCCCTTCCTCTCCCCACAATAGGCACATTGTAAGGTAGGTGAGGCTGAGAGTTCAGAGAGAACTGTGACTAGCCCAAGGCTGGCATATGTGGAGGAGTGGAGAAACCAACCCGGTTCACCAGATTAGCATCCGCCGCTCATGTGGAGGAGAGGGGAATCAAACCTGGCCCTACAGATTAGAGTCCACCGCTCTTAACTACTATACCATGCAAAAGGCTGGAATGGGGGGATGCCAAAAAGCTGAAAGGGGGGGAATAAAGAAGTCACCTGATGAGTAGGTGATAATGTAGGTAAAAATAGAAACAGGGAAACACCCCAGTGTGTGCCGGGAACAGCAAGCAGGGAAAGGAAATGACAATGATAAAAGTGAGAAAGAAATGTGATGGTTGGACTACGCTGAAAGAAAAGGGGTTTCTTTGGGATGGAGACATGGAGTGTAACACCCCAGAGAACTGTTCATATGTGGTTGAGATTCCTCCAATCCTGTAGAATCAATAATACTTGCTTCTTCTATTTTAGCTGAATTTAAAAAAATTAAGTTGGAAATTGTTGACTCCTGGTGTAGCAACAAACTTTAGAGAGGTATACATACCCTGTTCACTGCTTTCTGTTGGAGATTCTTCATGTCGAAGAAAAAATTTCACCTCCTCCCTGCGAGGTCCCCACTTTTGTAGATGGTCATACATCATGTGATCAAACGGAATGGGCCGTTCTAAATGTAGAAAAATCACGTATTCCTAATCTGAGCAATCCATTTGACACGTTTGCACAATTAAACAAAGTAAATAAAAAGAGGTGTTACAGCTTTTTTATCATTCAGTCACTTGGTAAAAAATTTTCTGGTAAAATTGCAAAGTTAATTATGCTCAAATGGACAATCTAATCCTTCCCCCTTCAAAAACAGGAAGCAAAAGACAAAACCCAGAACATATCCTTAATAGTTCCCCCCAATACATCTCCCAAAGAACAAGTTTCCACAATCTTCTCAACTACCTATGTAGGTCTGCAGTTATGACAGGGCACAGGCCTTTTTTCCCACTGAGTCATCTGCATATTACCATGTTTGCCTCTCATTTTAATTCTCAGTCTTACAGAGCAAAAATATGACTTTGATTATCATCATTCTAGCCCAGGCCTGCACCTAGTTGTGTGCAGCCCTCCAGGAGTTCACTAAGCCTCCTATTTTCACTGCCTGCTGAGGCCTACAAAAACACATAGGGCTTGTCAAACTCCTGACAGACCATAATCCAAGGCTTGTGGGCTGCATTTGTCATAGCGGGTCACAAGTTCTGCAGCCGTATTTCATCCAAGTCACTGATGAAGACACTAAACGATATCACACTCAACAACAGCCTTTGCAGAATGCCATTATAACACGCTGCCAGATTATTGACTGGAGCTGGCTGCATAGGTCACATCACATTAGCGTTACATTGTCTGAACTGGTTTCGTTGGTTTCTGAGCCCAACACAAAGTGCTGGTTTTGATCTAAGTCAAACAGTCTGGGCCCAGGATACATCAAGCATCACATTCTCACCCCTGTAGCTATCCAAGTTTTTAAGATCTTCCTCCATGCTCTGTTGCAACTGGCTCTACCATCTCAGTGATTCTACAAATTCTGTACACATGTGGCAGTGAAATTATGGAACTCCCTCTACAGGGAAACCTTGTCTGACCCCTTTCTGTGACGACCCTCAGATGACAGCTGAAGACGGTAATATTTCAGAGAGCCTTCTTCCAACCATAATACAGCTAAGGCATATGGTAGGATGGGGTTAAGACTAACCAGGTTCCCCATTAAACAAAGATTTTTAACAAGGGGTTGATGCTGAACTTTAGCCAGATCCCTAACTAAGCAGCCAGCCCGGTCAGCCTTCACCATGGTGCCAACCAACCTACTGCTCAATCCCAGTTGAAGGCAAAGGGTGGAATTCGTTGCAGGGTGGAAGTATAAAATTCTACAATCCTGACCTCTCAGCCTCTCTTGGTTACATCGGCTCTCCAACTCATTTTCCTGTTCTAACGTGAATCGATAAAGAGGACACTCTCCTCGCATGAACCTACACACCACACCATTCATCAGTTTTTGCTTGCCACGTCATATCAATTGTCCTCAGCCAGACTGCAGGCATCACGGCAGTGATCCCTTTGGAATGGCTTACCGGAGGAGGTGAGAAGAGCACCTGCTCTACTGACTTTCGGGAAGTGTCGTGAATCAGTTCTTTCAAAACGCCCTCTGCTGAATTGGGTGCTGGGCTGTCAATTCTCTAGAAAGCTGCTGATAGGGCACCTGACGTATTTGCTTATCTTTGTTGCTTGTGTGTGTGTTAAGTGCCATCAAGTCGCTTCCAACTCATGGCGACCCCATGAATCAAAGTCCTCCAAAATGTCCTACCTTTGACAGCCTTGCTCAGATCTTGCAAACTGGGGGCTGTGGCTTCCTTTATTGAGTCAATCCATCTCTTGCTGGGTCTTCCTCTTTTCCTGCTGCCCTCAACTTTTCCTAGCATGACTGTGTTTTCCAGTGAGTCTTGTATTCTCATATGAACTTGTTTCCAACACTTACAATAGTGTATTCAAATATATATATATATATATATGTGTGTGTGTGTGTGTGTGTGTGTGTATACTTAAACGTACATTTTTATAATAGAGCTTCTTTTTATTATTTTGTATTAGAAGGTGTTTATTTGTAAGAATTGTATTACAAATGTAAAATATAACACTAACTGACAACCAGTATAATATATAGCAATATATATATTTTTTAATACACTACTGTAAGTGTTGGAAACAAGTTTATATCAGTGGTTGAGGACCTGTTGATACACTGTTAGTTTTACACATTTGTTACCTGACTCTCCCCTTAATTACTATTTATCTTTGTCGCTTGTCAGGCAGTTGTGGGTGGTGCCACTGTTTAATTTCAGATAGGTCTTTATACAGTGCCTACTTTTGGCAGGTGGTAGGTGGACTTATAGATATTTTAAATAAATAAATAGTATGCTGCTTTGAGCCCCATTTTAGAGGGAAAGGCAATGCATAAATTATTTTTAATAAAGAATATTATTTCCCTAGGTACGCTGATCCTGAATCCCCTGGAACCATTTTTTTTTAATGACAAACACTACCTTTGTTTCTTCATCAGTTCTCTGGGACCATGCCAGTCTACCCCACATTCCCTCAGTAAGCTCTAATTTATAGTAATTAAGGAAATCGTGTGAGGGTTTGATACTGTGCCAAAAGTAGGTTCAGTTCTGAGAACCGCATCCCAACTATATAACAAGCAATTGATTCAAGGCTAATGAGCATATTTTTGTGCAAATACCATGAACTTGCCTGTAGGTATCTTCACAATCTGTGCCATTAAGCCGGCTTTAAACAGAATGCCTCTTTCACACTGATAACTGCACACACACATACAAAGAAGTGCCTGCTGGATCAGACCAGCAGTCCATCTAGGCTGAGGGAGTTGGGAATGTTTCGTCTGGAGAAGAAGAGGTTGAGGGGGGACATGATTGCTCTCTTTACGTATTTGAAGGGCTGTCACTTAGAGGAGGGCAGGGAGCTCTTCCTTTTGGCAACAGAGGATAGGACTCGCAATAATAGAGAGGTACTGGCAGGCGGAGAGGTACCAGCTGGATACCAGGAAAAGGTTTTTTACAGTAAGAGTTGTTCAACAGTGGAATCAGCTACCTAGGGAGGTGGTGAGCTCCCCCTCACTGGCAGTCTTTGAGCAGAGGCTGGGCAAACACTTGTCAGGGATGCTCTAGGCTGATCCTACTGTGACAGCAGGTAGACTTCCCCTGACTATGGAAGATCCACTGATGGACTATGGAAGATCTCTCCCCCCACGAACCCCCGTTTGCCGTATCACTACATTGAGCAGGGGGTTGGACTAGATGACCTATATGGACCCTTCCAACTCTATGATTCTATGATCTATGTTTCACACAGGGTCCTACAGTTGCCCTGGAGTGCTGAACAAACTAGGCACAGAGACCAAGACCTTCCCCTGATACTGCCTCCTAGAAACTGGTATTCAGAGTGCGCTACCTCCTTTTATGGAAGCTCCCTTCAGCCACCCTGGTGAGTTACCATCAACGGCTAGTAGCCATTTTGAGCCCACAGGAGATACAACTGTGTGAAAACACTAGGAACGCTCACTAAGCTTGGAGCTGGTGAAAATGCAGGACTGTAGTGACGTTTCCTGAGAATAAGAGTATTTCAGAATACCGAAGGACTGCTTACCATTTCCACGCCAGACTTCAGAAAGATGGCAACTGCCTTCGCCGGGTTCTTTGCAGAATTCCACCACATCTCGACACGTTGTTTCAGGCGTAATTGGCACTTCAGTCAAAATCTGTTCGTTGTTGCTCAGGAACACAGTTAATATCATCTGAAAAACAACAACATAAAACTAACCTTTAAACCAGCTTTTTAAAAATGGCAGAGATTTGTGGTTGGCATTAAGAGGCTCAAATGTAATTTGGTACTTTGCCTTTACATAATTGTTTTTAATCCACAGAACATTAAGAGGTTTGCAAAACTAAGCAAAAATCCCCTCAGAAATACAAAACCAGAATGGCTGCCTTTTATATTCCACCCAGAGACCAATCAAAGAAAACATGTTTTGTGTAAGTGCTCATGGTCTGGCAACATTCGGTTATTAAGGCCTGATGAGTTTATAATTGAAAAGTCAGAAAATATATCCAAAAACACGGCTCCTGCCTCAGTGAACTGCAGAAAACATTCTGGAAGGGGAGAGCACCCTAATACCTAGGGGAGGAGCTGTGGCTCAGTGCAAGGGCAACCGCATGGCATACAGAAGGTCCCAAGTTAATTCCCGGCATCTCCAGTTAAAGGGACTAGGCAAGTAGGTGATGGGAAAGACCTTCTCTGCCTGAGGCCCTGGAGAGCCGCTGCCAGTCTGAGTAGACAATATTGAGTTTGATGGACCAAGGGTCCGATTCAGTATAAGGCAGCTTCATGTGTTCAATGTACCTTGTCAAACAGAGCTCAAGAGATTGACAGTCCCACTGCTATGTGGTCTTCACAAGACTTGCTGCTAATGTGGATAACACTTTTCAACCTCCTCACCATCAAGGATATTCTTTTCATTTCTACGAAGCAGTTACAGAGTTAGGACACCTCGTTAATCTAAACTGGACAACTGGTTTTAAATTGTGTGTTCTAATCTTATGTTTATGTTGTAATGACTTGTGATTTGTTATTGTTGGAAGCCGCCCTGAGCCCGGCATTGTGGGGAAAGGGCAAGGATATAAGTTAATAAAAAATAAATAGCGTTTTCTGTTTAATTTTTACAATTCTTCATACTGACAGGTTTGTAGTCTCTCAAAATGTATAGGGGCATTCCAAGAAGCAGGATCTTGCATGTCTTATTCTCTGAAGGCAAGGCATTTTAAAAGGGCTGGCGCAGGCCACACAACCTGTTACTCACAAAGCCACATGTAGCCTACCAGACTGTGTTGCGGCCTGCTGAGTGCCTTGTTTGTGCATTCCTAAATAGCAATAACAAACAAAAAGAGCTCTATCAAGCCATATGTAGATAGTCTGTATTAGGTTAAGGGGATCATAAATTGTGCAGGCCCTGAGTTAGAGAAATATCCAACAGCTACTTTTCATCTGTAATACGTGGGGCTGAACGGGTGTCCTCTACGAGTGGTTAAATATCGCAGACTACTTCAGAATTAAAATGTGAAGCAAACATGATTATTTGCAGATGACTCAGTGGGAACAAATCCTGTGTCCTGTCAAAGCTACTGTTTCCACAGTGGAGAACGATGTATTTGTTGTTGAACTAGCATAGCCCAGGCACACAGCTAATTTTATATCTTAATGTAAAATCTGCCTAGCAAAGAAGTTAAATATGGAAGTAGCATTATTCTGGTACTGTTAACAAATCCTTATATTTTCACAACAGCAAAAACTGGGGCAGGGAGGGTGTGACCGCTTGTTGCTGAAGGCTACAGAAATTACCTATAATGAGCTGTTTAGAAATAAGGTTGCATCTAGTACCAATAAAACCACACTGAGTATATTGCCCCTACACCAACTTCAACCACTACTACATAGGCTGGTCCAAGACCCCAAGAAATGCTACTTTAACTGCAATATTAAGAGCTTCTTTTTGTTCTGCTGACGCAGCAGCAAAGGACTGGACTACCCGTATCGTTCGGACCACAGGAGAGCTTTAAGAAAACATATGCACGGCAGCCCCCGTTGCAGAGGCTTCTATATGAGAAAAGAGGACTTCTCATATGCTAGGTTTCTACTGGATATGCTAGGTTTCTCATATGCTAAGTTTCTACTGGATTCTGCCATTCTTGGTTTTTCGGTAACAAAACCATGTCAGTCTTGAGTAGTGCAAAATGCTACAGACAATAAAACAAGTTGCATTGTACTATTTTGGTACATCTGAATTTGCCCTCAGCAATATTTACAATTTACAGTGGGTTATAGATCAAATCAAGCCTGAACTCACCCTAGAAGCTAAAATGACTAAACTGAGGCTATTGAATTTTGGTCACATGATAAGAAGACAAGAGTCACTGGAAAAGACAATCATGCTAGGAAAAGTTGAGGGCAGCAGGAAAAGAGGAAGACCCAACAAGAGATGGATTGACTCAATAAAGGAAGACACAGCCCACAATTTGCAAGATCTGAGCAAGACTGTCAAGGATAGGACATTTTGGAGGACACTGATTCATAAGGTCGCCATGAATTGGAAGCAACTTGACTGCACTTAACACACACACACAATATTTACAAGAACAGGAAAGTAGCACCCGTCATATTAGAGACTGAGTTGAGTGGGGCAGTAAATTGCCTAAGATGATGAATGTGCTGTCAAGGTACAACCGACTCATGGCGAGTCGGGGCTTTCCAGGCAAGAGACAAACAGAGATGGTTAGCTGTTGCCTTTCATTGTGAAGCTGCCCCAGTATTCCTTGATGATCCCCCATCCAAGTACTAACCATGGCCGATGCTGCTTAGTTCTGACGAACTCTGGCTAAGCTGGGCTATTCAGGCTGCTAAATTACCTAAGCCACCCAGCAAATCCAGGACTGTGCTGCTGAAGGTTGAACGAGGGACTTCCAGCCCACAGTTCATGCTTGTACAGTTCACACCACAGTACAGTTAACCTCAATTAATTAACACAATGGGTCATGTTAACCTACACAAGCCTAGAGTAAAAGTTACATCTGTTGACATATCAGCTAATGCAGTTCAGTGGAACCGTTTACTGGGAAATCTAGGGAGGCAGGAAATGAGTGCTGCTGATGGGTGGCATACTTTTCTAAAACAGATCAAGATCACACACAAACATCAAATCTCACAGTAGTAATGAAATAGTCACCTTTATTACTACTAATTAGGATAAAGAAAAATTGGCTAGGATCCAAAGAACTGCTCAACTTGTTCTTAAGGGGGGGCTTGGGGCTTGTGTACCTTGAGTAACAGCATCCAACACCACATAGCAAAAGTTTCCTTTGAAAATTTAGGGGCTTTCAAAAATAGTTTGTGATGTGGTTTGAAGTTCAAATGAAAACATACAAAAATCCCACCTGGCACTTCCAAGTCCTTGGGCATACCTGAAACCACAATTTGGATTCCTGTCAATATGACTGAACTGTTTGCTAAATCTTGTTTCCCAGGAGCACTTCAATGCAGGCCAAAATAGCCATTAATTTCCTGACGCAGAGAATCACACCTGATTTTTTCATGACTCCAGGCCTCTTTGCTTCACTCCCCCCTCCCATAATTATTTTCTTTCCTTCCGCTCCATCTGAGGAAAGAAGCTCTGACACATGAAATGCTGGAATAAAAGTCTGGTGGCTCTGGACTTCTGTTTTGTTGTACTTCAATAGACTAACACGGCCACCTCTCCAAAATAATGTTGCATTTCCCCAATGCTAGGGTAAAAACCTCTATGTTCCACTTCTGCAAAAATTCGCTGCCTTTCATTCCAAATACCTCCTTTACAATTTCCTATCATCAGAAAAATGGATTCTTGATGATCAAGCTATTGAAATGCAAGATACAAATTCTGAAATGCAACTGTTTGTTTAGTGATTTATTGTTACGGCCATTGGCCAGCATAATGCAACCATTTTAAACAGTGCTAAAAGAAAATAAGCTTGGCTTGGCTAAATTTAACAGATGTCCTTGCCTATTAAAAGACATTTCTTATGGCACATGCTGCCCTGAGCTTCTGCGAAGAAGGATAGGATGCAAATGCACTAAGTAAAATAAATACATAAATACAAGTCTCAGTAACCTTGCAAATCACTGCTGCAAGGTCAAAGTCATGCAAACCAGCCTTCTGGATCTGGTCCTCAGCTACACAGTGTCTACTTTGCTGTGCCACAGAGAGTTAACGTTTTTTGTCAAATATCTGTAGGTCAATAAAAGTTAACAGTAGTCTCTTGCGCCGTCTCTCTTTGCGAAATACTATCAGACAATTAGAAAATCATTGGATTTGGGACACAACTGCTAAGGTCACTACTGAATTCTCCAGATAAACTGCTATTTCACTGCAACAAACGAAGGCCCCTAATACACTAGGAAATGGCATTTCCCAAAACATTTATTCATAGATATTAAAATAATGATTGGTGGTAACAATTTTCTTTTATTGCAGCAAAAGACTGAGAGATAACCACACACACACACACATGACATTTTGTTAGACTAATGCTTTTGCTCACAGGATTATACAGAAATATGTTGAGAATGGCTGCTTCTCTCTAACCGCTTGGGGACATTATTAGTATCTGTAAAATAAGTCTGTAACAGGCCAGCTAAGACATATAACAAGATTTTTCTGCAAGCAAATCATCAATTAATTCGGTTTCATCCAGAGTCCAAAATTGTATAACACAAACATGCAAGCAAAGCAACTTTTTCAAAGTTATACAAATGTCATATCAGACAATAGATGTAAGCCTGTAAAGGTGAAAGCAGAGATACACACTTAGTGGAACAGTAAGAACATTAAACCCTATAAGAGAAAGGTGCAAATACAGGACGAGCATAAGGAAAGAGCGGCACCAGTTCATTCTCACCTTTTTTTTCAGTATTCTGACTAGCTTTTTAGTTCTCTGCTTCAGGCCAGTCCTCTCTGGTTGCCAAATTTTCTCTTTTGAGGTGTCTAAGATGCTTTGAAGAATCATTCTTAAAATGGTCCTCATGAGTAAAGCCACAAATAAAAAGCAAAGATTTAAAAAAAAAAAGACTTAAAAAAATTATCCAGTGAAGCTAGAATCTAAAATAGGTTCCGTGCACCAGCTACAGTTGAAATCTACTAAAATGGATATTCCTCTGGGCTGGTGACATATAAAGTAAAAGAGGCAATGACGTGCCATGATAAGACATCCGAATGAAACAAGACAGACCATAGCTGTGACAGCAGAGAGATATGGTTGATCAAATTTCACCTAATTAGGCAAGCTTAAACTAGGAGTTCACGACACCACATGTGTAAGTGTGCTAACCTTTGCTTCAGTTTAGGAAGCATCACATCAGAACAAGGGTCAATTTCAAAAGCAAGTTTATTGCATACGTTAGGGGGAAAAGGGGGAATGTTTCCCACTGGGGTGGGGGGAGACACAAACATTTATCTGAAACATGCTTAGGTCTGGTTCTACAATACCTTGTACATAATGGGTCAGGCTACCAGTTATGGCAACAGTGGCACTAACTGTGTGCCAGGCAACCCCAGGCTAAGACAGCAAGTTGCCTCCCCATTTCTATAAAGCCCCTTGCCATTCTTCCATTATCAGCACCTATTAAATTGGTCCACCTTACTTTACCTTATCTCACCAAATTGAACAGTGGGGCTGGATTTCCTTCAGTTCAAGGAACCTTCCTTTGACACAAGAGAATCATAAAGTTGGAAGGGGCCATACCCCTGCTCAATGCAGGGTCAGCCTAAAGCATCCCTGACAAGTGTTCACCCAGCCGCTGCTCGAGCACTGCTAGAGGGGGGGACGTTCACCACAGAAGGGAACGTTCTTTATGCTGTTCCTAGCAGAATGGAAGTACAGGATCCAACCCAAAAAATTCAACAAGTAAATTTCTTCTTAAACAAGAGCTAAAGCACCAGTGCTGCTAGGCTGCCATATTTAGGAACAGAGCCTACCAAACCCCTGAACTCATGCGAGCAGCAGGTAATCACTTTCCCATGCTTGCTGCAGCAAGCAAAATATCAACATTTAGACAATCTAGACTGATCAAACTGCATAGCAAGCATACTTAAATATAACCTCCGTATCTATTCATATCCATAATCTGCTGGATTTTAAACTTGTTGGCACATGCTAACTACCTTCTTTGGTTCTAACAGTTACCTTCATGAACACTTTATAGTACCTAGCAAGAAGTTAGACACGTTGTAAGATAAGGACAGAGCTGCAAGGGCTAGGTTTAAACCTCAGTTTAGCCACCCACTTAGTAGGAGACCTGCTTCTCCCAAATAAAGATTTCAAAAGAAGAGACAATTATTTGCAAAAAAACTGAAACTGGTTTACCACACACAATGAAGACAACGGAAAACTGAAGTTCTCTATAAATGAAGAATGCAATCACATAATGGTTCTTCTGACATCAATACAATTTTAGGATTAATTGGATTTACAGTTGCACCTTTCATTTATACTACAAGACCACACATAGTTAGATGCATTTTGAAGACAGCTAGTTTATATACGTATGTGCCATCACGTCGCCATCGGCTTATGGCAAGCCCAGCAAGGGGCTTGCAAGGCAAGTGAGAAGCAGAGGTGGTCTGCCATTGCCTCCCTCTGCAGAGTGTTCCTTGGGGGTCTCCCATGCAAGAATAGACCCTGCTTAGCTTCCAAAGTCTGACAAGATCTGCCTATACTATGCTGCTCACCCCCATTGCCTTGGATAGTTCACTTTTTAAAATTCAATTTTTTAACCTTTTAAGGGTTTTTCTGAATATGCACGATATTAAAGTCCTCAATTTAATGTGGCGCACATGATTAGGAAAACTGAATTCTTAAAAGTGAACCAATCATGGAGAACCTTTGATACTCAACAATAGCTTTTCATTTTTAACTTGCTATATTTCAAGATTCTAATCTTTTAAAAGGAATGTACGGTAAATGTTGTCTTTCAGTCTTATTTTTAATACTCTTGCTCCTATGATTCAGTGTCAGTTAACAAGATATGCATCACTTCAGTAAAATGGGGTCAATTTATTCATTCATTCAAAAAATGTGTAACCTACCACTCCAGAGGTAAAAATAAATAATGGAAACATAAAAAACATACAATTATCAGTATTAAAACTAACCATAAACTCAGCATCTTCGGCTGATATCCATAAAGCATTCCTCAAGACATAGCTTTTAAAAAGACAGCAGCAGTTAAAGACTGCTTTAAAACGATGAAGTGCTTCATTTAAAAGCCTGGGGAGAGAGAGGTGTTTCGACCTAGCATCCCAAGGACAGTAAAGGTAGGTGCCAGGCAAGCATCAAGAGGAAAAGCACTCCAAAGATGAGGTGACACTACTGGTGGAGGGAGGGGGAGAGCCTGTCTCTGGTTGCCCCATTTCTTACTCCTGCAGGCAGAAACAGAGAGAGGGGGGTCTGGGAAAGTATGGGAAGAAGTGGTCCTTTAAGTTCCCCAGCACCAAACCGCTTAGGCCCTTAAAAATGTAAGAACCAGCACTTCGAATTGTGCCCAGAAATAAGCTGGTAGCGAGTATAGATCTTTCGACACGGTAGTTATAGAGACCCTGTATCCAGCTCCCAACACTAGCCTAGCTACTACATTCTGGCCCAACTGACATTTCTGAAAGGTTTGACGCAGACCCATTTAAAGCACATTACAGTAATCTAACCTGGATGTGATCAGAGTGTAGCCCACAGTGGCCTGGTCACACTTTTTTCAAACAACGGCCACAGCTAATACAAGGTGCTACATGCCATGGAGAAGTCAGCCTCCAAATACAGGCCCACAAAACTGCTCCTTCAGAGGAAGTGGAAACCCCTCCATTTCTAATACACACACACACAGAGAAAATTGCCACTTTTTACCAGATGCATACTCCCCATCCTCCAACAAAGTATACATGATGGAATAATTCTGAATTCAGTTTAAATAAGATTATTCCAATAAACTGAAAAACTTTCTAAATATATCACTCGTACTTCAAAAAGGATAAAGGAAAAACCTACACTCTGCAACACTTCCTCAACACTTCCTCAAATTTGTCCCAGTAAGCCTTCTGCTCAAAGCCATTCAAATGCAACTTCATAGCAAACAAGAACAAACAGGATTGATTGCTTGTTCTCTGATAAAGGAACATTGCTACGACATGTGGAACCAGATTCCAGAGTAGGAACACTACTGATTAGGTGCAACTGTATTGAGCAGTTACCTCCAGGCTTTTGGACGGCCATACTAGAACCCTACAAAAAGCAATGAACATGAAAGAATGGAGACAGAACCACCGGCAGCTCTACAATATGGTGCCCCAGCACTTTTAGAAGGTTCTAGGACCAAAAATCCTCATGGTATGAAGCCTAATACCGGTTCCTCAAGAAGGCGCAGCCCTGCCAGGTTTGGGTACTACAACACTAGGGATGAGGAAGACAGGCTGCCCAACAAAATAAAGTTGTTAAAGACACACAGCTGTTTAATTCTTGTCCTCCATGTAAGAGAAAGACCACATGGGCCAACAACGTATCTTTAATATTTGGGCTAATATTAAGCATGTATTTGGTACCAATGTGCTGAGGACAACATAGGACAACAAGAAACAGCTCCTGTCAGAAGGGCTTACAGTTGTCCATTTTGCATTACAGTGCCTTAAGGAGCTCCAAGGAAGTGTGTAAAAATCTAATATTTTAGAAATATATTTTGATGTCATTATTCCTTAGGTTTGCAATCAGTACAGATCTCAATCAGAAACAGATCTACACTAAGGTTATAAAAATAATACCATTTTTGTTTTGGTTGGCCTGGGGTTAAACTGGATGGTGTTTGTTATTGGAACTGAGCCCCGTGGGGCACAGTGGTAAGCTGCAATACTGCAGGCAAAGCTGTGCTCATGACCTGAGTTCGATCCCAATGGAAGTCGGTTGCAGGTAGCTGGCTCAAGGTTGACTCAGCCTTCTGAGGTCGGTAAAATGAGTACCCAGCTTGATGGGGCTAAAATGTAGACAACTGGGGAAGGCAATAGCAAACCACCCCGTAAACACAGTCTGCCTAGTAAACATCAGGATGTGACATCACCTCATGGGTCATTAATGAACCAGTGCTTGCACAGGGGACAACCTTTACCTATTTGTTACTGCCTCCTGATCTTGGCTTACTCTGATGTTATTAGATCATGATGGGTAGCCATGTTAGTCTGTAGCAGTAGAAAAGAGCAAGAGTCCAGCAGCACCTTAAAGACTAACAACATTTGTGGCAACTTTCATGAGTCACAACTCACTTCTTCAGATGTTATTATTTGGCTTTACACTCATGCTTTTTTTTGGCTTTGCTTGCTGTTGCTGAGCCTGCTGACATTTTTCTCACCTGTTGTCAGTTCGTTATTTGTTGCTTTTATTTTATTCTAGTTACTGTTATTAGTTGCCTTGAACTGAGTTGGGAAAGTGGGATAGAAAGACTTTAATCAATAAATGAACTGTATGCTTGTTCTGGTGCACTTTCAGAAGCGGAGGCAGTTAATCCACGCTGCACTGCACTGAATGGGATTGTCATTCCACATCCACATTCCTGCTCAACTAGTCACATGCTAACAGCTTATTTATGTGTGACTAGAGTTGGATCATAGCCAACATGTGCTAGGAAAATAAAAACTACTTGATATTCAGTCCAACTCATCTGCTACCATTAGAACAAAGAATGCAAGTGACGTTTTGTTGTACGTGTTATGTGCTGTCAAATCACTTCCGATTTATAGCAACCCTATGAATCAAAGACCTTCAAAACATCCTATCATTAACAACCTTGCTGAGGTCTTGCAAACTGAAGGCCGTGGCTTAGTGGTAGAGCATCTGCTTAGCATGTAGAAGGTCCCAAGTTCAATCCCCGGCATCTCCAGTTAAAGGGACTAGGCAAGTAGGTGATGGGAAAGACCTCCGCCGGAGGCCCTGGAGAGCTGCTGCCAGTCTCACTAGACACTACTGACTTTGATGGACAAAGGGTCTCATTCACTATAAGGCAGCTTCATGTGCGGTCATGTGTTCCCTTCTGCCTGCTCCTTGCAACTTTTCATAGCATTATTGCCTTTTCCATTGAATCTTGTTTTCTTGTGTCGTGACCAAAGTATAATAGCTTCAGTTTAGTTGCTTCAGCTTCCAGGGAGCAGTTCCTTTCTGCATCAAGGAATATAAAATTGTACTTACCTCAAAACTCTTCATAAAAATGTAACGGCAGATAAACAAATGAAGCTGAAAATTTGCTCAGATGTTCAGAGATACATGTGGAGATGGATTTCATGGTTTATTTAAGCAACAGTTCAAGACACTTATATTAGTACCTTCAACACAGCATGAAAGCAAGTCACAGTAAATGAAAAATGTTATTGGTTCTGAGTCCCAATTCTAGTTATCACACTCATTTTTGCAACAATCAGTACAGAAGTAGAACCGGTGACCACGGAGAAGCATATTTTAAACATAAGACCTCCACATAACGGTGCCACAGCTCAAACTCATTTTTATATAATTAATACAAAACATAAATATGCAATGTATAAATTCTGAATTTCCCTCGGTACTCTCCTTACACAAGCATTAAAGGTATTTATTGAGCTACCATCTGGAATTAAATAAGTATTTATAAAAGAATGTATTGTTTAAAATTACTTATGCTAAAATCAACCATAGGAAGCACCTGTCAACTCTAAAAGGGATACCCAATGCTACTGCAATGACTTCACTTAGAGTTGTTAACAGTGAATCAACAGGCCTGGCCTACCAAGGCAAAAAGCATATGGCATTTTAACCACACACCCTTGTTCACTTCTGAGTCCGAAGACACTGTGGATTCTATTTGCCTCTCCATACCTGGTATCAGTTAATCAGAGATGAAACTCTCTCTCTCTCTCTCTCTGTACCTCACTCTTTGCTACTATAAGCAAGTTACCGAGTGAAACAAAATAAATGGCTGTTATCTCAGGGTAACTGTTGGGGCATGGGAACTCCCTAGTATTATGCCCTTGAAGAAAGGAATAATTATAATCAGAAGGGGGAGGGGTGTTAGAAAGAGTCAGAAACCCTCTGGTTTACTTGTTGATGCCTCTTGCAATTCTTAGGGAGCTGTGCGGAGGGTCCCAGGGGCAATACTCTCTATTTCAGGCTCCAGCATGATTCAGGTTGGGTTGGGATTTCCCAGCACAGGGGAGGGGAGTTACTTGCCCTGTTGGGGTGAGGCCCGCACAAGCAGTATTCAGAGCACATGCAGCTCCCCAGCGGGGCAAAATAATCCCCCCCTCCATCACCCCTGGGCTGTTCTGGGTTTGGAAAATGGAACAAACGGAAGGCTAAATCCCCCCTTCCCCCTGCACCTCATCCGAACTGGCCCCCTGAGACACTCGGGAACTTAAGTTCCCAGCAGCTGCCACATGCCTGAGCGGAATTAGAGGCGGCCTGGGAAAACCACAACCCGACTTCATCACTTCTAGTTCACACACCTTAGCTTCTAGGTTAGGCCTGGGTCTTTGTCCAGGCAATGATCTAGTTTTGTCCCTGCTTATCAACTGTAACCCCACCTATTGCCTCAGCTATAAAACTAGCCCACGAATGACTCAGTTTTGAAGAGCTCATTTCTATGTAATACCCCAGATATCAGTTCAAGGGTTCCTTGATATCCCTGATAAAGCCAGTCATGGCATAACACTTCCTCATTGTAATTGTATGCAGAGATTATACTTTTCAATCCAAAGATCCAGGCATTGTTAATCATAACTATCATTAACTGACAATATTTTCCATATCGCACATCTAACTTTGTCCTTTTGACAAGCCATAAGATAACTAATGCCTGCCTTTCTTCCTACAAGGATTATACATGCAATCTTAAAATTATCAATTGTTATTTTCAATCAGCTGTATAAGAATGTTTACCCCCAAAGCAACTGCAAATATGATCGCCAATTTTTCAACTAGTCACTGTAGCCATGTCTTTAACAGCTAACTTGACATGCAGCCATTAGGAGCTGATAATATATTTTCATGCTATGAAAAACTTCACCTACTGATTTCTACACATCAAATTGTTATTAAAGGCACAAGCAAGCCAGGCTCAGGTTTATTGTTCAGTCAGGAATCCCAACAAATAATTGGCAGCAACAGACAGGATATATTACAGATGATGAAAGGGACAATCTCCTCCACAACACGCCCCACCCAATTTTGGGTTTTTAAGTAAGCTGGAGAAGAATATGCTGATGTTCACCATTGTCCATTAATGTAATGCCAGCATGCATTAATTAAAAGGTGCTGGGGACACAATGGGGCTGCTGCTTATTTTAGCAGATATCCTACCCTCCCATGAGCCTTGCGCTAAGAGATAGTCAAATCTCCAGCGTGGCGTAGTGGTTAAGACCAGTGGTTTAGAGCAGTGGACTCTGATCTGGAGAACCGGGTTTGATACCCCACTCCTCATGAGCGGCAGAGACTAATCTGGTGAACTGGATTTGTTTCCCCACGCCTACACATGAAGCCAGCTGGGTGACCTTGTTTGTGGCTTCCTAGAGACACCTGGTTGGCCACTGTGTGAACAGACTGCTGGACTTGATGGGCCTTGGTCTGATCCAGCAGGGCCTTTCTTATGTTCTTATGACCTTGGGCTAGTCACAGCTCTGTTAGAGCTCTCTCAGCCCCACCTACCTCACAGGGTGTCTGATGTGGGGAGGGGAAGGGAAGGTGATTGTAAGCAGGTCTGAGTCTTCCTTAAGTGGTAGAGAAAGTCAGCATATAAAAACCAACTCTTCTTCATCAGCATCATTTTACTTTGAAGAGTGAGGGTAAGTATGAGCACTGTTATTGGGACACACGAGGAACTCTGGCTTGGTCTTACAATCTTTGAGAAGGCTCATACAGCGTTTTCAGTTTATAGCTACTAAGGCAGTGGTTCTTAAATTGTGGGGTTAGGCCCAAAAGTGGGTCATGAGGCCGGGGAGGGAGGGGAAACTCCAGGAGACTTCATAGCAAAAGTGCGTTTGCCTCTGTAGCATGCGCTGGCCACAAAAAGTAGCCTGTTCCTCACTAATATTCTCATATCTGATCCTGAACATGGCTTCTCCCGTGCAGATCAAAAAAACCACAAGAGGAAACATTTTTGTGACCACTACTTTGAAGGCTATGGAAAACAAGCTACCTTCCTGGCATTAACTAGCTTTACAGATCAGGCCAGCAGCTCTTCCAGACTTGTTATCTGGGACAGTCACCCATCAAAGTGTGGTGGTGGAAAGTGCCATCAAGGTTTGCCATTGCCTGCCTCCTCGTGGGATGTTCTGAGAGAACTGTGACTGGCCCAATGTCACCCAGCAGGCTTCATGCAGAGGAGTGGGAAATAGAACCCGGTTTTCCAGATTAGAGTCCGCCACTCTTAACCACCACACCTCGCTGGCTCTTACCCATCAAAGCACCCCATGATAAATCATTAGAGTTTACAGGCTGCCAACCCTACTGCTATGGGTTAGGGTATCAGAAAACAATTCTAAGTGGTAATCTTGGGGGGGGGGTTGCTGTTAACAGCTGGTTTTTCTAAATTAAGGAAACCTCTCTTTTTTAACCAAGAACAACTACACTAAATTAACCCTTGTGCCCAAAATATGCCTGGAGTGCATAGAGCCTATTCCTCCCTGCCTCTCAATTTTTATCCCTTGAAACCACATCGTCACCACACAATCCCTACTATAACTCCATTAACATTCCAAGGGAAATACACTGTTACCATTAGGGTTGCCAACAGCCTTGGGAAAGAGCATCCTGTTCCTTTAACAGAAGCTTAAGGGGGTGCTATTCACCCCCTGTGCCACCTCACCTGGCTATTTCTACATATTAAGCATCTATTAAAGGAACAGGTCATTTTTTCCCCTCCATGTTGCCGGTAAGAGAATGTTGGGAAGAATTCAGAGGACAGGGGCTGGGAGGAAGAAGCACATGATCCCACAACCTGTTCCCAATTTTTTACCCAAGCTTAAGAGATGGGGGGAGGGAAGGCGGCCTGGTATAGCCTGATCTCCTTGGATCTCGGAAGCTAAGCAGGGTCGGTATTTGGAAGTGAGACCACTAAGGAAGACTCTGCAGAGGAAGGCAATGGACAAACCACCTCTGCATCTCACTTGCCTTGAAAGCCCCTTGCTGGGGTTGCCATATGTCAGCTGCGACTTGAGGGCACTTTACATACATCAGGAGTGTTAAACCCACAACGCCCCCCCACTTGTCTCTCTATGACAGCTATTGTTTTCTGACTCCCTTCATGCATTGGCTTTCTACAAATACCCCCACACACTTTTCCCCTTTGTCATCTACCAGTATGAATGGCAAAAAGAAAGAAAAATATTTGAAAGGCCAAAGATGAACATATACATCTTTCAAATATGTTCAGATTTGCAGACTGGGACAGGGGGATACTGCCCAATACACAGCATAGTCCAAATACTTGGCCCAAGGTAAGTTTATTCAACATAGAACAATGGTGTTTCTATTCTCCTTTTAAAGGAAAATTCCAGTGGAGAACACTTGAATGTAGGCCATCCGTATTTCTGTATGTGATCTTGGTTGCTTCCATTGATTTCTCCATAGGACTTACATTTGAAAGCCATTATCTTTGTTGCCTCCAAATTTCTCTAAGAGGAGAAAAGATGCAGCCCAAAACCGAAAGGAACATTATATTCAATACCAGTATTTACCAAGATTTAGACAGAATGCTGTTGTAAATAAATCCAAAACACCAGTTTTTGCTTTCTACTACAAAAAATGTGCTGAAGTTAAGCTCATTTTTATAAATATTCCTGAAACATTTTAAATAATGCCAGGTATTTTACTAGAAAATCCAAGAGGAAGACTGCGTTTTGACATTCAACAACTACCTTACTGTAGTGACCACTTGATTAAGAGACTGATATGTTGCCCACAAAATAATACTGTAATTTGATTTACTACAGTATCAGCTTCACAATAAAATCACAGACAAGAAGGTGCCACCTAGGTGCCTGAGGAACCGGCGCTATCTTGGAGGGTCTTTCTCATCCATCAGAAGAGAATAGGCTGCAAAGCAAGCTGTGGTGGAAGAGAAGGAAACAGATAAAAATCAGAAGCCAAGGAAGTAAGAAAGGAAGGCACTATGGAAGTGTGCATTCTGTACACAAAGTTGGACAAGACCTCTGACTACTTCTCAGTTTCCATCAGTGTAGCATGATAAGAAATGGAAATATGCACACAAGGAAAACTAGTTTTCCACACTAGGAAGTGCCAATTATTACAACAGGCGTGGTTTATGCAGTAGCAGGGCCTGAACAGTGCAGAGATCTTGTGAAGGCACAGGGAACAGTAGCACACAGGTTTTTCCTCCCATGTCAATGTTCCGCCCAATGCACTGCCTTGCTTTTCTGTAATTAACAACACTAACTTTCTTAAATGGGAAAAATAAATAGGTCAACCAAGGTCTTGCTGGGGGACTGGCTAATCCTGTTCCCTCTCCTAGAGACTCCAGTGTCTGGACTGGAGGGAGGTTCTATTCTCCAACACAGTGCCAAATTACAGCCTGCCGACTTCGCCCCATAGATTAATGGATAAGACTTACAAGTCCCCAAAAGACTTAAAATTCATTTCTACAGTCTCATGGCTTCAGTCACATGAGATTTTGTTTTGTTCTGAAACCACCACGATTTTCAGGATATAAGTCCAGTCTGACTTCAGAAAGAAAACGTCTAGAGCAAAAGCATCCACGCCTTTCTTTCCCTGCAGCACATTAAAGGCTGGCTCCCTCAATCCTGGTAACATTAGATAAAGAGGGGAAGTTGGCACCAATTTGAAGGAGATCCATTAGATAAAGAGGGGAAGTTGGCACCAATTTGAAGGAGATCCAGAAAATCCCATGCCACTAACAGCTGTTCATCGGCCATCCAACTAGTGGTGGTGGAAGGAAGATGTGGGGGGGGGGGGGAAATCAGTCAGTTCCAATACTCTTCCATCCAACCCGCTGTACCCTCAGCCCAGTAGGAAGAAGTGTACTTGGGATAAAACTACAACAGACTCAGATTTGTCTCATTCCTTTCGATTTCACTCCTCTTTGCTGTGAACTCCCATCTCGGTCTCTGCTAAGACTCTTCAAAAAGCTGTGCCACTGTTTCAGCCTCCCCCTCCAACACACACCCCTCTGGTTCCTGTGCTCTGCTAATCCTCTGCCCTGAAGAACAGAGCAGGCAATGGACTGGGGAAAGATACATCTACCAGGACTACTGGTAACAAAGCAGCATGCTGAAATGAGAACATAGGTTACAGGGGAAAGAGCAGAGTAGCACTATATAGAATATTATTTCAAAGTACTAGTTTCCCTCCTAAGTATTATTTGCATATGGTGGTATACCACTTTGAAGCCAGTCTTCCAAGCACATATGTAGATAAACCCAGTGGGTGGGTGGGTGGGTGGTTGTGAGCACGCACACATGCCATCAAGAGCACAGCTTATGGCGACCCCGTAGGGTTTTCAAGGCAAGAGATGTTCAGAGGTGATTTGCCATTGCCTGTCTCTGCCTGGGCTGAAAGAGTTCTCAAAGATCTGTGACAGGCCCAAGGTTACCCATCTGTCTTCATGTGGAGGAGTGGGGAATCGAACCTGGTTCTCCAGATTAGAATCCACCATTCTTAACCACTACACCATGCTAGCTGGATAAGCCCTAACTGAGGTAATACCTGATGGTCCTGGCCATTTTACTACAGAATATAAGCCGTAAACGCTTAATGAAGAATTGCCAAAGAGACTTCAGTGAGATTAAATCATTTTATGTGGTTTGTGGACTGCTGCCATAGACACAAAACTACTGCGGTCAAAGAAAAAGTAATTCTAGTTGCATCAGCTTCCTCTTCCACAGTGGTAGGCCATCAAACAACTGGACATAATTCTGTACATTTGCCATTCACACTGAAGGCCAGAAATGGGGTATTACGATGCTGAAGGTCAGAACTGAGATTCGTGGTAACTGTTTTAAGCTTTCTATGCACAGTTTTCTACATTATGACAGAATAAAGGATATTACTTTACCACAAGTAATGCATGCTCTCCAAGGAAAAGAAACCCAATCTAACACCTTATTAAACAAAATACAACTTCAACTGCAGTTTAAATAAGTAGCTGTGGGGTTTTTTTTTTTTAATAAATGGGCTGCTACTAAAATAAGCAACATTAAGAATAGTTTTTGTAACTGATCTCACATGGCCACAAGAAAGAGCGAAATTAAACACAAGCAAGAAAGCAGCTGAAAACAAGTTAATAATCAGTATTTTTCAAAGCAAATTATAACATTAAGAAAATCTACCAGGGTAAGGGGGGAAAATATTTAATCACAGCTATAGCATGAATATGGATCACAGAACAGTGTTTGGAAGATGTCATACCTATATCAGATGGCACACTACAAAAACTGCCTGCGCTTGTTTTACAGCCACCTCCTAACAACAAATATAATCATCTTCAATTCATAAGCGTAGGCCTTGATAACAACTATAATGCTAGGTCCAACGTTCACAGCTTCAGAAAATTCCTATTGGAACAGGTCTGGTGAAGTCTTTGGAGCTACTCTGAAGGAAGTATTTAAGGGACTGCAGCTACAGCCTTTAAGACTACCTACATGTAAATGTTGTGGATGTCAGAGACCTACATCATAAGATTTTTACATATCCATTTTTACACCTGTATTTTTGGCAATTCTAATATGCAGTCATATTGATGATTTTCCCCCTGTAGCTCAAAATTTAATACAGTAGAGCCACATTGTCTTGAGACCCATGCTGCAAAGCCTACCTCCGAAAAGTCTTGTTTTATTCAGAGAGAGAGAGAGACCGACCGACTGACCATTCATACTGTTCCCTTTAAACCATAAAACAAATGCCAGTTTGTGGTCTACTCATTTGATTTTTTTATCACCTCCTCCTGTTCAAGCATTGGAGTGCTTTCATATAGGTGCAAGAACTGCATGGGAATTTCCCCTTCCCCTCTTCCATTTTTAGAAGGCAGAATTTTTTAAAAAATCAATTTTGTTAAGAATATTAGTTGATAGATACCTCTCTTACAAATACAAAATAGGGGGAAGAGGTTCAAAAAAACCTACGGAACCAACCAACTGAATAATTCACTGACTGCAAGAGCCGGTTATAAAGCCACATATGACCGTGAAGCAGCACATTCTACCCCCCACCCCCCACTCTGCATTAAAAGAAAATCCACAGCAAGTAGCGCAGGCCAGCATGTTGCCAGAGAAACCTCCGCCTGTAAATAAATATTCTTCCGATTGACCAAAACTCAAAGCAAAGCTGCATTTTTTATTTTGGGGGGAGACAAACACGCATCTCCAAAACGGGGACAGTCATACATTTCTAACCAAGACAAAGAAAGGGGGGACGAGCCTTAGTATTCGAGTCGAACTAGATTCAATGGGGCTTACTCATGGGAAAGTATGCATAGGATTGCAGCCTTAGCCAGTCTGGCCTTTCATCATGCATTTCAGTTGCCTCCTCGGTGCATATTCAGAGAGAGACACACACACACACATGACTATGCCCTGATGAAGGGCCAGAAAAGCACACACACCTCCCTCGCTTCCTCCTTGACTATTCCACAATAACAACAGCCTTAAAAAAAAAAAAAACCAGTAAAAATAGAAAAGAGCAAGAGTCCAGTAGCACCTGAAAGACTAACAAAATTTCTGGCAGAGTACAGAAGCTCATATACCCTGCCAGAAATTATTTTAGTCTTTCAGGTGCCATTGGACACTTGCTCTTTTTTTCTATTGCTAGTGACAGCCTAACACGGCTACCCATTGCGATCTATCTCCACCAATAAAAATATTCCTCCAACTACAACGAAGAAATAACCTTTCTATAATAACTTTTTTTAAAAAAACCCAGTCATAATCACATAAATTTTCTTAGTGTTTAAGCTGCTGCCGGACTCTTGCTCATTTCTATGGCTAGTGACAGCCTCACACGGCTACCCATTGCGATCCATCTCCACCAGTAAAAAAATATTCCTCCAACTACAACGAAGACGATGAAACAACCTTTCTATAATAACTATATATATATTTTTAAACCCAGTAATAATCACAGAAATTTTGTTAGTGTTTAAGCTGCTGCCGGACTCTTGCTCATTTCTATGGCTAGTGACAGCCTCACACGGCTACCCATTGCGATCCATCTCCACCAGTAAAAAAATATTCCTCCAACTACAACGAAGACGATGAAACAACCTTTCGATAATAACCATATATATTACAACCCAGTAATAATCACAGATTAGTGGGGAGGAGGGAGGGTCCCCCCCCAACAACAACAGCTGCTCAGATCCTCCCCTTCAGTCTAACAGATCGTGGAGTGGGGGGGGGGGGAGAGACAAAAACTCACCCGCATGCTAAAAGGGGGGGGGTGGAAGAAAAGAGGCAGCTTTCCCTCCTCAGCCCCTGGGGAAGCCTCTGCAACCGGGCCCTGACATATCTAGCAAGGCGGGGGGGGGGAGAGGAAGGCGGCAGAGAAAGCTTGAGAGGACCCCTCCCCACACCTACAAGCAAGGAGGCAAGCCAAGCCCCCCCCCCTCCCGTGTTCCCAAAGCCTACACCACCGTCATAAGCGGGATGTGGGGGGGGGGGTCGTGACAGCGACGAGTGGGGGTTTTAACCTCCCTCCCCGCCATCAAGCCCCGCTCACCGGCATCATCTCCGGGGCTGCCGCTCGACGCCAGGCCGCCGCTGTGAGGGAAGGGGGGGACGCGCATGCGCGTGTGCACACGCACGGTAACCGGACGAGGCCCGGCCGCTCCTCCCTGCTGACGGGACCGGGAGAAAGGGGGGGGGGCGGCGGCGGCCCACCCTCTCCGTCCCCCTTTTTCCCACCCGCCTCTTTTCCTCCTCACACCCCGGGCGGCGGTGACAGCAACGGCCGAGGCTCCCCCCACCCCCTTCTCCTTCTCCTCCTCCTCAGTTTTCCACACCGAACTCCGCCCCGCCCTGGCAGGGGTTAACTGCGGCGCCTCGCCATTGGCCGAGGCGGGCGAAGGGGGCGGGGCCGCCCGACCGTGTCGGAATGAGGGAAGAGGGAGGGCGAGCAGGGGGGCGCGCGCGCCTGGCTTTCGGAGACCACGTGACGCGTGCACGCATGTATACTCACAGCGGGGTGTGTGTGTGTTTTTAAAGGGGCGGGGAGGCGGCTCGTGCCGTTCGCCCGCATGGATGAATCGCTGCGTTTCCGGATGATTCGAACCTTGCTTTTATTTATTTGCTTTTATTTATTTATTTATTTTCCTCTCCCACGACGCTGTTCCTGCAACGTTTCCCCTTCTCCCATACCCTTACCTTTCTTTCGCAACGATGATTGTTTGGTTGTAGTTTCGTACGAATGCGTTGTACAGTGTGTCCCTGTAATGATAATGATGTCTGCCCCTTACCATTCTCTCGCAATAATAATTATTGGATCGTCGTTTAAAACTAACGCATTGTCTGTTGTAGTAGAAAAGGGCAAGAGTCCAGTAGCACCTTAAAGACTAACAAGAATGTTTTCTGGCAGGGTAGGAGCTTTCGTGAGCCACATTTCACTTCTTGAGATACAGCTAGAATGTGAATCCATCTGTCTTTAAGTATAGTATAGACGCGTAAGATACTGTGTGAGACTCTTAACTCTCCTTGTAGAAAAGAGCAAGAGCCCTGTAGCCCCTTAAAGACTAACAAAACATTTCTGGCAGGGTATGAGCTTTCTTGAGCCACATTTCACTTCTTTAGATACAGCTAGAATGTGAATCCATCTGTCTTTAAGTATAGTATAGAAGCGTAAGATACTGTGTGAGACTCTTAACTCTCCTTGTAGAAAAGAGCAAGAGCCCTGTAGCCCCTTAAAGACTAACAAAACATTTCTGGCAGGGTATGAGCTTTCGTGAGCCACATTTCATTTCTTTAGATACAGCTAGAATGTAATTCCATCTACCCTTAAGTAGAGAGGAGTGAATTAGATAAACAATGGCAATGTAAATGTCAAAAGCAAGTAAATTATATTAGCAGGCGTGATTGGATTAGGTGTGATATGCAGAGGGATAGTAGGCATGGAGAGACCCGCATTGGTAATAAGACAGGGATCCCAGATCTCTATTAAGTCCCGGAGAATGCATAGTCTTGAGCTTCATTACTCTCCTTGTGTTTACTGTTGCAAAAGCAAAAAAGAATGTTGCCTTCCCCCGCCACACACACTTATTTGTTGTATGAGGGAGATTGATATTCCTGCTGGAGAACCTCATTTAACAGAAGGAGGCTGTGGTTGGAAATATTAAGGAAACACACACACCCTCTTATTAAACTCTCCACCCCCAGTTCCGTACAAGTAAATGGAGTGCCATTCATCTGTACAAAGCAAGGAAAGAGAAATGAAGGAAGCTGGGGGAGGGGTTAGTTGCTCTTGGAAGGTTTCATAGAAGCATAGAGTTAGAAGGGACCACCAGGGTCATCTAGTCCAACCCCCCTGCACAATGCAGGAAATTCACAACTACATCCCACACACACACCCAGTGACCCCTACTCCATGCCCAGAAGATGGCCAAGATGCCCTCCCTCTCATGATCTGCCTAAGGTCATAGAATCTGCATTGTTGACAGATGGCCATCTAGCCTCTGCTTTCCTCAGGTATCTTCCTCCCACACACACACCTGCACCTCCCCAAATAGCTGCAGGTGCTGCCCATTGGGCTGGGCCACCCCCCATCACATTCCATTCCATCCTCTGCCTTACAGGACTGTCAAATGGGGAGAAATGGTTGGTACAACCCAAACAGAGCCCAGCCCTCAAAATCTGGTAGAACAAACCACTCTGCATGTATGGCTGGGGATGGTTTTCTACCTGCGAGTTAAGTCGGTTTAGTGTTGTGGGGCCGCAGACCTAAGCATATTTTCAAGCTGATTCCTATCTATGTTTACCAAAAATGAGTCCTACTACATTCAACGGTGTCTTTCCCTCTCAGATTAAGAGCTCTTGAGAGCTGATGCTCACATGGGCAAGGCCCAAGCCTGAGGAAAGGAGTATATGTTTCTGGAGCCCAGAAATCCAAGGTGGTGGGTGCCTGGGTCACAAGTAGGGTTGCCAACCTCCAGGTGATGGCTGCAGATCTCCCGCTATTACAAATGACTTCCAGGCGATGGAGATGAGTTCACCTAGAGAAAATAGCTGCTTTGGAAGACAGACTGTCTGGCATTGAAGTCTCTCCCTTTCCCAAACACCGCTCTCCTCAGGCTCCACACCCAAAATCTCCAAGTATTTTCCAACCTGGACCTGGCAACCCTAATCACAAGCCCTTTACCACATTTATGCTATCAACACAGATTACACACTGTAAATCAATGCTGTCAGTAAGATGAATCATCTGATAAGCAATGTGATAGGACTGGGATCATAGAAATGTGAAACATAAGTATTAAGCATAACCTTTTAAGCAAGCAGTAAATGGCTTTTGGGGGGCTGTCAAGTTGCAGCCAATTTATGGTGACCCCGTAGGGTTTTCAAGGCAAGAGACGCTCAGAGGTGGCTTGCCATTGCCTGCCTCTGCTTTGTGACCCTGGTATTCCTTGGTGGTCTGCCATCCAAATACAGGCCAGGGCTGACCCAGCTTAGCTTCCAAGATCTGATGAGATTGGGCTACCCTGGACCAGCCAGGTCAGGGCAAATGACATTACACAAATAGAAATACAACCCACTGAGAACAAGATATGGATTATTGATGTCATTTCAAATATGAAACAAATGCTTCTTTCATAGCTCGTAATTCCAGTGTTACCTGTGTTATAATGCAATACTATAAACACCTTTCTTGTAGTAAACCCCGTTGAATAGGCCCGAGTAGGATTCAGAGTAGATCTGCTTAGGATGGCTCTGTTGCAGTAAAATAAGACAGGAGTCCAGTGGGATAAACTGAACTAAGTCTTCAAGGTGCTGCAAAACCTGTGTTTTAAAAAGTTTTTTTATTTTCCAAATGGAAAATACAAACGTACAAACATATAAACATGCACATCAAATTCTTACATTATAATGGAACTTACTCTATTGCTTCTATTGTATTATATGTTCTTTGAAGGTTATAACTGCATATTCTATGATGTATTTCTTACTTACATTTTCACATTCTATTATTTTTATCAGTTAACAATTATATCTGAAGAAGTGAGCTGTGGCTCATGAAAGCTCATACCCTGCCAGAAATTTTGTTAGTCTTTAAGGTGCTACTGGACTCTTGCTGTTTTCTATTTACTCAAGGAGTACTTTGCATTTTTCATAAAAAATCAGAGGTTGATTATTCACTGGAGAAGTTAACTTAGCCACAGTTGCATATTCTGCTACTTTATTTGTCCATTCAGTTACATCTGGGAAATCTGCTTTCCAGTGGTTCTTGTAGGTTATCCGGGCTGTGTAACCGTGGTCTTGGAATTTTCTTTCCTGACGTTTCGCCAGCAACTGTGGCAGGCATCTTCAGAGTAGTAACACTGTCCTTCAGTGTTACTACTCTGAAGATGCCTGCCACAGTTGCTGGCGAAACGTCAGGAAAGAAAATTCCAAGACCACGGTTACACAGCCCGGATAACCTACAAGAACCAATGAACTCTGACCGTGAAAGCCTTCGACAATATTCTGCTTTCCAGTCTTTTGTTTTATTTTTCAGAGCACATGAAATTGTGGAATGAGACCAAAGGCATTTAACAAGTGTGTGTTGTGCTCAGATATATTATACTTGACTCCCTCCCCCACACCATGGAAGTAAATACCATTAAAATTCTAAATGAGCATGATTGCAATCAGATGTATGCTTTCATTTGCTCTTCCTTTTGTTCTTTTCCCAACCCCAACATATTAAAACCCTGTCTGTATATCTGCTGTGATTTCCGTCTTCCGGTGCATTGCATGATTTGCTTGTTTCTCATAGGCTTTGAATTTGGGAATGGTCAACCCCAAACCTAAACTTCAGAAGTGATTGTGGTAGGCAGAAAAACCACATGATAAAGGAAGCAGGCTACATAAACAGCAGAGGGATCAGTGCATAAACGCTTAAAAGGCATAAACGCTTAAGGCATAAACGCTTAAAAAACATAGGGAACATAGGGATTCCCTATGTTCTATACCATGAGTGATCATTCTTCAAGGACTGTCTATACTACAGATTATTATTATTTACTTATACCCCACCTTTCTCCCCAATAAGGAGCCCCATGGCGCAGAGTGGTAAGCTGCAGTACTGCAGTCAAATGCTCTACTCACAACCTGAGTTCGATCCCGACGGAAGTCGGTTTTAGGTAGCTGGCTCAAGGTTGACTCAGCCTTCCATCCTTCCAAGGTCAGTAAAGTGGGTACTTAGCTTGCTGGGGTAAAGTGTAATTGACTGGGGAAGCCAATGGCAAACCACCCCGTAAACATAGTCTGCCTAGTTGTTAGGATGTGACATCACCCCATGGGTCAGTAATGACCCGGTGCTTGCACAGGAGACTACCTTTACCTTTTTTTCCCCTCCCCAATGGGGACCCAAAGTGGCTTACATCGTTCTCTTATCCGCCATTTTACCCTCGCAACCACCCAGTGAGGTAGGTCTGGCTACCCAGCAAGTTTCCACAGCAGAGCAAGGAAGCAAACCCGGTTCTCCCAGATGCTTGTCCGGCACTCTAACCACCACACCACGCTGGCTTTCATATGGAATATGAGGAAGTTAACTACAACAAATGGAAGTTAGCCGTGTGTTTCTCATTGGGGTGTGTGTTACGTTAACCACTATTGCATTGCACACTGATGTGTTTTCCTTCTGCGTGTCCATATACGTTTGGACGAGCTCTTCCTCCTCCAAGTGAATAATCACACCTGTCTGTATATCCCCCATGATTCCAGTACACCACATTCATGACTGCATGAACATTCTCTGGTATTTTGCAGGCAGGAACATCCCTCTGAACCTTCATATGAAGTGCACTTCCCTCTGTACTGAGTAACCAGAGTCATGCTCCAAGGCCAGCAGGAACCTCAAGTACAAGATGAAGGCCGGGACATTTTAAAAGATTATAGTAGCACAAGAACAAAAGACAAACAATGGGGCTTGCAACATGTTTGCTGGGTGGGGGGGAAGCACATTTGTTTTCTACAGATCTTCATTGTTAGATTACTGACTCGGAACTGTCCATATTTCTCATTAGAATTGCGCTGATCTGATGGGGGACCTGCCAGTTCTGATTAGAATAACACATTATGAAACCTCTGTTGCTTTTCCTCATTGTGAGAGACAGGGTTAAAGTACGGTGTACTGGTTTTAAAAAAATTTTAATTCCCCCCCCCCCCCATCACTGCCGCTGGGCCTGCTAAGGCTTCTCCACCCACCCTCCCAAACAGTCTGGGACGGTTGTACCTGTGGGACCGCCTCTCCCGCTACACACATGCCCAAAGAGCTTTTCTATCAGCTGGAGAGAATCTGCTGGTGTTCTTCGGCCCAAAAAGTGTCTGGCTGTCCTCGACCAGGGCCAGAGTCTTTTTGGCTCTGGCCCCGGCCTGGTGGAATGCTATGCCCTGTGAGATTCGGACCCTGCAGGACCTTAAACAATCCACAAGGCCTGTAAAACCGAGCTGTTTCACCAGGCATATGGTTGAGGACAGCGACGGTATTCCATCTAGCTGGCATCCCCTCCTTTCATTTCCATCGCCTTCTTCTCCTGCCCTGCCTCTGCTATACCTCCCGCAAATTTAATATTGCTGCTGTTTGAAGTTACCTGGCATTTTATTCTTATTGTTGTAGACACTGTAAATTATGGACTGCTTTTAACTGTTTTGAAAGGTTGTAAGCCGCCCTGAGCCTGGTCTTGGAAAAGACAATAAATGGTAAGACAGGTTGAAGGCAGCAGGAAAAGGGAGAGACCCAATGTGAGCTGGATTGACTCAATCAAGGAAGCCACGGCCTTCAGTTTGCAAGACCTGAGCAAGGCTGTTAATGATAGGATGTTTTGGAGGTCTTTAGTTCATAGGGTCACTGTAAGAAGCGACATCATGGCACTTAACACACACACAAACATCTTGAGATGACAATGGAAGCTAATATCAAGCAAACATGTGCAAGAACCCATTTTATCACTGTGCGCATGCTTGCATCCATACATCATGGGTAATCAGAACTTACTCCCTAACTAGGATTCTCCACACAAGGGGCAGAAACAATAAACCACACTCATACACATATCCCTTTAACCCCCAGCTTAAAATAACGTCGGAATGCAGCTAAAGATCCAACTCCCAACTAGCCTGTGACGCACACCCATGTAAAGAGGTGCCTCAATTTGTTTTTCAACCCAGAACAATCTCAGGAGGTTGTGAGTTTGTATGGAGAAATAGCCGAGGAAGGAGCTGCTTAATTCTGCCAATGTCAGCTGAAAATCCTCTCCGAGCAGTTTTTCTTCCCACTGGGGGAAAAAATAGTATGTGATACGGTAGGCGTGTCTGCAGTTCAAATGAAAAAATGTCAACAATTCGACAGGGCACGGCTCAGCTCTTGGCTACACCTAAAGCAGCTTTTTGGATCCCATCCAAGACATTCTGTACAATAATAAAAAAATGCTATTGAAAAGTAAACTCAGTGCTTGTACGTTTAGAACATGCTTTCAGGAAAGGATAAAGTACAGAGTGCTCTAGGAAGAACTTCAGATTTGCTATTAAGCTGGAATAAAATAATATGACTTCTAAAGGACAGAAATATCTCCCATCGAAGCGTGTTATCTTTCCATGAACAGGAGGGGGGTTTACCAGTCATTCCTCCCCCACTGCATGTTACTCCATTTGAAGCTGTAAGAAGTTTCAAAAGCAATTTGTAATATGGTATGGGGCAAGGGCAGAAAGTTCATGGGGTGGGGAGAGTGGGAAAGTTCCACCTGGCTGGACTAAGACCCTTGGGTGAACTGAGGCGGCTCTGCAGATTCACCGATTAAAACATCTGTTATTTGTATTTCAAATGCTAGAGGAAGCCAGGCTCATTTCACCAGGGGAACAAAAAAACAAAATAACCACAAGCTGCAATTCATGGGTTGATTTTATTTTACTCTTGTGCATTGTTTTACTAACCTGTTGAAATCAGCACTTGGTGGCTGGTTCTTATTTTCGGGAATCCACCTTCCTGTGTGTCAAAGGTGGTGGTGGTAGAAAGTACTGTCAAGTCACAGCTGATTTATGGCAACCGTGTAGGGTTTTCAAGGCAGGAGACGTTCAGAGCTGGTTTGCCATTGCCTGCCTCCACATGGGCTGAGAGAGTTCTGAGAGAACTGTGACTGGCCCAGGGTCACCCAGCAGGCTTAATATGGAAGAGCGGGGAGGGGCTGTGGACACTCATCATCTGCTTGGCATGTGGCTCAGTGGTAGAGCATCTGCTTGGCATGCAGAAGGTCCCAGGTTCAATCCCCGGCATCTCCAGTTAAAGGGGCCAGGCAAAGTAGGTGATGTGAAAGACCTCTGCCTGAGACCCTGGAGAGCCGCTGCCGGTCTGAGTAGACAATACTGACTTTGATGGACCAAGGGTCTGATTCAATATAAGGCAGCTTCATGTGTTCATCCAGATTACAATCCGTCAGTCTTAACCACTTCACCATGCTGGCTGAAGAATTCTGGGGAACTCAGACACTCACACTCATTGTCGCGACCCTGCCAGGGGCTGCTACGCCAACCGAGCGGGACTTCCCCTGTTGATGGCCCGCCTGGCTGAGCCCAACCTTTTGCAGGTAGGGTTTCCTCGGCCTCAGACCACTCAGAGGAGGAGGACGACTCTTCCTCCCCTGAGCTGGCCAGCTTGCTAGCTCTCTGGAAACAGGGCGCGTCCGTCACCAGCCATCCTCATTGGCCTCCACCCATGCTGCTTTATTCCCCGCCACCACCTGTGCTCCCCCATCCGCCTCCGACCGAGGCTATATATGACCCCTCCCTCTTTTCTCTCTCTTCCCGACCCAGGGAATCCCGTCAGCGGGCGTGGCCCCCGTCTCTGCCCGCCCCGAGTCGGTCAAGCTCCGGGCGGGTCCTCGCCTCGGGTGTCTCTCCTCTGCGCCTGATCCCTCCCCTGCCCCAACCACGACCTTCCTTCGGCCGCTGGGGCGGGAGTCGAGCCGGTTCGCCAGCTGTCCTGGGGCCGCTGGCCCCCGCTGCCCTCCTCCCTCCCTCTCGAGGGCTGGGGCTGGGGAACTCGGGGCGGCCTGGGAGCCTGGGCAGGAGGGCGACCCGGGACACTCATCATCATTTATTTATTATGGTCAAAGACCAGCTCACAGAAAAAAAGAAATATCATAAATAATTAAAAATGTTTCATCAAGTAAAACAAAAATTTAGTTACAGCAACTCTTGGTTAAATGGTCTGTTTAACATAAAAGACATCATGACAGCTTCTTCTGCCTTATTACACATGCCCTGGCACAGAATCTCACAACCTGATAGGTAATATCTTTAACAGAATCATCTAATAACAAAGTAGTGTGGCTAACTCTATCTGGGAAGCTAGACAAAATTGGATCGATGAACATTTTCCGTATGGGCAGGGTAAAAGAACATGTTCAACTGTTTCCACCTTTTTAGATTGACATGGACAGAGGCGGAGTTCATAAGGGAGACGGGCATATCTCCCTTCAAGAAGATCAGATGGGAGGGCATTAAAGTGGGCCAAAGTAAAGGCTCTCTGAGGGTAATCTAAGGCATAGAGATAATTTGCGGGAGCCAAAAAATTAATACGGTTTTCCACTACTGGAACCGAGTGAGCCCTTGATCTGTCAGCTTGAAGGGCAGTGTCCCAAAGCCTCTGTTTAGCTATAGTTTTTGCTCCTTGATAGCCAAGATTTAGTAGGGTTGTGCTTGATAAACCTAAACGTTGCAATTTATCCTCAATTGATTTAATCCATTTTGAGGAATAATTATCTGCAAAGATTAGGGGAGTTAAACCAGATGGGAACAGCTTTAGCTTTAACCAATAAGAAATAGCATGGTACCAAGCACGTGTTTCTAATGTCACCATCCCGGCTTCCAGTCTGATCAGTGTATTTGAAATACATTGTGGGACTCCGAACAGGGATCTGAGGAACTTAGACTGGACTACTTCTAATTTGTAGTATCTGTTATAGAGGCATATCTGCGACCCAAACATGAGTTGAGGAATCACCTTTCCCTGGAAAACTTTCATAGCAGAAGGTATGTGGGAACCCCCTTTTGTAAGAAAGAATCTCAGAGTTGCCATAGCAGCCCTCTGAGATGACTCAGACACTTGGGACAGCTGAGCTGACCATGAGCCAGAGGCTTGAAATACTATGCCTAGGTATCTGAACACCTTGACTTGGTCAATCTCATGACCATCTATCTGCCACTTATGTTTTATGGTCTTATGAGAGAAGACCATAACTTTGGTCTTAGTGAAGTTAATTAATAAGTGCTCCTCTTTACAATAGTTCACAAGAGCTCTAAGGGCTCTTCTAAGCCCTATCTCTGTATGAGCTAAGATTACCGTGTCATCTGCACACAAAAGTGTGGAGATTGGTCTGTTTGCCATGTTAGGTGGATGGAAATTAGAGTTGGATAAACATCGTACCATAGAGTTTATATAAAAATTAAAGAGCAGAGGAGCTAAAACGCATCCTTGTTTCACCCCTCTTTTAACTGGGATCTTATGTGATAAATGACCTTGGGGGTTACATCTCACTGCCAAATATTTGTTCTCATGGAGTATGTGTATGAGGGCAAGCAGTCTCCGGTCTATAGTGGAAGCTTCTAATTTTTTCCAGAGTCTGTTACGTGAAATGCTATCAAACGCCATCTTATAATCAACGAAGGCTGCATAAAGGGCCCCCCACAGTCTGTCAGTATATTTCTCTACCAAGTGGTGTAGAATCAGACATTGGTCCATTATGGAGCGGCCTCTTCTAAATCCAGCTTGTTCTTCTGCTAGAATCTCCTATCAAGCCAGTCCCAGCACTTCAAGGACAGGTGTCTAGCATAAAGTTGGTTCACCACACTAAGAAGGCTTATAGGGTGATAATTTGATGGATCTGACTTCAACCCTTTTTTATAGACTGGAATAATAATGGCCAGGCCTCAGTCTCTGGGAATCTGTGCAGTTTGGTCTATATAAGTTAAAAGCTTTGTCTGTTTTAATCAATTCTGGGGGAATCAAATCACTCCCTGGTGCTTTCCCCAGTCTTAATTGGCCTATATCAACCTTTTAACTTCTGCGCTGGTAACTGGATACCAAGGTGGAGAATTTTCCAGATTAAAGGGTAAGGGAGCCTCCTGTGCGGGATCTGAGGTGTATATTGCTGTGAAATGCACCTCCCAAGATTCTGCTGGTAACTCACAAATAGGGTCAGAATGATCTGACTGCATACCACCAGAAACAATTTTCCAAAAAAACGAGGAATTTTTGAGTTTGGCAGCCTGGATAAGATGAAGCCAGGCTGTCTTAGTAGCTTCTCTCTTTTTCATTTTAATTAAGTTTTTATGTTGTTGCTTTAAAATGTAAAGATCCGAGGGAATTGAACTAAGATTCTTGGCTTTGTACTGTTTAAACTTGGCTATGAGTTGCTTTTTAGCTAACAGGCATTCTTGATCAAACCATGGTTGCGTATGATTTTTTACTCTAGGGACCTCCAAAACCCTTTTATTTTCGGAAAACAGATCGTTCCAGCCATTTATTGTTTGTAGGTAGCAGTCCATCATAGATTCAGGGTGCTCCTCATTAATCAATTTATTGCGGAGGTGTTGAGACATGTCCGAACTAAGAAAGTCTTTGGTGAGTGTGTCTACTTTGTTGGTCCATTTAATTCTTTTGTATCCTGTAGTGGACACTCATGCCCTTTGTTTTCTGATGTTTGGGTTGGTCCTAATACAAGGTATTGTGTGGTTTCTGTTTTTGGAGGATGCAAAAAATGACTCTTATGTAAGACTGAGGGCATGCACAGGTGTCATCACTGTGGTTTCTGCTGAGCCATCAATCTAATTCTACCTATTCTGAGACACAGGTGAAAAGGCAGCAAGAAACTGAGCCGAAGATTTGGGAGACAGCTTATGGGGAGGGGCTGTGGCTTGGGGGAAGAGCCTCTGCTTTGCATGCCAGAGGTCCCGGGTTCAATCGCTGGCAACTCCAGATAAAAGGACCAAGCAGTGGGTGGTGTGAAAGGCCCTGCAGCCAGTTTGAGTAGACAATACTGACTTTCATGGATCACTGGTCTGATTCAGCATAAGGGAGCTTCATGTGTGACTGCTTTTGCGCTTGTTATACCTTGGTGGCCTATAGAGGGAGAGGAGGGAGAAAGACCTTGACCTGAGACCCTGGAGAGCTGCTGCCAGTCAGAGTAGACAATACTGACTTGCAGGGACTGCTGGTTTGATTCAGCACAAAGCTGCTTCATGTCACGTGTGACCTATTTTGTGGTTGTTATGCATTGGTGGTCTATGGTGGGGGAAGCTGGCTAGGTTTAAGGCTACCCCTTCACTTAACAGGCTAGCTAGGTATAACGAAAGAACCTTGATGGCATTGATTTACACTGTGTAATCTGCTTTGAGTCTCAGTGAAAAAGGCAGAGTGTGGATAAATTGAAACCTAGAATTAGGATCCCCAATGGGCAAGGAGAAAAAAGTCCTGCCTCTTGAGTTCATTTGAGTTCATTCACAAGTTCAGAACAATGGGCACCCCACCCCAGGCTGAATAGGGAGATAGGATTCTTAACTCACTACAGATGTTAATTTTCTGCCCCCTCTGCTCTAATCAAGCTGATTACAATAGGCCTTGTATCTTTGCATCCTTCTTTTACAACACCCCTCCCACCTTCTGACTGGTATCTAAAAACTCAGAGATCTCCATTCCTACTCCTATCTGAAGAAGGGAGCTTTTGCTCTCCAGAGCTTATACCCTGAAAATCTTGTTGGCCTCTAAGGTGCTACTGGACTCGACTCTAGCTGTTCTACTGCAGACCAACAGAGTTAGCTACCCTCTAAGCCAGTGGTTCCCAAGCTCACGGACCCCTTGGTTCCACAAACTCAACCTCAGCGCCCCCTACCCTATAAAAAGCATTATTCAAAATAGGGGTTTGCATGACTCACTAAAGAAGATAATAACAATACAATTTCAAAACAGTAACGATTAATTGCACATCTATTCAAAATCAAATTAAAACTTTTTAGTTGAAAATTTATTCAACAGAATTGATGAACTTGATCCAGGGGTACCAGTTCTTCAAAGTCTGGAAAAAAAAATTCTGATACTTTCCACCAAATTTGCCAGCATGGTGCCATAGCTTGATCTATTGTAAATCAGTGAGCAACACGGTTGAAGGGGCCCACCTCTAGCGCCACCCTGCCACCCTCTTGCCTCAGTGCCCCCTTTACATAACCCCCCCAGGGGGTGATACTGCCCACTTTGGGAACCAGTATTCTAAACTGTCTCTTTGATAGAGGCTTAATGAATGGAAATGGATCCTTTAAGCTTTTCACAGCATAGCTAAATAATATCACTTGGTGTCTGCTGCTGATCAAACTGATTCTAAAAGGACAGCTAGGGCTAAGAGCTGGGAACCCTAAGAGGTTCCAATCCATGGGGCAGGGCGAACCCGAGAGGCTTGTAACTGACCAGATTCTCCTGTCTGCTCTAAGTATTCATCTTAGGGACAGGAACTGAGAAACCACTTCCTGTAGTTCCAGATTTCCTGCTCAGGCCCTTTGAGAGAGAATACACAAAAAGTTCCCAGCAAAGTAATCTCCAGCTGCAGCTGTGGATGGTTCCGGGACATGCAGCACTTGGCAGTTTTTTTTACTGCAAGCCTTTTGCATCCTCCCAGGGCTAGTTTCAGAACCTAGGTACAAGGGTAAAATATCCTGTTCCCTCCTCATGGTATTCTGTGGGCCTACCTGGTATCCGCAGCTCTATGATATTATTGTAAATTTGCCATCTGATCAACACAAATGGAGTGGAACACACACAAAGCTGCCTTATACTGAATCAGACGATCAGTTCACGAAGGTCAGTATTGTATATTCAGACTGGCAGCAGCTCTCCAGGGTCTTCCGCATCACCCACTCCCTGGTCCTTTTAATGGGAGGTGCAGGGGATTGAACCTCTGACGTTCTGTTGCGCCAGCACGGAAGTGCCTATGTGAGGACAATCCCATCTTCTGGGCATGGAGCGGGGGGGTCACTGGATATGTGTGTGGGGGATAGTTGTGCATTTCCATCTAGACATTAGGAAGAACTTTCTTGCAGTTAGAGCGGTTCCTCAGTGGAACAGGCTTCCTCGGGAGGTGGTGAGGGCTCCTTCCCTGGAGGTTTTTAAGAAGAGGCTAGATGGCCATCTGTCAGCAATGCTGATTCGATCACCTTAGGCAGATCATGAGAGGGAGGGCATCTTGGCCATCTTCTGGGCATGGAGTAGGGGTCACTGGGGGTGTGGGGGGGAGGTAGTTGTGAATTTCCTGCATTGTGCAAGGCATTGGACTAGATGACCTTGGTGGTACCTTCCAACTCTATGATTCTGCATACCAAGCAGAGGCTCTTCCACTGAACCACAGCCCCTCCCAAGCAGGGCTTGTGTCCAGGTAGGGTAATGCTGATGTTCATTGATAACTGTGACTATTTCTTCAAGAGGCCCTAAGCAGTAGGAGATCTGTTCCCCAGTGGCTTTGTTGAAGTGCCTAAAGCAGGGGTGTCAAACACTTTTGTTATGAGGCCCGGATTTGACATAAATGTCACCAAGCCATGCCTTGCCAGCCCAGAGTGGGAGCGGGGGTGTCGGCTGGTTCGCAGGCCAGATAAGAGCTCTCAAGGGGCTGGATCTGGCCCGCAGGCCTCACGTTTGACAGCCCTGGCCTAAAGCTTGGAGGAGGTGGCCTCTCCCAGCTGAAGGCAGGCACAGGTGTGTGCCCACAGGTAAAATAACAACCAGTTTGTAAGATACGAGCAAGGCTGTTAATGATAGGATGTTTTGAAGGATATTAATTCATAGGGTCACCATAAGTCAGAAGTGACTTGACCGCACTTAAAACACATAAGAGTGGTGAATTAGCTGAAACACCTTGTGGTGTTTCTCTCTGACAGTCTGGATTTGCTGTCTTATAGGAGCACTCCTTTGCCTCCACCGCTGTTGAGAGCCAGTGTGGTGTAGTGGTTAAGAGCAGTGGACTCTAATCTGGAGAAACGGGTTTGATTCCCCTCTCCTTCGCATGAAACCTGCTGGGTGACCTTGGACCAGTCACAGTTCCCTCAGAACTCTCTCAGCCCCACCTACCTCACAAGGTGCCTGTTGTGAGGAGGGGAGGAGAGGGGAGTGACTGTAAGCTGCTTTTGCTGCTCCTTATGGTGGAGAAAAGTGGGGTATAAAAACCAACTCTTCTTCTACTACTACTTGTAAATAAATAAAATATTTAAGAAGACCTAAGTCTCACATGGCCCAGGCTAGCCTGATCTCATCAGATCTCAGAAGCTTAGCAGGGTCAGCCCTGGTTAGTATTAGGATGGGAGACCACCAAGGAATGCCAGGGTTGCTGTGCAGAGGAAGGCACTGGCAAACCACCTCTGTTAGTCTCTTGCCATGAAAACCCCAAAAGGGGTCGCCATGAGTCGGCTGAGACTTGACGGCACTTTACACACAAGTCTCACATGCTCTTGCCTCCAAAACAAACCAATTCCCGGTTAAGTTCTGTTCCAGGAATGGAACTACTCAGAAAAGATGGGAGCAGAATAGTTACTTTCCTGATTTCAGTGGTGATAGAATAGTCCTGCAAACAATGAAGTCAACTGTATGCCAAATCCAGGGCATATGATGTTGAAAACACATGCTCAGAACAAAAGAAAGTCCTATTATTACTTGGAGACCTGTAAGATACTTCGCCTGGTGGAAAAGCAATCAACGTGTTCAGTACGTGGACTGTGTCGAAGGAACTCAAGAGTTGTTACATAAACACCTTTAAAAAAATCTTGCTCTTTCCTTTCATATGAGGTAATTGGGGTAAAAAGACAAAACGTCGTAACTCAGAAGTAAATGCCAAGTGTGTGTGTGTGGGGGGGGAAATCCAATACACTTTGCTGAATGTGAAAGCTTGCCTTCATTACAGTTAATTGGCAAACTCACACTGTTTTTTTAAATTCTATCTCTTGGCTTACAGCCCAATGCCCTGTGTCAGGGAAAAGGATGGAGTTTCCCCCCCCCAAATAAGCCCGATAGCATTAGAAACACAGACAAAAGGTACTCCGTAGCAGTCTCAGCAGGTGGACTGAATACAAATTTACTAATCCCCCTCTAATACAGGCAAATGAAACAGCTAACTATCGCATCAAGTAATTGGGCTCCCACCGGAAGTAACCGCACACAGAATGCCACACTATCCACATCGCATCAGTGCGGTGCTAGTTTCCGTACGTGCAACATTTCTGCTGGCAGAAATTAAGCTGCCGATCCTTTCCACTGGCCTTCACAAGATTCTTTGATGTGTAGCAGGATTCTGGCCATGTATCTGTATGCAGAAAGCAGGATAACAGATCTGCTTTATTACCTTCCCAGGGTCTTCATTTACTTGTTTCCACTCACCTGGCTGCTCTTCTCTCCATGTCCTTTTTCTTGGTCTCTGTTATTGTCTTCGCATTCACGTGAACACATGAAGCTGCCTTATACTGAATCAGACCCTTGGTCCATCAAACTCTGTATTGTCTACTCAGACGGGTAGCGGCTCTCCAGGGTTTCAGGCAGAGGTCTTTCACATCACCTACTCACCTAGCCCCTTTAACTGGAGATGCCGGGGATTGAACCTGGGACCTTCTGCATGCCAAGCGGATGCTCTACCATTGAGCCACAGCCCCTTTCCTAATACATGAACACATGAAGCTGCCTTATACTGAATCAGACCCTTGGTCCATCGAAGTCAGTATTGTCTACTCAGACCGGAAGCAGCTCTGCAGGGTCTCAGGCAGGGCACATTAATGCAGTAAATGCCAGTGTGGTGTAGGAGAGGCAGCGAGGTGTAGTGGTTAAGAGCGGTGGTTTGGAGTGGTGGACTCTGATCTGAAGAACCGGGTTTGATTCCCCATTCCTCCACATGAGCGGCGGAGGCTAATCTGGTGACCTGGATTTGTTTCCCCACTCCTACACATGAAGTCAGTTGGGTGACTTTTGGCTAGTCACACTCCTTCAGCCCCACCTATCTCACAGGGTGTCTGTTGTGGGGAGGGGAAGGTGATCGTAAGCCAGTTTGATTCTTCCTTAACTGGTGGAGAAAATCGGCATATAAAAACCAACTCTTCTTCAATAACAAAAATGGCAGCTATAATTGCTACCAATCTATCTGAGCCTTAACAATACTGCTCTGTCTGCCCTCTGTGCATGTGTGTTGGTAGAAAGTGCCGTCAAGTCACGGCTGACTTATGGCGACCCCGTAGGGTTTTCAAGGCAAGAGACGTTCAGAGGTGGTTTGCCATTGCCTGCCTCAGCATGGGTTGAGAGAGTTCAGAGAGAATTGTGACTAGTCCAAGGTCACCCAGCAGACTTCGTGTGGAAAAGTGGGGAATCGAACCCAGTGCTCTTAACCACTACCCCATGCTGGCTCTCCTCGATGCCTGTGAAGATGCTTTAATTTTGCATATGGAAGCTAAACTATCTATTTACCAGTAGCACAACAATTTAGGTACTCAAGTTCAAATCTATAAGCACATTAATGCAGTAAATGCCAGTGTGGTGTGGGAGAGCCAGCGTGGTGTAGTGGTTAAGAGCAGTGGTTTGGAGCGGTGGACTCTAATCTGGAGAACTGGGTTTGATTCCCCACTCCTCCACTTGAGTGGCATAAAACCAGCTGGGTGACCATGGGCTAGTCACAATTCTCTCTGAACTCTCTCAGTCCCACCTACCTCACAGGGTGTCTTGTGGGGAGGGGAAGGGAAGGTGATTGTAAGATGGTTTGATACTTTCTTAAGTGGTAAAAAAAGTCAACATATAAAAACCAACTCTTCATCTAATTAATACAGTAGATAAATCAAAAAAGTTTATCCATAAGGAATTACTTACCTTGGAATGAAAAACACAAAAACTTAGTCAATTACAAGCTTATTTAGGAAGATTACTTTCTTCATAGATTCGCTGAAACGAGATCATCTAACAAGGATGAGAACTTACAAACATGTTTCAAAAGTGGCCCCTGCTCCATGCCATTTTGTTGCAAAGTGCAAAGCAAAGCTCTAAAGCACACAGTCTCAGCCGTGCCATATGTTCCCACACAAGCATCAAGAACAGTGAACAGAAAGGGAGAGATCTTCCTTGGCCTGCCTCTTCACATAAACCTAACCATAGCAGGATTTGGGCAGACGGCAGATGGTGATACAAACCAATCAATATCTTTCATATCAGAGACCAGCACGAGGCTTGTGAAAGAAACTTATGCCAGTGGGACATTTCTAATCAGCATGCTAGAAAGACCACATTTCTTTTTGACACCTCTACTGGGGCAACAAAATGATTAGCGTTATCAACTGAGCATCCCACAAATCAAAAGGCAGCAGTTACAGGTTTATTTCCCCCCAAAAGGTTAATTGGGTGATGCACGGGGAAAGGCAGAAGAACTTGGTACACGAGAAATACTGATAAGCCCTAGCCTGGTTTTTTTATGGCTGCCAAAGAGGAGCTTTCAACATTGAACAATGTAAGCCAAGTTCTTAGAGGGGGTATGATCAATCTCTGGAAGCAGGGCTCTCAGAAACCATAGTACAGGACTTTAAATCCAGACAGCCAATCTGAAGCCTTGCTGCGGTAAAGCCCCAACTACTTTCTAGAAGCACTTGGTGGGCATGAAGAACGGTGTCAACATGCACCAGGGCAGCCACAGGCACCCTGTTGGGGACCCCTATAGTGTCAGTGCCTGCTATGGAGACAGCGCTAGAAGAAGAAGAGTTGGTTTTTATATGCCGACTTTCTCTACCCCTTAAGGAAGTATCAAACCGGCTTACAATCGCCTTCCCTTCCCCTCCCCATAACAGACACCCTGTGAGGTAGGTGGGGCTGAGAGAGCTGTGACTAGCCCAAGGTCACCCAGCTGGCTTCATGTGTAGAAGTGGGGAAACACATCCAGTTCACCAGATTAGCCTCCGCTGCTCATGTGCAGGAGTGAAGAATCAAACACGGTTCTCTACATCAGAAGAATAATAACTGGTCCATTTCAATGGAATGGTAGTTCAGTGCCATTCCAAGTACCAGGTAAAGAGACAAACAATCAAATCAAAACTGGCACATATGTCTTCTTACCATAAACTTGTTTGTCTTTCTTTTCTATTTTTACTTCTTTTAGGCCCTAAATGAACAACTGTTTAAAGTAGGAGATTGTGTTCGAGGAGGACACGACCAATTGGCCTAAAGAACATGTAATTTGGAGAGCTCCTCTTGACCTTAATTTAGTTAAACTTCTCCTGCTGGATTATACACTAGGCCCAAATTGATTGGAAGTGTGGTCAAGAGACTGCGTCCATCTCTGCTTTTACTTAAATAAAACTGGTTGGGAAATTGAAGGAAATACAAATTCCCCAACTGACCAACTAAACCGTCTAAAGTCTTTGTGCTTCAAATCCCTGTAATTTAGTTTAAAGCAAGCAAGCTGGAGCAGCATAACAAAGACAGAGGAAGCAATCCTAAGCAGATATACTCAAAATTAAGTAGTTTTATTCAATGGGGTTTATGCTTAGGAAAGTGTTTTAAGGGCTGCATTGTCCTGCCTGTGTTCAAAAACACCAAATAATTAAGGCATGCTCCTCTGATCCTGGAGAGAATAGGTATGCTTCATGACTAGTAGTCATTATGACTAGTAGCCATGGATAGCCCTCTCCTCCATGAACATGTCCATTCCCAAGTTGGCGGCATCTGCCTCACCATAGCATACAAACACTAGTCCAGCACAGACATAGCTGTTTCCAGCCGCTTTGGCACAGAACTATTGAGTCTGGCTCTAGATAATTCCCCTTTCCTTGATTTATATAGATATTAAATGATTCTGGTTGCAAAACCGAGCCCTCGGGAACCCTGAACGTCAGCAACAGTGTGGCAGTCAAATTATCCCTCAAGGTATGCAGGAATTAATATTTGATACAGACTAAGGGATTTATCAGTGTTCACAGGGATCGTCTTTTGGCAATTTGTTTATATAATGGCTTTACATCCTGAACTGTGCAGGAATTTATATCTGAACGAGAAACGCTCAACAGAAGTAGTCCAAAATGCGCCTAATAGCTTAGGACAGGAAATTAAGTCTACCTTATCAAGTTGACATCAGGGGAAAAGCTGAACCCAGAATAGTGTCCTTTCCTTTATCCCGTAGAAGTTCTTTGATCCATTGATCTTGAGCAGTGTAATTTTAGATCTAATGTTTTTTATTTATTTATTTTGTGATAAGGGTACAGAAGGAAGAATAGGGATGGGTAAAGATAAAAGGGTACCCATCTTACATTTAGAAAAAAAGAAAAAATACCATGTACATAGACATCTTAAAAACCAGTCAAGCAGGTAAAAGGGTAAAGATCCTCTGTGCAAGCACCGGGTCATTCCTGACCCATGGGGTGATGTCACATCCCAACGTTTACTAGGCAGACTTTGTTTGCGGGGTTGTTTGCCAGCGCCTTCCCCAGTCATCTTCCCTTTACCCCCAGCAAGCTGGGTACTCATTTCACCGGCCTCAGAAGGATGGAAGGCTGAGTCAACCTTGAGCCGGCTACCTGAAACCGACTTCCTTTGGGATCAAACTCAGGTCGTGAGCAGAGCTTGGACTGCAGTACTGCAGCTTACCACTCTGCGCCACGGGGCTCTTCAGACAGACTACACTGTTATTCTTTCGTGCTGTTGTCTGGGCAAGAGTGCAAATGCTTTCATTAAAAAACAAACAAACACAAAAAAACCCTCCCTCTACATATTGCAACAGGCGAAGGAATTTCCTACTCTACACTTATAATTACGTTGTTATTATTATATAGCATTAAATTTTTAGATTTACTTCAGTTAGGCTTAAGTCTCAACATATCTATAAAATATTGTCGAAGGCTTTCACGGTCAGAGTTCATTGGTTCTCGTAGGTTATCCGGCTGTGTAACCGTGGTCTTGGTGAGGAAAGAAAATACCAAGATCACGGTTACACAGCCCGGATAACCTACGAGAACCAATATCTATAGAATAGTTTCCATTTATCATTAAATAGCTCATATGTCATGTCATTAGTTGCATGCACCATATTAGATCTAATGTTTGAGGGATATAAGGACTGAAATAAATCTTGCCACTGACAATGTAGCCTTGGGATCCGTGTCACTTAATTAAAAAAGCCATTATGTCAGACACAGAGACATTAGATTTACATGTTAAAAGGGGAAAGATAACCCAGAATATTGTAATACAATCAGATCTTCTAAATGTTAACAAAATGTAAGATCAGAGCCAGCGTGGTGTAGTGGATAAGAGCTGTGGTTTGGAGCGGTGGACTCTGATCTGGCTGATCTGGAGAAGCAGGTTTGATTCCCCACTCCTCCACATGAGCAGTGGAGACTAATCTGGTGAACCAGGTTGGTTTCCCCACTCCTCCACACAAAGCCAGCTGGGTGACCTTGGGCTAGTCACACTCTCTCAGCCTCACTTACCTCACAGGGTGTCTGTTGTCGGGAAGGGAAGGCGATTGTAAGCCGGTTTGATTCTTCGTTATGTGGCAGAGAAAGTCGGCATATAAAAAACAACTTCTTCTTCATTTAGTCACCCCCCCCCCCCATTCAGGACAACAGGCAAAAACCTGCAGTAGTTCAACATCTTGTGTGTCACTAAATCGGAAGGGGGGGGGGAGAATCACTAACAGAAACAATATAGTTGTTGGGTTTTTTACGAACAAACTACTTATGTAACGATTGAATCAGAGCTTTTGTTAAATGCATTTCTGTTGCATTAAGACAGAGGAGGCTAACATAGCTGCCAGGCAGTTGAAGGTCAAACCTGTTTGCAAAGCCAAACACGCACAGTAAGTTCACTCCCTAGGCTCAACTGTAATGATTAATAGAACACGAAACCAGTTTTCTACAATCTTGCCCTCAATGTTTTTCAAGCTGAATATTTTGTTTCAGGAACAAGAGGCATCTGTTCTGAGACAATCTGCTCCAAGAACGACAGTAAGTTCCAGTCCGTTACTGGGGGGTCGGCAACCTTTTACATTTGAAGAGCCGAACTATGTCAAAATTCAGAGCAGGAGAGCAATGAAGAGTCAGCGCGAGAAAGGGCATTTGCATAATGGCAAATATACAGCTCATGAGAGCCAGCGTGGGGTAGAGGTTAAGAGTGGAGAACCGGGTTCGATTCCCCACTCCTCCACGTGAAGCCTGATGGGTGGCCTTGGGCCAGTCACAGTTCTCGCAGACCTCTCTCAGCCCATGTGGAAGCAGGCAATGGCAAACCACCTCTGAACATCTCTTGCCTTGAAAACCCTGCGCCATAAGTCAGCTGTGGCTTGATGTCTGACACACAAATATACAGCTTAACATTAACTGATAATTGATGTGTTGCTTAATAACCCACAGTTTCCACAACCCAAACACTGGTCGTTGAGAGTCCTTTATTGAAAAGTGGCACACACCAGGTCTCACGAGAAATATTAAATAATCATGCAGGCTGCTCCTGTATATATTTTTGTGCACTGGCATGAAATGTTAACATGGTTCACATGTGGATTGCTGGCAACTGTTCACTTCTATTTCCCTTTCTCTAAGGCATCTCTAAGAAGCCCTTTAGTCCTAACTGCCTACCAGTCCCTTCACATACTGGTTGTTATTATAGCACTCCACTTTCTCTTCTGATATATCTTAAGGGAAGGAGACATGGCTCAGTGGTAGAGCATCTGCTTGGCATGCATATGGTTCCAGGTTCAATCCCCGGCATCTCCAATTTGAGTGGACAATACTGAGCTTGATGGACCGAGGATCTGATTAAATATAATGCTTTAGGCTGATCCTGCATTGAGCAGGAGGTTGGACTAGATGGCCTGCATGTCCCCTTCGAATTCTGACTCTATAAGATGTAATTTTTAAAAGAGCTATATTTGGTTCTAAGCCCTGACCTGGCTGACCCAAGCTAGCCTGATCACATCAGATCTTAGAAGCTAAGCCGGTGTAGTGGTTTGGTGGAATATGATCTGGAGAACCGGGTTTGATTCCCCACTCCTCCACATTAGCGGTGGAGGCTAATCTGGGGAACCGGATTTGTTTCCCCATTCCTACACAGGAAGCCAGCTGGGTGACTTTGGGCCAGTCACACTCCCTCAGCCCCACCTACCTCACAAAGTGTCTGTTGTGGGGAGGGGAAGGAGATTGTAAGCCAGTTTGATTCTTCCTTAAGTGGTAGAGGAAGTCAGTATATAAAAACCAACTCCTCTTCTTCATCATCTCTGGTCAGTACTTGGATGGGAGACCTCTGAGGAAGCCCAGGGTTTCTATGCAGCGGCGTGCAATGTCAATCCCCCTGTTTGTCTTTTGCCTTGAAAACCCTACATGGTCGCCATAAACTGGCTATGACTTGACGGCGCTTTCCATCACCGTTTGGTTTCGTATTGCAGACCCTTGCGCTAGACTGACCCAGTGAAGCCAGTCATTCCCAAATGGTAGCTTAGGACTCACCAGTGAATCTGAAGAACTTCAAAGATGTTGCCAGGCAAGTGAGCGTTTAACCCAACATAGCCCAAGAGGTGCCTGCACCTTCCCTCCTAGGCTGGGACGGGAGGAAAACATCACAGATGAAATCCCACTGGCTGCTCTTCTTAAGAGATTTCTGAATCACTGGTGCGCTGCAAACATCTTTATAGTCAAGTTAGGAAGAACAGGACTCACATGCTTTGTTGTGTGTGTAAAGTCGCAGCTGACTTATGGTGACTCATGTGGTTTTCTAGGCAAGAGACCTACAGAAGTGGTTTGCCAGTGCCTTCCTCTGCCTAACAACCCTGGTTGTTCCTTGGTGGTCTCCCATCCAAACACTAACCAGGGCTGACCCTGGTTAACTCCCGAGATCTGTCGATATCAGGCTAGCATTATTTACTGAATGATGTCCAAAGGAATTCAAAGAAACAATCTGTTGCTGTAACAGAGGAAAGGATGCGCAGGGCCTGATGAACTGTTGCCACCTATTGCTCACTGCTCAGGAGTAGCCTTGTGACGAACTGAAAGGGCAGGCCCTTCCCATGACTTCACTCTTCTTCAATGCAGGCCTCAGAACGTCCACGGTTAGAAACAGTCTCTCCCATTGCCCCACACTTCTTAGTCATGCTAGAGCCACGTCCAAGAGTGGTTTTGAGGAATGTGGTTTCCTGCTAGGTGTGATTTAACGTGCTCAGTCCCAACAGGAAAACCACCCCCAAGATGACCAAGTTGCGACACTAAAACTCTCATAACCACCACCATAAAGAAATTGTACACACAAACATCAGGGAAGGTAGGGTCCAACTGAATGGAATGATACTGCTAATTACTACAGAAGTCAATGCATAGCATGATCACTAATTTACTATTAATGTAACATTTCATATAAATAGTTGCATGTTCCTTTTTGCCATGTCTGTTTCCTATTACAGCAGCTGTCTCCACGCAGGTGAGAAGATGCCTTAACAGAACAATAGAAAACTAGAAACGAAGCTTCACTCAAGTGGCGTCCACAACTTTCCCCAAGAGTAAGGACCCATCAATTTTATTTTTGCTCAGCGCCCATGAAGATTCATTTGGATTTCTGAGCCAGAATTGAAATCCTCACTTGTGCCATGCCCCCACTGAGCATGCACTATTTAATGTCAACATGGTTGCTCAGAGGCTGTCATAATCATAGAATCATAGGGTTGGAAGGGGCCATACAGGCCTTCTAGTCCAACCCCCTGCTTAACTCAGGATCAGCCTAAAGAATCCCTGACAAGTGTTCATCCAGCCACTGCATGAAGACTGCCAGTGAGGGTGAGCTCCACAGCCCCTAATAGGCATGCTCCTCTGATCCTGGAGAGAATAGGTATGCATCACGACTAGTATCCATTTTCACTAGTAGCCATGAATAGCCCTCTCCTCCATGAACATGTCCACTCCCCTCTTAAAGCCTTCCAAGTTGGCAGCCATCACCACATCCTGGGGCAGGGAGTTCCACAATTTAACGATGCGTTGTGTGAAGAAATACTTTTTATCTGTTTTGAATCTCTCACCCTCCAGCTTCCGCAGATGACCATGCATTCTAGCATTGAGAGATGGAGAGAAGCTTCTCCCTGTCCACTCTCTCCATACCATGCATAATTTTGTAGACCTCTATTGTGTCTCCCCTTAACCGCCTTCTTCCCAAGCTAAACAGCCCTAAGTGTTTTAACCGCTCCTCATAGGGCAGTTGCTCAATCACAATGTTGAACATGATATTATCCTCTACATTAAGTCCCCTTTCTCCAAAAAAGGCATTTGAGACCTCAAAATGCAACATTACCTTTTCTTTAAAAAAGAATGTTAGCATCTATTAGTTTTTGACCTAAATCGAGAAGTAATGGCTAAATAGCTTCATGCCTACCTCAAAGCAGTAGCCAGAGGATGCCAATCAGCAGTAAATTAAAATCTATGGGGCAGTCCATGATGGGGTCAAATCATAAGCATTCAGGTGTAACTAGAAAGAAAGGAAATGGGGAAAGACAATTCCAGTCCAGTGACTTCACTTAAAGCAGAAAGCGCTGAGTTGGCTCCAATTAGAATTCCTGAATTTCTGGTTTTCAGAGGCAGTCTCCATTATTTCACTGCCTATTCTAGGAATGCGTTAAAAAAAGAGAAGTTTCCTAATAGCTAAAGCTTTGAATGAAGAGGGTTCCAGGGGATTAACTGCTAATATTTAACTTCCTCCATCTGCCAACTCTGTAATCAACAAATCAAGGCTTAGAGGGAAATCTCCAATCTCACTAGCTTCCTTCTGAAAAGATTTGCGGACTTCCAGGACTGAAACAATGGACACGATGCAGGCAGACTTCCTCACATTCTTTTATCTTTTCACTACGGGCATGAGGTGATATGAGCTCATAAAGTGATGACATCGCTGTCCGACACCAACTAACCTAGCCAGACAGAATTCCAGAAAACAGGAATCGAGAGAATCCAGAATGACTACTGTCATACCTCACAGCCTACCTGGCACAGGTTCTAGTTTAAATGTTGGGGAGGGCCCCAAAATCTGCTCATCTAGTTCTAAGAGCCCTGAGGATCTTTGGTTGTAACTCTTGAACAGCAGCCCATTTCCTTTCTTCCAGCAATGGGGGGGAAGGAACACTTCTGAAACTGAGGATATGGGTGTGTCATGATATGGAATTGGAGGGGGGGATCAAATATTTCTAGGGGTGAGGGCAAGCCCTCGATTAACTTTAAGTCACACTTTGAACTTGGGCCACACAGCCTTCACACATTCATTTACATCATACACACGTGCTGTGCCACTTTGTTATCGCTCTAGTACTGCGCTAAGTGCCTCCTTAGAGGGTCAGTCTAGATGTTCTCAGGAGGTCCTGAGTGATGGCAGCGTATATGGTGCTTTTTCCAGGGAACCCTTGGTCTGAGTTTTCCAGCAAGGAGAGACACTGTTTCCCCCTTCCTATCGTAACTAATATATACACCCCCCCCAGGAGGACCCTAAGTGGCTTACAATGTTCTCCCCTTCTCCATTTTATCCTCACAACAATCCTGATAGGTAGGTTAGGCGGAAAGTGAATGACTGGCCAAAGGCCCCCCAGCAAGTTTCCATGGCAAAGAGGGGATTCCAAACCAGGTCTCCCAGCTCCTACCCTGACATCTATAGACCAATGTACAACCCTTGTAAGAGTTCTCTTTACCAGTTATGCTCTTTGAGCAGATATTTTAAGAAACGGCATTCCCCCGCTCCTTCAAGTCAGTTCCAAGGTTCTCTTTGTATATACTTTTCTGGGTGAAAAGGAACTTCTTTTCAATCAACCGCTGTGTATCTGTAGAAAATATTTTGCCTTTTAAACCACAGGAGACACCTAACAGGTCCGTCAGTGCAGTCAAGTTGCAACCAACTTATAGCGACCCCAGCAAGGGGCTTTCAAAGCAAGGGAGAAGCAGCAGTGGTTGGCCATTGCCTTCCTCTGCAGAATCTTTCTTGGTGGTACCCCATCCAATCACTGACCCTGCTTAGCTTCTGAGGTCATGCTATACCATGCCACCTTCCCTCCCACCCAAGATGGTACCAACTAAGAAAACTGGTATTTTCCTTCATCATGGCAACAAATAGCAAGGTATATCTTTTTTTTCCCCCTTAAATTTTTTTTGGGGAAGTAGAATTCTCAGGCTGAAGTCAGGCAACAACTTATCAAAGACAAGCACGGGAGGCTGAAAGGGGATTAAGCAGTTATTAGTGAAACATTATCACTAATTGGTTCTTGTAGGTTATCCAGGCTGTGTAACCGTGGTCTTGGTATTTTCTTTCCTGACGTTTCGCCAGCAGCTGTGGCAGGCATCTTCAGGGTCCTTCAGTGTTACTCCTCTGAAGATGCCTGCCACAGCTGCTGGCGAAACGTCAGGAAAGAAAATACCAAGACCACGGTTACACAGCCTGGATAACCTACAAGAACCAATGAACTCTGACCATGAAAGCCTTCGACAATATCACTAATTGATTCTGCATCCACTGTTTTCCACATAGGTTGGTATCAACTTTCTCGTTTCCCTTTGCAATTCAGGGGGCAAGAAGTATATAATTAGCAAAAATGTGCAACTCCTACTTAGAGCAAGCTACCATTCAATTCTACCTAATGAACAAAGTAATGAAGAACTTGGAAGCATTTAAACTAGCAGTATATTACCACAACTTCAGACGTTAAGATATTTTGCTGTATATATAGCCCATTCCTGAGGGGGAGGGGATAGGCGATGGCCAGCAACGGTGCAGCGGCACCTCCTCCTAAGAAACTCCCCAGCCAGAAAAATATAAGGAAAAAAAATCTTTTTTGAACATTGTCCTGTGAAACTCGACTGTAGGGCAAAAGGGGTTTGGAAGCTGCCTAAAGACAACTCTGCCCCCGCGAGCTCTTGTACAAGAAAAATGCAGCTAGAAAGACAGCGCTGGCGCACAGGGCTTGCGCTTCTGCGCTGCTCTCTGGCGCCGGCATCCGTGCCTCTCTGAACAGTCCAGAGTGGCACGAACTCCAGCGCTGGGGTCACACTGGCTTCTATGCGGCTCTAACCCCTCCCTTTAGGATTGCACACTTAGTACTCTATTCATGTCAACACATCAGGGGCTCTACTGTGCTACTGTGTGTGTTAAGTGCCGTCAAGTCACTTCCAACTCATGGCGACCCCATGAATCAAAGTCCTCCAAAATGCCCTATCTTTGACAGCCTTGCTCAGATCTTTCAAATTGAGGGCTGTGGCTTCCTTTATTGAGTCCATCCATCTCTTGTTGGGTCTTCCTCTTTTCCTGCTGCTCTCAACTTTTCCCAGCATGACTGTCTTTTCCAGTGACTCTTGTCTTTTCATAATGTGATCAAAATACGATAGACTCAGTTTAGTCATTTTAGCTTCTAGGGTCAGTTCAGGCTTGATTTGATCTATAACCCACCGATTTGTGTTTTTTTGGGCAGTCCACAGTATCTGTAACACTTTCCTTCAACACCACATTTCAAAGGCATTTCCTTTGTTCCTATCAGCTTTCTTCAATGTCCAGCTTTCACACCCATACATAGTAATAGGGAATACGATGGCATGAATTAATTTAATCTGGGTGGCCAGTGACACATCCATACACTTCAGAATCTTTTCTAGCTCCTCCATGGCTGCCCTTCCCAGTCTCAATCGCCTTCTGATTTCTTGGCTGCAGTCTCCCTTTTGGCTGATGATGGAGCCAATGAATAGAAAGTCTTCAACAATTTAAATTTCCTCATTGTTAACCTGTTCTATTAGCATCTTATTAATATATCAATTCATCCCTCATTGCACAACAAAAAAAGAAATGCTTTACCAAGAGATCAAAATTATGTGCTGTTATTGCTGTACTTTATACCACTTCAGGAAATGTGAAGTAGAATATAAATGGAAATAACAAAATGAAAGTACGCGTTAAAAAATGTCGAGCGCACCTAGAAGAGATAATGTAAGTTGTATTAGTAATATACTCAGCACGATTTCTGAACAACGTGTTTATTCAGTCCATGACAGATGGCAGATTACCACTGAGCTAACGTCGTACACTGCTTAAAGTCCAATTAACTTCCTGGGGTGGCAGCTTGCTTCGCCTACAGTCAAGATGACGGTTTCACCAAACCCATCGTGAAGAACGAGCCGTTTAATGATGGCCAGAAGAGGGTTCTGAAACAACACATGGACACGCCGCCAGTTAATCGATACAGCGAGACGTTTGGCCCCCGAAACTCTACATGACTAAATTTCGCAACTTATAAGAACTGAGAAATATTGCAGCTCAGTCCATCGAATACAAGGAAGCAAATTCTGCTGTTTGCTGCTATTTGTGAGAATACACATAACGCCCAACAACACTTCTGAATTTTATGAGTAAAGCCTAATCATGAATTTTCTCCAGCAGAGATTCCTCCTTGTTAGACATATCTAAGAGAAGTCAGTCCTTGGGTTGAATTCTGGCTATGTTTTCTGAGGGCGGAAGGGGAAGTGTAATTTCTGCCAATTCCCCCTTCTTGTTGCAAACCTCTCAATTTGTTCCAGATGCCATTCCTGAGGGTCCGCTGTCTCCCAAAAGCAGCAGTCCAGGGGAGCGGCAGGAAATTTCTGTTCCACTGACGGAACTGCCTTCTGTTAGTGGAAAACTTGACCCTTTACGTCAGGGGTGGGGAACCTTTTTCCTGCCAAGGGCCATTTGCACATTTATAACTTCTTTCGGGGGCCATACCAGGTGTAGATCTCCCGGTGGGGGGGGGGAGAGGCTAGGGTTGCTAGGTCTCCAGCCACCACCTGGAGGTTGGCAACCCCAGGAGAGGCCACACAGAGAAGGCCTGCAGGGCACCCCCGCTCCCCCCTCCCAGGTGGGAGGGCAGCCAGCGGTGAGCCCCAGAAAACGAGGCACCAGGGGGGCGCAGCCCACAGTCGATTGGCAAGAGAGGAAGGGAGGAAGGAAAACAGAGAAAGAGGAAAAGGGAGGAAGAGAGAGAAAGGGAGAAAGAAATGGAGAGAGGGGGAGAAAGAAAAGGACGGAGGGAGACAAAGAAAGAGACAGAAAAAGAGGGAGAAAGAGAGGGAGAGAAAGGGGAAAGAGTGACAGAAAAAGAGGAAGAAAAGAGAGAAAAGCCTCCCCCCCCCCCGAACCCACGCATGCCAGCCTGCGCGACCGGGCCCCAGCCTCCCCACCTCCCCCGCCCACACACACACACCTGGCGGCGCATGGAGCCCCAAGCAACTGGGCCCCAGTCTCCATGCCCTCCCCCCCAGAGTCCATAAAAAAAACCCCAAGCCCAATCAGCACCCGCATGCATGCTCTGCCACCGGAAGCCGCTGGCCTATCCCCCCCTGCCCCGCTGCTCAATAGTCGACAGGCAGCGAGAGGGGCTTACAATGTGCCGCAGCGTTTCTGCATGCCGCAGCTGTAGGGGGCAGCCTTGGGGAAGCGTCCCTCCCCCTCCCCTCTCGCCGACCAACAACTGACAGTCGGTGAGAGGAGGTCCAAAGGGCGCTACAAGGGCGCTGTAAGCCGTGGCCCCAGGAACAACTTCGGGGAGGGCCACCCTGCGCCCCGCCTCCGCAGGGACGAGCTCAATCTTGATTCACTGCTTTATTGCACTGTCACGATCTCTCTCCACTGCTAACACTGGCAGCTAAGACTAGAGATGTGAAGGCCTGGGGGGGGGGGGGACAGAAAAATTCTGGGAAAGGTTTTTTCCCCCCAAGGCCCTTTCCCCCAATTTTTCCAGTTGAAATTTTGGGGAGTACTGGGGGGAAAACTGAAATATTGTCTCTTTTTGAAGGAGTGAAATACTTTTAAAGTCAAGGTGGGCATGCTGTAGACATATCTTAAATCCAAGATGCATTTCTGCACGCAGAAGGATACTTAAGTTTCATTAGGGGAGCACACAGGGCTTTCATTGCTTCCCAGCTTTTGCTTTGCTTCTGCTCTCTTTGGCCTGACTCTTTCCTTGTGGCTGACTGTTTCACCTCTCCCTCCAACCACAGGGACACATTCAGACTTTCCTATTTGCGTCTGAGGAAGGGAGCTTTGACTCTTGGAAGCTTATACCCTGGAAATCTTGTTTTGGATCTTTTGAGGTGCTACTGGACTCAAATCTAGCATATATGCCCACCGATTGGGTAACAAGTAGTGTATTGCCCTACCGTGCTGGAGGGGAAAAAAAGACCAGAAGTAGGTAGGACAGAAACTGCATAATAACCTCAGAGGAAAAGTTTCCTTGAGAACGGCGCTTTCTCTAACCAGTGGCCACAGAAGGAAGAAGACAGCATTTGGCTGGAAATAAGGCATGTGTGCTAAGGCAGCATAGGGTGCATCAGCATGAAGCTTTCTCTGAAGTACTGGGTATATTTGCAATTTTGCTTGTAGAAAACTAAGGCATTTATATCTTTTAAATTCCATAAATATATCAAATATTGCACTGGCTAAGTTAATTTATACATGACGTTGCTAAAGTGGTAACATTAGTTTATGTTTAATAGGGCAGTTAGTATTGCACGCATTTCAATTTCCCCCAGAATTTCCATTATTCCCCCACCAATGTCCCCCCCCCGGTGGCCTCAAAATTTCCAGAAATGTCACATCTTTAGCTAAGCCTAAGCAAATGCCAGGTAGCCTTCTAAGAAGGGAGGGGCTGTTGCTCAGTGGTAGAGCATCTGGTTGGCATGCAGAAGGCCCCAGGTTCATTCCCCAGCATCTCCATTAAAAGGACCAGGCAAGTAGGTGATGTGAATAGACCCCTGCCTGAGACCATGGAGAGCTGCTACTAGTCTGAGTAGACAGTACTGACTGTGATGGACCAAGGGTCTGATTCAGTATAAGGCAGCTTCATGTGTTCAAGGACCCCATCACTATTAGCTCGCAGAGATGGAACAGAGTTCCGTGAGAATTAAGGCTTCTGGCAAGTGACCGATTCACCAAGTCACAGCCACAAGGGCAGCTGCTGCTCTGGTCTCCACGGCATACAGACTCAGGGCTTGGAGGTTAGAAGTGAAACGGATTTGTGGGTCAAGCCCTAGAGGAACATTCTGAGCAAACAGTGATAGTCAAAACATTTACAGTTCTATACAAATAAGATTGTGGCCAGATAATGAAATGAGCCACCATATATAAAACTTAAAACATGACTGATACAGGCCTTGAGAAATAGCACTTTATGACTGGTCTTTAAGAATGTCTTCTCAAGGGCGGGGGCCTGCATCTTCAGAGAACCACACACACTTCTTAACATCCTGACGAGGAACTAATCCCCCCAAGATTCTTTTTAAAAAACCCATCTTGATTAATGTGTATTTCACGTTACATGTGCTGTTAATACTTACTGTCTGCCACTTTCTTTTTACCTAAAAAAGAGCCAAAAGAGATTTCATTAAAAATAGAACTCATTAACTTTTTTTTCAATCAGTTTATACGCTCTGAAATGCCAGACTAAAGCCACAGTTTAAACAAGATTACCATGGCTTAGAATGATCCTAGCTCCCTTTCTTCACTTGCAAAAGGAAGTTTCGCCTGCAGAAGCAGGGGATCTTTGCCAAATTACAGCATTTCATCCCAATGCAAATTCCCATTTTGCCCTCTGCTGCTGGGCTGTTGTTGACTTTTTGCTGGCAAGACACATCTGACATATGGCGACCCCGTATGGGGTTCAGAGGTGGTTTGCCATTGCCTGCCTCTGTGTTATAGCCTTGCTATTCCTTGGAGGTCTCCTATTCAAATACTTTCCAGGGCCAACCCTGCTTAGCTTCTGAGATCTGATGGGATCAGGCTACCCTGGCCTATCTAGGTCAGGGTACCCTGTTCTTAGGGGTCAAGGAACTGCTGGGAACAGTGGGCATGGTGGGAAGAAGGAATTTTTTCTTCATTAAACAGTGTTATGCCTGTGTAACATAAGGTCCAGGCCTATATATTCTTCATAATCCCAGAAAACAATTTACCTTTTTCTGATCATTAACTCCACTGTAAGAGTCCAACTATAGTTTAAAAGATACGATAACTATATAAAATAAACAGCCATATAGTACTTTTCATTAAGACTGGGCCAGCACCCCCCCCCAAAACACCACTGTAGTCTTTTGATTTTTCTAGACCTTTTCATCAGGCTATATGTCATCAGGCCATATGAAAGTAAATCAAAAGAGTTTCCGTCCAGACATTAGGAAGAACTTTCTAACAGTTAGAGCGGTTCCTCAGTGGAACAGGCTTCCTCAGGTGGTAAGTGCTCCTTCCCTGGAGTTTTTAAGCAGAGGCTAGATGGCCATCTGTCAGCAATGCTGATTCTATTACCTTAAGCAGATGATGAGAGTGAGGGCACCTTGGCCATCTTCTGGGCATGGAGTAGGGGCCACTGGGTGTGTGTGTGGGGGGAGGTAGTTGTGAATTTCCTGCATTGTGCAGGGGGTTGGACTAGATGACCCTGGTGGTCCCTTCCAACTCTATGATTCTATGTTAAAAAGTGGGAGAGGGGAGAAAGGTCTTTCAGGCCCTGAAAATTAATATCCATTAACATTTTCTTGAGAATACACATTTTTCCTCTGCTTCTGGCACTTTAAGGACCTGTGGATTCTGTATAACATCAGAGAGATATCTAATCAAATACTGGTTTTATATTTTCAGTTGGAGGTTTTCATTTTTTCCTTCTTCTTCCCAGAACACTGACAGAACAACTTGACCCCAACTCAATCCAGTGCCAACCTGGATGCGGGATAGTGTCGGCAGGCCTGGGGGAAGGAACATGGGGAAACAACATTTCTCATTTGGGCCCTGTTTCAGCTTTAAATCCCTCTGGAACCCTAAGTGATACCACCAATTCTGTTAAGGTGATACAGCATGTTGAACCTACTTCCTTACAAACCTACCCAATCACTATAGTCATTTTCTGGGGTCCTGCTTTGGATGCCCCGGCCTTCTGAGATTAGGCAGGTGTCAATGTGGGAGAGGGCTTTTTCAGTTGTGGCACCAAAACTTTGGAAAGCTCCCCCCAGGGAGACTGATCCGTCCCCTTCTGTTGCCATCTTCTGCTAGCAGGTGAAGACTTTCGTGTTTCATCTGGCATTCCCTCAGAGATCCCTCCTTTCTGCCCTATGTTTGCTTTTATGTTTTTGTACATTTATTTTAGCTTTGATTTTGTTTTTATTATGTATGTTTTTAATCTGCTAGCCTGCTTGGTGGCCCTGATGAAGGCAGAAATGCAGGATATACATTTTGTAAATAAAGAATAATGCAATGTTATTTACATTCCATTAAACTTTGAGTTTAAAGTTGCTTTGTCGTAAAGTGCAATTTCTTTTTCCCCCTCTCCGAAGTCAGCATTCCAGACACTTGCTAAATGCCAAATATACAACACAGCCTTTACCACAGATTATGAGTTAAACTGCTATAATCTGATTTCATTCCAATAACTGAAACAAGTCACCATTTATCCAATCAATATTCTAAGGCTGACAACTGAAAACCTTGCAGGGCTTGGATTAACAAAAACTGCTTCTGAATTTATTTATACAGAATCAGAAATTTAAGATAGTTTTGGTTCAGCAGTTCAATATTATGGTTCTTTTAATCCATTCTTGTAGGGGGTATTTGAGAAACGACACACATAAAACTTACCTCCATAAGAAATTTTGTAATAGAGGTAGCCAGTTACGGCAAGTCCAATATACAGTTCCTGGTAAAGTTTAGTGTAGTAAATCTTCTGGGGTTCCCACCATTTTGCAAGAGCTGCTCTCCACATCTGTTAAATTAGAACACAGCCATCCCATGTTTGATATTAATAACTACAAAAGAACACAAGAACATACCTAACTCTAGTCAGGATTCCATTTCATTTGTACACTTCCAAAATTTTACTTTTAATGCAAATGCATGTGGAAAGTCTGACAACTACTGAAGTGACAGAACTGTTAGCAACCTTCACTTCTAACTCATCAGCTACACAAGAAAAATCAGGATAATTCTGTACCTTTTATCCTGATTTTGCCTAGATAGCCTAGTTAAGAGAGGAAGATTGCTAAAAGCCTTTACAATTAGCTTTTCAGGATACTTTCCATTTGGTCTTTTGACTTGTAGGAGTGGGGAGGGTTTACCTGGCAGACAACTGACCATTTCCATACCTCCAGTATACTTCACTGTTTACGCATAGATTCTCTTGGCATATCACATTTGTAATCTATTTGCCTAAAGTCTGCAGAATTGGAAAAATAGTTCAAATATCTACACCTTTCTTGTCTCAGTCTCTTTTTGTCTGGGTTGATGTTATCCATGGAAAAATGGTGGTTAGGATTTTAAATAGTTTTGTTGTGCAACTGTAATTTGTTGTTTTCTCTGACTAATTTTAGATTAAGAAATTAAGCTCTTATGCTTGACTTTTAAACTATTAGCCTTTGGGATAGAATAAACTCAAACACTTTCACGCTCTTGTTACAACAACCTGTTATGCCAGAGCAACGATTCATGTAGTCCAAAATTTTGTCTGAACAGTGGCCAGACAGATGCCTTCCTCTAGGAAACTCGCAAGCAGGGAACAGATGAAACCAACTGCTACTTTCCATGAATGTATTTATTTTATTGTCCTTCCCTGGAAATCTGTTGAAAGGCAGGGTGGGAAAAGGACCCTGTATGGAAAAAGCCCTATCTGCATTCAGGATATACTTTGAATAGAAGATCAAATTAGTTAATTTGTAGGTAACTGGCCAATATTCAAAAAATATGTTAAATCCTTTTTTTGGGGGGGGGGGGGAAAGCCATTTAAGCAAGTAGCCACCTCCACATCTTGTAGATGAAAATTCCACAACTTGTGATATTTTGAATCTACTTCTTTGGACTACTTGACAAAGGCAGCACTCACAGTTCTCTCTTTTGTATTTTATCATCACAACAACCCTAGCAAGGTAGGTTAGGCCAAGAGAGAATGACTGGCCCGAGGTCATTCACCAAGCTTCAAGGTTAAATGAAGCCCCCACCAACCTGAGCCTTTAACCCAGGCTGTAGCCTTTTTCATCCTTCAGGGTTTTGTATGAATGACCGTATTGTCTAATGATGGTTACCCCAAAACCTAATCCCAAACTCTTCAAAGTTTCTCATAACTTTATTAAACCTATGACAGAAGGACTGTGGGATGGAAATAAATATAAGCATAACACCCTGGCTGTCATCACCCCCCCCCCAAAATCTATCTTCTAACCCTAAACCCAATTTTGCACAATTCCATTAATGCTTTCACGAGCTCTATTTACTTGAATATTGGAGCCAGTACAGAAGGCAACTGGTTATGAATTCATCCACCACAACTGAATGGTGTAAAAGTTAACTTTACACACAAACAAGCAGTGGCAAAAACTTCATGCACATTTATTTTTATGTCATACAACAAAACATTCTGATGCAAAATGACAAATAACCCTTGGGTTGAATCCAGCCAGCATTTTTTGGTTCTGCTTAAACTTTAGTTAAAAGTTTGAGTTAAAAGTTTGGAGAGCAAGCTTGGTGTAGTGGTTAAGAGCGATGGTTTGGAGTGGAGTCTGATCTGGAGAACCAGGTTTGATTCCCCACTCCTCCACATGAGCAGTGGAGGCTAATCTGGTGAACTGGATTGGTTTTCCCACTCCTACACAGGAAGCCAACTGGGTGACCTTGGGCTAGTCACAGTTCTCTTAGAGCTCTCTCGGCCCCACCTACCTCACAGGGCATCTGTTGTGGGGAGGGAAAGGGAAGGTGATTGTAAAATGGTCTGATTCTTCCTTAAGTAGTAGAGAAAGTCAGCATATAAAAATCAACTCTTCTTCAATTCCTCTCCTTATTATAGATTCCATCCTACATGGCTTTTGTCTGGGCAGGTGCCATGATCCCAAATACAGTCCTTTCCTCCCTTTTTCATCAGTGGAAAAAGTGGTTGGATCCAGCGCTTTGTGCTTCCAGTTAGAGCTGCTGAGAAACATTAGAATACAATGACTGCTAAAAAGTTTCAGGTGCCATGGCAACCTGGCTCCTGGGATCTGTTGAGCTTTGATTTAACCACTACAGCCATTCTGCTTTCCAGGTAAACAGTAGCTTACACACAAGCTTACAGGAATCAAAGCCAGAAACATCTATTACAGTTCACTAAGACGTGTTCCCTGGGGGAGCAGGTTTTAGCTGGATTTGGATGGATGCCAGGCTGCTTCCCCCCTCTACTGGCCTTCATACTGGAAGTCAGAAACCGAATGAGATGTGTTCACGCCTCACAACTGGAACCAAATCCTAACAGGATGAATTCAGCAACTAGGGTTGCCAACCTGCAGGTAAGGCTTGGAGATCTCCCGAAATTACACTCTCCATTTTCCTTGGAGAAAACAGCTGCTCTGGATGTTAGGCTCTAAATCAGTGGTTCCCAAACTTTTCAGGCCACTGCCCCCTTGGTTCCACAAACACAACCCCAGAGTCCCGTACCCTATCCTATAAAAAGCATTATTCAAAATAGGGGGTTGCACGATTCACTAAAGATAATAACAATAAAATGTCAAAACAGTAACAATTGCACATCTATTCAAGATCAAATTAAAACTTTTTAGTTGAAATTTATTCAACAGAACTGATGAACTTGATCCAGTGGTACCAGCTCTTCAAAGTCTGGAAAAAAATTCTGATAGTTTCCACCAAATTTGCCAGCACAGTGCGATAACTTGATCTACTGTAAATTAGTGAATAGAACAGTCGAAGGGGCCCACCTCTAGCGCCCCCCTGCTGTCCTCTTGCTTCTTAGTGCCCCCTAGATAATCCCATTGCCCCCCAGGGGGTGGTACTGCCCACTTTGGGAACCACTGCTCTAAATCTATATCATTATACCACAGTGAGGTCCCTCCCTTCCCTAAATCCTGCCCTCCCCAGGCTTCATCCCTACACTTGCAGGAATTTCCCAACCTGGAGCTGGCAACCCTATAAGGCATTGTGTTCCCCACCCTCCTCACTCGCAGTTGGAAACTGCAAAGGAAAAAAAAAATTTAAAACGTGCTCTTATGCATACCTGCTAGGAAGTAAGCCCTGTGGAGAGTTGGGCTTACTCGCAGCTAAAGAGAAAAACCTCAAAGCTCTTCCCAGGAATCACATCCTCCAACATACCCATACCATGGGAGGGGCGTGGCTCAATGGTAGAGCATCTGCTTGGCATGCAGAAGGTCCCTGGCATCTCCAGTTAAAAGGATCAGGTAGGAGGTGGTGTGAAAGACCTTCTGTGCCTGAGACCCTGGAGAGCTGCTGCTGGTCTGAGCAGACCAGTGGTTCTCAACCTGTTTTGCTCCATTCCCCAGTTTCACCATTGTTCAGAATCTAATTCCCCCTTCCCAAAATAGTCTATCTCAAAAGGTGCATTCCAAATAATATGCACTTTGCTGAATAGTGGCCCCAACTCCTTCCCCCCCGGGAACCCTGGAATTCCCCCCTTGTTGCGAACCCCCTGGAGTAGACAATACTGGCTTGGATGGACCACTGGTCTGATTCAGTATAAGGCAGCTACATGTGTCTCCATGTGTTAACCCCCCTCCCCAAATCTGCTGCTGGAATGGACTCAACCCCCCCCCTCCACGGTCTCCTAGGCAACACGTTTCCTATTCAACCCCTCAGGCCCCCGTTTTTATCACAGGCCGCAAAGGCAGCGCTCCCTCCCGGGGATCGAGGCCTAACTACCACAGCCCGAAACAGAGCAAGCCCATCGCCAGGCACGACCCGCCAGGCACCGAATGGCCGCCCCCCACCTTGAAACCGGCGGCGACAAAAACCCAAGAACAGCCGGCGAAGGTCACAAAGCCGCCGCCTCTGCCGCCATTCACCTCTCCGCCGCAAGGCTTGCCGGGAGAGCAACGAGAGCGCGGCCCAGAGCGTCTACTCGTTGCGTTTCCCCCCCCCCTCCGCGTGCAGCGCCCTCTATCGTGGAGGATCTCGCACTTCAATAGATCTGCTCTCTTGCTTGGGGCATGGAAAATGTTCCCAGGCTGGGGATTCGTCGCTCAGGTCTAAATTAGACGGGAATCCCAGCGGGCCCCTTGAAGACTAAGACAATTTATTCATTTTATTATTTATTCCAGGCGCATCTGAAGAAGTGAGCTCTGACCCAGGAAAAGCTTATCCTGGAATTAACGGGAGGTGCCTCTAGACTCCCATTCAGCTGACAAGCAGTGTGATCTTATGCATGTTTGCTGAGTTTTATTGCATGAGGCTTACTCCGAGGTAAATCCGTTGGAGGCTAGCACCTTTGGAATTTCTACACATTAAAAACAAACAAACTGGGAAAGGAGGTCATAGAATCATAGAGTTGGAAGGGACCACCAGGGTCATCTACTCCAACCCCCTGCACAATGCAGGACATTCACACTACCTCCCCCCCCCACACACACACACCCAGTGCCCAGAAGATGGCCAAGATGCCCTCCCTCTCATGAACTGCCTAAGTTCATAGAATCAGCATTGCTGACAGATGGCCATCTAGCCTCTGCTTAAAAACCTCAATCAGGTCAACTGATTGAGATTGGGTTAATTCCAAAGTAGGGTTGCCAGTTTCCAGGTGGGGACTGGTGTTCTCCCGGATTTAGAGATCAGTCCCTCTGGGGAAAAAACAGCAGCTTTGGAGGGTGGACTCCATAGCAATCCCCTGCTGTGCTATCCCCCCTCCCCCAAACCCTCCTAGACTCTGTCCCAAATCTCCAGGAATTTCGAAGTGTCTAAGATTTTAGACTCTCGTATACGTCATGGGTCTCTACAGTATTTGGTTCGTTGGAAACACTTCCCCCCTGCCTATGATGAATGGGTGAAGGCCCGAGATGTCTCCGCCCCGGACTTGGTGCACGCCTTCCACACCACCTACCCCGATAAACCATCCCCTTTGCCGACTGGGAGGGGGCCCTAAGGGGAGCAGAATGTCAGGCCTGTGTCTTAGTTTCGCTTTTTCAACGACTTGCTCCCAAGGATTGTTTGCATTTTTGGACTCTTTGAAGTAGACAGTACTCCGTGGGAACGGAGGCATCTCTAGACTGTTTTGAAATAGTAATCTCTTGAGCCTGTCCTGGGCTGCTGAATGCTGAATGCTTTTTTCTATGCTTTTATATAGTCAAGTGTATCCCAGTGCCCTCCACTGCTGTCTTAGTTCCGGAATGCTCTGTTTACCTATGCTGCCAGTAAACCATCTTCCTTGGACCAGTGTGTCTCTTGCTGTGGTTATTGGTTCGGGCTTGGGTAAGGGCTGATACCGAACTAGAGTTGGTATCCAAAAGTAAAGGCTACAATCCCATTTCCCATACCCGCTCCCTGGGGAGTAAACACCCTTAGAATCCGGCGTGACTTATTTCTGAGTAAGCGTTCCTATGACATGTTTCCACTGAATTTCTTTTTCTTTTAATGGAGTCTTCCTTAAAAAAAAAAAAAGCACTGTTGTGCTCCCCCTTTCTTATAGAGTCCAATGAGAGCAATGAGGGAAGGAGGTTGGTTGAATTACAGCTTGCTTTATTGGCCAAGAAGTCATAACTGGGTGAGCCAGGATCCAGACAAACAGCTCTGCAATCCTGTCACACCGAGGCTGGGCAACAGCAAAAGATTATACAGACTTTTCACATACCAATACAACAATGAAAATTTTTCTTAACATCCGATTCTAGCTTGTCAATGCAACGTCATTAGTTTCTTCAGTGAGTGCGCGAGCCTTGCTACATTAATGAATGGAACTTGTCTCCTTGAGAAAGTTCATAGCATTGTCTTTGCAGAGCGAAGCGAAAGTTAACGAAGGAGAGGGGAAGCCTTTGGAATGTGTGTGTGCTAACTTGTTACTGACTTGAAGTGTATGCAAGAGAAAGGAAAGGGGGGCCACTGGGAAGCAACTTCTGCAGTTTTGCTTGCCTGTATGTCTGAATGTGATGCAGTTATGATTACTCAGGCACAGCATTCCTCTCTTTTTCTTGTACCTTTGGATGCTTCCAAAGGGAGAGAGGTGCATGTAAAGTCAGGGTTCCAGTAGGCTGGTGTTTAGGAAAGGAACGAAGGATCATTACCTTTCCAGGGGCCCCATGAGGGCCATGAGAGGGGGATGTCAACAGGCATTGCAACTAAGTGTGAGCTGTCAATGACGGACCTTATCAATCGTACAAAACATGGAATACAATCAAGGAAACAGAATAATGCTTGCTAATACACAACCAATAAAGCACATCACTTTCTTCCAACTTCCCCCACCAAACACATTATTTTACCACTCTGTGTTTAATACACTTTTCCAGGTTTAAACTGAGACACTCGATATCTTTCTGATCTCAGAGGCAGCATTCAGCACTGCCTCCCCATTGTTATCTATCTTCAGACAACAATTTGTAAACTTGAACTTTCCCCACACACACACCTTCACGCGCAAGCAGATAATTTAAAATAACAGCACTCATTTGAGTTTGCTGATGAGCTAATAAATCAAAGGCAGCTGTGGTTTGATTAGTGATAACCTCTAGGATAGACTGAAGTCTGATTATACAGCTAAACATAATAATCAACGATGCGTGTGGCTGGCCACGTGTGATGGTCGCCTAGAAGTACACAGAGTTCCAGGGCCAGTGCTCGGGCATCTGAGTCCTCCCCCACACACACACATCCAGCAATCAGATACAGTGAGAGTAAGAGCAACTCGTTCTCCCAAGTCAACGAAAAAAGATTCTTGGCAGGGGCTGAGAGCTAGGCTGAACTTTTTGGTACATGGTGGGGGGGCTGATGGGCTCACTGGCGAGGGCTGGAGCAGCTTTGTTCTGCTGCCACAGCCAAGGCTGGGTGTTTACTGTGCACAATGGCTTTTTAGGCTATTTGGCAACTTTTGCCTGGGAAAGCAGACCCAAGGTCTGGATTGAGGATTCACATAGGCAAAAGAATAAAATGCATGTGATATTCTGGTGTTCTGAATTCTGGCATTGGATGGATGTGTCATGTGTGTATAGTCATGACAGTGATAACAATAACTATTCACTATAAGAAAATCACAAGAGTTCATTGTGATCCTGAGGTATTGAAGGAAAACTGAGTCAAAGTTACTTTTGAGAAACAGAACTAAAGTCACTGAAGAGAATGAGAGTCACTTTAGGTAGAGTCTACTTGAAGAAAACTGAAAGTTACTGAGTTAGAGTCACTGAAGTAGAGTCACTGAAGAAGCGAATTAGAGTTCCAGGGGGTGCCACTAGCAGGGTCTCCTTGGAGCAGCAAAGATGACAACCAGACTGTAAATGGAAAAGAGTGGCACAAGTAGAGAGAGACCCAGTTCATCTAAGGGGCTTCTTGGGCTCTCCTGTTGATTTTTCAAACGCAAAGGATCACGTTGCTCCACCTGTCAGCTGTCATCTGGTGCACAGACAGGTTTCATGTGGGAGTAATGGATCCAAGCCTTAAAAATGCCTTCCACTTTCACTGCTGTTGGACCAACGAGCCTGCTCAGCATAAGAACTTCAGGAACCAGCACGGAAGGGCGGGCAGGCTGCAGTGGGGGATGGCTTCAGTCACCTGTTGATAGAACAGAAGAAAACCTGGGCCAGATTTTGCACAATACAAGGCAAAGGTTCTTTCCCCCCACCCATACTTTTCCGGGCGACTGGGCTGCTCTGATGCATGTGAGTGATGTCTCCCGGGTTGGGGCGGGGGATGTGAGTTTTGAGCGTCTGGTTCATGCATTTTACTTTTCCAGACGCCTGCGGACGGTGTGCTGAGGTGTGCTGACCATTTCACATCCAGGAAAGTTACTCACAGGCTGTGTGACTGCTGATTACGAAAGGCAATCTCATATCTCTTTCCAAACCCCTCTTTTGGGTCAACCTGGACCTTTCCAGGGAAAAATCCACGAAAGCCAAAAGATGTTCCTTGCATCTATGGGGAGGGGCATCTCTGCAAAAGTCCACTTGCCACTTTTCCCCCTGGATATTTGGCCTCTGTTGCAGTAGCGACCTTGAAGCCAAGTGGTCGGAGTCCTTCAGAGGGCAGTTGAATTCGGTTGCTCCCCATCCATTTCACCCGTCTCCCTCCTTTTTTGTTATGCATTCTGGCTGCTGAACAGGGGCTGAGAGGGTGAGAGCAAAGCTGTCTTTTGAGCTCAATAATCCACTGCCCGGTTCCCCTGATAGACTTCTGGGCTGTCTAGCTAGTGGCCAGGACAATGCACTATAGTCAGGGAAAGGTGCAACCAAAGGACATCTATCAGTGTCTGAAGCAAGTGCTTCATTTATGAGAGGCTTGTCTGCTGCCTGTCAAAGCCTCAAAACCTGCGTTTATGCCAGTGACTCGCATGAGAGTACACTTCAAGGAGGTAAACGTCAACTCCCTGTACAAACTGGCAGGCTTTTGATGTGGGCAGGGGCCCTGCAGCCTGGGCGGAGGGGCAGAAGGATTCCTCCACAACTGCAAAGCGTTCGTGTGGCATTTCCCTTTAAAGAGAAAGGAGAGCTATCAGTTCCACAAGCAATGTCGCTGTGTGTGTGGGGCGGTTCCGCCAGCTTCATGCCCGCTTTGATTACATGGGGGGTGTTTTGTGCCCCCCCGACCCCCACAGTCGCTGCTTTCCCCCCTTGGCCATGGGGCCAGGTATGCACTGGAGGTTTTTCTCCAGATTTGCTGCTTTTGAGATGCACCTTTTTCCTATCTGAGCCAAAAATTCCATTGCTCAGACTGAGCGCTCTCAAATTACAACCAGGAGACACAGTCTCTGGAGGGTCAGGCACAACAGCACTAGTCTCTGCTCATTTACTCGAAAGGAAGTCCTACTGTGCTGGATGGAGCATACACCCGAGTAAAAGCGACCACCCTGAGGACGCTTACTTTCTAGTAAGCCTTAAATTCAGAGCAATTTATTTCCAAATACGCATGCACAGGATTGCTGTGATAGACGTTCATCACGCACTGCGACCATCTGGGACCGAACAGTAAATTGAGGACCCCCCCCCCACACACACACCTCGCCTTTCATTGGACGTGTTCAAGAGCTGTTTTTGGCAGGTGCAACCTTTTCATGCAACGATTAGAAAAGTAGCATCCGGTGGAAATCTCGCCCCCCTCCATATAAACTAATGCAGCCCGATTTTATGCATGTTTACATGAACCCAGAGACATTTATGCACAGGAGGTTTTGCTGCTCTCTAGATGCACATTTTCCCCATCTGAATTCTCAAAACTCTGCATGGGAGCTCATTTTTAAGTTTTGAGAATTTGGATGGGGAAAATGTGCATTTAGAGAGCAGAAAATCCAAGGCAAAACCTCCCGTGCATAAATGGCCCAAGTGAGCAATTCTAAACAGGACTATTCAGAAGAAAGCCCCATGTTATTCAATGGGGTTTACTCCCTGCAAAGGGTCTGTACTGTGGGATGACATCCCAACATTACCAGCCTCCAATGAAGCCCTGCATTAAATGCTCTTCTAATCACTGGCCGCTCATTAGGAGGCCCCAGATAAAAGAGAAGGGTGGATAACAAAAATGAAGTTTTGTTAGGGTTGCCAGGCCCCTCTTCACCACTGGTGGGAGGTTTTTGGGGCAGAGCCTAAGGAGGGCGGAGTTTGGGGAGGGACTTCAATGCCATAGAGTCCAATAGCCAAGCGGCCATTTTCTCCAGGTGAACGGATTTCTATCAGCCGGAGATCAGTTGTAATAGCAGGAGATCTCCTGCCATCACCTGAAGGTTGGCAACCCTACAGTTGTGTGTGTTTTCACGACTGAGACTGCAGTTCGAATTACTCTCGCAATTTGCCATCACCCATAATAGCTCTACAGAGCCCCGTGGCGCAGAGTGTTAAGCTGCAGTACTGCAGTTAAAAGCTCTGCTCACGACCTGAGTTCAATCCCGACAGAAGTTGGTTTCAGGTAGTCCGCTCAAGGATGACTCCGCCTTCCGTGGTCGGTGAAATGAGTACCCAGCTTGCTGGGGGTAAAGGGAAGATGACTGGGGAAGGCACTGGCAAACCACCCCGTAAAACAAAAGTCTGCCTAGAAAACGTCACGATGTTGTTGTGCCTAGAAATGCTGTCCAGATATATCTGATCAAGAACAGCACACTGGAGATCAGGAATTAGTTTAACAGCTTATTATTTAATAGTGCTAAGTTTTAAATTGTACAAGCTGGGATCCAAATCTCTCCAGCCGAAACACAAGGATTCAGACTGCAAAAATAAATCACGCTGTTCTAAGCAGCAAGTTTTTATACATTTTCTGACAATGGATACTTTTCTGGTAAGGTAAAAGGTAAAGGTCCCCTGTGCCAGCACCGGGTCATTCCTGACCCATGGGGTGACGTCACATCCCGACGTTTCCAAGGAAGACTTTGTTTGCGGGGTGGTTTGCCAGTGCCTTCCCCAGTCATCTTCCCTTTACCCCCAGCAAGCTGGGTACTCATTTCGCCGACCTCAGAAGGACGGAAGGCTGAGTCAACCCTGAGCCGGCTACCTGAAACCAACTTCCATCAGGATCGAACTCAGGTCGTGAGCAGAGCTTTTGACTGCAGTACTGCAGCTTAACACTCTGCGCCACGGGGCGCTTATATACTTTTCTGAATCACCCCATAAACTGTCATTTCTTGGCTACTGAAATCAACAAGCATTTCTGCATTAAACCAGTTCTTTAGCTGAGACATGAATGTTCCTTTCCACCAAGATAAAACTCTTAGCAAAGCACAAGAGAAGCCGGTACTGTTCAAGATGTTACAAGTATTCAGAAATGTTAGTGCATGTGTGTGCTTTTGCGCAACTGTTTGAACAGAGAGAGAACAGAAGGATAGAGGGAGGAGTTGATTCTTAACACGCGTTTATCTACACGAGTTTATCTACACGAATAAATGGGCAAGACTGGAAGAGAAGCTTGTTTGGATCACATATTAAGTTCTTCCTACCAAAACCGAAATTTGAAACGGATACCTTCCGGATCACAAGCTCTTTAGCGACCGTGGGCTGCCTTTCTTCTGGTAAAATATCCTTTTTGGCCTATATCGTGCAGTCAGTTACAGAAGAGAAGCCACTGTGGTTACACTCCTTTCTTGGGAGTAAACTCCAATGCGACTTAGTTATGAGTAGATCTGCTGAAGATTGCTCCCCCAACTGCTTGCCCAACCCCAACTTTCTTGAGCACGATAGCGTTACCAAACTTAGACTTGTGAATTGCGCCGTTAGATTGCAACTCCGCCTAAACTGCTTCCCCCCAGTTAGGGTTGCCAACCTCCAGGTACTAGCTGGCGATCTCCTGCTATTACAACTGATCTCCAGCTGACAGAGATCAGTTTCCCCTGGAGAAAATGGCCGCTTTGGCCATTGGACTCTATGGCATTGAAGTCCCTCCCCAAACCCTGCCCTCCTCAGGCTCCACCCCCAAAACCTCCCACCGGTGGTGAAGAGGGACCTGGCAACCCTACCTCCAGTTCTACTCAGGAACAAATCCCAGCGAGTTCAGCGCAGCCGGGGAGAGGAAGAACATGTCTTACCTAGGCTACTACTGAACATGCATAACATAGTAGAAAAGGGCAAGGGTCCAGTAGCACCTTAAAGACTAACAACAATATTTTCTGGCAGGGTATGAGCTTTCGTGAGCCACAGCTCACTTCTTCAGGTATCTGAAGAATATTCTTCAGGTATCTGAAGAAGTATCTGAAGAAGTGAGCTGCGGCTCACGAAAGCTCCTACCCTGCCAGAAAATATTTTTGCAATAGTCAAAAAGGGCAAGAGCTCATACCCTACCAGAAAATATTTTTGTTAGTCTTTAAGGTGCTACTGGACTCTTGCCCTTTTTGACTACTGCAAACAGACTAACACGGCTACCCACAGAAAATATTGTTGTTAGTCTTTAAGGTGCTACTGGACCCTTGCCCTTTCTGGTAGGGTATGAGCTAGAGTTCTTCGAAGCGAGCTGTGGCTCACGAAAGCTCCTACCCTGCCAGAACATCTTTTGGTTAGTCTTGAAGGTGCTACGGGGCCCTTGCCCTTTTCTACTACCGCAGACAGACTCACACGGCTACCCACTATGCATAACATAGGCTTTCTAAATTCCATCGGACTCATCCGACCGTCGCCGAGTCGTTCTTGCAAATGTTCTTCCCGTGGCAAACGACAGAAATAATATTATGCAAGAAGCTGGCGTGGGGCGGGGGGCAATTGCAGCCTCGCCGACGATCTGCAAAATTAACATTCGCAAAGGCAGGACCGGGAGCAACTGCAGCGTCTCTCGGGAACCGCCAGGTGGCGTCGCTTAAGGACAACCAAACCGCACCCCGGCGCGCCCGATTGCCGGAGCTGGCGGGAGTTTGGCACGTGGCTGCGCGCGCGGATCAGTCCGGGCTCGGGCGTCGCTGGGGCGGGAGGCTGTTCGGGGCCCCCCCCGCGGTGTCTCCCGCGCCATGCTGCGCAAACTCACCGTGGAGCAGATCAACGACTGGTTCACCATCGGCAAGGCTGTCACGGGAGTGGAGTTTTTGGGGGGCGACCCCCGCGGGCCAAAGCCGCCGCCGCCGCCGCCCCCTCCCGAGGCGTAAGTGTGGGGCTGGAGGGGGACGTTTTTAAGGCGGTTTCAAGAATTTCCCCGCCGGCGAAGAGCGGGGGTTTTATATCTCCCCCCCCCCGGGCTTGAGCCGCCCCCTCTCCCCGCCGAGCTCCGCGGGAAAACGTGCGTGGAGTAAGAAAACCCGAGGTGGCTCAAGGAAGCCAGCCAAGTTGCGTGTGACGTTCTTCTCTCGCAACTTCAAACCAGTTTGAAGCTCTTGACTGGTCGGGTCTTGCAGGAAGCGCCGGAAAAGCTAGTGTGCCAAAACACCCCCCCCCACGAAAGAGATGGTGCCCTGAGAAAACATAATTAATGGGGGGGTACTAAAACGCAGGACAAGCCAGCCCATTGGAAGCAGTGGGAGCCCATTGGAAATCATGGGAGGCGGCAGTGTCGGTTGACTTCCGTTGGTTCCGTTGAAATACGTTACAGCACAAAAAGAGGTGCAAAGAAAAAGTGGAATGGATTTTCCAGTAAGGTCTCTAAGCCCAGATATGCTACTCGGGGACCCGGGTGGCAGCCCCCCACGGGGATTGGCAGCCCCTGGGACCCCCAGATGTGTTCTGGGGTGGGGATGACAGACAGCCCCCCATGGGTAATTGAAAGCCCCTGGGACCCCCAGATGTGTTCTGGGGTAGGGATGACAGACAGCCCCCCACGGGTAATTGAAAGCCCCTGGGACCCCCAGATGTGTTCTGGGGTGGGGATGACAGACAGCCCCCCACGGGGATTGAAAGCCCCTGGGACCCCCAGATGTGTTCTGGGGTGGGGATGACAGACAGCCCCCCACGGGGATTGAAAGCCCCTGGGACCCCCAGAAGTGTTCTGGGGTGGGGATGACAGACAGCCCCCCACGGGTAATTGAAAGCCCCTGGGACCCCCAGATGTGTTCGGGGTGGGGATGACAGACAGCCCCCCACGGGGATTGGCAGCCCCTGGGACCCCCAGATGTGTTCTGGGGTGGGGATGACAGACAGCCCCCCACGGGGATTGAAAGCCCCTGGGACCCCCAGAAGTGTTCTGGGGTGGGGATGACAGACAGCCCCCCACGGGGATTGAAAGCCCCTGGGACCCCCAGAAGTGTTCTGGGGTGGGGATGACAGACAGCCCCCCACGGGTAATTGAAAGCCCCTGGGACCCCCAGATGTGTTCGGGGTGGGGATGACAGACAGCCCCCCACGGGGATTGGCAGCCCCTGGGACCCCCAGATGTGTTCTGGGGTGGGGATGACAGACAGCCCCCCACGGGGATTGAAAGCCCCTGGGACCCCCAGAAGTGTTCTGGGGTGGGGATGACAGACAGCCCCCCACGGGGATTGGCAGCCCCTGGGACCCCCAGAAGTGTTCTGGGGTGGGGATGACAGACAGCCCCCCACGGGGATTGGCAGCCCCTGGGACCCCCAGAAGTGTTCTGGGGTGGGGATGACAGACAGCCCCCCACGGGGATTGGCAGCCCCTGGGACCCCCAGAAGTGTTCTGGGGTGGGGATGACAGCCCTCCAAGGGGATTAAAAGCCCCTGGGACCCCCAGAAGTGTTCTGGGGTGGGGATGACAGACAGCCCCCCACGGGGATTGAAAGCCCCTGGGACCCCATAGCGGCACATTGTGTTTTTATCAGGATCAAGAAAAATCACAAAGGAAGGAGCATGAATTTTTGTGTTCTCCAGAGAAAGTGTATTCTTTATTGGGTGTGTGTTTGCCATTGGTTACTGCTCATCTCTTTTGTAGGATCTCCTTAGATACATAAGTTGTAACAACCCAAATTTTGCCCAGCTATTGGATTCTGGAAGTTTCCCCCCCATAATGTAACTATTGCATGCCCATGTTTAATTAATTTATTTAAATGTGGAAGTGCTTCTTGAATTGGGGCCAGTTAAAAGGAAGGACTGATGCTTGTTGCTAAGGAAAGTCACGCATAGGCCTAGCCTCCAAGTAAAGTCACGCATAGGCCTTGCCAGCCTCAAATCATGCAGGCATTGGTAACTAATTGTCTAAGCAGGCTTTGGCTGGTCATGTTATGTATATCTGTGAGGGAAGAAGTTCTGTTGAACTCTGTGAGACTGAACAGCCCAAATTAGTGGAAAGTCAGGAGTAAATTCTACGTTATTTAAAAACAATGGCTAACAGGTTTATATTAACCGTCTGGTCTAAAGGGGAGAGCCAGTGTGGTGTAGTGGTTAAGAGAGGCGGACTCTAATCTGGAGCACCAGGTTTGCTTCCCCACTCCTCCACATGAAGGCAGCTGGCTGACTTTGGGCTAGTCGCAGTTCTCTCCGAACGCGCTCAGCCTCACCTACCTCACAAGGTGTCTGTTGTGGGGAGGGGAAGGGGGTAAGCAGCTTTGAGACTCCTTAAAGGCAGAGGAAATTGGGGTATAAAAACCAACTCTTCTTCTAAAGTAGAGTTGCACCCTTCTAGGTTCATTGAAATCAGTGGATTGGAAAAGTGCTTAGGATAGTTCCTTACTGGATGTATAGCGTGAATGGTGATAGTGGATCTTTCGCACCCAGGCATGAGGATCAAGTGAGGTCTCCATGGGTGGACCGGTTAATATTAAAGTGCTAGACATTTTTCTTAAGCAATTTGTTTTTTTCTTGGGGGGCGGGGGGAAGCCTGATGAAGAGCATAAGAACCCTGCAGGATCAGACCATGGGTCCATCTAGTCCAACATCCTGTCTCACAAAGTGGCCTACCCATTGCTACAGGGCATAGAGGCCCAGGCCTTCCCCTGATGTTGCCTCCTGGTCCTGGGATTTAGGTTTACTGCCTCTGAATGTGGAGGTTCCCTGTAGTCACCATGGCTAGTAGCAACTGTTAGATTTATCCTCCATGGATCTGTCTAATCCCCTGTAGGGAGCAAAATGTTTCAAGAAATACATCAAAAATGGACTTTTCCAGTACTTGTCAAACCGCTTAGGAATATTGTAAATTCTCTCTTTTTTTGCCATCAAGTCACAGCTGACTTATGGCAACCCCGTAGGGTTTTCAAGGCAAGAGATATTTGGAGGTGGTTTGCCACTGCCTGCCTCTGCGTCACACCCCTGGTACTCCTTGGAGGTCTCCCAAATACTAGCCAGGGTCAGGGCTGAGAGTGTGTGACTGGCCCAAGGTTACCCAGCCAGCTTCCATAGCATGAGTGGGGATTTGAACCTTGTTTTACCAGGTCCTAGTTCAACACCTTTACCACTACACCACACTTAGATGAGGTAAAAAACCAGTTATAGCGTGATCCTATGCGTATTAATGTGGGAATATTGTTCAATGGAATTTTTAGGAAAGTAATCTAGGGTTGCTACTCAAACCTCTGTAGGCTTCCTTGCAAGGAAAGGTCAAATTTCATGTCATTTTGTTTATTTATGAAAACACTTCTAGCCTGTATTTCCTCTTAGTTCAAGGCAGCTTATAATAATGGTTGAAACATCCCCAGATAAAATAACAAGCCCCAAATCCCCCCCCCCCCAGGATCAGTGAATGGAAAACACCCTTTTCAGTTTTCCAGAAATGGGAGCAGGGACTATCCACTTCAGAGCAAGGGGGGAAATTGGCTTCATCTTCATTGAAAGGGTGCAGAGACCTTAGAGCTGTCGCCATCTGCACTCCACTAGTTTCCCAATCCCCTCAAAATCTCTAGGACTTGGTGCTTTTAGGTATTTTTATAAATTATCCTGATAAGGGGTGGAGGGACTACTAGTTAAATTTGCAGATGGTACCAAATTAGGAGGAGTAGCGAACACCCCGGAAGACAGAGATCTGAACGAGATCTGAACATACTGGAAAAGTGGGTGGATGTGAACAAGATGCAATTCAGGAAGGGCAAATGCAGAGTTCTACTTCTGGGTATCAAAAATAAGAAGTACGCATAATGATGGCCAATACATTTCTGGGTAGCTGTGTGTGTGAACAAGATCTTGGGGTACGGATGGACTGTAAGCTAATTATGAGCAGTCAGCGTGATGTAGCAGCAAAAAAGGCGAATGTGATCTTGGGGTGTATCAACAGAGGCATAACATCCAAATCACAAGATGTCATCGTCTTGCTGTATACCATATTGGTCAGGCCACACCTGGAGTATTGTGTGCTGTTCTGGAGGCCTCACTTCAAAAAGGATGTGGAGAGAATGGAGCGGGTGCAGAGGAGAGCGATGAGGATGATCAGGGGCCTGGAGACCAAGCCCTACGGGGAAAGGCTGAGGAACTTGGGAATGTTCAGTCTGGAGAAGAGGAGGTTGAGAGGGGACATGATTGCTGTCTTTAAGTATTTAAAGGGCTGTCACTTAGAGGAGGGAAGGGAGCTGTGCCTGTTGGCAGCAGAGGATAGGACTCGCAATAATGGATATAAATTACAGGTGGAAAGGTACCGGCTGGATATTAGGCAAAAAGTTTTACAGTAAGAGTAGTTCAGCAGTGGAATTGGCTGCAGAGGGAGGGGGTGAGCTCCCCCTCGCTGGCAGTCTTCAAGTACTGGCTGCATGAACACTTGCCAGGGATATTTCAGGCTGATCCTGCATTGAGCAGGGGGTTAGACTGGGTGGCCCCTTCCAGTTCTGTGATTCTAGTCAGAAATTGTACTGGATGCACAGTATGTTAGCTGCCAACAAGGGCAGAAAGGCTTGTGAGGGTCCACGGGTTTTTAAACAAAAAAATCAAACCAGGGTTCTTTGTGCTGCTGAACTTTGAGAACCGCTGTCATAAACCGTTTCGCCACAAAAAACGCCTGGGAGCAACACAGCTGCCAGGGTTTGCAATAATTTCCCTTTATTTACCTCAGGCTGCAGTGACCTAGACATGTCAGCTCAGCTCCCTCTCAAGCTAGTGCTTCACCGAGCAACTCGAGATTATCATATTTGGGTACAAGAATGGGAAAGGACCTGGCGCCTTGAACTGAGGCCCCTTTTCGTACTTTGAGAACCGTTGGACATCTGACAAGGCTGATTTTGGGCAAGCCTCGGTGTTCGATCTTGCTAGGTATCCAGTAATGATACGAATTTTAAAATTTCACTTTCAGTTTGAGATCATTTCAATGGCCTTCTAGGGCAGGGGTCCCCAACATGGTGTCCATGGACCCCATGAAGAGAAAGAAGAGCTGGTTTTTATATGCCAACTTTGTCACTTAAGGAAGACTCAAACCAGCATACAATCACTTCCCCTCCCCACAACAGACACCCTGTGAGGTAGGTGGGGTTGAGAAAGCTGTGACTAGCCCAAGGTCACCCAGATGGCTTCATATGTAGGAGCAGGGAAACAAATCCAGTTCACCAGATTAGCCTCCACCGCTCATGTGGAGGAGTGGGAATCAAACCCGGTTGTCCAGATCAGAGTCCACCTCTTCAAACCACTGCTGTTAACCACTACACCACACTGGCTCTCATGGCACCCACTGATTTCATTATATGCATTTGTGCATGATGCATAATTGGACCCATTAATCCATTTTGCTGCCTGCTGGACTCGAGCGTCTTCCAATGATAACTCGTTTGGCTTTCTTAATTATACATTTATGCGCTTATTGAGCATGAGGGAAAGCAGAAGATGGTTTTGACCCTCTACAAAATCACTTGAGAAAGATGCTGGAGTCTTGCAATTGTGGAAACTATAGAGAAAATCCAAGATGGAGCCCAGGTCAGATAAAGATGACCCAAAGCTGGAGAGATACCAGAACCAAGCATGTGCATATGAAACTGGAGATGTACCGGAGCTTTTTTAAGTGTGGAAAATTATTTGAAAATGGGTCTCAGCTGGTGGCATGTTCATCCTTCTAGCTCTGGCCAGCACATTTTTTATATTACTTCAAAAAGCTATACAGTCTGTTTGCCCAGAGGTCATGGTGGGAGAGCCCTGACCCGGATGGCCCAGGCTAGCCAGATCTCGGAAGCTAAGCAGGGGTCGGCTCTGGTTAGTACTTGGATGGGAGACCACCAAGGAAGTCGAGGGTCACTATGTAGAGGCAGGCAATGGCAAACCTCATCTGAGCGTCTCTGGCCTTGAAAACCCTATGGGGTTGCCATAGTTATCCTGATAATAGCAGGGAGTGGTGGTGGTGGGAAACACAGGCAGGAACGTGTGTTTAACACATGAATCTACCTTATACGGAATCAAACCTTTGGTCCATCAAAGTCAGTAGTGTCTACTCAGACCGGCGGGGTCTCAGGCTGAGGTCTTTCACATCACCTACTTGCCTAGTCCCTTTAACTGGAGATGCCGGGGATTGAACCTGGGACCTTGTTCATGTCGAGCAGATACTTTACCACTGAGCCACAGCCCCTCCCCAACTTTGGGTTACAGTGGGAGAAACATCACACTATGCGGGTGGAAATCCTATCATCTGTGGAAATTTTAAGCAGGATCCAAGCCACAGTGTAAACTTAAGGCTATCTAGTTTTTCTCGGAGTATTAAAAGCAAGGTTTTAATCCTGGTAAAATTCACTCTTACCTCAGTAAATGCCATGTCAAACCTTCCCTTATATAACCCCCCCCCCCCACATATCCCTGCAGTCTGGTTGATATGACCTTAGGACGAGTAATTCAAAATGTAGTCCGTGACAGAGTACAGTTTTTGTTCTCTAATGGTATGAGTTAAATTTAGCTTGGATGTGTTTGCAGAAAGTCAATTCTGGCAACTATTTTCATTGATTTTCTGCTCTACTTATGTCAGTTGTGGCCACTGTTCCTACATGTCAATTTGAAAACTGTTATTAAAAAAAAATCTCCCGTATGGTCTTCATAGTGGATGCTTGGGGGCAAGAACATATTTGTATTATTATGCTGCATGAATATTCCAACCTTATGTCTAATGATGAGTTTGTGTAGAGAGCAGATTTTTAAAATATAAATAATCTGAGTTAGAAAAATCTGACTCTTACTGTTAAGGTAATGACAGTCCATTTAAATTGTAATGACAGACATAAAAATCCTGTCTTGGAGTGCCACTAAGCAGGTGCCTTTTTAAATTTAAAGCAAAGATGGAAAAAATATTTGAAATCTTCCAGCATCAAATGTGTTGAGAGGACCAGCCCTACTAGTTTCTAGAGCCGGTGTGGCACAGGGGATAGAGTGTTGGACTAGGATCCTGGGAAGCTCTGAGTTCAAATCCCCACTTCTACGATAGAAGGTTGCTGAGTAACCTTGGGCATGTCACAAACTCTCAGTCCGACCTACCTTACAGGGTGGTTGTTAGAAAATGGAGGAGAGAAGACAATGTTTTAAGCTGCTTTTGAATCCCAACTGGGTAGCAAAGCTGGATATAAATAAATAAATGCATGCTAGATGCGCACCAAGATGGGGAAGCATTTCAGTTTCCTTGGTCCCAGTGTTCAGTTTATAAGTATTGGTGGTGATCACAGTTCTGATGGAAGGTGTTCCCGCTAAAAGCACAACCCTAGGGTTTGATTTCCTTGAGTCAAAGATCATGGAGTGGGTGACAGTGGACACAACCTGTGAAAGGTTGAACACATGAAGCTGCCTTATACTGAATCAGACCCTTGGTCCATCAAAGTTAGTATTGTCTACTCAGATAGACAGCAGCTCTCCAGGGTCTCAGGCAGAGGGTCTTTCACATCACCTACTTGCCGAGTCCCTTTAACTGGAGATGCCGGGGATTGAACCTGGGACCTTGTGCATGCCAAGCAGATGCTCTACCACTGAGCCACGGCCCTTCCCCTTCCAGAGCAGATATGTGGTGCTATGTGGTCTTCTGCAATAGGGCAAATGGATCCCTTCCCAACTAGTTCCTGATTGGGGTAATGATGGGGTAGGGGAAAGGAAGCTCCTTTACCATGCTGCCCTGGACCCGATCCGGAGCAGTAACAACGCATGTGGGAATTGTGGTGAACGCATATGACTGTAACTGTTCACAGGGTCTATGGCCCCTGCCCTGTGAGCTCCATCATGTGGAAACTGACCCTCAGCATGTGTACAAACTAATGCATTCAGGGTGCTAAGGATTGCAGCCCGACTCGTTCATGGGGGTGATAGGACTAGCCCATGTGGTTTGCGCACAGCTGCATATTTCTTGTCATTGGGTCCAGTTGATGTTCAGTAGCTAACTACAGAGAGTTTAAGCATAATGCTGCAGTTTTACTCTCTCTCACACGCACACACTACAAGTTTGTTGTTAAACAGTTCTTAGCTCAGAACTTTATCCTTGGGTATGCAGAACTGGAGAGCCAGTATTGCAACCTCGAGTCAGCTTGGTGTAGTGGTTAAAGTTTTGGACTGGGACCTGCGGAACCCAGGTTCGAACCCCCACTTGCGCCATGGAAGCTTGCTGGGTGATCTTGGGACAGTCACACGTTCTCAGCCCTGACCGTGGCTGGTACTTGGATGGGAGAATACCATGGTCACTATGCGAGGGAGACAGGCAACCTCTGAATATCTCTTGCCTTGAAAACTTTAGGGGCCGCCATAAGTCTGATGGGGAAAAAAAGATCCTGAAGTTGGCCAAGTATACGTGTATGGTTTGCTGATATTCCTTCCTTGTTTACCTTTTCCTTTGTTGTTCCTTCCTCTGTGACATCTTTTCCATTGTCAGTAGTTAAGATTGTAAGCTGCTCTGGGCAAGCGCTTTTTTGTTTTGCTCATGAAACTCTGTATATAACGGTACTACAAATAACAATGCCGAGTTAACTTTAAATAAAACAACAACTGCTGAATCTTCATTTCAGATAGCAGGTGGCTTGCTTTTAGGGGGTAAAAGATTGCATGTACGCAGATTACAGAACAAAAATCCATCATTATTGCTCTTCATGGTGATTATATTTTACGGTATTGCAAACTTAAGGTTTTCTTTTTTAAAAAACTGTGCATGCTTTTAGGAGTAGTTTATATAGCATACTTTAAATATCATCTTATAAAGATCAACACTATATATTTTGTTAGAAGGTTCTCTTACACAATATAAGCTCGAGAAACGGTAGAAAGGGGTCATTATTCTAATTATCTAAGGACTGTAAATTTTATGCAAGCTGTAATCGGTTTAAAAGTCTGAACTCGCAATAGAGGGGGAACAGCAGGCAATTTCATGACTTCTTTGGAACGTCAGATCTTTGAAAGTAGGATGATAAGCGAGGAAAGGTGCGTAAATGACTGGGGAACGCAGTAAGGGGGAGAACTTAACTTGATGGGTAGTAATAGGGAAGATTCCAGATTCGGTGGGAGAAAGTCGGAAACATGCCTTGTGTGTGTTTGTCAACATAACTGGACACTGTGGGGATCTCCTCTTTGTCTGTTTTACTCGCGCCGTCTCCGGGTGCTGCAAAGTCGACAGAGCAGTTTGTATTCCAGGTGTCATCCAATTTGTCCGGTGGGGTTTCCTTGTCAAGATTGGCTAGAAACTCCTTTAAAACTTGCTTGAATGTGTAAACAATTTCCCAAGGTAAAACATCGTTTTCTGCCAGCACCTCTCGAAATCTAGAAAGAGTGAAAAAATGAAGGCTGGAATTTAACAGTGCATTCCCATTTCTTTCTCTCTTTTTTTTTTGGGTGGCGGGGGGCAAAATATTCTCTTTTTTGTTTTAGAAAGCATAAGCGAGACTGAAAAATGGGGGGGGGGAATGGCACTTAAAATGCAGTTGGACCCTATGTGATGGTGGAAGCTATTTTTTGTTTCTGTACAGAGCCATCAGAGGAAGTTGATTCAAACTGACATTGCCCTCAAGACTCTTTCTGGGCTCACAAAGAGAGCATAGGTTTGTTCTGTTTTCTTTATTCTGCCCTTTGGGGAAAAAACGGTTATGCTGAGTAGTTTACTGGAGATTTTAAAGAGAGAGTAGTTCCTTCTTTTCAAAAACAGTTATCTTTGCAGGGGGTAGCCGTGTTAATCTGTTACAGCAAAGCAAAAAAATAATCTTGTGGCACGCAGAACGTTAACAGATTTATTATGGTATAAGCTTCATCCATTACAGAATGGATGTGAAACAAGTACCGTATGTGCCATGAACTTCACTAAGGAGTTCGACACACAGAGTCAAATTGTAGTTCATTAACATACTGGGGGCATCAGTGTTTAATATAATTACTGAGCAATCCTAAATGTGTTTACTCTGAAGTAAATGGGGCTTACTCTCCAGTAAGTGTACATAGGATTACAGCCTTAATACAGGTATCATACCAAAGCACTTGATTCCTGATTAGCTAAGCCTGTGAAATGAACGTGCTAGACCTCTGGTCAGCATTTATTGTGTTAAATTGCAAAACTAACGCTGCAGTCCTAAGTGGAGTTGCAGCCTCCTAGGTCAATGGGCTTAGAAGGGTGCAACTCTGTTTAGGATGGCACTGAAAGCAGTTTATTTCAGAAGCTGAAATTTTTAAAGTGGCAATTATGGGAACAAATTTTGAAAGTCACATCACTGTTCAACAGTACTGATAAATTAAACACAGGCCGCCATTGTACAAGTACCTACTTGGGAGTAAACCTTATTGAACTGGGTGGAATTTTGTAGGGCTGTACTCCACAGCTGTAGTTCTTAAGTATCCTTGGAGGACTATAAGTCCCATTAATCTTTTCCAAGATGGAAAAGAAGGTGCCTTACACTTCATGCCTTACACATGAAGGTGCCTTACACTGAATCAGACCCTTGGTCCATCCAAGTCAGTATTGTCTACTCAGACCGGCAGTGGCTCTCAAGGGTCTCAGGCAGAGGTCTTTCACATCACCTTCTTGCCTAGTCCCTTTAACTGGAGATGCTGGGGACAAACTGGGGCCTTCAGCATGCCAAGGAAATGCTCTACCATAACTTAAACAGTGGGTTTTGCTTTTTGGTAAACCTTCCTAAGAGCAAGCTGCAAAGGAATGATTTTGTTTTCCTTTCAGAAGTATATACAGTCATAGAGCCCTGACCTGGAAAGCCTAGGGTTGCCTGACCTCGTCAGATCTCAGAAGCTAAGCAGGGTCAGTTCTGGTTAGTTCTTGGATTGGAGACCACCAAGAAAGTCCAGAGTTGCTACGCAGAGGCAGGCAATGGCAAAACACCTTTGTTTGTCTCTTGCCTTGAAAACCTTACAGGGTCACCATAAATCGGCTGTGACTCGATGGCTCTTTACACACATGGTCATAGAGTAATAAAAACAGCGTTACCTGCTGAGAATGATTCCGGTTTGGCTAGGTTGGATTTGGGAGCAAAGAACTTCAAGCTGTCTTTGTTCAGTAGCTGGTATAGTTATCTGAGGAGTCTGGTAGCTCTTCAGCCAGTTGTAATCCGTGCCGGTCTTCTGAGCTCCGTGGTCACTTTCTATCTCTTGTACCAGTCGCTCACGCTCTTTTAGGTGCCATTTCAATTCCCTCAGGAGTGTCTTCATCACAACCTCTGAGCCTGGGTATTGTCCAGTTTTATAAGAATAATTTTTTGGCCATTTCATCCAGCCAAAAAATGGCATTTTGACACCTAATTGAAAAACAACAACAACAAATGATTAAACTATTGATGCTACTAAGGTCGATTGAAAAGTTCTTAACTTTTTGTATCTTCCTCTCAAATTGAGCTCATGAATGATGTTAAATGCCTCAATTTACCATAAAATCCTATATGTTTAGCGCATAATCTCTTCAAATTTTATCTCAATATGAAAAGTTGAAACACCTGTGGTCCAAATGGACTTTATTCGATTATGCACGACTGTATGGATTTTATGGAATGTGTTAAGATGTGGATAACCACATTCCCCAACTATCCAAGACTTCATGCCTTAAAAACACAGACAGAAAAGTGTTTCTGTTACAGTTAAAGCTATTCCGGTTTTATTTTTACTGTCTTATCAGTACACTATAACTGATGGAATCCGTTTTTTTTTAAATTCCCAAATTGTTCTAATCCAGTGCCCAAATTTCTAATGCAAAGTATCCAGTCGCTTGAGGGAACCAACAGTGGTGTTTTCTTGTTAGTCCGCTCAATTTCTGTGCAGATTATTTTATAAATTACTTTTGGAATGCAATGGCTCACCTACTTACTGTACTTCTTGGAATGCGGAATGGTTACCAAAGCTGGATCTGTGTTTGAGTTGGAGCGAAGATGGTCGGTTTATCCCAGCATATTCCTTTTTACAGGCTTGCCTCACATTCTGTTAAAAGAGAGAGATTATTGCTCGCTGAAAAGTCGTAGGCTGCACGCATACAGCTTTCGATCCTTTCTGGCTTCTCGGACTGCTTATAATAACAGAAATCTTGTATGCTTGAGTGTGGATTCTCCCCAAATCCTTTCCAGATAGTCCAGTGAAAGCTCCTGTCTTCCGAACAGAGTTTTTGCCTTTTGCCCTGTGTGGTGGTGTTAAAAAGAGATGACCATTTTCAGAAGCTTGGTTGTAGCTGCTCAGTGGGTACAAAAGTATTGTCAGTATCCGGACAAATAATGATAGTCTGAAGTCATTCCAGATGAGCTTCTGGCTAAAGTTAAGACTGTCGGGTGATGCGTAGCTTGGATGTGCATAGCTGGAGGTCACAGTTTAGTGCTGTGTATTTGTGCCTGTAGTGCTCTAAAAATAACCACATTGATGCTTTGGTTGTTGAACTAAACTTTCAGGCTCTTTTGATGCTGGATTTTCCCCCCCTGGTCTCTCCTTGGGGTTTGGGGAGAAAATGGTTCAGGCTGCTTTGTTTACCTCTTCACAGCTGTATCAATTTTTTTTTTTTTTGGTAACCGGCAAAGCCTTGCGAAAGCGATGTGGATTTGTGCCAGTTGAATTCTACCTACTTACGTGACACTGTACAGAGAGAGATTCTTAGCCTATACTTCCCCTGATTAATTTAATCTCTTAGTATTTGCTCAGGTCTTATTTATAGTCCACAGCTGTTAACATTTTTTTGACCTTTTGCAGGTATTTAAAGAAGCAGCTGGTCTAAGATCTCCTTGGGAAAAACTTGAGGGTGTTTGTATTTTTTAATTAGTGATGGTGGTGTGTATTTTTTTTTTGGCAATAGAATCCTAACTGGAGCCAAAAAGGTACTAAATATAAAACTAGATCTCCACTTAGTTAAGAAACAAAATATTAATGTCTTACCATAGACTTTTCTTCCTTCATGACATTCTAGTCATTTCTTTAGTCTGCTTTTGCTGGATCGTTGATCTGAGGTTGATGAGTCAAATGAGGAATATTTGCTTTAAGATCCATTTTTTGTGTTCAGATCTTCTTGTCTTCCTGTTATTTTCAGCGACGACAGTCTCTTATATGTATAGGTCTCTTTTAGTCAACCCCCTTCACGAATGCCCCTCCCCCCTCAACTGTTGTATTGAACTGTGATAGAAGAAGGGATTGTACAGATCCGGTCTAGATGTCATGGGACGTAAAGAGATGACGTGTGTGGTCGTTATTAAAGCTGATATTACTTATATGTTGGAAAAATTTCAGGTGTCAGTATTCATCATTCTCACTTGGGCAGTTTTCACGTTGCATTGTATATGGTGCTTGAAAATAGGTGGGGGGTGTTACATAGATGGACTTCCAGTGACAGAACTGCCATCGTGAATTCTCAGATGAAATTAAAACGATTCTTGCCACCGCTTCTCCAGCAGAGTTGCTGGGTCACCGCACCTATTCTATTGTATTCACAATCCCCACCCGCTATTCCACCCAAGTAAAACTGTTCCATAATATCTTGGATTACAATTTGCTTTTCAATGTAGAAAAGAGACTACTAAAAGAGGACATGATACAGGTTTATAAAATTATGCACAGGATTGGGAGAATAGAAGAAGAATAGTTGGGTTTTATATGCTGATTTTTGCTGCCACTTAAGGAAGAATCAAACTGGTTTACAATCGCCTTCCCTTCCTCTCCCCACAACAGACACCGTGTGAGGTAGGTGAGACTGAGAGAGTTCAGAGAGAGCTGTGACTAGCCCAAGGTCATCCAGCTGGCTTCATGTGGAGGTGTGGGGAAACCAACCCAGTTCTCCAGATTAGGGTCCACTACTCCTAACCACTACACCACGCTGGTTCTCCCTCTTTGAAAATATTAGGTTATCCAGTGAAGCCAATGGGCAGTAGATTCAGGAGAGACAAAAAGAAATACTTCTTTACACAACGAGTGATCGAAATGTGGCATTCACTGCCGGAGGATGTAGTGATGGCCACAGGCATAGCCAGCTTTAAAAGGGGATTAGATGGATCTGTGGGGGAGAGGTCTATCAGTGGCTACTAGCCATGGTGACTAAAGGGAACCTCCACGTTCAGAGGCAGTAAACCTCTGAATCTCAGCGCCGAGAGGCAATGTCAGGGAAAGGCCTTGTCCCTGTTGTTGGATTTCCAGAGGAAGAAGAAGAGTTGGTTTTTACATGCCGACTTTCTCTACCACTTAAGGAAGAATCAAACTGGCTTGCAATCACCTTTCCCTCCCCACCAGAGACACCCTGTGAAGTAGGTGGAGCTAAGACAGTGTGACTAGCCCAAGGTCACCCAGAGGAGTTGTCAAATAATAAGTATAAGCAGGCAAACAGCATGGTGGTGGTATTCCGAAAAACTGAGATGAACAAACGCGGTGAGCACGGAAAGTAGTGCTGTTATAATCGAGCTCTTTAATGCACTTTTTAATTTTTGGCAAAAGCTTCAGTTTTCCCAAGATCTAATGTCATACCCTGCGAGAAGCCCAACAATGATGATTTCTCATCTAAGATTTTTTTGCCATGAGGATTTAAAAGAGTCATGCTTCAAAAAAGCTAGAAGCCCTTCAGTGCTAAAGTGCAGCTTAAGTTGTAGCTTAAAGGAGGGCAACCAATTCGTATCTTTCCTTGCAGCTGCATGGGAGTGCAGAAGGAGCTCGGGCAAGCAGTCTCTGCGTGTTCTGGCAGTCAGACATTTTGTTCCCTTTTTGCTGTGTCTCACCTGTCCATGGTGTAGTTTTTCCTCTAATCCATGGACAAATTCTTTCAGTTGATGCCACAACAGTACACTGGTATGCTGTGATGACCCTAAATAGGGATTGTGATTGGCATGCCTTGGCTGGGTTCTTTCTTTGGGCATCCATGTGATGGTTTTGGGCATGACAACTGACTGAGAAGGTTAAGTTGATGGCCATCTTGTTTGAGCGGGGAGGGGGCTGTAAGCTTCTTCTTTTTAAGCTACAAATGTGACCCAGTCCTTCAAGAGGACTCTTGTTCTGCCAAGGGCTTCTTATATTTTTTCACATTTAAAAAAACTTGGGACAGACAACTTTGCCCTTTTAAAATCCCATTAATTGTGGCAAGTGAGTAAGGAATAGGAACACAGGGAGGTATAACCCCGCTTTGCAAACTAGATTTCTGGCCTTTGACAGCTTATTATGTGGAATAGCCTTCACTCTCTTGTCAAAATCATTTAAATTGGCAAGACTGGTACCAGTTTGTCTGTCCTGCAGTTCTGATCTGAGAGTTCTCTGCCTGTCTTTGAGCTCCAATATGCATTTGAGTGGGGTGCAGTTTCCACTAACGAGAGCCAATGGGGTGTGGGGTAGTGGTTAGAGCGTTGGACTAGGATCTGAGAGACCCCGGTTCCCTGGAGGTTTTTAAACAGAGGCTAGATAGCCATCTGTCAACAATTCTGATTCTGTGACCTTAGGCAGATTATGAGAGGGAGGGCATCTTGGCCATCTTCTGGGCATGGAGTAGGGGTCACTGAGGGTGTGAGGGGGAGGTAGTTGTGAATGTCCTGCATTGTGCAGGGGGTTGGACTAGATGACCCTGGTGGTCCCTTCCAACTCTATTATTCTATGACTCCTGCTATGGAAGTTTGATGAGTGACCATGGGCCAGCCACACACTTTTAGCCTGACCTACCTCACAGGTTTGAGATAATAAAAAGGGAGAATGTTGTAAGCCACTCTCCATTTGGGGAGAAAGGGGTAGAAGTGAAGTGTAACAAGTTTATTTAATAAAGTAATGGCTGAATTCATCTTTACACCAGCTTTTAGATTAGTGTAAAACATGTTAATTACTTGCATCTGAAATATGTAAATTCATCCAGCCTCTTGCCCCTGGTGATGAATGAATTTCACACTCCTTTGTTCAGAGATTTAGTGACAGTATTTTTTTTTGAACGGCATTTGGATTTTAAACCAAAGATGTATTTTTATTTTTGAAGTTTCAAAATGTTTGAGGGAAAGAAGAAGAGCTGGTTTTTATGTGCCGACTTTCTCTGCCACTTAAGGAAGAATCAAACCGGCCTTCAATCACCTTCCCTTCCCCTCCCCACAACAGACGCCCTGTGAGGTAGGTGGGGCTGAGAGAGTGTGACTAGCCCAAGGTCACTCAGCTGGCTTTGTGTGTAGGAGTGGGGAAACAAATCCAGTTCACCAGATTAGCCTCCGCTGCTCATGTGGAGGAGGACCTGGTTCTCCAGATCAGAGGCCATCGCTCCAAACCACCGCTCTTAACCACTACACCACGCTGGCTCCTATGTTATCATATAAGTAAATTAGAGAGTAGAGGCAAAATGTTTGCTGTGTTTCATGAAGTAGACCTGTCATTTAAACTTTTCTTCTCTTGTTGGCTGTCTGTGGATTTGTCTGACTGTGTTACATCACCAGACCTAAGCAGATTGGGTAGAGAGAAATGGATCTACACCAAGCAGTAGAGTGACATGGTAAAATCCTGCAGTGGTGAATAGACAGAACCATTTCAGACTGCAGGTTGAAGGGGACTAGATCACACTTTTGGCATGTGCTCCTAAATATTACAGTAAATCTCTTGCAAGGAGAAAAATTGAAATGCAACAGTTGAACATTGTAAGCTTCTGCATGTTTTTAAATATCAAAATATATGCAAAACAATTGCTCTAAATATGGAACCCTGACCTGGCTGGCCTAGGCTAGCCTGATCTGCTCTTTTTTGTTGTTGCTGTGCTACATGCCTTAATGCAGAACAGATCTACAAGTGAAATGTAGAATTCCTGATAGAGGTCTATAAAATTATGCATGGTATGGAGAGAGTGGACAGGGAGAAGCTTTTCTCCCTCATAATACTAGAACACGGGGTCATCTGTTGAAGCTGGAGGGTGAGAGATTCAAAACAGATAAAAGGAAGTATTTCTTCACAGAACACATAGTTAAATTGTGGAACTCCCTGCCCCAGGATGTGGAGATGGCTGCCAACTTGGAAGGCTTTAAGAGGGGAGTGGACATGTTCATGGAGGAGAGGGCTAGTAAAAATGGATACTAGTCATGATGCATACCTATGCTTTCCAGGACCAAAGGAGCATGCTTATTATATTAGGTGCTGTGGAACACAGGCAGGACAATGCTGCTGCAATTGTCTTGTTTGTGGGCTTCCTAGAGGCACCTGGTTGGCCACTGTGTGAACAGACTGCTGGACTTGATAGACCTTGGTCCAGCATGGCCTTTCTTATGTTCTTATTGGGGAATGGTGCTTAGAAGAGCCACAGGTGCCATGTCAAAGAGCCATGAGCAACTGAGCGAGCATTACTGATGGATGCGTTGGCCTAGTTAAAAGTGCAAATATATTACAAGAGGGAAGAGAAAACCGGAGAAGTGGCGCAGGGCTTTCATTTTCAGTGGCAGTCCCGTTTGGGGCATAATGTGCACTTCCACGCTTCATAACATGAGACGCGGTTGTGAGAGATGATACAAAAGAGAGACGTTGCTACTTGGAAAAATAAGGGTCTGGAAAATGAGCTGGGTTTGTGAAAGAGGGATTGCTGTCGTAAGCACTTGTGTTTGCAGAGTGTTTTCCCATAGTTTTGGTTACATCTTATTTTTTCCACTTACACACTCATCCTTCGCTTGCCGTTCTTAACACCCTGTAGCTTTGTGTATCGGAGAGCGTTGTAAGTTAAGACCAGCATCTTGCATGTTGAAAAATCTGTACAAGAAGGGTGTGCGTGGTTTATTTAAGGGTGTTTATTTGAGGTTCTGAATGTTATTAGACTGAAATAGGTGATAATTTTATCCCTTTTTTTTAAAGACCCACAATCTTGGCAGGTTATGTGACAAACATAAATCCACTCCTGAGACGAAAGATGTTAGGCAAATATTTACATAAATAAACATTGCATTAATTGGAAAACTTAAATATAACTTATATTCCCTGATCTTGACGGAGAACAACGATACCTATTGCTAAAACTATGTGCCCTTGTGTAGCAAGACAGAGATGCAAGCAGCATGTTGGGTATTCATGCATTTTGCATCAAACATCTGAATGTTCAGATGCAGTGCTGTTTGTCTGTATGGTACCTTGGTGGAAAGATATGTTCGTCTGCGGTCTTCTGTGCAGTCCCACATTGGGACTGCGCTTGCGCAGGCCAGCCTCGGAAAGGATTCTTTTAGCTTCTTAAAACTCGATAGGGGGCGCCGCACGCCACTGCGCATGCGTCCGCCTTCTCGCCCTATGACGTGGCGTAACGGCGCCCCCTCTCCCAGTTCGTTCTTTGCCACCGGAAAGAAAGGACATTTTCTCTTAACAGCTTCACGGTCAGATTTCCTTAAACGAAAATAAAGAAAATTATGGCGCAAGCAGCTCTATTTAAAAAGTGTCTGCAATGCGACACAAAGATGTCCAAAACGGATGAGCATTCGCTTTGCGTGCTCTGCCTGGGTGAGTCCCATAATGTGACTGCCTGTAAGATTTGCCTACAATTTACACCGAAAGCCCGGGCCGATAGGGCTTCCCGTTTGAAAGCCTGGTTTTATGAGAAAATCTTATCGGGTTCTCAAATGCCGGCCTCGAAGTCATCGGCCGAGCGAGACCACGTGACACAATCGGAGTCTGTCGGATCCGTGCGGTCGGATCCGACCCTGGCGTCCGCCTCCAAATCCCGCCCTCGATCTCTGATTCCAGTTGAGAAAAGCAGGAGCGCTTCTGAACCACCCCCAAAGAAAGCGCGAGCCAAAACTAAGCACCTAAACAAAAAGTCTAAGGAACTGAAAGCCTCTGGTTCCAAGGCGCCTGGGGATCCGAGTGGCAGAGAGGATGAGCATACTCCCCCTCCCCTCTGTATCCCCTCCCCTCATTTCGAGAAGGAATCCTCGGATTCAGACACTGGCTTGCCTGACTTGTTTTTAAAGGAGGTCCATGGCTCCCTGCAATCTTTTCCCAATGAACAACCGGTTCCAGCGTCGGTTTCAGTAGGGACTCAGAAGCAGTCCGTTCCCCCTTCAATGCCTCAGTGGTGGCCTCCCCAGTGGTATGGGCCGATTCAGGCAGCTCCGCGGCAAGGATACCCCTATCCACAATGGGGTCCCCAACTCCAACAAGCACAACAAGTTCCATCCTGGCCTGTTGAACAACCTCAGCCAATGATCTCACAGGAGGTATTACCCCTACTAGATCATCACTTACCTTTGGGTGCTCCAGAGTCAGACCAAGACTCTCAGTCAGCCCGCTCTGAACTGGGATTAGAGGATCCTTCTGAAGCCACACCAGATTTAGCCTCTGGTGATCACCTGCCGGGTCCCTCTGGTGAGGAAATTACTAGTTTTTCGGAGCAAATGACCAGAGCGGCTAAGGCCTTGGGACTTGATGCTAAGACTTTGGCACCTAAACTGAAAGAAAAAATATTATCTCATCTTTTTCCTCAAGCCTCCACTTCGATGGCTTTCCCAGTGTTGGAGGACTTTATGAACTGTAGCTAAAAAAGTTTGGGAAAACCCATCCTCTACTCCATCAACATCCAGGAAAGTAGACAACATGTACAAAGTTCTCCCTGCAGGATGTGAGTTTTTGTTTTCGCACCCAGCTCCTTCATCAGTAATTGTGGCTGAGTCCCAAAACAAGCGTCTGGGCAGCCATTCTTCACCGTCTGACAAGGACAGTAAACGTATAGATGTTCTTAGCAGGAAGACATACTCTGCAGACGCGCTCGGGTTTCGTATTGGAAACTACCAAGCTATCATGTCAGCCTATCATCTATTCCTATGGGAGAAGATGTCTGTTTACCTGGAAGATCTACCTGAGGAACAAAAGTCGTTAGCTAAATTGGTAATATCAGAAGGAACTCAATTAGCTAGACACCAGATGAATGCTGGCAGACACATCTCAGAGTCGGCTGCCAGAGGCATGGCCGCTTCAGTCTCCCTACGCAGATTTGCTTGGCTCCGCTCTACGGCTTTATCCCATGACGTCAGGAACACCATTGAAGATCTACCCTTTGATGGCAAGGGCCTCTTCGCTGCAACTACCAATGACACCCTCAGTCAGCTAAAGAAAGAGAAACAGGATGCCAGGTACATGGGAGTGTCTGTTCAAATGCCTGGCAATTTTCACAGGCCACACTATGGCTATAGGGGCACTACCTACCAACCGAGATTCCAGAGGCCACCTCCTCCACCACCCAACCCTTACGGGCAACAGCGAATGTTCCAGTCTTTCCATCACCAGAACAGACGGAGGTTTCCAAGGTCCAGGCCCACTGCCCCGAGGTCTCAGTCTCCAAGAGGACAAGGCCCCAAACCATCTTTCTGACTGTTCCAGATTAGGGACAGTTGTCCCTGCGTGTTTGGTGACCGTTTATCCTCTTTTTTCTCAGCCTGGTCGAATATAACCTCTGATGTTTGGGTTTTACAGCTTGTTCTATACGGTTATTCGTTAGAGTTTCAATTTCTACCTAGTTTGAGTCACCCCCCACTTGGCAGTGGTCCAGTATTGTCTCCGGCCTTACAAACTGCCTTAGAAGAGTTAGTTTTCAAAGGTGCAGTTCAGCCTGTTGTAACTTCCTTAAGAGGTTTTTACTCTCGGTTATTTGTAGTTGACAAGAAAGATGGCGGTTTACGCCCTATTCTTGACCTAAAAGGTTTTAACAAATGTTTGCAATATAAAAAATTCAACATGTTGACTGTTCACAATGTTTTACAACTATTAAAAATTGGTTGGTGGTATATTGTTATTGATTTGAAAGATGCTTATTTCCACATTTCGATTAGGGAAGAACATCGAAAATATTTGCGATTTGTTGTGGGAGGCAAAGTTTTCCAGTATGCTGTTTTGCCTTTTGGGTTATCCACAGCTCCTCATGTCTTCACTAAGTGTATGGCCGTGGTGGTAGTTCACCTCCGTACCAAGGGCTGTGTGATTTTTCCTTATTTGGATGATTGGTTAGTGACAGCCCCTTCCATGGATCAGTTGATCTCCCAAAGGGAACTCATTCTGGACTGCCTAAGCTCTTTAGGCCTTATAGTTAATTTTAAGAAGTCGGCCCTTATTCCATCTCAAACGGCTAGATTCATTGGCATTTCCCTAGACTCTACTCTAGGTAAAGCAACCTTGCCTATTGATAGGGCCCATAAACTGTCTGGTGTGGTGAGATCTTTTTTAAGGAAAAGACATCAATCGGCCTTGCGTATTCAAACACTATTGGGTTTGATGGCATCAACTACAGCAGTTATTAAAACTGCCAGATTACACATGAGACCCCTCCAGAATTGGTTTGTCAGAAAATTCAAACCTCTGACCCAGTCTCAACAAACTAGGTTTTCAGTCCCTAGACCAGTACTACGTACCTTGAAATGGTGGTCCCAAATGCGCAACTAAATTTCTGGTGTCGCTTTTGGAGTATTCACCCTTAGTATAGTACTCACATCTGATGCTTCCTTAGTTGGTTGGGGTGCGCATTGGCAGGGACTTTCGGTCCAGGGATTGTGGTCTTCTCGAGAGTTTTCCCTCCATATTAATGTTTTAGAGCTACGAGCAATTCGTTATGCTCTTATCTCTTTTGCAGAAATCCTGTACAACAACGCGGTGCTCATCCAGACAGACAACACCACCGCGATGTTTTATTTAAACAGACAAGGGGGTACGGTCTCCCTCACTCTATGCAAAGAAGCAGAAAACATTTGGAAGTGGGCAATCCTGCACAACGTGTCTCTACAAGCCATCCATATTCAAGGAGTACAGATCATCAGGGCAGATTCCCTAAGCAGAAAATTTTCCTTCCATCACAAATTGTCTATCAAGTGGGATTACATTCTACCCATCTTTCAAGAGTGGGGGTTCCCCGAGATAGACCTGTTTGCCACATCTCAGAACACAAAGGCACCTCTCTTCTGTTCTCGAGCGGGTCACGACCCATGGTCCCTGGGGGATGCGTTCCTGAGGCCTTGGGTGGGGCCCCTGTTTTATGCCTTCCCTCCTACCCCATTGATTACCAAGACATTGGCTCGAATTCAGGTTTACAAAGCTCATTGTATCCTAATAGCCCCATATTGGGCCAGACAAGTTTGGTTTACAGAACTAAGAAATCTTGCCCAGGGCAATTTCAGATGTCTGCAGGTAGCGTCAGACCTGTTGTCAGTAGGCCAGGTGCGTCACCCGGAGCCGAGCACTCTCCAGTTGACAGCTTGGCTTTTAAACCCTCCTCAATGAAACTATCTGATCAGGTTTTGGAAGTAGTTTTGAACTCAAGGAAGCCATCTACGAGGGCTTCGTATGCCTTTAAATGGGAACGTTTCTCCATGTGGGTTAGGTCTTCAAAATATTTTCCATCATCATGCCCCTTACCGATGGTATTAGATTATTTGTTATCCCTCAAGAAAGAGGGTTTAAGTTTATCGTCTGTTAAAACTCATTTAGCAGCCCTATCTGCTTTTCACGTAGGAGTAGATGGGTGTTCCTTAGTTTCCCATCCTATATCTAAGTTATTTTTGAAAGGTCTGGCAAATATGTTCCCAGTCAGGCATGAGCCTATTTCGCAATGGTCGCTGTCTTTAGTTTTGGCTTAATTGATGCTTTCACCTTTTGAGCCCTTGGGAAAGGTTCACCTGGCATGGTTGTCTTACAAAGTGTGTTTTCTAGTGGCTATCACGTCAGCATGGAGAGTTGGTGAACTTGCAGCACTGAAGTGTCACCCTCCTTTTATTCAGTTTTACCCTTCCAAAGCAGTGTTACGTACCAGTCTTGATTTCACACCCAAGGCAGTATCTGAATTCCACTTGGGTCAAGATCTATCCTTACCGGTTTTTCCCCCAAATCCACAGTCTATAGCAGAGAAGACTCTTCATTCTCTAGATGTTAAACGAGCTTTATTGTATTATTTGGATCGTACGAGACAATTCCGTAAATCAGATTCCCTGTTTATTTGTTTTGCTGGTCCAAAGAAAGGGGAAGCAGCATCTTCCCAATCCTTGTCTAGATGGATAGTTCAAACAATACGTCACTGTTATTTGAAAGCCGGTAAAAAGTGTCCCAAAGCCTTACGGGCGCATTCTACTAGGGCCCATTCGTCTTCAGCTGTGTTTCGCAAAAGGGTCCCCATCAAAGACATCTGTAGAGCCTCTACCTGGTCTTCATCAGAGACTTTCGTTAAGCATTATGCAGTCGACGTAGATGCAAGGCAGGACGCATCTGTGGGGAAAGCAGTATTACAGTCATTATTTGGCTGAGAGCTCATCCCCCCGCCTCCAGGTGAGTGCATTGCTATATAATCCCCCAATGTGGGACTGCACAGAAGACCGCAGACGAAAACAGAGTTGCACTTACCTGTAACTGATGTTCGTCAAGATGTCTTCTGTGCAGGCACACATCCCACCCTCCTGCCCCTCGGAGAGCTCTCATCTATTATGCTTATTGTTTCATTTTAGAAATCTCTTCGAGTGGGCAAAGAACAGAACTGGGAGAGGGGGCGCCGTTACGCCACGTCATAGGGCGGGAAGGCGGACGCATGCGCAGTGGCGTGCGGCACCCCCTATCGAGTTTTAAGAAGCTAAAAGAATCCTTTCTGAGGCTGGCCTGCGCAAGCGCAGTCCCAATATGTGCCTGCACAGAAGACATCTTGACGAACAGCAGTTACAGGTAAGTGCAACTCTGTTTTCCTGTCTACAGTGGTGATGAAAACACGCAGCCCATTCCCATTTTTTGTGTAACACCTCTATACCACATGACTATTATTTAGATCAAGGCCCAAAAGGAAGAGTCCAACTAGGACTAGGTTCAGACTAGATAGACCGCTGGTTTGATCTAGAGAGCCAGTATGGTGTAGTGGGTGGTTTGGAGCGGTGGATTTTAATCTGGAGAACCGGGTTTAATTCCCCACTCCTCCACATGAGTGGTGGAGGCTAATCTGGTGAACTGGGTTTGTTTCCCCGTTCCTACGCATGAAGCCAGCTGGGTAACCTTCGACTAGTCGCAGTTCTCTTAGAGCTCTCTCAGCCTCACCTACCTCACAGGGTGACTGTTGTGGGGAGGGGAAGGGAAAGTGATTGTAAGCCAGTTTGATTTTTCCTTAAGTGGTAGAGAAAGTCGGCATATACAAACCAACTCTTACAACCAGATAAAGGTTTCATGTTTAGAATAATAACTTTTCAGATTAGTTTAACAGTTATATCAAAAGATTACTGATTTGGTTATACTACTAGAAATACAAAGATAGTTCACCTCGCAATAATTTTATAATTATCTCCAGTTTCATTCAGGCCACAAGGCCTTGCATTTCTTTGTTGCCGTGTTTCATTTTGCATGCATGCCTGCCTTACGCATAGGTAGAGGAACTTCATTATAACATTGCTCAACTGGGTCTCTTTTACGGCCTGGTGCCATTAGATTTTCTCCTCCAGGGAGAGAATAACTCAGGCTACACACACAAAGATTCCAAGACTTGTGGAGAATTTGCCTCAAAGGGATTCCCTTTCATTTTTACTACTTGCCCTTCCCTCCTCACACTTTACTTCTTGTGCAGATCTATTCCACTCCAAACAATCATTGAACTTCTTGAAATTTAGCACTTAAGTGGTAAGGGGTTGATTTTGTGTACGTAGGTTTGCAAAGGAGCAATGGGATTAAGGTCTTTTTCTCAACTCTGTATGTTTATTTGATAACATCTTTGCTGTGAAGACGAGGCATGTTTATCTCTGCAGACACAAATTCACAGTTTTGAGAACTGCAAAACCAAGCGTCTGTGATAATATCTTCTAGATAGAAAAACTGGCCAAAATAATCTTACAGAAGTCTCTGGAAGAGCATGACATTGTGAATGGATTAATGGAATTCATTTACCAAAAAATTTAAACGTTGCATGAATATATAGTTTTATGCTACATAATTAAAAACTAATCGTTATTTCATGATGAATAACCTTTGGACTCTAATGTATCTTAAATATGTATCTTTAGGTAGATTTTTCCTCAAAGCATTTTATTAAAAATTCAATTTAAATTTTTGAAATCTGATTTTAAATTTTTTTAAAAATGATTTTTAGATTCTAGATAAAATTAAGCCTGAACTCTTCCTAGACGCTAAAATTATTAATCTGTTTTTAGTGTTGGAGGGGGGTTCTAGATTAAACCAAGCCCCTGAACTCTCCCTAGAAGCTAAAATTACTAATCTGAGTTTATCACACTTTCTTCACATGAGAAGACAAGAGTCACTGGAAAAGGCAATTATGCTAGGAAAAGTTGAAGGCAGCAGAAATAAAGGAAGACCCAATGTGAGATGGACTGACTCAATAAAGGAAGCCATGGCCCTGAGTTTGCAAGACCTGAGCAGGACATTGATTCATAGGGTCGCCATGAGTCGGAAGTGACTTGACGGCACTTAACACATACATGAGACAGGATAAGTGGCATGGGTCATGACAAAGCTGCTCCCAGCTCTTCTGGGATCATTTTTCTGGAGGTTCTCAATGATGTGTACTTTCCTTTTAAAGAGTAAGATTGTGTTTCATTCCTCCCCTTTAGGATACAGGCTGAGCAGAGTAGTGGCATTGAATATGTGGAGAAATACCGGCAACTCGAGGCTGAGGAATTTAGTGCCCCAGGTAGCAATTGGCCTTCATGTGAACCAGGTATTTTTTTATCTTCTTAACTAAGAAAAAGGTGGGCGCAGTCTTGCATAAATTGTAAGAACGGATAGTGAAATATGATTGTTGATGATGGCAAAAGTGTAGGGGGTGGTGGTGGAAAGTAACTTCTAGTCGCAGCCGACTTACAGTGACCCCCATGGAGTTTTCAAAGCGAGAGACTTTCAGAGGTGGTTGTCATTACCTGCATAGCGACTCTGGATTTCCTTGGTGGTCTCCCATCCCAATATGAGCTTGGATTTCCTTGGTGGTCTCCCATCCAAATATGAGCCAGGACCTTGGATTTCCTTGGTGGTCTCCCATCCAAATTCTAGCCAGGACCCTGGATTTCCTGGGTGGTCTCCCATCCCAATATGAGCTTGGATTTCCTGGGTGGTCTCCCATCCAAATACTAGCCAGTGCCGACCTTGCTTGGCTTCCAAGATCTGATGACATTGGGCTAGCCTAGGCTAAGTCAGGGCAAAAGTATAGGTAGGGGGAATATATATTGTCTATATGAATACTACTTTAGGCTCTGACCCAACAGGTGCAAAGGAAATCAGCATACAGGTAGGTGCCATGTATGATTTCCCCAGGCTGAATAGGTCTTAGTCATATTTATCTTCTGAAGTACTTACCTTTCTCGTTCTGAGGGAAGGGCATCTTGCATACTTGGGGGTGATGCCTTTGGCGTGCCCAGGGAAGCAGGACTAAAAACTTCACTTTCTGTCTGCCTGGGCGGGAATTTCCCAGATAGCCCAGTTTCCGTTCTGCCTTGCCAGGGAGAGCAGCATTGTCGAGTAGCTCTGTGCCTACCTAGCATCTTTACGAAATTCTTGCTCTGAGGCAGGAGGGTGTCTTCTTTTCTCGCTCTGGGAGAGGAGGCCATCTTAAGAGTGGGTGTTTCCTCTTCCTCTAGTTCCGGGAGGCAGGACCTAAAATTTTAACTGCCTATCTCTGGAGGGAACGCCCCTGCCCTTTTCAGTCTTGTTCCTGCCTCGTCCGGGAAGAGCAGTGTAATCACAGCTCTCTTCCTTGAGCTTTACTAGAACCTATTCTCTTATCCTATTTCTATTTCTAATTCCTACTATTTAGCTTTACTCTACTTACTCTATTTTAAAAAAACAACAACACCCCAAGCTATCTCCTGTAGATTGAGACGGGGCAGAGGAAAGTTTTCCTTCCTGCCAAAACAAAATGGCAACCGATCGCCCTGATAATTATATCTCTGAGGGAGATTTGGACCCGGGTCTACTCCAGGCAATGCCGGTCACTCGGGATCCGCCTACCGACAATCACTCTGGTGATTTATTAGGCAAAGTAAAGAAAACGACAAATAAACGTAAGAGAGGTTCCTCTCATCAGAGCAGCGCAAAACGCCTCCTCTCTCCCGGCCGCTCGTCTGTTGCGGTGGCGGCTAAAAGCTACTACTTCTCAGCCTCAACAACCTGAGCAGGCTGAGTCCCCCTTCTCCTCTGATAATGAGGGTTCCGATAGAAAAGAGGGCGAGTTCTCATCTGAGGGAGAAGATCCTTCACCCCAACCTACCAAGCAAACCAGGCTTTTTGAGGCTGAGGACTTTCAGCCATTTTTAATTAAAGCCTTAGCGGCGCTGGATCTTAATGACGACTCGGCCCCTTCTCAAGAAAAGAGAAAAGGTGCAAAAGAGTTTTTCCACATGCATAATGTCTCTGATAGAGTGGTTCCTGTACCAGATTACTTTTTGTCCTTGTTACAGGGGGAATGGGAGAAACCCATGGGGGAAAAACAGTTCGCCCCAGTGACTAGAAAACTCTATAATGTGGCCTGTAATGCTTCTGAGTTGCTCAAGCTCCCTGTAGTGGAAAGCCCTATTACTGCATTACATTCTTCTGATGCAGTCACAGAAGAGGGTTTAGTTTCAATAAAAGATCCAGTTGATAGGAAGACTGAACTGGCCTGTAAAAAAGCCCACGAAGCCTCAGCCCTGGCCATCAGCTCCTCCATTACGTCCGCCTTAGTGTCTAGGGCAGCCATAGACTGGACTAGGAAGTTGGCAAAGCTCATTCCAGAGGAAGACAGAAGTGCTATGGAGGGAGTTTCTAGAATCCTGAAGGCAGTATCCTTTCTGGCCAATTCTACACTGGATACTATGTGCTTCTCAACAAGAGCCCTGGCTACCGCAACTGCAGCTAGGTGGGCCTTATGGTTGCACCCCTGGCAAACTGAACATAGGTCCAAATCTGTACTGATGGGATACCCATACCAGGGCAACAAATTGTTCGGGGGAAAATTGGATGAGATATTAGTTGAATCAAAAGATAAGAAAAAGTACCTACCCAGAAGTCTACGTAAGGAATCAAAGGGATTCTCAAATCCTACTTCCTTTCGTCCCTTCCATCCATACTCAAGATACAGACCAGATCAGAGAAGAGGCCAGTGGAGCTATAGCAGGGGTTCCTTTCGTAGAGGAGGGCGCTTCTCTAGGAACTCCAGAAATAACAGTTTTCAAAGTGACAGAGGGGACAAGTCCTTTCGTCAACCAAGACAGTGATGCCAAACGAGACCCAGTGGGGGGCAGGCTCAGCCTGTTCCACAACCAATGGTCCCTCTCCAGTCCGGACCATTGGGTTTTACAGATTGTCACTCACGGGTACCGAATTCAGTTTTCCAAAATACCAAGAAATCGGCTGGTGGTGTCCCCTGTATCCCGTCAATCGGACAAGAGGCTCAGAACATTGGCAGCAATACAACACTTGTTGGAGATAAAGGCAATAGAATATGTGGTCCCGAAAACTTCTGGTAGGGCTGCTGAGTAAAGCACTATGTCTCCCTGGGGGCTCCCGGTGGGGGAACCAAGAAACATCTTAAATAGGGGTGTCAACTCGCCCCCCCGATTCCTAAATAGTGGAACGGGGGTCAGGGAATCTCCTGCTGCCGATGAAGAGCGGTTTGACTCCTGAACTCTCTGAGTTTTAAGACTCCGGAGATTCAGAAGCAGTCCCGCCGGCTTGAGGGGTTTTATTTCGCCAACGTCTCTTTGGAATTAGGCTTCGCTCTCCCCTATCTACTACCATATAAATGTCAAAAAGATTAATAAATATTAGCAATACTATCAGGATTAGAATTTTATGCAAAAGAGATTACTAATTTATCACAAGATGGAGGGAGGTGTAGAGGAAGTCAATATTTCTTTGATTATTTACAAATATTTTTAACAATGTTTCCTATCTGTTTTTACTTTTTATTGTCTATGTCAATTGTTAAACTATGTGTTTAATATTTTTGGAAAAATAATAAAAAAAATTTTTTAAAAAAGAATATGTGGTCCCATTGAAAAAATCATTGGGCATATATTCAGTGTTCCTTACAGTGCCAAAAAGAGACGGAGGATGGTGGGCCATCCTCGATCTAAAATACCTGAACAAGCATGTAACATACAGACGTTTCAGGATGGAGACCTTACACTCCATAGCAGAAGCCTTAAGTCCCGGAGACTTCCTGACCTCTGTGGACTTAACAGAGGCCTATCTACACATCGCCATTCATCCAGACCAGAGACGATTCCTCAGGTTCCTGCACCACGGACATAATTATCAGTTCAAGGCACTTCCCTTTGGATTGGGATCAGCTCCTCGGGTCTTTACCAAGGTCCTGGTGACCTTGGTTGCCCTAGCACGTCAAGAGGGCATAAGAATCCACCCTTACCTCGACGACATTCTAATCTGCTCGTAGTCAAAAGAACAAAGCATCCGACACAAGCATCGTACTACAATTACTAGACAACCACGGCTTTCTAGTCAACCAAAAGAAAAGCCACCTCCAGCCCACTCGACGTCTGCGCCATCTAGGAGTGTACATCAACACTGTCAACAACTCCTTCGTCTTACCTCCAGACAAAATTCAGAAAATCTGCGCTCTGGCAAAGACAACTAGGCAAGCAACCACAGTCTGCCTCATGACCCTGGCCAAGCTACAGGGTCTGATGATCTCCTGTATCCCTGCGGTACAGTGGGCACGCTTACACTCCAGACCTCTGCAGTGGTTCTTAAAAATCTACCAGAAGGACATCCTAGTAAAGAGGAACAAATCCCTGCTTCTCTCTTCAGCGACAAGGCAAAGCCTCAAGTGGTGGACCTTTCCAGGAAATCTCCAGAAAGGGGTTCACTACATACAACAGACACCAATCCAGTTGTTCACGGATGCATCCCTCAAAGGCTGGGGAGCCACACTGAAGAGTCATCCAGCACATGGCACTTGGTCAACTCAAGAACAGCGGATGAACATCAATGCCCTAGAGATACGTGCAATTTACTATGCCCTCCTGCACTTCAAGCATCAACTGTCAGGGACAGATGTACTGGTGAGAACGGACAATGTGGCAGCCAAAGCTCACCTGAACAAGCAGGGGGGCTCTCGATCATCTGCGCTGCACAAAGAGGCTCTAAAGATCCTGTTCTGGGCGAAGACCAGCCTGTGCTCCATAACAGCAGAATACATTCAGGGAGTTCTCAACATAGACGCAGACTGGCTCAGCAGGCAAAACCTCAGCGAAGCAGAGTGGGCCCTGAACCAGGAAGTCTTCCAACTCCTGACAATTCAGTGGGCACGCCCCTAGTAGACCTCTTCGCGTCAAACAAAAACCATCAACTACCAAGGTATTACACCAGATATGTCCAAGCAGGGGCGGAACAGACAGATGCGCTCACAGCACCATGGCCATCGGGGATACTATATGCCTTCCTTCCGTTCCCGCTCCTCCCCAGTCCTCAGACGGATCAGCCTGCTTCAAGCCACAGTCATTCTTGTGGCCCCTTACTGGCCACGTCGCCCGTGGTTTCCCACTCTACTAGAGATGTCCATCGCAAAACCTTGGACGCTTCCACTTCGACCAGATCTCCTCCTCCAGGGACCGATCCATCACCCAGATCCAGGTTGGTACAAGCTGACCGCCTGGGTATTGAGAGGAGTCACCTCCTAAAGCTAGGATACGACACAGAGATAGCAGAAACCATCCTTGCTGCCCGAAGACCTTCTACAAAAAGAATTTATAATACCACATGGAAGGCCTTTGTTAGATGGTGCCAGAGAAAACATGTTGACCCCATCAAACCACACGTTTCCAAAGTATTGGCCTTTTTATAAGATGGACGAAGACAGAACCTGTCCCAGCACGCTACGCTGTCAGCTGTCGGCAATTGCCACTATTGTTCCAAAGCTATCAGGCTATGCCCTGACTAGACAGCCATATATTAAGGCCTTCTTAAGGGGACTTACCTTGATTTCGCCTCCAGTAAAACACAAGTTCCCTACCTGGAGCTTACATACCGTTCTAACAGCCCTCACACAACCTCCTTTTGAACCTCTGAAGCATGTCACCTTAAGCTGCCTAAGAATGAAGCTGCTGTTTCTAACGGCCGTAACCTCGGCCAGGCGAGTCTTGGAGTTAGGGGCCCTATCCATCAGACCAGGTCTTTGCACGTTGCACAAGGATAAGGTGGTCCTTGCTCCTGACCCTTCCTTTATCCCTAAAGTTAACTCCAATTTTCATAGGAACCAGGACATAGTCCTTCCTTCTTTCTGTCCAAATCCTAAAGCCCCACAAGAGAAAATCTGGCATACCTTAGATCTCCGACGAGCCCTTCGAACATATATTACCCGCACAGAACACATTAGGGCGTCTGATGCACTCTTTATCAATTTAGCAGCACCAAACAAGGGTAAACCCATGTCCCGCGTTTCAATTAGTCACACTATCACTCAGTGTATCACTCAGGCATACAAAGCAACAAAAATTCCAGTACCTTCTGGACTGACAGCCCATTCAGTCAGAAGCGTGGCCATGTCAGCGGCCTTCAACCGCAGAGCTCCTATAGAGGAAATTTGTAAGGCCGCTACGTGGTCCTCAATTTCCACATTAGTGAGGCATTACAAACTTAACCTTTATGCCTCAGCCGATGCCGCCTTTGGCAGGCGGGTTCTCCAAAGCGTGCTCCACGACGTCTGATCCCACCCGGGCAGGGACAGCTCTTTTAAGTCCCACTCTTAAGATGGCCTCCTCTCCCAGAGCGAGAAAGAGCCTTGGTTACTCACCGTGAAGGCTTCTTCTGCTCTGGGATATGGAGGCCATCTTGCCCGCCCAGACGTCTAATTAAATTCAGAAGGATGCTTCTTAAAATTGATTCACTGAAAATAATTGGGCTCAATTGAAATAATCTAACACAGATCTCAGGTTGGATTTACATAAGGTTTTTTATTAACACGATTATAGTTAAAGTTACAACTAGCTTAAGCATTACTACTTTGTCACTCTCCTGTTCTTTACTTATGTTATATGTTTAACTGTTATGCTCCTTGCTCGGAAAGTTTTTTGACTGAAAAGGGTGGGGACGTTCCCTCCAGAGATAGGCAGTTAAAATTTTAGGTCCTGCCTCCCGGAACTAGAGGAAGAGGAAACACCCACTCTTAAGATGGCCTCCGTATCCCAGAGCAGAAGAAGCCTTCACGGTAAGTAACCAAGGCTCTTTCTATACTTTTCACTATCTACTTTGAAGACGTTTTTTCATTAACAGCCTATATCAGTGATGGTGAACCTTTTAGAGACCGAGTGCCCAAACTGCAACCCAAAACCCACTTATTTATCGCAAAGTGCCAACACGGCAATTTAACCTGAATACTGAGGTTTTAGTTAGAAAAAACAACTCATACATTAACATCTTTTGTCTTAAAAGAAAAACACAATAACAGAACTTTCAATGATACAGCTATGCCACGCTGTGAGCTATGCTCCCCTCCAACCTAGCTCCTCTCCAGCCCCACCACGGGAATCACCGCCACAGACTCAACAGGCTGCCATCTGCGCCGCACCCTCACGCCGTATGTGAGCCACCCAGCATGTGAGCCGCCCTGCCGCATGTGACGGGAGGGAGGAAGCGCTCCCCTTGGGCTGCTGTGCAGAGGGGCGGGTGATGTGAGAAATGCCCTCAGGTGCACGTGGAGAGTGAGAGGGGAGCAGCCCGGCCCCGCGTCCCTCTGGCTTTCTAGTAACGAACTCAGGCGAACTCTGTGCTGGGGTGACGGCGCACGTGCCCACAGAGAGGGCTCTGAGTGCCCCCTCTGGCACACGTGCCATAGGTTCGCCACCACTGGCCTATATTTTCATTGCTCACTTCTTCTCTGTTTCTGTCCTCTCCTCCTTGCTCTTCGAGCCAAGATGGCGTCTGCAAGAAGAGTCACCCAAAACAAACTCCTCTCTGAGGAGGATAATGATCCAGCCCTCATCGTCTCAACAAAGGAGAGTGCATGATTAGCCCCCGCCCCCAATAGCCCCTTGTTTCTTCTACAGGATGGGCTATTGGAAATTTATTTATTTGTATCCAGCTGTTCATTTTTTGTGTAAAATCTCCCTCATTAGGTATCTTTGTTCATTTTAAATGCATATTAAAAGAATATACACAGAAAAAAAGGCATCTTACACTCCGACCTGTTCTCCTTCCACCCACCCCCGTTTAGTTGAATTCTGTCTTTGGACTGAGGACGGGAATGCAGTGGGTGGGTGGGGAGGAACTTCCCTTCTCCTCTAGCGGAAGTCTGTTGGAACTTCCAAAGGAAACTTTAGAAACGAGCCTGCAGAGGGCTCGAAATGTGTGGTTTGGGCAGAGAGGAGAATATGCCTTTTCCAGAAAAAGTGGAGTTTCAGAGATGGTTCAGGGCAACAATTAGGAACCCTCACCCCTTACACGCACTTTCTGCAAAAACTAGGGACTTGTATTCAATACTGAATAATACACATTATCTCCAGCCCTGCTGAAAGCCTCATCAGTTTCCATCTTCCATTCCCTTATCTCTTGGGTTAGGAAGCGGAATGGGGTGATGTCTCAGTAGGCTGTCTTTGTATACCTGATGGCTTACTGATGGTCTGATCAGTGTCCCTTGAATAAATCCTAAACAGTCAGATGATAGTTCTCCAATGACTCACAACAATTGGTGGCCAGAGCCAGCCAGGACCTTTGTATCAGTTATGGTGGGACCAGGGCTAATATTCTGCTGTGTGTCTAGCAGAGAGAATAGGGTTTGAAGAGATGCAAGGGAGAAAGAAGTCTCCGATTTGTATTTGGCTGAGAGTACTGATTGGGAAGGGAGTGTGGAAAACGTTTTTACTCGAAAGAGGAAAGAATCCTTGGCTGACAGGGTGATTTCTCATAGTGGAACAAGAGGTGGAGGCAGCCACAGCTTCCTGTGACCACTGATAACAGGCACTATTCTTGTCAAGGTTGGAAAGAACCGCTGAAGGACCAGAAAGCAGGGAAGGATAAATTAGGAGCTCTGATGTACACTGCTCCTAAGCCAAATTTTACCTCAGCTTTCTGGCCATGGTGTTCATTCTTCAATATTTTTGGGTTTGGTTTGTGTAATGGTTGCAGGTTTACTTTTCCACCTTTTTTACCTGTACCGTTTGAGTGGTTTTCCTTTTAACCAACATATACGTAAAGAACAAACCCATTACTAGATACCAATACAATCTAAATAAATATTCTTTAATAAATGAACAACATATCTGCAATCTGTGGCACATTCCTGTTGTAATCCATAAAAGATGAAAATGTGTTTTGATGTGTTGTCCTTGCTAAATTTTATAAATACAGTTGTTCATCTTCTGTCTTCGGTGCAGCCCCACATGTGGGACTGCGCCTGCGCGCAGGCCTACCGCCGGAAACTTTGTTAGCCTAAAACCTCGAACTGGGGATGCCCCTCCCATCGCAGGCGGCGCCAGCCTTCACGCCGAAACGACCGCATTCTCCTGGGCGGGGCATCCCCCTCCCTCCTCAGTTCCTTCCTTGCCGCCGCTTGGATCGGATCTTTGCCTTACCTCAGTCTCGTCTTGCTTCTGTAAGTCTTTTTAGAGCCACACCATCCGGCTCCCCGCTTCTTACTCCAACAATCTAAGAGATTCCTATATAAAAAAAGAAAAGAAAAAAAGAAAGAGAAAATCCGCTTATTCCCGTTTCCCTCAACCCAGCGCTGAGGACCGTGATGGCCCCCAAAACCCCTTTCAAGAACCGCAAAAAATGCCCAGCTAAGATACCGCACAAGATCGTGATCAGCACGATCTTTGCTTAAGTTGCTTGGGCGAGGGGCACAACGTCTCAAAATGTTTGATCTGCCAAGGCTTCTCTACCCGGTCTCGCAATGCTCGCGCGCACCGGCTGAGCGCCAAACTTTAGAAAAAGGCCCTCTCAGCGCCCTCTCCCTCGACGGGTTCCCATCGATACCGCAGCAAATTCTCCAGCCTGCTCCCTCCACATCCGCTCCTATCATTTCCCCAGAACTCGTCAAGGACTGGATAGAGTTCTGTCGGTTCAGACAACTGTCTTTCCAAGGTGAACCAGTGGTCCTGAAGACACCTCAACTGCCTTCCCCCTTCACTCCGCTGACACAGCGAACTCCTAGAAGGGAGTCTGACCAGGATGCTCTGAAACCAGAGATGAGAGCTCTGAGGGAGTCTCAGAACCTTCACCAGATGAGCTGGTTGGGGACGCAGATGCCATTTCCCCATCCGAAGACCTCAAACTAAGGACGGAGCAAATGATTAGGATTGCGGAAGCCCTGGACATCAACATCTCCACAGCTGATAACAGGCCAAAGGACAAGATCCTCAGTCGCCTATACCCTGACTCCCCAGGTATCGCTGCCTTCCCCATTCTAGAAGGTCTCTCTGAAGCTGCCAAGTCAATTTGGAAAAAACCTGCATCCATCCCTGCTTCCTCCAAAAAGATAGAGAACCTCTATAGGACAAAGCCTGAGTCAGCTGAATTCCTCACGGTCCATCTCCCTCCATCCTCGATAGTAACCACCGAGATGCAGTCCAGACAGAGACAGGGTCCACACTCGACGCCTGCAGATAAAGAGAGTAAAAGGCTGGATCAGCTGGGCAGGAGGACCTATACCTCCTCGGCCCTTAGCTTCTGCATCTCCAACTACCAAACTATCATGGGGGGGTACCAACTCTTCCTGTGGGAGAAAGCAGCCCCCCACATTGATCTGCTTCCTGAGGAATCCAGGAATGCCTTGCAGCTGATGTTGCGGCTAGAACAATGGCCTCTGCGATTACCCTTAGGCGTCATTCGTGGCTTCGCACAACTGCCCTCCCTCTGGATACGAGATCGCACATCGAGGACCTTCCCTTTGAAGGAGATACCCTCTTCGCCTCCACCACCACTGAGTTCCTCACAAACCTAAAGAAGGATCGCCAAACGGCAAGATCCCTTGGAGTAGCTCATCCTTTTCAGCAGCAACAAAGGGACAAACCTCCATTCCGTCAGCAGACCTTTGGCCCTTCCTTCAACAGATGTCAAAGATACCAGAGGTTTCAACCGTATCCTCAACAAGGGAAATTTTTTTTTTCAGATTCCAAGGTGGTTCAAACAGACTTCCAGGCACCTTGCATCAAGTCTCCTGAATTTATCCCCCAAAATCATCTTGAAATCTCCTCTAGCTTTGGTCAAATCATGCAGGGTTGTTGATGTCTCTGTACTGACATCTGTGAACTTGCCAGAGGGTAGCCAGTCAGCTATCATTGCCATGTGGTGACAGATTGCCTTGGTGTGCATGAGCTTTCCCATGGAATATATTTCAGAAACCTGGCCAGAAAGCCTTGTAAAACTGAATGTGGCTTTCTTAAGGATACAATCCAGCCAAAGACAAGCACCTTTAAAATCTATTGACTTCAGTGGGTGAGAAGTTACACGCTGGGACTATCAATGCTATGAATATTTAGCAGCAGAGCTGGAAGGGACCTCAAGGGTCGTCATCCCTAACCCCCTGCACAATGTTGGAAATTTACAACTACCTTACCCCCACTCCCTCAGTGACCCGTGCTCTATTCCTAGAGGAAAGGCCAAAAAAAACAAAAAAACAACAACACCAACCCTCCAGAATTCCTGGCTTGGAGGAAAATTGCTTCCTTACCGCAAAGTGGCGATTGGCATTACCCTGGGCATGTAAGAAAGGGCCGGGAGATACTAGTCATGCTGCATACCTATTCTCTCTAGTATCAGAGGAGCATGCCTATTATTTTGGGTGTGGTGGAACACGGGCAGGATGGTGCTGCTGCACTCGTCTTGTTTGTGGCTTCCTAGAGGCACCTGGTTGGCCACTGTGTGAACAGACTGCTGGACTTGATGGGCCTTGGTCTGATCCAGCAGGGCCTTTCTTATGTTGTTATGAGAGCCGAGCACTGACTCATCCCTTCCCGCACTCCCTCTCATGGTCTGCCTAAGTTCACAGAATCAACATTTGTGTGAAGCTCTAAGGTGTCGTTTTTTTTTTTTTAAAAAAATGCTTCATATACATCAGTGGTTCCCAAACTTTTCGGGCCACTGCCCCCTTGGTTCCACAAACTCAACCCCAGCGCCCCCTACCCTATCCAACAACACAGTTGAAGGGGCCCACCTCTAGCGCCCCCCTGCTGCCTCCTTGCCTCTTATTGCTCCCTAGGTAATCCCACCGCCCCCCCAGGAGGTGGTATTGCCCAAGTTGGGAATCACTGATATACATCATCTCAGGAATTCTTAACTTGCATATAATGTAATTCAGAATTAAATCAATAAACCCAAGTGTTTTTAGTCCTCACACTTCATTGGATGAAAGCATTTAGGGTTGGGACTGGCTCACTGGTTCAGGTCTGATTCAGGGCAACGCAACTTCATTTGTTCATCTACATATGACATGGAAAATAAATCTGTACCCTTGCATGCTTTCTAATCTGTCGAGTGGCCCTTTGCCCTGAGGTTCAGGCTGCATTGCAGTTGTTATAAGCAAGGACACCAACCCTAAAATTGAAGTGTCTAAACGAAAGCGGACCTTTTGCGTGTTCCCCGTTTCAAACGAGGAAATCTGTCTGTGAGAGGAGCTGTAAAAATAGCTGGTAAAAATCCACCAATCGCTTCTGCTGTCTAATCCTATCTGTATTCTGAAATAATTGAAGCAGTAGAGCGTTGTATCAGCAGGGGCAAAAGATTTTGAGGCTCTGTGTGTGTGTGTGTGTGTGTGTGTGTGTGTGTGTGTTAGGCTTGCATAAAGTCCACGTTTTGTCGCCAGAGCGCTAGGATTCTGCAGAAACTGTGAATGTTGCGCATTCAGCAAGTAGGCGGCAATCCAATTAAATCCCAATTCAAAACGTGAGGGGGGGATTTCTGTGCCTGTGTATGAAAACATGCATTGAACAGAAATGGATCCAGGTTATTTATAACTTCCTCTAAACCTGGATAAGCAAAGTGTATTGTGTGAAGATTGCTATAGAGTAAAGATCTTCCTTTTAGTAAAACCCCCCGAATACCATGCAGGCGCAACTCTGAATAAGGCATGCCCCACAATGGAGAGAAGATACTATAGCTACTACCCAGTCTCATTTGATTCCTTGTCAGATGTAGAGAACAGGAAGATGTCGGTGTGAAAACAAAATATGCTTGTGACAATATACTGTCTGTGACAATGTACTGTCTTGACTGTTTCAGGTAGCCGGCTCAAGGTTGACTCAGCCTTCTGTCCTTCTGAGGTCGGTAAAATGAGTACCCAGCTTGCTGGGGGTAAAGGGAAGACGACTGGGGAAGGCAGGGGGGAACCATCCCCTAAATGTAGCCTGCCTAGTAAGTGTCGTGATGTGACATCACCCCATGGGTTGGTAAAGAGGGGACAAGGGACAAAATTAACCTTTTATCTACTGGACAGAGATCGTACTTGTGTTCACTGTAACTTGTGAACAGGGCTGCTTAGTAGAAGGTATTGTCATGTACTTCACCCCTTTGTGCTGGATTGTTCCTGATGTCCACCGTTGGCCCTTCTCTTTGGGAATTGTTTTGTCTGAAACGTTGTGTCTACCTGGAACACTTCAGTTTGACTTGATTTTTTGGGGGGTATGTTTGTGCGTCTGTTTGCAGCTCCACTTCAGCCATCCAAAAATGAATCCGACGCCGCGGCTTGCAGACCAGATGACAATTACACATACCCCAGTTTGCCCATTTCAAAGTACAAGGAAGAGGTAAGTGGTGTTCAGTTGATTTGAATCTTGGGCCTTTTATGCATAGGGCGGTTCCCATCGCAGTGACCCCCTAACTACTTTGGGGCTTCACTTTAATTATGCGTGTATTTTCTGACCATCAGAAGCCGCCTAGCTCTCCCCTCATGTTTTCCCTGTGTTTTCAGGATGCTGTTTTACCCTCGAGTTTAAAGTCTGCCTCAGTCCTAAATTGAAAGCCGGTCCTATGCATACTTGTCACTTTGGGTATTTCTTCCCACGCCCATCCTCACTTCTACCTCCCACTGATGGCTTCTGTAGTTTAGGTTGGCTGGCACCCCAGGCTCAAGTGAGGACAGCAGAGCCAGCACAGTTTGAATAAGTGCTATTTACATTTATTTACAGGTGCAATAAATACATACAAGCAAGTTCTGGCATACTCCGACAAAGTGCTCTGCCAGACACTCTATTTGTAGCAGAGTGAATACATACATCCTTTGTACAGTTATATACAATTCTGCCTAGTCATTTAACCAATCAACTGGCAGCTGCTGAGTCATCATTCTCAACCTGTTCAGGCCTGTTCTGACCACATCTTTCTACAGTCATGTGACTACAGCTGTCAATAAACTGTCAAGTAGATTGGTTCTTGTAGGTTATCCGGGCTGTATGACCATGGTCTTGGTATTTTCTTTCCTGATGTTTCACCAGCAGCTGTGGCAGGCATCTTCAGAGGAGTAACACTGAAGGACAGTGTCTCTCAGTGTCAAGTGTGTAGGAAGAGTAATATATAGTCAGAAAGGGGTTGGGTTTGAGCTGAGTCATTGTCCTGCAAAAAGAATCAAAGGTAATGTGCCAAGTAGATTATTTCCATCTGCTCACTGTCTGCAGTCTTTCAGTATATACTGTCACCCACATGTCCGTCCCCCCTCATCCAGCCCCTCCTGTCGAAGCCATTATCGAGTGCACAAGTGAGAGGATAATGCTGGAATAGCTTGAGGCTTCTTATTTGGTCAGTTTCGCAGTGAACGTGGGTTGGTTTCAGATCTAACAGTTGAGAAAACTCTGAAATAATGACAAACCACCTATGTGGCTTCTTTTGGTCAGTTTCTTTGGTCAGTGTTGGAAATATTCCCTTCTTACCCATTGGAAGAGGACCATGTTGTGTTATTTGTTTCAGGATAAAGGAAAATGAGAAGGTGTTAAAATGTAGTAAGGACAGAAACGGAATAGGAACTTTTTTTTAGGCTTGATCTCTCATCCTTATTGATATGCCTTAAGTTACAGTTTTGATTTTTTACGATTACTTTTTTTTATTCAGATAATTTCCTTGATTGAAAACAACTCTGTGGTAATTGTGCGCGGATCGACCGGTAGTGGCAAAAGCACTCAGCTTCCTCAGTATGTCTTGGATCGCTGTGGGGAGCGCGCTGTCTACTGCAATATTGTCGTTACTCAGCCCAGGAAAATTGGGGCCAGTAGTATTGCGAAGTGGATCGGCAAACAGCGGTCATGGCCTCTGGGGGAACTTTTGGGATACCAGGTACAGTTGTGTGATGTGTAAAATGTAAAGTTTGCAGTGTTCTCAAAATGGATAATGCACTTTCCATCCCCCACCCCTTACCCTGTAGAGCTGATTTCTTTGCACTACAGTCGTTTGTGCATGGGAGTTTTACCTGACGTTCGTTGCTTGCTGGACCCAACCCTACTTTTCATGTTGGGAGTCTATGCACCAGCATTCTCCAAAGTCAAATCAAGCTCCTGCCCCTTTAAATGCTGCTTCGTAATTGGCTGTAGGGAGAGAAAAGTCCCCCCCCCGCAACTCAATTGCCACATTAAAAAGCATTTTAAGAACATAAAACAAAAAAAGGAGCAATCTGAAAAGAAGAGAGGGGAAGAAATCCAACCCTCGGTTTTAAAAAGCCTTTCTTCTGCTCGGAAGGAGCTCCCAGGAAGCAGGAAGTATTTGAATCCCCGCCTCTGGACATGCTTCTTTGTAACTGGCTATGAGCGAAAATAAGCTTGCGTGTCCCACACTTTGCCTTATGCACAGAGATTTCACCCGGGCTGAGCTCAGGGAGATGGAAGAATCAGGTTAACCAGGATTGGGAAGTTCTGGGACCTGTGAGGGCTGGCATTGAGGTCATTCTGATGGAGGGGAAACTCATGCATAACTCCTAGGAACAACCAGCTGTACACCACATTGGTCAGGCTGCGCCTGGAGTATTGTGTGCAGTCGTGGAGACCTCAATTCAAAAAGGATGTGGACAGAATGGAGCAGGTGCAGAGGACAGTGACAAGGATCATCAGGGGCCTGGAGGCCAAGCCCTACAAGGAAAGGCTGAGGGATTTGGGAATGTTCAGTCTGGAGAAGAGGCGGTTGAGGGAGGACATGTTTCCGCGAGGAAACAGCCATGCATAAACGGCCTTAATGTATATTCTTTTAAGTGCACACTTTGTCCAAAGCTGCTTTTTAAATGGTTGTGTCTGGGTCTGCCATGAGTACTTTTGTGAGTTTCCCATTGGGAAGTCGGTTCCGAGGCACGTGGGGGCCCAGTTGGGATGGAGAGGTGCTTACGTGTCTCCGCATCTATTTTCCTGACCTGAAGCGGACATGGGCGGGGTTCTTTTTGCTCCTGCAAGAAAACCCACATGTACCTCTTTAGGATATGTGGAGCCCCTACTGGAGCAAACAGCACTCCCTTGGGCCATTTCAGGTTGGGGTGAAAAGATTGATGCCTCTGTAGTAACATCTGCCTGTGAACCCACATAGAATCATAAAGTTGGTAGGGATCGCCAGGTTCATCTAGTCCAACCCCCTGCACAGTGCAGGACATTCACAACTACCTCCCAAGTGACCCCTACTCCATGCCTAGAAGAAGGCCAAAAAAATCCTCCTGGATCCCTGGCCAATCTGGCCTGGAGGGAATCGGCAAAGTGGCAATTGGCATTTCCCCGGGGCATGTAAGAAAGGGCCACGAGAACCAATCACTGATGCAAACCTTCCAGCCCTCCCTCTCATGATCTGCCTAAGGTAATAGAATCAGCATTGCTGACAGATGGCCATCTGGCATCTGCTTAAAAACCTCCAGGGAAGGAGAGCCTACCACCTCCCGAGGAAGCCTGTTCCACTGAGGAACTGCTCTTACATCCCTGCCCGTACTTGGGCATTGAGTTCCCAGCAGGAAGCTTTAAACTTGCATTTGATGGGAAATCCTTGTTACGCACTCAGGGACTTTGTAACATGACTCTTGAGACTGTGTTGTATTTCAAACTAGCCTTTCTGTCTCTGGAAATTGTTTTGATAATTTCAGATTCTTATTTAACGCTTTGAAATGTGAGTAGTAGGACTATTGAACGTGTTCCATTTCTTTTCATGGTGGCTTCTGAAGACCTTTGGAGTAAAGTGTAGTCTCTGGTGTTCTAGGTTGGTTTAGAAAGAGTGGCGTCGAATGACACAAGATTGATTTATATGACAACTGGAGTTCTCCTTCGGAAAATAGTTGCGGCCAAAAGCCTTTCGGAGTTCACTCACATCTTCATAGATGAAGTACGTTTTGGGGGTGGGGTGTTTGAAGAAAAAAACATTCAATTAAGGCTGTCTGTTCGTTTGTTTTTCCTTAGGAGATGCTTAAAATCCTTCTTTCGGGTGCAAGATGGAGAGGAATGTCTGATGTACTCTGGAAAGGGAGAGGTCACAGTGAGGGGCCATGGCTAGGTGGGGGGTGGAGGGCAGGGTTGGAGCAGGGATCCTCAGCACTGGGGGGAGGGGGGAAGGCAGGGCAGGATCAGGCCATCTATTGCAGTGCCAGATTCAGTCCTCAGCAGCACCTCCAGCTGGGGAAGGGCTGTGGCTCAGTGGCAGAGCCTCTGCTCGGCATGCAGAAGGTCCCAAACCACATCCAATCTCCCAAGCCGTGAGGTCTATAGGTCAAGGAGAGCGGTGCACTCCTCAAGGAGTTCCTGCCCCAGGTCACTGCCAGGCACCAAGGCCCCAGGCTTGGTCTGAGGGTTTCCCCTTCATCTTCCAAACTGATACCTCAGGGTGTTCACCGGAATTGTACCATGAAACCACCTTTTTCTCACACCTGACTACAGGATGGGGAGAAATTCTGAGAATGCATGTTGTTCTCATAAAGGTCAGAGAGAGGAAAGACAGGAAGAGAAGGAAGCAGCTGGAAGGAAGTCCCTGAAAGTGGCCTTCTGGGTAAAGAAAGAGGCAGCAGTAGAACAGACAAGAGGAAGGGATACAGGGGGATCTGACCTGTATTCTTTACTAGCTCTACTGCCCCATCTGGAGAACTGGTGTGCTTGATTCAAATAGGTATCGAAAGTTCCTTAATTTCCAGCAGAATCAACTGGAACAATAAAAAGCACAGCAGCTGGTTTCTCATTTCCCGTCCCCCACATATCCTTTAAAAACACATTGCCATTAATCAGTCAGTCCATAATTACAGTGAAGAGCAGTTCTGTATGGGAGAAAGTAATTCTATTGGGATTCGTGTGTTTCCTCAACAGGCAAATAGTAGTTTTTTATTTCGTTTCGTTGGGTGAAGTGATGCTGAAGGGAGGCTTAACTTATTGGGCCTGAATTCATTTGGTGTTGGGTTTTTTTTTTTAAGTCCGTTCGGGGAGCTCCCATCATGCTGTCTGGTTTGATCCTCCCAAAATCTTTGGACTACATGTTAGCAATTTGCAGATGATAGTTCATTGAAGGTTCTCTAAAAACAAAAAAAATCCCTTGGTCCCCTCTGCCACAGGTGGATAGAATGTGTCAGTCACTCCCTTGCAAGCTCAGGTTGTATGCTTTCAGGTTATTAAGTGCCAACCTTGTACAGATGATCCTGAATGCTCCTACCTCTCTTGCACATAAATGGACATCTATTAGTGGGCATCTGTAGGACACCAAAGCAAAAAAGTTACATTAGCACTGGTACATTCGTCATAGTTAATTTTCTAACCAGGGATTTCAGGCAGTGTTTAATTATTTGCCGGCTCTGGTTTAAAGCTAGCCATGGTTTGCATGAATGTAGATGCAAGACCATGGTAAGGAGATGCTGCATATTAAATTAGGTTCTGAGAATTAAAGCAAGCTCACTTTCTGATTTTGTCCTCCGTTTATCGTTTTTAGGTGCACGAGCGCACGGAAGAGATGGATTTCTTGCTGCTAGTGGTTCGAAAGCTGTTGCGCACCAATTCACGATTCGTGAAGGTAAGTGGGAAATGGATTTGTACTGGATTAGTCCTTGGTCTGACCTTCTGAAGCCGCTATGCAAATATCACCTCTTTTGATCCTAAAACCAGAGGTGACTTCAAGCGTTTCAGCTCATCGTTTTAGTAATGTCAAGCTCCCACTTCACATTGTGAGTGTATTGTGCCCGAAACAATTTGTGAGTTGCTTTTGTCTGTTTGTTTGCAATGGGGCTGAAAATAAAGGGGTGATAAGAAAGCAGGATCTGAGTGGGTTGGGTGAATTTCTTCCAGAACAGGTGAGCCAACTTGGTGTGGAGATCAAAGTACCTGACCCGGATCTGGGAGACCCAGATTCAAATCTCCACTGTTTTGGAAGCTTGCTGGGTGACCTTGAGCCAGTCGCAGTCTCTTGGCCTAACCTACCGCACAGGATTTTTGTGGGGTTAAAATGGAGGAGAGGAAGACCAGTTTACACCTCCTCGAGCTCCTTGGCGGAAGGGTGATATAAAAATGTAGTAAATGAACTCTGCCTTTTATCTGTGTCCAGACAAACAGATGCCGTGTCTGTCGTTGGCTGACCAAGGATTAAAGAGTCCGGACACACCTGGTCCGCTTTCCCTTATGGATGTGAGAATACATGAGCCCTGTCCTGAGAGCTTTTCTTTAAAAAATTGCCGTGTGAAGTCCACCCTGCAACTTGCTTCCCCCCTTTCCTCCCATGCTGCTTTTGCCACCTCCAGCTGCCGACCATCCATTGTTCCCCCCCCCCCCCGGCCGAAAAGGGCAACACAGCTGCATTGCAGCCTCTTTTGGCGAATGGGCACAGCTGGGCTTGTCCTACAGTGGTCTTTGCACATTGGGGAAGGAATCTTCGAGTAGCAGCCCTCCGTGGCTTTGCTTGCCATCTCTGCTGGCATGAAGCCGCCGAAGCTGGAGGGTGAGAGATTCAAAACTGATAAAAGGAAGTATTTCTTCACACAACGCATAGTTAAATTGTGGAACTCCCTGCCTCAGGATGTGGTGATGGCTGCCAACTTGGAAGGCTTTAAGAGGGGAGTGGACATGTTCATGGAGGAGAGGGCTATCCATGGCTACTAGTCAAAATGGATACTAGTCATGATGCATACCTCTTCTCTCCAGGATCAGAGGAGCATGCTGAATATATTAGGTGCTGTGAAACAACAGGCAGGACGGTGCTTCTGCAGTCGTCTTGTTTGTGGGCTTCCTAGAGGCACCTGGTTGGCCACTGTGTGAACAGACCGCTGGATTCAAAACAGATAAAAGGAAGTATTTTTTCACACAACGCATAGTTAAATTGTGGAACTCCCTGCCCCAGGATGTGGTGATGGCTGCCAGCTTGGAGGGCTTTAAGAGGGGAGTGGATATATCCATGGAGGAAAGGGGTATTCATGGCTATTAGTTGGAATGGATGCTCGTCATTCTGCATACCTGTTCTCTCTAGTATCAGAGGAGCATGCCTATTATTTTGGGTACTGAGGAACACAGGCAGGACAATGCTGCTGCAGTCGTCTTGTTTGTGGGCTTCCTAGAGGCACCTGGTTGGCCACTGTGTGAGCAGACTGCTGGACTTGATGGGCCTTGGTCTGATCCAGCAGGGCCTTTCTTATGTTCTTATGACTTGATGGGCCTTGGTCTGCTCCAGCATGGCTTTTCTTATGTTATGTTCTTAATTAAGCTCCTCCTGTACAGCCAAGAACTGTCACCATGTCCCTCCTAAAACATTCCTATGTGTGTCAAGTGCCGCCAAGTCGCAGCCGACTTACAGCAACCCATTAGGATTTTCAAGGCAAGAGACGAACAGAGGTGGTTTCGCCATTGCTTACCTCTGCATAGCGACCCCGGGTTTCCTTGGTGGACTCCCATCCAAGTAGTAACCAGGGCAGACCCGGCTTTGCTTCTGAGATCTGACAAGATCGGGCTAGCCTGGACCATCCAAGGCAGGACGAAACAGTCTTAAGAGGACTCTATTCGTAATTGAGTCAGATCGAGGCTTTTGTTGCTAGAATAAAAATGCAGCAAAGGATTGGAACGTTGTTAGACTGTTAACAAAATCTCTGTCTGTCCAGTGTTGGCAGGAGGCTTTCGGGAACCCGACTTAGTAGGCCTCAGGAACTTGGCAAGCATAGGTGTCTGACGTGCCAGCTGCTATGACCGAGTAGCAGTGAACGCAGAAAGTGGCCACAGGTGTTTTGTGGCCTGATACTGGCACGTTGTCGATGTGTCTTGAACACCATATTGTACACTAGCTCAATTGCGTTAGCGCCAGGAAATAGGGCACTTGAAAACCACCTCCAGACTTGGAATTCATGGCACTTCTGGTCTGTAAGCAAGTAGTTTTGTCCATGCTAGTGTTATAATTTTAGTACAAGGGGTTTGTGTCACAATTTTTTTTATTAATGTTCTCCTCATTTTCCACACTGAATAAATATATTATAGAATCGAGTTGGAAGAGACCACCAGGTTCATCTAGTCCAACCCCCTGCACAATCGATGAAATTCACAACTACCTGCCCCCTGCACCCCCAGTGACCCACACTCTATGCCCAGAAGATGGCAGGGGAAAAAAACCCTCCAGGATCTTGTGCTTGGAGAAAAAATTACTTCCTGATCCCAAAGTGGCGATCGGCAGTAATCTGGGCATGTAAGAAAGGGCCACGAGAGCCAAACACTGATGCGAATCTTCCTGCCCTCCCTCTCATGATCTGCCTAAGTTCACAGAATCAGCATTGCTGTCAGATGGCCATCTAGCCTCTGCTTAAAAACTTCCAAAGAATGATAATAAAATTTATTATGTATGTACAATAATTATATCTCGCCTTTTTATCTGATCGGGGCCACCAAGGCAGCTAACCAATAGAGCATAATGAAAGAAACACTTTGTTAAAACATTTGTGCTCTTTTCTTCAATTTGTCCTATATGTAAAATGCAATTAACATTTTTTTTAAAAAATGTGAACATAGACACCAAATAGTTTAGAAAGACCTTGGTTTCTAGCATTTTGCTTCCCGGACAGGCTTGAACAGAGCATTTGCTTTGCATACAGGAGGTCCCTGGTGTCTTAAGTTAAAAAGGAGAGGTATATGTGACTTGGGTAAAGATCATCTGGCAGACCTGGAGAGCAACAGCCAGTCTAAGTAGACTGACTAGACTGGGTGGATCAGTGGTCTGACGGTATAAGGCAGCTTCATAGAAGAAGAAGAGTTGGTTTTTATATGCCATCTTTCTCTACCATTGAAGGAAGTATCAAACCGGCTTACAATCACCTTCCCTTCCCCTCCCCACAACAGACACCCTGTGAGGTAGGTGGGGCTGAGAGAGCTGTGACTAGCCCAAGGTCACCCAGCTGGCTTCATGCATAGGAGTGGGGAAACAAATCTAGTTCACCAGATTAGCCTCCGCTGCTCATGTGGAGGAGTGGGGAATCAAACCTGGTTCTCCAGATCAGAGTCCACCACTCCAAACCACTGCTCTTAACCACTACACCATGCTGGCTCAGAAAACCACAGTGATGAGCAATGTAAGTTGGAAAGGTCCTGATTCAGTATTTCCCCAAATTTCCCATTTTCCCAGGTCTTCTCTCTTGGTGACCCTGATTGGCCAGAAAGTTGGGATATAAATGCTGTAAATAAACTGTTTACCTCTGTCACTTCCGTTCTGTATTGCATTTCTTAAAAGCACTTTGTATGCGTGTGTATTAAGTGCCATCAAGTAGCATCTGACTTGCGGCGACCTTATGAATTAATGTCCTCCGAAACATCCTGTCGTTAACAGCCTTGCTCAGGTCTTGCAGACTGAGGTCCGTGGCTTCCTTTATTGAGTCAATCCATCTCATTGTTGAAAAAGCCCTTTAGAATCATAAAAAAATCTTTGCCTGCCGTTCCCTTCACACGCTTGTTTATTCTAGCATCCCAATGATCCCTCCAATACACCTTAACTGAAATATTTCATTTTCTTTTTTAAAGATCCATATTTGATTCCATACTGAAGCCCATTCGACCCTGAAGCCATAAGCGGCAGATCTCTGCCATGCACCGAATTCCCCTCTGATTGCAGAAGACGCTTATCAAGTTTTTCTTTTATTAATTTGGAACTTGTAAAAGTAAATCAAGAAGGCAATTCAAATTTTCTTCCCCCTGTGGAATTAGCCTTGTCCTGGAAGGTCAGTGAAGCGTTGTAATTCAGGCTTGCTGGTTTCTGGTTTTTTTTTTTTAGGTGATTCTGATGTCTGCAACCATCAACTGCCAAGAATTTGCCAACTACTTTGCAGTTCCAGTTCGCAACAAACTATGTCCTGCCTATGTGTTTGAAGTGGAAGGCAAGCCCCATGCGATTGAGGAATACTACCTTGACGACTTGAAGCCGATTTTCAGTCACATCAGGGTATGGCAAAAAGTGAACATTGATTTCTGCTCCCCCTATCCTTCGGTCACTGACTGCCAAATTATACTGGGTGCTTCCTTATGCGTTCTCTGTCTTGTGTCAATCTTTGTCCTTCCTTTCATGCCTTTGGTGTATCTAGATGTTGGATGGAAACTGCATGGCCATTTATGCATGGGAGTTTTACCGGAGGTTCGTTGCTCGCTGGACCCACACTTTCCTGTTGGGGATCAATGCACCAGCAGTCTCCAAGCTCAAGTCAAGTCCTTTAAATGCTGCTTTGTAATTGGCTTACTTTGTAGGGTTTACTTTGTAATTGGCAGTAATGACCTTGATGAACCAATGGTCTGATTCTGTATAAGGCAGCTCAGCTTTCTGTGTGGGTTCATCATAGAAGAAGAGGAGTTGGTTTTTATACCCCGCTTTTTCTCTACCTTTAAGGAGTCTCAAAGTGGCTTGCAATCACCTTTCCTTCCCCTCTTCACAACAAACACCTTGTGAGGTAGGTGGGGCTGAGACACTTCTGAGAGAACTGAGACTAGCCCAAGGTCACCCAGCAGGTTTCATGGGGAGGAGTGGGGAATCAAACCCGGTTCCCCAGATTAAAGCCTGCCACTTAGAGCCAGCGTGGTATAGCGGTTAAGAGTGGTAAGCTCTAATCCAGAGAACCAGGTATGATTCCCCACTCGTCCACATGAGCTAGGACTCTAATCTGGTAGAACCGGGTCTTAAAATTTCCCCCCCTCTTAAGTGGGGTTAAAAATTCTAGATTGTCAGTTTAATGCAAATTTATCGGTGAATCGATTAGTTTATTGGAAGAGAAGGAGCATCAGAAGATGAGAAAATTAGTTGGCTTTGATACTCTCAGGAGATGCATTAGCTTACACGCATAATGACAATCAAAGGAACGCTAATAGATTCCTGTAGCCATTGAAGTCCTGATACGTTTAAGGGGAAGAAAAACTAAAGAAATCCTCTTGTTATAACAATTGCCTGTCAGTATTCATATAAGCGCTAGTGATATGTCGATTCCCATGTACACCATGGAGGCAGAGATTATGTAATATCTCATGTCTGTGAAAGATTCTTGGTGATGGGGGGGACACTAAAAGAGACCCTGGAAGTTGTCTTTCGGTCAGGTTGGATCCATCAATTGCATTTCTACTTCTGCAATTAGTAACTTGCCTACCTTTGGGCTCTCGATATCAAGGAAGTGCTCCGCTCTGGCATCTTGATCTTTGTGAATTTCCTTTTCTTTAGGATCACACATATTTCAGTTTTAATCCTCTAAGGATTTTTTTTTTAATCCTTCTACTGTATTTTCATCCCTCTTTCTCCCCACTCATCCCTTCCTTGGCTACATCCTTTTTGCTTGCTTAGCAGGGCAGAACAAATGTGATGGTACAGACAATTGTGTTTGTACCTTAGGGCATCTCAGGAACAGTGAAATATGTTGAAGGGGGGAGGAACCCCTTGGAATTCCTAAGAAAAAGGTAGAGAGCTTTGTTTGCGGTCATGCATCAAGAGTTCTGCTATTTAATTTTTTTAAATTGAATTGGCTTGAGTGGCAAAATGTTTTGAAAAGCCAGGTGAAGGATGGCTTTGACGTCAATTAGGGAACTGAAGGGTTGATTAGAAGAAGAAGAGTTGGTTTTTATATGCCGACTTTCTCTGCCTCTTAAGGGGGACTCAGACTGGCTTATAATCACCTTCCCTTTCCCTCCCCACAACAGACACCCTGAGAGGTAGGTGAGACTGAGAGAGTCCAGAGAGAGCTGTGACTAGCCCAAGGTCACCCAGCTGGCTTCGTGTGTAGAAGTGGGGAAACAAATCCAGTTCACCAGATTAGCCTCCGCCGCTCATGTGGAGGAGTGGGGGATCAAACCCAGTTCTCCAGATCAGAGTCCACCACTCCAAACCAATGCTCTTAACCACTACACCACGCTGGCTCTCCTGTTATTTTATTTCAGGATTGTCTGTCATTGATGTGTTACATGGTGGCTTTGCGTTCAAGCACAAGCTTTTCGTAAAATGTTATCAGAAGTGGTTCTTAGAAGTCCTTATCTACCTTTTAGAGCTGAATTCTTTTTCTACTGAACCACATAATAATTTCTATATCTGTGCAAGAGGTAATGCTAAATGGGCGCACAGAGACAAGATTTAACTCATGACAGAACATGAGCTGAGCAAAACAGAATGGCTAAGAAGGTAATGCGAATAGTGAAATCAGCATCATTAAAGTTCATGGGATTGTGGTGGAAAGTGCTGTCAAGTTCCCGCCGACTTATGGTGACCCCTCCTGGGATTTTAAAGGCAAGAGGTATTCAGAGGTGGTTTGCTAGTGTGGTGAAGTGGATAAAAGCGACGAACTCTGGAGGACCAGGTTTGATTCCCCCTTCCTTCCACAAGAACGGCGGACTCCAATCTGGAGAACCAGATTAGATTCCCCACTCCTCCACATGCAGCCTGCTGGGTGATCTTGGAGTAATCATAAGTTCTCTCCGAACTCTCTCAGCCTTGCCTACCTCAAGAGGGGTCTGTTGTGGGGGGGGGGGAGCAGGTGATTGTAAGCCGATTTAAGATTCCTTAGAGGAAAGCGGGGTATAAAAACCAACTCTTCTTCTTGCTTCTGTGTAGCAACCCCAGACTTCCTTGGTGGTCCCCCCTAACCACAGCTGACCCTGCTTAGCTTCCAAGATCTGATAAGATTGGGCTAGCCTGGGCCATCCCAGTCAAAGATTAAAATACATTAAGCAGGTTGAATTCTATAAAAACTAGCAGGGGACCATTATTGTGTTGTGTAGAGAAAGAGATGGTGCACTGACCAATCAGATTTGAATGTAATATGGTAGCTCTATATAGGGAGTATTAAGAGTGTTTCATGTAAATATGGTGTCTGACATTGAAATGCAGAAAAATATTTTGTCGCAACATATTTAGTCCCTAGGGAGGAGGGACTAAAATGATGCACGGCTGCCATTTTCTTCAGTAGTTGTATCCAGCTGGTATATTTCTTCCCACAATTTAAATCCATTATTGGATTTAATAATAAAGTCCTATCCTCTGCTGCCAACAGGAACAGCTCCCTGCCCTCCTCTAAGTGACAGCCCTTCAAATTAAAGAGAGCAATCATGTCCCCCCTCAACCTCCTCTTCTCCAGACTGAACATTCCCAACTTGGAGGAAGGAGAGTTTTGCTGAATTTTACTCCCCTTTCCTAGTCTTCCATCCCTGATTTTCCTATTGTTTTGGTACAAAAGCCACATAAAAGGTGAAACTGAGTTCATCAAGAACAGTTCTGGCTTGGATGGGTTGCTTCAGACAGTTGCGTTAACACTTGTGGACTTTCGTTTTTGTCAGAACGCAACCTTCCTTTATAAAGCAGTGTGGCAGCTCTGTCATGTTAAGGGATAGCAAAGGAAGACGGCAGAGGAACTTCAGCCAGGTGAGAAGATGAGATCTGAAAGCTCTCAAAGCCAAGGTTTTTCAACTGATGACTTTACTCTGAAGTGTGGAAAATTCCATGAAGAAGATGAATATGCAGTCCTTATATAAAGAGCCACAGTCTAACACACTTGCTGCTTTAAAATAATCACGTGTACTCATAGAATCACAGAGTTGGAAGGGACCACCAGGGTCATCTAGTCCAACCCCCTGGACAATGCAGGAAATTCACAACCACCTCCCCCCACACCTCCAGTGACCCCTACTCCATACCCAGAAGAAGGCCAAGATGCCCTCCTTCTCATCATCTGCTTAAGGTCACAGAATCAGCCTTGCTGCCAGATGGCCATCTAGCCTCTTCTTAAAAACCTCCGGGGAAGGAGAGCTCACCACCTCCCGAGGAAGCCTGTTCCACTGACTGCTCTAACTGTCAGAAAGTTCTTCCTAATGTTTTTTTGATTTAATTTCAGCCCGTTTACTGTTGAAAGGAAGAACAAGTTGATACATGGCTTTGGGTTAATGACAACTGCAACATGGGCTTTGTAGTTGCTGGGAATGCAGTCTAATTTATGTTCACATCTCTGTGGAGTGTGTTGCCTTGCGCTTTTACTCTGGTCCGATGAGTGCACATGTCAGCTTTTTAAAATTGTGGCCATCGAAAAGGGGTGTGAGGACTAGACATACAATAAATCAGTGGCCATTTTTGCATGGTCAATTTTGATGCTCGCTCAAAGCTCTTTTAAAAATGCGACTTTAAAAATGCCTTTTCAAGATCCCGATGCAAAAGGAGAAGTTCCACTCCCCCCACTTGCCTGCTCCTTTGTTCCTGTTTGCATATGCATAGATAACGTGCCTCTTGTTTTGCATGGTTCCTTGAGGGGGATTCTTCGCGGCAAACACCAAAGGTCGTGTTAAATGGGCTCTTTTGTAATGCAAAGAAGGTATGCGCCGGCTTCACAGTCACTTCCGGAATGACGTTTCAGTGTGCAAAATTCAAAAAAATATGCGGGGCAATTCAGCCTGGAACGCGTTGCTAATTACCATGCAAAAATGGCCAGTGTGAATTTGTTTTACTTTTGTATCTCAGCATCATAAGATTAGCATAGAAATGGAATCAGTAAGAGTGCTTAATTCCTTTAAACTCTAGTTCACTTAAAAATATTTTTTGTTGACTAGTGCACAGCTTTTCTCTGATCTTAAGTCTTCAGCCAAGAATAGACATAGTGTTCTTGGGTTGAAAGAAGATTCCTCTCTTAAGTGTATTGGAGATTTGGGATCATTAATACAATGAACTCGACTTTAAAGAGTTGACAACTTGGGATTTGCATGCTCACAGAACTGTAACTCTTTGCATGTTTGCAGGAAGCAGCTTTCTCTAAACTTGTCTCAGTCTTGGCCAAGTTTGAAGGAAGCTGGGGAGGGGCTGTGGCTCAGTGGTAAAGCATCTGCTTGGTATGCAGAAGGTCCCAGGTTCAGTCCCTGGCATCTCCAATTAAAGGGACTAGGCAAGTAGGTGATGTGAAAGATTTCTGCCTGAGACCCCGGAGAGCCGCTGCTAGTCTGAGTAGACAATACTGACTTTGATGGACCAAGGGTCTGATTCATGTATAAGGCAGCTTCATGTGTTCAATATGAGTCTCAAGCAGAATGCTTGCTGGGTTACTGAAGCAGTTCATCACCTTGGGAATTTGGAAGAGAGTGTGGTGTAGTAGTTAAGAGCGATGGACTCTAATCTGGAGAACCTGGTTCGATTCCTCACTCTTCCATATGAAGCCTGCTGGGTGATCCTGGGCCACTCACAGTTCTCTCTGAACTCTATCAGCCCACGCAGAGGCAGGCAATGAACGTCTCTTGCCTTGAAAACCCTACGGGGTCACCATAAGTCAGCTGTGACTTGAGTACACAGACAAAATCAGACACATGGGTATTTCTCCATGTTTTAGCCAGTATATTTTTATTTTATCCTGCCTTTCCTCTAAGAATAGGCTGTATAGTTCTTCCTTCCTTGTTTTACTGTGCTGTGAGTTGCCCCAGGTCATCCAGCAGACTTCCATGGCCCACTTGGGGATTTAAGCCTGGGTCTCCCAGATCCCAGTCCAACATTCCAACCTTGACACCACACTGGCTCTTAATCCCTGGGAAGAAATGCTGCATTTGGAAAGTGTTGGGAGTTTAATTGGCCATAAAATATACTCTGCAGCTGTTCTGTCTTCTGAATATTGGTGGAAAATTTTGCTGTATAGCAGATAGGCCATTCAAATAGCCACACTGATGTGATGTGAAATCTCTTTAGCTTGTTGAGAGCCAGTGGGTTGTAGTGGTTAAGAACGGTGGACTCTAATCTGGAGAACCGGGTTTGGTTCCCCACTCCTACACATGAAGCCTGCTGGGTGACCTTGGGCTAGTCACAGAACTCTCTCAACCCCACCTACCTCACAAGGTACCTGTTGTGGGGAGGGAAGGTGAATGTAAGCCGGTTTGAGCCGCCTTAAAAAGGTAGAGAAAATCGGGGTATAAAACCCAACTCTTCTACTCCATCGTACCTCCAGTTTCTTGCCTGATTTCCGTCAATCCATCTCCACGGGTCTTTGCCTGTCGCTTCTGCGTTCTGCTCATCGTGCTGGTGAAGGGCTGTGAATAACCAGTAGTTAAATGGTTTTTCTCTCCCCTCTAGATTCCCCAGCTGGTTGTCGAAGAACCAGTGATCCCTGCAGAGATGTACAAAGCTGCAATCACCCTGATCCAATGGATCGATGAGCTGGAAATGAGGGAGAGTGGGTAAGATGTTGTTAAGTGCTCCCTACTTCCGCGAATGTTAAACTGATGGAATTTGGTTGCCAGCAGGTTAGAGTTTTATGCAAGTACTGTATGGAAATCAGGGACTAGTTTGATCACAAGCAGCAGTTAAGTAGCAATCCTGTGTTCAGTCTGGCCAGTTCAAACTGCAGATGAAGAATAAAAAGTCTTTTCAGGTAGCAAACTCGCATTTCAGGGAAAGTTAATTTTCTGTGTGCAGGGAATATGTGTGTGTGCTGTGGAAGGACATATATTCATGTGATGCTCACATGCAGTCTGAAGTATTTACGCCCAGACATAGGTTTGCAACCCTTCTGCCTATCTGGCATGCCACTTAGTGTGTGGTCCAAAATGCCAGTGAACAACAGAATAAAGGGTTTTTTACCTACCTACCTACCTACCTGCTTGCGAAGAAGAAGAGTTGGTTTTTATATGCCGCCTTTCTCTACCACTTAAGGAAGAAGCAAACTGGCTTACAATCTCCTTCCCTTCCTCTCCCCACAACAGACACCTTGTGAGGTAAGTGGGGCTGAGTTCAGAGAGAACTGTGACTAGCCCAAGGTCACCCAGCTGGCTTCCTGTGTAGGAGTAGGGAAACCAACCCAGTTCATCAGATTAGAGTCTGTTGCTCATGTGGAAGAGTGGGGAATTGAACCCGGTTCTCCGGATTAGAATCCACCGCTCCTAACCACTACACCACGCTGGGACATTGTAAGAGGAGAACATCACTGAACAAATATATAAGTTGATCAGGTGACAAGCAAGCAGGCGTGTGTCAGACTGTTCCAGAGTGGCTGCAACATCTGTCCAGCACCCCTAGGATAAACATGTGCATCTCTAACATGGCAGATTCAGGTCAGGAAAATGGTGTTGGAGGGAGGCTGAACCCCCAAATGTGCTGGACCGAGCAGGGCATGACATCTGTGGGAATTGAGGAGAACCCCGGACTCTTACCTGATTGTTGCAAAACATGGGGGCCTCCACACCAACCTGTGTATTCTGCAGTGCGTGAAGAGCTGGCTTTTGCTAACCAGAAATCTATTAAGCATCCCTTCCCAGCCTGCTCCAAAACATCTCCTCTTAAATTTGGCTAAATTAAAAGCTACACAGCCTGTTCAGTTCCTATTCCAGGCAGGTAATTGTTGAGCCAGCGTGGTGTAGTGGTTAAGAGCACTGGTTTGGAGTGGTGGGCTCTGATCTGGAGAACCGGGTTCGATTCCCCACTCCTCCATATGAGTGTCAGACGCTATTCTGGTGAACTGGATTTGTTTCCCCACTCCTCCACATGAATCCAGCTGGGTGACCTTAGGCCAGTCACACTCTCTCAGCCCCATCTACCTCACAGGGTATCTTGTGGAGAGGGGAAGGGAAGGTGACTGTAAACTGATTTGATTCTTCCTCAAGTGGTATAGAAAGTCAGCATATAAAAACCAACTCTTCTTATTCTTTTTCTTCTTTTTCTTTTTCTGTTTTTCCTTTGACTTTTCCATTCCTTTTTCTTTTATAAAGCTGGTGAGGTTTTTTAAAAAAAATTAAGAATCTTCAGTTTGGTTTAAAAAACCCCACACTGGTCAGGAGTTAATGTAAGAAGTTAGGAAGAGGTCTTTGTTCAGTGCACCAAAGGATTGCGGCCTCCAAAATATATTCCTTTTCTATAAATTAAGAATTCATCTTAACGTGACTGTAAAGCCCAAATCGGGCAACACAGATCTTTGCACGCTATTTCCATTCCAAGAGTTCTGATATTTATTCCCTCCTCAGTGCTGGTTTCTGCACAACTGCTTTGAATTCTACTCTTGATGAACCAGCACTTGGATTTTACTATTCTTAAATTTTTGTTTTTGATATTTAAAATATTCTCAAGGACAGCTTGAGTGGCTCTCCTAAACCTTGCTGGATGAAAAATGTAGTGTTATTACTGCAGGGCAAAACTCTGTGTGTGCTTGAGCATAGCATGAAACCATCATAATGGACTGAGAGGTGTTTTAAAGAGATACAGCATAAAAAGTCTTCCTGTTCAGTTGGCAAAAATCAGTGCTGCTCCTTCTTGTTCCTCTGATCTGGCTTTTATGCTTAATGTCCGTGTTAGTTCAAAGTGCAGAACAGATTAAAGCAATTTGATTTGTTGCTTGCCGCAGCATTTCGTAGCGTAGCTTTTCACCTGTGTAGGCATGCACCGAAATGTAAAAGCCTAATTCTGAAATAATTTTAAATCACGGTGGCTCCTAACTAAAAATCACATTTACTGGCTTGGTGATAAAAAGGTGCATCAGGGAGAGGATAACTTATTAGAAGTATCTTTTTGGGAGTGGGGACTGTTTCATGATTACAAACAGTTCAAATGTTGGAAGGGCTTTCTTTATGTGTGTATTTTTTTTAACTTTGTGCTGGATGTCAGCAGCTGTGTTCCTGTGCTGTGACACAGAACAGCAAACAGACGAAAACCCTCGTACACAAATAATCACTTTGTATTATGAAAATGTTTGACCTTTTCGGTTGAGAAGTGTCCCCCCCCTTCCCAGACCCATGTATCTCTGACCTAATTTTTGTCAGAACAAAATGCTATAAGAAATAGCAACTGCTAAATTGGATCGCTAAACCATTCCCCCCCCTCCGATTAATCTCATTGAGAGGAAAGAATCTGTAAATGGAACAGGTTTTCAGGTTACAACTGTGAAAGTGGGGTGGTTCCTTCATGGTCTTGGTGCCGTTCTATATCTGGGACTGTGCCCCCTAAATCATATTTTTATTTGTTTTTATTTTATTCTATTTATATCCCGCCCTTTCCCGTCATGGCATAGAACCTTTCTAGATCTTAAATCACTGCTGTTTCCGTAACATGGTGATTTTTCCAGACTGTGCTAAAGGAAACCCTGAAGCCTATTGAGTATTTATGAAAAGACTGTAAGGATAGACAGGCTTCTGTGGAAGACAGCTTGCCTACTTATTACTGTTCATCCTATGGAGAAACCCGGTCGGCCTGGCCCAGTGACTCATCTGAATTTGTGCTCTACTGTATATCCCAGAATCTTCTGCAGCAAACACAAGGGTTCCATAGCAAATGGACATTGTGGAAAGGGCTCCTTGGCCCTTTTGAAGGCTACTAGTCCAGCACTTCTGTTCTGACTGAACGCTGTGTGGAGTGTAGTTGCATGTGTGCTGCAGGCTCATATGGGCTAGTGCTTGTGTCATCACCAATAAGGAGCTAAACCTTCCTGAAGCTTTACTTTAAGTGTGTGTGTTAAGTGCCATGTTGCTTCTGACTTATGGCAACCCTGTGAATGAATGACGTTCAGAACATCATGTGATTAACAGCCATGCTCAGGTCTTGCAAACTGAGGGCTGTGGCTTCTTTGATTGAGTCAAGCCGTCTCATGTTGGATCTTCCTTTTTTCCTGCTGCCTTCAACTTTTCATAGCATAATTGTCTTTTTCAATTACTCTTCTCATAATGAGACCAAAGTACAATAGTCTCACATCTTAGCCTTTAGTCATAGTTTAAATGTAGTTCAGAATAATATTTGAATAAATTCTGAGCTCTGGTCATAGTTAGCATCCAAGGCATTCTGGGTGCTGTGTAAAGCACTAGCTTGTTGTCTTAAAATAATCCTGTGTGGTAGGTTCGTCTGAGAAATGGTAACTTGCCTTCGATCATCCAGAGACTTTCATAGTCGAGTGGGCATCTGGACTATACTGCACTAATTTCCCAGAGTAATGCTCCCATTATTTTTCAGTCCATTTGGTCTGTAGCTTTATGAAGTCTTTGCACATCTTCCCTGATCACATTTCCTATTTTTTTAAAACAAAAAACAAAAAAACAAATCCAGTGCTTTATATATATCAAGCCTTACTTCCTCCCATTAGTAATTTTTTAAAAATGTAGCATTTGTTCTAACTCTGTGCCTGTGCTATGAAATGTAAAGTTTATACATTAAATTAAACATTTTTGCTTCTGAACTACCTCAATTACAGCATAAGGGAGACTATATCAGTAGTATTTTGTGTCATTCTCTGTTAGTTCCTGAGAAGTGAAAGGTCTCTGTTTGCAGTTCTCGAAACTGATTTATTTTGTACTGCGGTATAATGAGGCCTGCTGTAGTTTCTCTTCAGGAAGCCCTCAGAAAGGGTCATAATTGGAAAATATTTCTTGTCAGAGAGATTTAGCTTCATAATTTGTCAGAATGGAGTTTTGTGTCCTATTAAAACCAGCAAAAAGGATCAGATTATTTGTAAGATATATAGCCCACTGTCCTGCTTGCAAAGCACTCTGGGTGGCTTATGAAGAGAATAAAATAATATCAAATAATACAAATAATGTTAATCAAAATAATAATTTTAAAATTATACGGTTTCCCATTGACTAAGAAGGGGCTGTGGCTCAGTGGCAGAGCATCTGCTTGGGGTGCAGAAGGTCCCAGGTTCAATTCCTGGCATCTCCAGTTAAAGGGACTAGGCAAGTAGGTTATGTGGAAGACCTCTGCCTGAGACCCTGGAGAGCCGCTGCCTGTCTGGGTAGACAATACTGACTTTGATGGGCCAAGGGTCTGATTCAGTATAAGGCAGCTTCATGTGTTCATATGACAGGGTTTATAACATTAAACTCTCCAGAATGTGTTGAAACTAGAACAAGTTTTGTATTTTTTTTAACCTCAGTGTGCAATACAAAAATTAACTTGCTGGTAGGGGGGGAAGCAGCCACCCTAAGGGACTCTGACTTTGAGGCAATGACTTGGCTCCTATAATATCGAGAACTGGCGTCGTGTAGTGGTTAGAATGTCAGACTAGGATCTGGGAGTCCTAGGTTTGAATCTCCACTCTGCCCTGGAAGCTTGCTGGGTGACCTCTGTCCAGTCACAAACTCTCAGCCTAAACAACCTCACATGGTGGTAGTGAGGATAAAATGGTGAAGAGGCGAACTATGTAGATTCCTTTGGGTACCCACTGGCAAAAAAGGCAGGATATATAAAATTATGCAAGTGCAACCACACTCTTGAAAGCAACTTCCTTCCTTCCTTCCTTCCTTCCTTCCTTCCTTCCTTCCTTCCTTCCTTCCTTCCTTCCTTCCTTCCTTCCTTCCTCCCTCCCTCCCTCCCTCCCTCCCTCCCTCCCTCCCTCCCTCCCTCTCCCATAATGCCTCCCTTGGGTTAGTGGACCCCTGCGGAGTATGAATAGTGGGTCTCCAGTAGGAGGAGGCCAGAATCAACAAAACGTCCTCAGCTTCTGTGAGTGGAACTTCCTAACCGTGAGGTGTTTTTTAAAAAGATCATTTATACCTCACGTTTCTCCCCAGTGGGGACCCAAAGTGGCTCTTATCCTCACAACAGCCCCGTGAGTCAGGTTAGGCTGTGCGTATGTGACTGGGCCAGGGTCACATCTAAACCAGAGTGAGGATTTGAACCTGGGTGTCCCAGATCTGAGTCCAGCACTCTAACCTCGACACCACGCTGGCTCTGATCACACTGGCTTTGCTTTTGCCCTTTCTGTGCAGCCTGTCAACTCTAATGTCCTTGAGGCAGTGTTACAAGCTCAAAACAGCACAGTCATCAAGAACAATCTAGACCAGAGTATTGAACTCATTTGTTACGAGAGCCGGCTGTGACATAAATGTCACTTGGATATGGATATGTCTCACCAGCACAGATCAGGATGAGCGGGGGGGGGGGGGTGGCTACCTCAGCTGGCTAGTGCAGGGGTGTCAAACATAAGGCCCGTGGGCCGGATCCGGCCCCCTGAGATCTCTTATCTGGCCCGTGAGCCAGTTGAAAGACTCAGGTAGTAGGTGATGTGAGAAACCTCAGCCTGAGACCCTGGAGAGCTGCTGCCATTCTGAGTAGACAATACTGACAGATGGACCAATGGACTGATATGGTGACTTCATGTGGTCATTTGTCATCTGGAGACCAAGCCCTATGAGGAAAGGCTGAGGGAGTTGGGAATGTTCAGTCTGGAGAAGAGGGAGAATCATGATTGCTCTCTTTAAGTATTTGAAGGGCTGTCACTTAGAGGAAGGCAGGGAGCTGTTCTTGTTGGGAGCAGAGGATAGGACTCGCAATAATGGCATTAAATTGTAGGTAGAGAGGTACCAGCTGGATATTAGGGGAAATTTTTTTTACTGTAAGGCCAACTTTTCACGGATGATTTTGATGCTTTCTTGCCGTGGAGCAAAAAAAAAAAGCGATTTAATTGTTTTTTCATGGCCGCGATTTATCCCCGTCAATCCAGATGTAGTTTTGGTTTTTCATGGGAACAAAGCACGCTGTATTCGACAACGGTTTGGTCTGTCCCCTTTGCTGGAGGCCTCCCCTTCCAGCAAACTCATTGTTTATGCCCGCCCCCAACTCTGGCCAGCAGATTACCTCTTGCGGTTCATCTCTGTAGGCACGGCCCCAGTGCAAAAAACAAGTACCAGTCCCTCTGGTCTCCTACATTTTTCTTCCACCCTCTCTCTGTTCTGATTTTGGAACAGTCAGATTCCAATGGGGGGGGGGGAGGAGAGCAAGGCAGTGCTCTCCTCAAAGCTGCCCTCTATTTTCTATAAGTGTGGAAATCATTGCCCTTTAATGTCAGGCAGGATTTGTGGGGAGGGGCAGGAATTGCATCCATGTGCCCCAGAGAAGTGTTTAGCTGAAAGTGGTAACGTAGCAGTTCCAGCCTGTGCCAATGGCACTTCCCTGCGAGTAAGATGTATTGAAAGACATCAGGCTTACTTCTGAGTAGACCAGGTTGGGGATGCAAAGGATGCATGGGGGGGAGAGGAAAAAAGGCCCCTGGCTTGCGCGCCGGCCCCGATCCGGCCCCAATCCGGCCCCAGTACATCATGAGAGAGAGTAGAGAGGACTCCTGGCCGGCATGCCGGTCCTGATCCAGCCCATGTGCATGGGGGGGGGGGAGAGGAAAGAAGGCCCCTGGCTTGAACACCAGCCCCGATCCGGCCCCAGTGCCTCATGAGAGAGAGGAGAGAGGGCTTGTGGCCCCGCTGGCCTCCCCCTGGGGCCGTCCGTCCGGCGTCCCCCTGGGCTTGGAGGTGTGGGCCTGGCTCCAAGCCCATCCCGAGCAAGGGGTGGGGAAGGCGTGCTGCCTGCCCGCCCGCCTGCCTCCGGGATGGAGGGAGGGAGAGAAGTTCCACAATTCCAGGCAGGCAGGCAGCAAAAGGGGCAGTATTCTTGTCCAAGCGCGAAACTCCCCCGGCCAATCGCCGTTCGTGGGGGAGGAGAAATTAGCTGGCAAGGGCAGGGACGATTGATCCGAACCAAAGAACCAAGGAATTTTTTTTCATGGAGATCTGCGCCAAAAACCGTGTAGCAAAATTAATAAACCCACCAAAACAGGTTTGACTTGACACGGGGATGAAGCAGTTTTCCCCCTCAAATTTGAAGCAGTCATGAAAAATCAAAAATTAGCATGTGGCAAAACAAAAGTGAAACCGCGGGAAACCGTGAAAAAATGACCTAAGAGTTGTTCAACAGTGGAATCGGCTACTTAGGGAGGTGGAAAGCTCCCCCTCCCTGGCAGTCTTTAATCAGAGGCTGGACAAGCACTTGTCAGGGATGCTCTAGGCTGATCCTGCATTAAGCAGGGGGTTGGACTAGATGGCCCCTTCCAACGCTATGATTCTGTGATCTACGGGCTGTGTTTTTCTGGTTTGGACCAGGTATAAGCATTCATGTCGTAAGTAGTCACAGGAGAAAGAACTGTGGAGTAAGTATCCTTCTCCTACTGGCAAGGTTATAGGAGGCTTCTTTCAAAGTGATGTTTGTGATTTGTTCACTTAACAGAATAATTGTAACCGGATGTTTGCTAGTGACTATAGCTGATCTGTTCTCTAAGCAATGTAGCATGAAACTAATGCAAGATGTAACTTTTGAATATCAGGATGGAAAAACGTTGTTTGGATCTTATGTCGGAGCGCGGCAGTGTGTTGGTGTTCTTACCAGGTGAGTTCTGAAACTTTTTCCCCCTGGCAGCCGACTATGTGCTTTTATTAAAATGTCCACTTCAGTATAGTTACTCTTGCATATGCTTCAGGGCTTGAAAAAGGAAACATAAGATTTCAGGCTGAGAACCCAGTTAAGCTGTCATGGTTTGCGTGTGCTGAGACCTTGGAATTTTCTTCTGTGCAAGAAGTGATGTGAATATTAATCCCCATGGTCAATAGAACACTTCTGGATTAGCCAGAATAATAGATGTATTTTTTGCTGGCTGCCGTTTGACATTATGGATTAGAGAAAACTTCTTGGGCCTGGATTAATAAGAAAAACTTATGTATGAATTTAAATATTTCTATCCGTCCTTTCCATGTGGCTCAAAGGGGCTTACAAAATCAATCAAAAACATTCCAATCTAAGACGTATAAAATAAAACCTCAGATAACCTCCCCACCCCATATAGGCAGAGTCCCACTGGATGAGATCACCTAGTTCAGCATCCTGTTTCTCCCAGTGGCCGAAAGCCCCCCCCCCCCGCATTGTCCCCCCAGCATTGGTGTTCAGAGGTATGCTGCCTCTGAACATCACAGTCCCATTGATTCATCATGGCAGCTACCCACTGATGGACCTATGCTTCATGCACATGTCTGATCCCTATTTAAAGCCACCTAAGATAGCAGTTGTTGCTTCGTCCACTGAGCGAGTTTTACAAGTTAAACAGTGTGTGGAAAAAGTACTTTCCTTTCACCTGTCACAGATTTACCATCTGTAAATTTCATTGTGCCTTGGAGTTATGCATGACTTTTCTGTCCATTAGAGATGATCTCGCTGCCAGCCCTCACAAATCCCGGGACTTCCCTTCTTCTGTTAACACGATTCTTCCCTCTTCCTGTAAATTTCATTTTAGTATTTTGGTTAGGAGAAAGTTCGGTCTACATCAGGAAAAAGATAACAACAGACTATTATTTGTATTGCACATGGCTTCTCAAGAGGCTTCTTGCTAGTCACGAAGACCAACATTTGATGTCCTTAACTAATTTTGTAAATGACTTCATGTGTGTGACCTCTCCCGCCAACTAAATTTCAATATGGCTGTCCACATTGCTGGCTTCTCTCCCCCCCCCCCTTTTAAGGTGTAGTGAACAATGGATTTATGCCAACTGTGTGAGAGTTGAATAAAATGGTGCTACAGGTAACACAATCCTGATAGCAGAGATGGGAAATGCAAATGTAAGCCATCATTCAGACATTTTGCTGGAGTGTCAAGGCAACAAGTTCTGTAGCACCAACTAGGGGACAACTGAATGTTTGTAGAGGGATAATTGCTTGTGCTCAGAGCATCTCCCAGTTGACTGTAATGACTTATTCTTTTTTTTTTAGTAGCTCAGAATAAATGTGAGATGTTTAGCTACTCAAATAAATTGTTTTTCCTCCCCAAATCCTCTAGGTTTGGCAGAAATAAACTACATGCATGAACTGCTTACAGATATGGTCCATAAAAGGTGAGTTGGAATCTGTTTTAGGCTTGGAGCAGTGATCCTAATCCAGTAGAACTAGAAAGGGGGTCTCTCTTTTCTTGCGTGCCCTACAGTAACCAAGCTCAATAGAATGGGTGGGATGAAATTGGCGGAAGGGGGTAAGATGGTCTTGACATAATTTTGCAGAAATGGTTTTGGGAGAGGTCAGGGCCCAGTTGTTTGTTTCCAGGATCGATTCAAAGGGCTGACTCTAACTTTTAAAGCTCATGCTTCCAGAGTACCTGAAAACCACTTTTGTACATATGTTTCTGCCTGGATTCTGCCATCTTCCAAGGAGGTTTTGCTACAGAAACCCAAGCTGTTCCAAGAACAGTTAGAGCGGTTCCTCAGTGGAACAGGCTTCCTCGGGAGGTTGTGGGCTCTCCTTTGGAGGTTTTTTAGCAGAGGCTAGATAGCCATCGTACAACAATGCTGATTCTGTGAACTTCGGCAGATCATGAGAGGGAGGGCGGGAAGGGTTGCATTAGTGTTTGGCTCTCGTGGTCCTTTCTTACATGCCCAGGATTATGCCAATGGCCGCTTTGGGTCAGGAAGCAATTTTCCTCCAGGCCAGATTGGCCAGGGATCCTGGAGGGTTTCTTTTTGCCATGTTCTGGACATGGAGTAGGGGTCACTGAGGGTGTGTGTGTGTGGGGGAAGGTAGTTGTGAATTTCCTGCATTGCACAGGGGGTTGGACTAGATGACCCCAGTGAACCTTTCCAATTCTATGATTCTGTGAACACTTAGTGGGGACTCATGGGAAGGCCTTTTTGAAATTCTGCTGCCTCCAAACTGTATAGTTCCCTTCCCCAGGAGATTTATTTTGTCCAATCTTTGTATACCTTCTGGCGCTTAAAAAAATTGTATATTTAAAGTAATAAACAGCTGTTGTGCTAGTATGTTTCTCTAACCTTATTCACTCTTCGGAAGGAGCACGGGCTATACCTTTAGATTCTCTACAAAATGAACAAATAAATATCTCGCTTCCCTTCCTGTTTCTCATTTTACCCTCTATCAACTTCCTATAGCAAGTTAGCACTACTTGTTGAATATGTTATGTTTTAAAATGGTCTAACATAGATAGCTCAGGCCAGCCTGATCATACCAGATCTCAGAAGCTAAGCAGGGCCAGCCCTGGTTAGTATTTGGATGGGAGACCACCAAGCAATACCAGGGGTGTGACGCAGAAGCAGGCAATGGCAAACCACCTCTAAACGTCTTGGGCCTTGAAACCCCCCCGGGGTTGCGATTTGACGGCAAAAAAAATAAAAAAATCCCAGAACACTTCATGATGATTTACCCTACCTTCCTGCAGACGTTTAAAGAAAGATATTTTGAACCGTAGTATCATTTAAAACATATTTTCCAAGTTCCTCATTTCTGCTATAAATATGCTTGCCTTCTGGTGTTGTTACCTGAACATGCCCAAAACAGTTTTAAATAGGTGCATCAGCCAGCACCCTACTTTCTCCACTGTGTGTGTTAAGACCTATCTTTTCCTAAAGGCCTTCAAGCAACATTTATTTATTTACCTATATTTTATTTGCCTGTTACTATCTTACTGTGATTTTAGGGCTGCAATCTTTATTTTTCTGTCAGCTGCTTCGGGAATGCCTTTTAACATACCAATGTGCCGAAATAAAGACAGAGTTTCTCGACTTCCTTTCCGTAGGTTACAAGTATATCCGCTCCATTCCAGTGTCACTCTGGAAGAACAGAATAACGTGTTTTTGGCTCCGGTTCCTGGTTACCGGAAAGTGAGTTTTTTGTAACAGTTCAAGTGGCGTTCTGGCAGGTGGGTGGGTTGGAGGGGCAGCTGGGGGCGGAGCATGAAGTGGTGTGTGCACGATATTGTTTGGGGGACGGGGAAGAGGCAAGACCACCAGCAGTTACGCCAAGAAAAGCTGTAAGAAAATAAAGGTCAGACTGTCTGCCCAATCCTGCATTCTCTTCCCACCCCCTTAGAAATGCAGATAGCTTTTTAAATGGTCAGTGTTTATGTTTGCTTGTGTGTTTACTGGAGTCCACAATTAAGGAACTTTTCTTTCCTTGTACATTTTTAATTTTATTTCAATCCTTCTTGTAGATCCTTCTGTCTACAAACATAGCTGAGAGCTCTGTAACTGTTCCAGATATAAAGTATGGTGAGCATTTATATAACATTAATGGAAATACTTTTTTTCATTGCTTGCTCTGCTTTTATTTTATCACGTATTGATTTGCCAGTATTTAAACCCTTCATTACACAGGCTTTTCTAGTAGTAATTTTGGAAAATACGGTTCCTGGGGTCCTCTCTATTACGAAGGCCGGCAATGATGCAGATTGAATTTTTCTCATAACTCTCTCCCTGGCCACATATAGAGTTATAACAGAATGTACTTATTGCAAAAAAAAAAAAGGGGGGGGGAATTGCCCCAAGGAAACTCATTCTGTACTGAGAGTTTTTTATTTATGGCTTTTAGCAATAACTGTTCAGATGAAATTATGCATAGTATTTTAATTTGCTGTGATTCATGCAATTTGCGTAATTCTCCATGCCATGCTTGGGGGGTTTGCTTTGGCAGATACTAAAGGAGTAGAGGTCAGAAAAAGAGGAATGACAGGCAGCTCTTACGACCTCTTTTACAAAGCTGGGAGGCGTAGGGAGGGACGAGGCCCTTGAAAATCTTGCCACTATAGCAAGAGAACCAGTGTTGTATAGTGGTTATAGTGGTCAGACTAGGATCTAGGACAGGGCTTCGTAAACGTTTTCCACTCGCAACCCCTTTTCTCCCGAGAAAGTTTTACGCGACCCTGGGAGTATAGGTATATACAATAGGTATGCAAATCAAACATGTACTGATCATAAACCATGAAGAAATTTATTTTAAAACAATTCTTTTACTGTTGCCCAATTTTCTCGACCCCCACATTCAGTTATGCGACCCCATATGGGGTCGCGACCCACAGTTTAAGAAGCTTTGATCTAGGAGGCTCAGGTTCGAATCCCCACTCTGTGATAAAAGCTTGCTGGGTGACTTTGGATTGGTCAAATACCCTTGGCCTCATCTACCTCACAGGATTGTTGTGAGGAGAAAAGGAGAATGATGTGAGCCACTTTGATTCTCCGCTGGGGAGAAAGCTGGGGTATAAATGAAGTAAATAAAAATCCACTGAGGCTTGGAGGAGCCTTTCACAAACTTGCTGCATACGTAGAAGCTTGTTCTTCTGAGGACTGAACTATATGTTCCTTTTTTAACACATTGGGTCCATGATGCTCTCAAAAATTGTGTTAGGTTTTTTTTTTTTAAAAACCAACTTTTGATGTTCGCAGAGCAGATACTTGGTCTCTGTGCCTCAGGAGTATGAACTTGGGGTTAAGCAATGGCGTTAGGCACGAAGCATCTAAACAATTATGCAAAGAGATAGAAATGTAAGATGAAGACCTTCAGGATGGCGTGGCAAAGGGAGCGCTGTGTCCCTCAGAGGAAGGAAAGAAGCTGCTCGTCACATTTTCCTATTCCCAGGCCCTTGCCTGCTGGTTGAGTATTGGGGTTGACCTTTGCGTTGGCAGCAGCCCCAGGCCTAGTTTGCAATGTTCTCATGACCTCTGGTCACAGCAGCCATGAGGCGCAAAAGGCAATTGTTGCGTGCCCTTGTCCCGATCAATTCTCAGCTGCAGGATTAAAGCGGAGCAGGCACTTCGGCGAACAGAGACAAGCTTCTCTCTCCTTGAGAGTTTATCTTTAGAAGAGTAGCTCTGCGTTGAGTCCATTTTTAGTGGCTGGGAAGTGTAGCCCGCAACAGGGTGCGGGTACCTAGTTTCTAAGGGCAAGTGACGCTAATAACGGCAGGCTTTCTTGGTCCGCAAGCTGCCTTCCCTATTCATGCAGAGAACTGGAAGAAATTATCCCGTAGTACGTTTTGTATTCCACCTTTCTTCCAAGTAACTCAGGGCAGTTTTCTTCTCCCCATTTTATCTTCACAACAGTCCAGTGAGTTTAAGTAAACTGTTGGCCCAAGGTCACTCAGCAAGTTTCATTAAAAAGTTTTCTTTGAGTATTGGTTTCCCAGATCCTAAACTGAGAGTCTAATCACTACAACACACTGGCTGCAAACTGAACCAAGGAGATCTAAGTGTATTTATTTAAAAAATACTTGTATTGCGCTTTGCTCCCATTCAGCAGGACTCAAAGCAGAATTCTGAACTCTCTGCGAATATTCTGTGTTATTCAGAATATGGCCTGCTGTATTTCTTCTGGACATAGCCAAATAAAGAGGAATAACAAGGAATGGTGCAGGGTGTCACCAGTAGCATTGCTGTTGGTGTCTCAGCACCAACCCCCCCTCCCTTTTTTGCCCATGGAGTCTAGCACTACTGTGCAGAAACGCTGAAGACATTTCCTTCTCCACCAAATCTGTTGTCACTGGTGATTCTCTGTCTACTGATTGGACAGTCAGTGCGCATTTGGAAGCATTGGACAAGAGAACCAAATGGCTCCCAACCTAGAGCCATTTTACATAATATGTGAAGCAAAAAATAAGTAATAGCAGTTAACAAAAGCAGTCTTCCTATAGAGCGGCCGGCGCAAGCGGCTCCCCTCCACACACCCTTTTTTGAATTGTTTTTAAAGGACAAGTTAAGCGATAGAATGCTATGGGGAAGGAGAACACACATGTGGAAGAGTTGGGGAACAGAACGCTAAAGAAAATGGCTCCTGGGCTGGTGTTAACTGGTGCCATTTTAAATAGTATGTGAAGGATCGGTCTCTCCCCCCCCCCCCCCCGCCGAAAATGTGTGATTTCTTTTTTTTTTTTAAGGCAATAAAATATTGCTAGCTCGCTGGAGTGCTGAAGCAATAGTTTTAGCAGATTCTCTGAATTCCCAGCTTTCATTAAAAAAAAAAAAAGCAACTCTCTATCTAGCACCTTCCCTCACAGAGATATCCTTTTTTCCTTTTTAAAAAAACGAAAGCTGGGAATTCAGAGAACCTGCTAATGCTTCAGAGATCTAGCAATATTTTATTGCTGTTTTTTTTTAAAAAAAAAGACCAGAAAGCGATGAAACCGTGACTAGATTGCAGGGAGAGATAGTGGACAAATGCCTGTGCTGTCTACTTGTGGTCAGTTTCATGGTCACACAACTTTCTGGTCAGTTTCATAGTCAGTTTCATAGCCTTGCTACAGTACTGGCAGATTCCTCAGTATTCAATCACTAATTTTGCATGTCTAAAAATTTTTTTTTTAAAGGAGTGAGGAAGTCTCAGGTGGAGGGGAGGGAGAAGCTGGGAAAGGGGCGTTGAATCAGGTGGGGAGGTTAGATATGGGCATGGGTGGGCCTTAATGGGCCGTGAGAAAAAACCCAGAACAGAGCATTTTCTCATGTTGAGTGAAGCTGACTCAGAATTGGCTTGAGGAAAAACCTTGTGGTAAAAGTACTCAAAAAAGCTAGAGAAGAGCTGAGGAAAATCAAGGCTACTTCTTTAGGGGGCAAAACATGTGCAGAAAATTAAAAAAAAGTCAAAGTAGTTTGGTGTCAAAACCAACAAAAAACCACATGTGTGGAATAGCCCAAAGAGGAACTAATGTGGGGAAGGGGATACAAAGGAAAACAAAGTGACCCCCGCAAGTCATTGCAGGGTGCCTGCTTATTCTTCCCGAATACTTGATTCCTTTTTAGTGTATTCTCCTATCTTTTCCTCTTCTTCTTGTTCAAACAAAAAGGATTCAACGTTTACACTGGTGTGACAATTGGGAGCTAATAGAACCGTCAAAGTTATGTTTGGTCTATATTCTGCCCGCACACACTCTTCTGCAGTAACCTCAAAATGTTTTCAGATAGGTTAATGACTAGCCTGATCTCGTCAGATCGAAGGCTAAATGGGGACAACCCTGATTAGTACTTGGATGGAAGACCACATAGAAAGTCTGCGATTGCTAAGCAGAGGAAAGCAGTGGCAAACCACCTCTAAATGTCTCTTGCCTTGAAAACCTTACAGGGTCGCCACAAGTCAGCTGCTACTTGACAGCCCTTTCCGCCACCAGTATTCCAAAACTGTACATCAGATTCAGTTCTTGTCAGCCTCTTCAGTTTGTGCTTTTCCTCTTTAAATATTCTGCTGGGGTTGCCGCCTACCCCTTTTTAATGTTGTCTTTCATGAGCTTGAATGATAATAGATGGCTGGATTGGCCTTTGATGGATTCCCCCACCCCCTCTCTCACACACACATATATGCGGCTCTCTGATTGTCCCTTCGATGTTACCAGCTCCTGACCCTTGTCTGAATTCTGGCTCCTGTTGAGGAATGGCCCAGAGATAAAAGAGAATATCACCTCAATCACATTGTTTTTCGACACGCTTTAGGTAGGCAGGCATCAGCAGAAGCTTTTTGGGTGCTGGAAAGGCTCTTGAGGACATATTTTTGCATGAGGATTTAGATCTGCTTTCTTCCTCCAGGAATATTTGAGATCTACTCACTTTAATTCTAGTCCCACCAACTGCCATTTTGAAGACACCAATAGAAGAGCCTCTGTGGTGGAGGAACAGAAGGCTCCCTGAACTAGCCAAAAGGAGATAATTATATTGGGAATGCAGGGTAGGGGGAGGAATTCAGATGTTATTTTTAAAATGTAAGCAGCTTTGAGGGCCTTATGGTTAAAAACTGGGATTGAAACGGAATAAATATTTGAGCTGTTACAGCTGCTTCTATACATGTAGCGGAATGAGGTGGTGGCATGGAGTCTGCCACTTCACACTTGGACTCGGGTCACATTTTTGAATATTTCCGTACATTAAAAATAAACCCAACACTCTGCAAGTAGAAAACTAGTATGAAAGGGATTCTGCTGGCCTGAGTACCCTTTCCCCGATCCTCATTTGTTTTACTAGCAAGAAGTCTTCTTTAAAAAAAATATTGGGTACAATTATGGGTATGAAAGCTGGATATTGAAGAAAGCTGATAGGAAGAAAGTAGATTCCTTTGAAACGTGGTGTTGGAGGAGAGTGTTACGGATACCGCGGACTGCCAAAAAACAAAAACAAATCAGTGGTTTCTGTTGTGCCTAGAAAAACGTTACCCCAGGTAGATCTGATCAAGGATAACGCACGAGATCAGGAATTACTTTTTACAGCTTATTCTATTTAATGGTACCAGTTTAAACAGTACAAGCTGGGATCAATTCTGTCCAGCCGAAACCCAAAGAGTCAAACTGCAGAAAGAATCACAGTCATACAGAATTGATCAAGCTTTATAGACTTCTACCAATAAGGATACATTTTCTAATTTTCCCATGGTTTCATTCTCAACAAGCAGTTTCTGCAAAGCAAAGTCTTTTGCTGAGACGCAAAGGTCCTTGTAATGAGATAATGAGCTAGCAAAGCAGAGGAAACCGGCTGTGTTTGGGATGTTGCAACATTGAGGAATGTTAGTGTATGTGGGTGCTCTATGCAACTGAATAGAAAGCAAGAAAAGAGAAGAAGGGGGGGCGGTTCTTGACATGCGTTTATCTACACGGGTGTCATGTCTAAAAGGAGGATTCCTGCACCTGTTTATGTACACGGGGTAGTTTATAGTGCCACAGGTAAAATACCTTTATTTGGGGAAGTTCAGTTCTAGATCAAATCAAGCCTGAACTGACCCTAGAAGCTAAAATGACTAAACTGAGGCTATTATATTTTGGTCACATTATGAGAAGACAAAAGTCAGTAGAAAAGACAATCATGCTAGGAAAAATTGAAGGCAGTAGGAAAAGAGGAAGACCTGATAAGGGATGGATTGACTCAATAAAGGAAGCCCTCAATTTGCAAGATCTGAGCAAGGCTGTCAAATAGGAGATTTTGGAGGCCATTGATTCATAGGGTCTCCATGAGTCGGAAGCGACTTGACAACACACACAATTAAAAATGCCATCCCCATCCTGTCCTAAAGTGGTATAGTCCATTCTGTCACCACTCGATTTTAACTTGGGTTTCCCCAGTGTGCTGCCTACTAGACTTTTCAGAAAGTGGTCCCTGGCCCAAGAAGTATTCGGCTGTCCTCAACCAGGACCCGGCTTTCCTTAGCCAGCGTGTGGTTCCATCCCTCCTTCAGACTTGACCAACGGCTGCCATGAGAGAGGGATATTTGCTCTAGTCTTACATCATTTATTCATGGAAGGTTTTGCACTGGGTTTGCCACTCTTTAGATGCACTTTTTCCCCATCCATATTCTCAAAACTCAACAATAAGCCTCCATGCAGAGTTTTGAGAATTCAGATGGGGAAAATGTGCATCTATAGAGTGACAAATCCAATGCAAAACCTTCCATGAATAAATGGCCTTAGAGTCCAGGGAACTGGGCGATTGCATGAGGGGAGATGCATGTTCAGGAAAAGCTGCCCACCGCCCTCCTCCTCCTGGTTTGCTGTCCTCTCAGTGGCTCAGTTTGTCATCTTTAAAAAAAACAACTGTTGTAACTATTTAGATCGCACAAAATTGACAAAACATTTTAGCTGTGGTGTGGAAACATCTCCTTTCCCTTTTCTTTTTTACTTTTAAATTTTTATTATTTCAAACATAAAGAAAAAGAAGAAGAGTTGGTTTTTATATGCCGACTTTCTCTACCACTTAAGGGAGACTCAAACCAGCTTACAATCACCTTCCCCTCCCCACAACAGACACCCTGTGAGGTAGGTGAGGCTGAGAGAGCTCTAACAGAGCTGTAACTTGCCCAAGGTCACCCAGCTGGCTTCGTGTGTAGGAGTGGGGAAACCAACCGGGTTCACCAGATTAGCCTCCACCAGATTAGCCTCATGTGGAAGAGTGGGGAATCAAACCCGGTTCTCCTGATCAGACTCCAACGCTCCAAACCACCGCTCTTAACCACTACACCACACACACACACACACAACATTATACTATAGACTTCATAATCATATGCATGACATTATCCCTAACCTAACTAAAACAAAATCCTTCGCATCCCTGTGAGCAAAAGTACTACATTCTGTAATATTATATCTACCCTCATACAAAATTATCCATGTAGCATTTCATTTTTAATACTTTGAATTATGTCGGCTGCTATATCAACTGCTCTAGAGTCTAGCAAGTAATTAACAATATATGTATAGTATTCTTCAATCAAAAACAAA